>NC_092315.1:5250000-5875000 GCF_036785885.1 Coffea arabica
TGAAGTGCAAGTATGTGTACGTGTGTGCGTATATATGTGTATACACACACATACACATACACATACACAATATCTTTATATAATTATAGAATAAATCTTATAAACATTGACAGTATATAAATTTATCACGATTGGATGCACGACACATATGTAAAATTTGGATTTCAAATTTAAATTTGAATTATGTATTATGTATCCAATGGTGAAAGTGTATACACTGTCAGTTTATAGATGATTAATCCATAACTATAAGGTGGTATGTAATGATTGAATAGATGTACTTTTAATGATTCTTTAGGCACAGTTACCAAATCAAGAGGCATCTTGTAATAAACAATCCAGGTCGCATTTAATTTGATTCTTTCTTAAGGCTTATCTGAACTATAGAATATATACAAGGCATGGATCATATAACAAGTAGATCATGGTATACTTTTTGAGACCATATTTGGAATCTTCATCAATGGAAATTAGCATCAAATGTCTTGACTAGAATATGGAAATTCTTGATCTGCCTTGTTTAGGAATATTGTCACATCAAGACTAATGCACCCCCACAGATGCTGTCTAACAACTGTCAGACTTAAACTCTGACAATGTGTTTATGATAACTTATAAAACTAATGCCAAATAATTACAATATATTAAATTGCTTAGTTCACCTATTAGTGCTTCGATTGATATTGGACATGTAATTTAGTGTATCTAACTTTTTAGATATTCAGCATGATTAAATTAGGTGCTCATCTTTTGTTACTAGTTCTTGAATTTTGTTTATCGTATCTGTATTTTAGACAATTTTGAAAACTAAGATAAGAAACAAGAGTCATCTTTTCAAGATAATTTACATAAATCTTTAGCTTTGATACATCCAGATTTCTTCACTATGTCTGTCCCCTGTAAATGTGATGAAATTGTTCTACTCAACTTGTTAAACTAATTCTTGTTGTTTGAATTGCTATTTTCTGAAGTTTTTGTAGAAAAATATATTACAGCGATTTGATGTCTACGAAATAAAAAGGTAATTAAAACATACGTTCAAGAAAAACGTAAAAAAAAAAAATTTTGAAAAAAAATGACAATCCAAACAAGGTTTCAGCATGAAAGACTTAAAAGTTAGTGAATGGAACAGCTAGAGAAAAAGTTTTTTTCTAGTTTTTTCTCGAGGTTGTGCAATGCTTGAAGAAGGAAGGAAAGAAACTTTTCATAAAGCAGGGAACTATATTTTGCTTTTTAATATATCTATTGTCTCCTATTTTTCTTTTTTGGGTCTGAGGGATATAATTGGGGAATCATTTAGAGAGCCAACCATAGGATTATCGTAGACGAAGACCTAAGTCGAATATTGAAATGCCAAATGTGTCAGCTTTATATGAGAATAATAACTTTGTCAGAGTTTATTCCAAAAATGCATATATCAATACACGAAAAGAGAAGAATTTGATGCTGATTAAAATGCATCTTCAGATTGCTGAAATAGCATGCGGGTCCTTTCCTTTGCTAATTAATGACAGATAGTTTATCTAAATCAATTAATAACCAGAAAGATCAATTTCCAATCATGCTGCACGTTCATATGTGATCTTCTTTAATCTCACTAAACACAAAAGTTAAGTAAGAAAAAACATATTCTTTACTGGCTATGATCAGAGGCATCTGTCTTCTGATATTAATATAACGGGATAATTTTAGAAACCTCCCCTAAGGTTTTTAACTATTTCACTTAGTTCCCTTGAAGTTTTAAAAATTACACTTACCTCCCTTGATTTGACACTTTGGTAACCAAACGTTAAAATAAGGTAAAAAAAAAATTTAATAAATACCCCATAATGCACTTATCTTATAAAGTTTAATTCATTCTTCCAAACAATTGTAAAGTAATTTGACACAGTTATAAAAAAAAAAGAGTCTCAAGTTTTTTATGCTAATATTTGTTATTTAATAATCAACTATAACAATAAATCATTTGCCATGATAAGCTATATTTTATAGTGCTTTATTGGGAATATAGATTCTTTTTAAGATAGAGAAAAAAGTATTACCTTGTGTTTTTTAAGTTTATAGACTATTTTTTAAATAAAAGTATATGGACTAGTTTAGTGATGGAACTACCATAGTTTGGCAGTGATTTTGGGCCATTTGTTTTTAATTATTTTTTATTTTGATATAAAAAAAAAGAGCTACAAAAAAAATTGGATGATATTAAAAGTCATCAAAAAAATTACTAGTTTAACATTTGATCTGGATTAATATTAGCGACAACATTGATAGTTCTTCTATACTTTCAATGAAATATAAGAGAAATGAATAAGAAGGAAATATGAAAAAATTATAAAATCCATCCTTTGTATAAACATGGCAACAAGAGAGTTTTATTAGAATATTAAGGTTAGTATTGTCATTTTAAATGGGTAAGGGAGATAGGTGTAATTTTTGAAACCTTAAGGGAAGCACATGAAATTATTAACAACCTCAGGGGAGGTTTCTGAAATTTTATCCCTAATATAATATAATTAGTACAGATTAGTTCCATTAATCTTTCGTGAGTTAGCTGGATTTAGTAAGTGAAGTTTTTTTTTTTTTTTAAAGAGTTAAAACTGTAACTTCATGACCCAAAAAAAAAAAAAAAAAACTTTTACTATCTGTTTACTGCTAAGGTAAGATTATACAAAGGCATTTATGCAAATCACAAGTGTCCAAGATGACTAGTAGTATACCTAGTTAGAGTTGTAAACAAAATCTAGAGAGACCATGCATGCAAATAAAGCAAATTATTCATGTCCTAACTGAAATTGTATCTGATTGCAGGGAATGTGCTTGCTAACACTAGCAGTTTCAGTCCCGGGCTTTAGACCACCTCCCTGCCATGCTGCAAATGTATCTGACTGTCCAAAGGCTACAACACTTGAATTGGCAGTGTTTTATACTGCACTTTACATCTTAGCTGTTGGAACTGGTGGGACAAAGCCAAATATCTCCACCATAGGTGCGGATCAATTCGATGATTTCGATCCAAAGGAGAAGATCCAAAAGCTTTCCTTCTTCAATTGGTGGATGTTTAGCATATTCTTTGGGATACTTTTTGGCAACACAGTTCTCGTCTATATTCAAGACAATGTGGGATGGGCTCTTGGATATGGTATCCCTACAGCTGGGCTTGCATTGTCTATTGCCATTTTTCTGTTTGGTACTCCCTTCTATAGGCACAAGAAGCCTGCTGGTAGTCCCTTCACAAAGATGGCTAGAGTCATAGTGGCTACTGTTAAGAAATGGAGGGTACCTGTCCCTACTCATCCCAAAGAACTGTATGAACTTGATGCTGAAGAATACACCAAGAAGGGCAAATTCAAAATTGAATCCACAACCACATTAAGGTTAGCATTTTTCCCATAATTAACTATAACTGCTTCTCTATTACAGATTAAATTTTTTTAAAAATCTGAATAACATCTTGTTCCATAGTTGTCTAACTGAAATGCATTAATTTAGGTACCTGAACAAAGCAGCAGTGCAAACAGGTTCAACAAGTATGTGGATGTTATGCTCAGTCACAGAAGTTGAGGAGACCAAACAGATGCTGAAAATGTTACCTATATTGATGACCACATTCCTTCCAAACGTAATAGTTGCACAAAGCAATACTCTTTTCATTAAGCAAGGCACTACTCTGGACAGGGGCATGGGTAAGCATTTCAAATTGCCACCAGCCAGCTTAGGTGCTTTTGTGACAGTAACCATGCTGCTTACCGTGGTGCTGTATGATCGTGTCTTTGTCAAGAATATTAGCAAGTGGACCAAGAATCCAAGAGGCATCACTCTCCTTCAAAGACTGGGACTTGGATTTGTGCTCCACATTATCATTATGATCGTAGCCTCCCTGACAGAAAGGCACAGGCTTAATGTGGCCAAGGAACATGGTCTAGATCAAACCGGAGGCCAACTCCCATTGACCATATTTATATTGCTCCCACAATTTATCCTTACGGGAGTGGCTGATGCAATGACAGAGGTTGCAAGACTTGAGTTTTTCTACGATCAGGCACCTGAGAGCATGAAGAGTTTGGGGACTTCCTTTTCCATGACTAGTGTGGCAGGTGGCAACTTCCTTAGCAGTTTCATTCTTTCAGCAGTTTCTCGCATCACAAGGGAGGGTGGTCACAAAGGATGGATCCAAAACAACCTTAATACTTCTCGCCTCGATTTGTATTTTGCATTTCTTGCAGTAGTAGGCTTTCTGAATTTCCTTTTTTTCCTGGTTGTGACCAAGTTCTTTCACTACAAGGCTGAGATTTCGGACTCAATGGAAGTGTTAAAAGAAGAACTAGAGGGGTCAAGGAAAGATGCTTACCAAGTAGAGCTGGCGGATAACAAACGCTAATCAAGAATGTTCTCAAGAGGGCTAAAATTCATCTGCATGGAAAGGAGCTTGAGACTCAACAGGAGCATTATTTTGTAATAAGAATTGCTAGCATCACAAGCATGGATTGGTGCTTTCTCGCACAACTAAGATGAAACTAGCTTTTCCTTAAGCTAAAAAATGTACTGTTATGTTTTAGAAGCAGAGAGGAGGAATGAAATAAAGCTGTCAGAAGGCCCGAACTGGCTTTCCTGCATGGCCCTACAGCGTGTTGCAGCAAATATTTCAGCTCAGATATCTGAAATCTTAATTTGCATCTTTCCTTAAGAGCCCTATGAATGTACTACAACAAATATTTTAAGTTATCTGCTTGAAATCTCTATTTCTAGCAATTCTCTCTTGGTAATCCAGGACAGCAAATTTGCATCAACATGCAGTACTATGTTTTAGTTTTTCCTTTTTTTCCCCCCATCTTTTGGAGCATTCTAGGATGCTTGAACGCAAATTCAAATTGAAAGGAATACATTCTTCCTTTAGTTCTTACTATTTTGGTTTTTTCATCGCTTATAGTTTCTTCGCTATTCCCATTAATTTCCCTTTCTATTTATTTCTCACTGTTTGTTGATTTTGATGGTCAATTGACGGTCAGTAGCACAACTGTTTTCAGTAAAACTGTTACTTTTAGATGGCCACTGTTCAGAAAAGCAGTCAACAATAATGCTTCGCAATGCAAGGACTACAAGACTTTCCATGTCTTTCTACGTGAAACTACCAAAATAATTCCTATGATGCTCCTTTCCCAACCAATCTAGATGGCCATGAAATTGAAGTTTGCAGGCCCGCCTGCCTGTTTAGTGCATGTCATGAGTTTATCCAGATTTAAACTCAACGAATGTTAGAGACAAAATTTGATTTTGTTAGTATATATGATAGCTCTATACTGATACTTGAAAACATCTTATACCAATATAATTGAGCAAACATTTGATACTGTGTATAAGATAATGTCGAAAGCAGAGATTACATATCATACTAGCCTGTTTTTAGTAGTTGATTTTGTGTCTACATTCCTCATGGAATCTAAATCCAGTGAAGTAATTATTAAAAAAAAAAACCACAAAAATGCTAAGGATTCTGTCCATGACGGTCAATGATCTTTTTCTATGTTTTGCATCATAAACCAAGCACAAAGGCCTGAAGAAAACTGGTGACTACAAAAAAAATTCTCTCAGCCTAATTAGTTTTGACGTCAACCTGATTCATGATACCATCAGCCTTCTTGTATATCGAATTTACAAATTGAAATGATCAAAGAACAGAAAAGATCAGCATCACTAATATTTGAGCCTTGGAAAGAAATAAAATAGTGTGAAGATGACCTCTGCTGCTAAACCAAGATGCATGTTTTAACAGACAAAAGGTCACATTTAACAAACACTGTAGACCCTAAAGTAATCCATTTTCCCCTCTCTGTTTATAAAAAGATCCTGAGACAGAACTTCATGTAAACTTTCTCAAGGAAATATCAATCAAACATCGTCTTAAGGACTCTATATATCATTTCGGGACGTGATTCAAATCTCACCTTCCATGTTCCCTTCTTGCTGCTTTCCTCCACCTTTTGGCTTTCCCACCCCACCAAAAAAGGTACCTAATCTGATAAATCTTTTTTTTCCCTAACAATTCTTCCTTTTTGGAGAATTTGTATCAAGTTCTCATCAAAAGTGATTGCTAGAAACCTAAAGCTGACTTTAATTGTCATTACCATTCCAATTTGTAATTTTGCTTGAAAATTTCAAGAACCCTTTTCGTATATATTACCAAAGAGATGAAAGAAGGCATTAAAGATTGGATTTTGGAAAAAGCAAAATATAAATCTTTTCACCTGGGATGGGATAGGATTGGACTGTTTAATTCAATCCCTTTGTAAAGCGTAATGGCAACAATCCCTTTTCTAACAACGCCATTTCGATCTATGTTCGAGAAAAGCGAGAGTTCTGATCAGTTCTGGAGGGTTTTATGACTGAACATCACAATATCATCAGGACAACAACACGCAAAGGCGTGGTCTCACACTCGTTGGTGGAAATACGCCTTCTGAAATCACTCTCAAAAGCCGCAGACTTTCTGATCATCTGGGGAAAAGTTAAACTCAACTCCTATCAAATCAAGATTTGGCATCCCAAATTCAGCTATCTATAATCACTTATGAGGAATGCAATTATCTGTTTAACAAAACGGACTGTTTAAAATAGCTTTAAAAAAAACGTAATTTTGAAGTTAGTAATTAAGAGAAAAATCAAAATGGAAGTTAATGCAGACTTAATTAGATTCAAGGAAATGAAGAAAGAAAGAACTTTTAATTTCAGATTCTGATATCTCTTTTTGCTAATAGCTTTTCAAATTTTCATTGCGATTTGTAGAAAGTACATTCTTAGTTGTTTATAAATATGTTAAAATCTCTTCTTCCATTGAACGTACTTTCAGTTCTTGAGTATGACCCAATGGTTTGTAAACTACAAAGATCATATTTACGTTGCAGTGACTTTGTAGATTGTCTGAGATAAAGTTGAATTAGCCTTCCATTTAGTTCTCTTTTAGCTTTGTGGTTTCTGTCTTGGAGAGCTCAGCTATCTGGTTGCAGATTTGATAAAACTAAAGTTCATTTCCATCGATGATAAGGACGGTTTTAACTTTCTCAGTCAGATGCTTTGAAAGTTTGGATAGTGCAAAACTATAAGATCATATGCAAATGCATCTCATGTGGCCTTGACTTATGCTACTGCGGCAGAACTCCTAAATTATCCATGTTATATGGTGCTCTGCGACTATTGTTGTATGATATGGAAAACAAGGATTCTCACTCTGAACTCATCAAATATGAAAGTGAGAAGATGGGCTTGTCTGAATTGATAATCTTCTTGAATTCTTTTCTTGCAACCAGGGTAGAAACTTATGCTAGACAATTATTTCCTGTGAAAACTTGAACTCCTGCAGTCAACATCCCATCCGAAGATACATGTCAATATCAGCAAGTCAGCAGCTGCAAGAGCTCTTCCATCATGAAACCAGCGTGTTTTGCTGATGTCCTTGTGCTGATAAATTTGATGGTCGAAATCGGATAGGAACCAGTTGAAGCTTCTTCTCCACAAGACTTGCTTCTATTTTTGAACTAATTCATTTCCCAGGTGTATTTCTGATCAATTATGGCCCATGCAGAGTGGATGATGCAAAAGAGAAAAACATATCCATTTGAAATGCTCAACCACAGTTAGTTGCTAATGCTGCGTAGGTCTATAAAAAAAGAAGACCATGATTAGTATAATGTTCTCTCATCTCCAAATATATCTTTGTACTAGTATACAACAATGAATAAATACATCATCTTTTTCCGTAAAAGTGTATTTCCTGAACTCAGCATTCAAAGATCATATGATCATATACCTGCCTCACACGCTCCTCAGTTAAGATCAACCTTAGTGGCAGAATCTCATGTAAACTGGTATTATTTTCATCCTCTTCTCTTTGCTAATTGGAATGACCTTTTTAGGAAGTCATTAGCAGCTCGATCATTTCTGTGGCACAGTACCCTCAAAATTGTATTGGGATCTGATCTATTCCATCTTCCAGTTGTTGGTGGCATAGGAAGCTTCTGCCCAGCACCAACTACACCTATGCCACTGGCTTCACAGGCCACAATACTGAAATCTTCCATCAATTGTTCTGTAGATTGGCCCATTAATGCCACTACACCATCCACTGTCTCAGCTTCTATGTTTACTGCATCCTCTACGATTAGACCTTCTCCACATGTACAAAACATCCGCTTCAGGTTCTCAAAATCTTCCTCAATCATCTGATGGTCTGACCGAAAAAAGATTCTGGAGCTTCCCCCAGCAAGCAAAACCATAAGGAAGGCCTCAAAGGAAGCTCTCATTACCTCTTTTAGAGCTAGTGGTTGAGCTCTTTCAGTCACAATTGCACATAATAGAGTAAGGTTCTGCTTAAGTGTTCTCAGAGCTGGCCTAATACGTGCATTTGCTACATCACCTACATATAGACTTCCGTAGAATACAGAGTTCGAATCCATGAAGATTAGACGGTAAGCAGCAACTTCACATACATGCTGAGTAGCAACATGAATTGCCGAGCGAGCGTGATCAAAGTAGGAGGAGGAATCCCCAAGTTGTCTATTCCTGTTGTTAATGCGGCTATGTGGTGAAGGAACAATTTTTGACGACAGGGACAATGTTTTATCAAGAGAGTTGAGCTGTGAATTGAGGAAATGTAAGGTGTTAAGACGGATGTACAAGCGTTGTGTTCCGCGACTTGTTGAAGGCCGCGGATGGTTGCCTTCATTTAGCATATTTTGGCCTGGGTCTTCTATGCCAACACTGCAGGCAGCTCTTTTCCAGAGTTTAGAAAACTTTGTTTCTTGGCTACATCGTGTTAAAGGGGGAAGTATAGGGAGATAACTTTGCTTTGATCCTGAAGAGTGGAGCAAAAACCCAGTGAGTTACACAGTGATCACATAATTTTGCTGATTCCAATGCATATTTTGATCCAACTTTTAGTTGTCTACGTTATCATTTATCAGCACAAAGAAGAAGACCATGAGGCAAAAGAGGAAACTTAGAGTAATACTGTCCAGCGGCTGCAACTTGCATGATTAGTGAAGCTAGACATTCAAAAAGGGACAACCAGGTTGGTATTTAGAGGAGAACAGGATTTCAGAGTATGATATGAACATCCCTATATATGCAATTATCTGTGTTCAGGATGATATCTTTCATTGACAACTACTTGGTGGAAAGATTCAGTGCCAGTTCTTACCACATGATGCAACAAAGGTAATGTAATCTCTGAAGAGATGCTCCAATCCATCAGTGAGAGTGTGGACCAGATCCTCAGATAAGTTCACTGGGGTATGGAGGAAGCTGTCCAAAGAATCCTTGATATGCTTCATTAGCTCTACAGCAGAATGTGCATATGGCTCGGTCTTGGACTTGGGATTCCATGTCTACAATGCAAAATTCTGTATGTCAAGTTGTTGCTGCACACATATAAGGAGTCTCGGGTATGTGTGTTACATATCAATTCATGTTAATAGATGTAAGAATTCTGCCACTGTCAAAAGATATAAATACATGTTTTATCAAACTTACTTCAGTTTCTTTCGCTCTAAGGAGTAATTCTTTCCCCTTCTTTAGGATTTCTTGAATCCATTGTTTCATACGGTTCAGTATGATGGAATCAACTTCATAGGGCACCATCTCCCTGACAATTGCTTTGCCTCCATCTTCACATTCAACAGAGTCTTCAACCACCATCTGAACCAAAACCTTTTCCAACTTCCCAGCTCTGTGCAGCAACGTAGTTGTCTCCTCTGTGAGTGCAGAAGTTGCTACCAAATACTGCTTCAACAAAGTCCCGTAGCAAGTATGTAGGGTTACCGCTGCAACCCCAGCTGCGACAGGGTGCCATTTCTTGAGTACAGGACTAAAAATCTCCTTCTCCATTGCAGCCAAACGTTCAGTTTCATTAGCCAATTTAATGAGCACTTCACTTGCTTCTTCCATTTCAACAACAGCTCCATCTATGTTCCTATCTTTCAGAATCTACAAAGGTTTTTAAAAAAAATAGAGAGATATAGTTCAAGTATTTTCAGAAGTTGAAAATATCCAACAGAAAAGTAAAAGAGACGTCGATTCAGGATCAAACTAATATACATACTACCCTGTACCTTTGCAAATGCATTCCTCAATGATGACCTCACATAATAATCCACCCGATTGCCAGATGAAATCTTTGTCATTTCTTCGGTCTCCAATTCTACTGCAAGATATCCTGGAACATCTTCTTCCAAGATCTTTGCAGCCGAAAAGACTAATGGAACAATACTCTCCATTAGTCCAATTGTGCCCTTATGAAAATTTTGATGGTAATCAAGCAATCTCCTCTCTGCCCATCTCTTCATTGAAGTCAAGGCTGATGCCAACATCTTCACATACAAAGGTTCTCTATCAACTTTCTTAGCATCATTTGCGACTTCAGCTAACATAGTCAGTGATGCACCAAGAAGATCTCCCTCAACTTGTCCGGTCACAATATAATGCTCAAACAACACCCAAGTAAAACACAAGTTATGGATCGATCTATTAATTCCCAATGTAGACCATGTCTTCTTCATCAACTCAAGAAGCTCGTCAACTTCATCAAGAACTAACGTTTCCTCCTTGATATCAAAAATTGAGTACAGAAGAGCAATATAAATGTGTACGTTAATGGGATATCCATCAGCCCAATGGCAAATATCAGTAGGGGAACCATCAGCACTTCTCCAAGACAAAGACACAACACAATTGACTAGTGATTTCATGGTTTCTGAATTCTTTCCGGTGTCTATTGCTTTGTGTTCTGAAGCTTGGATGATTTCGCGAAGGCGAATAGCAAATTCATTCGACTTCTCTAATGGAATCGAAGGGTGAAGAAGAAGTCCAACCTCGAAAATTTTGAGCTGACGTTTTTGCCAAAAATGATACTCCTGAGGGTCATTAAATTCGGATGGTTTTAGGTGGCGTAAAAGCTCCAACGGAAGAATAATCGTCTCTGCACGCCTGCCCATCTGCTCGAAGAATTGTATCAACTTTACATGTTCAATCAGTCAGGTCAAAAAAATTTATCAACTCGAAGAATAAGCATTGTCAATACAAGCAATGCAAAGCTATCATGTCAATAGATATAAACAGCTCAAGTAAATTATGTATTTTCCTCGACAAACTCTAGTGTGTCAAAGGGACCATTCCGCCAATCTATTCCAACTACCAAGATAACGAAAAAAATGTTGAAAACATCAGGGAGTGTAATTAACATTTTCAGATTCTATCTTCGGTTTTTATGGTCAAGCATGATAAACATTCATGTGTTGGCAACAAATGAGTATGCTAATGCCCCATTTGAATAAAATATTTGCATAAACATTCTTGAAATAAAATTATTTAGTTTTTTTATCCTACGGTATATCAGCTTCTAGTTAGCTATAAATTCATTCTACGTCCTTTCTATAATCCTCACTAAATTCCAATTTGCGTATAATAAGCCTAAAAAAAAATTATATTGCTCTCTTAGTTAATTCCGAGATGATACAGATTAGAGGCACATTAAAAATGAAAAAGAGAAAAAAATTGGAACTAAAACTTGCACATTTACCTATTTTGTTTTCTCATTTTATCGCTTCATAAATTATTTCATTTCACACGATCGAAGAATTATTGTTCACTCACCAAATTAACATACATTTTTATGAAATTTTAGTTAACTAATTGTATTTTATATTTTTTTTCCCAATTTCCCATTTCTATCGACGAAATAATTCTATAGACATATTATCTACATACTTGGCCAACAAGGGTCCTCATGAGAGTTTTACGTAGCCTGTTATCACTCTGCTCCGTCACCCTCATTTGCTGCCGCATGATCTCAGCTGATGTCATCGGCCGGCGAGGCCTAGACGGCAACGACGAGAACGCGCTCCGAGGACTCGTCCCAGCCCCACCATTCGGCGAAGACGGTGCTGCCCCAACAGAGCTAGCCCTCCTTGATGGTGACTTTCTCATCATTTTCAATCCTAAAGTCCTTTTCACCCTACTCGTTACTGCCATCCCCACCCCCGGTGGCTTCACTGGAGATCCAGGTTGTCCAAAACTTGACCCAGACCCGCTTCCATCTTTCTCGTCCGACGGATTATAATATGTTATTGCACTCCTACCTCCAAACCCCGGCGATGACCGGCAAGCCGTGAAGAATATCTCATAAGCAGCTTCACGAAAATCATCCCGGTCGAGGCCTTCGAGCTTTCCGAAAGGCCATACAAGGTCCGAGATGGCCTCTGCGGGATCCGGATCGGCTCGGGGAGAAGGCTGAATGGATGAACGGGTAAGTTGGCCCATTTAGGTGGTTTTGGCCTAATGATGGGTGGTGGTGATGCAGCAGATTCCGGCCGTTTTCTTTATTGCCAAGTTTCCGGCGGAAGCGGGACAGAGAAGGTGATGAACATTATAGAACTGTTTTTTTCTGTTTTCGTGAGGACAGAAGAAGAAGAAAGAGAGAAATGGGATAATAATGGTTAGAAATTAAAGCAGCAAGAGAGAGAAGAGGAGAGAGATGGATGGTTTTGGGGCGGTGTAGATTTGCGAAGAAAACGAGAGAAGACAAAGGTGGTTGCATGAGCATTCCGGGTTTTGCTGATATATACGAATGTTGCCTCATTTTGAATAAATGGCAAATTTTGTTTATATATCCTTTTTTTTTTTCAGGCTTGTTTATATCTCTTTTTTTGCCCTTCTTTTTATTTTTTTTTATTCTGCAAATTTCAATTTAAAAATTATTATTTCCAAGGACAGGAACACGTAGATTCAGAACGCCTTCATCATGCATGCAAATGCATGGCTCCATATGGAGATAAAGAATAGCAGACTATGTAACCGTCTGAATATTCCGGAGATGTATTGGATTTCTTTAGTTCTTATTCTTTTTTCTTTTTTTTTTGGGGGTACAAAGTAGTATTACTTTAGCTATTAATATAGTTCTAGAAATGCCAATAAATATATATATATTTGTCATATTTGTAATACTCTCATTAGAAGCAAGCAGAGACGAAAAGTAAACGTGCTTCTATTATGGCAGATGTGGCGCAGTTGTTTACTTGTCTAATTTTGTGACATATTATTATTTATGCGACCAATGTCTTTGGATTCTTTTTACTTGTTGAAAGGGAAGTAATATACAGTCGAGAAGTTGTCGAGCAAGTTATGTTTTTTGTCGAATTTATTCACTTGATAGTGATCTGGGATAGTTTCAAAGATGCCCTTTCTTTACTGATCAGCTGCATGTATATGATTTCAGTAAATGCTATACATAATATAAATGCTTTTCGCAGCTAAATTGTTCTTTTACCACAGACAGACAGGTCTTTCTCTGAATATTCTGAGATAGAATCAAGGTTAAACTTAGTGGTGATTCAATTCAGAACACACAAATTGATGCACTATCATGTAGCATTTTCAAGACCAATTTTTTGTTTCTTCCATCATTATGTAGGAAATGGACTCAGTTGAGTTGATTTTGAGCATTTGATACGAGCTTGTGAATTATTCTATTCATGCATTGAAACATCTTGCATCTCCGCCCCCCCCCCCCCCCCCAAAACAACAAAAAAAACCCTATAGACATCTCTATGAAGAGATCAACTTTGACAAATTCCGATCCATCCGGTAAAAAGACTAAAAGAAAATTGGACTTTATCATTTGATAGAACTTGGTGCTTGCCGGGCGTTTAAGGTGGGCAATTCTGCCGTAATGAGCATGTCAATATGTTAATCATTGCTCTACATATGTAAAAGAGTTGTTTCAAACAAAATATTATGTTGAAATCTTATTCTTTTAATTGTTTAACTATGTGTAAAAATTGGACTCTCACATGGTTGATAATAATTGGAATCTGTAATTAGACAAGTCTTAGTTGAACTCCGAGGGATTGAACTCTTGCACAAATGATTTGTCCAACTTCTGTTGGTCTAACTCCACTTTGCATCCTTAAACTGGCAGCACTTTTTCACTTAGCACCGTAAATTTCAATTTTGGACATTTTGCACTCTAAACTCTTAATTTTGGATACTATACACCCTAAACTCTTAAATTTATCCTATTTAAATCTAATGAATAATTATGTGCGCAAAATTAACTAATCACAATGTTATTTTAATTCTAACTATGATCCATCAAATTTTTTGATCACTTTCATCACATTGCCGCCGTTGTTTTATGTAGCTTTAATCACTAATATTGTTAGTAAACCTAACAAGATTAAAGATGATACACATTAATGACAATGTATTATTTTATTTTTATTACAACACTGTAGTACCTTTTGACTACTTTCGGTACATTGTCATTGATTCCTTGGATCCTCTACGCCATTAATTTTGCCAAAATTATCATTGATTATAATTAAATGGGACAAACTTAAAAGTTGAGTGTAAAGTATTCAAATTTGAGATTTTAGGGTGTAAAATGTTCAACATTGAAATTTAGCATACAAAGTGAAACAAGTTTAAGGGTGCGAAATGAAGTTAGTCTAAATGAGTTCGATAAGCGGGTTATAACTAAGACAAGATTTTTCTGTTTTTCATTTTTAGCAAGAAAGGCTCAGTGAACATAGCAAAAACGCTCTCACAAAGGAGCAAAACCAAACTACTAAGACATAATCTCAAATTGTCTGAGCCAGTTTATGGAGAAATCTCGCAGGAGTTTTGATGAACCAAAATTTTATAGTAGGTAGTTCTAATTGTATGACTCGTACTCATAGTAGTATTACTTCTTCTTTTTTTCTGCTGGTCTTGTTTGTTAATATCACAAGTTGTACAATTTACAGATTACCCGTTTTGGCCTACTTGAATGAGACAGCAAATTTTTTTTTCAAGAGAAAGTTTCATACACTAATCAAATCAATCTGAACAAGCAAAAAAAGACAGTCTATTCTTTTGTTCGAAGTATTTGGCATCAGAATCCGGCAATTTTCAGTTGGAGTGTTGGTCTCTAGCTGCCGACAATTGTAATTTAATTAGTAGTTCACAAGCCATTATCTGTTTCTCTCTTCTTCATTATTCTTCCAACCTTGACACAATTGTTTTTTAATGGTTTTCTGATATTCTTCTAAGCAATTCAGAATTTGACGCCTTATGCCCTACCACCACCTAATCATTCTCTTCTTTATCTATGATTTTTTATTTTTATTTTTATTTTTGTGGGACAATATCATTTCAAAAGGTTTAAAGTTTGGACTATTTAGGAACCCCAAAAAAAAAAAAAAAATTGGACAGCATTGTTTGTTTGTTATACAAAAGAATGAAAATGAGGTTTGGCTATTGTAGCAGCTCGTGAATGCTACACGAGGTTCCCGGGGCGACTCCCGTTGTGAGCGCCAAGTTCAAATAGCCCAGGGTCAGGCCTTACCCCGAGCAAGAGTCAGACTCTGCGGCCGGGCCGAATCCGGATTAGTTGGAACACTGGCTCCGGATACCGGGTGGTCTGACCAAAAAAAAAAAAAAAAAGAAAAGAAAATGAGGTTCGGCCAGTGGATCCAGTGCTTAATGAAATCCATTATCTTAGCTGCTGGCCCTGCTGGCTCAATAGGCTCCCAAAACTTTTAGTGGGCCTTTTTAAGGGCCAGAAGGATGACAGGCCGTAAGGAACCAATGTTCTTGCTGAAAATCCAGGCACTTGTACTTGGTTTTGTGAGCAGAAGCACAGCCGCATCAAACCAAAGTATCAATTTTGTGTTGAGAAGAAAAAAAGGAAAATTTTAAAATTTATTGGTCCATGTATATTCACATTTTTTTTGACAAACATCTATATTCACAGTTCAAAATGTGTCTCTATTTTACAACTTTTTATGATGCTTTTTTTTTCATTTCCTTCTTGGGAACTATATAAAAAATGAAAAGTTTCAGTGCAATTTGATGAAACCTAATTAATCATCACTTACCAAAAAATGGTGAATAATTCAAACTCAAAATAAGATTTGGAAAGATACTTCTCACCCACCCAAGTTTGATAGGCAAAGGTACATACATTATGTCTTGTTGTCGTTTCAGAAAAAATGATAGGGAAAATAAATTAAATTTAGAATTTTGAAGTAGAAGGAGGAAGAAAGTCTTGGACAATTAATATTTACTCAATTTGAAAAATGAGATTAATTAAGAAGCTAAAAAATGTTAAGACTAGGAATTCATGGAAAATTTGCGCAGAGTGCATACTTTTTTGGCATAAACCATGCAGAACTGATCATTGGCAGTACAAATCGACTAACTAATTGCATGAGCATTATAACTAGCACTTTAAACTAGAGACCGGATCTATGGTATTGTTTACAATGTCTATTGCTGTTGCACAAATTGTTTTACATTAGTAAGATATGCAACAAAATAGACTCCATTGATGTCATCCAAATAAGTAGACATTTATATAGACTAATACCACCAAAATGCCTCTCTCGTATAGTTATCCCCCACTAAGAGAATCATCAGACTTCACTCTTATCATGTTTTTGTCTAAATTCAACATCCCAAATTTATTTTCATTAAAATTTTCCTCTCTTATATGGTAAAATGGGACCTAAATTTGTCAAAAAAAAAAAAGAAATAATTCTTTTGTATGGTAAAATGGGACCTAAAATTATCACAACAGAAAAGAAATAATTTTTTTAATTCATCTTTTTTTTTAAGTGTAAGTTAAAGGTTTCGAATCCAAGATCTCTTACTTATACTCCCTCTCCCCGTACCATCCAACTCAACTCATCCCTCCCTTCTTGAATTCATCTATTAAAATTTGCCATATCTAAATGAATAGCATCATAGATTGACAATATAATCATGACCTGGAAATAAAATATATATTTATATATATATCCAATTCAGATAGAAAAATCTCATCTTTACTGAATCATCATCATCAAGTAATACAACACAATTAACCAAAACCAAAAAATATGAAAAAAAAAACCCAAAACAAAATATGAAAAAAAAAATTCTAAAAAACAACTAATCAATAAAAATTAAGATAACAAAACGTAGATATGGATAAGGGGCTTACGTGAAGGTGATTGAAATCTAAAAATCGTTAAGATGAGACGTCAGCAACCGGACTTTGATTTCCCAATTATAATATTTTTCCAAAAAAAAAAAAGATAAAAAGAAAACGTATTATGTATAAAGAGTCTTTATAATTCCAACTATCAGTGGCTTGATTTCTATTTTCACCTAAAGATTTCATGCAATTACTGTTCACAAAGGTTTGCAATTTTGCGTGCATGCATCATTAATTCCAATAGTCGCAATAATCAAGGTATGTGATGTGCATTTGTGCTAGCAATTGTCCATTCTCATTAATTTCTTAAAAAATATATATAAAAATACAAATTAAGAGACTATTTGCAATTAAAAGACTAATAATAAAATTAATCCATAATCCGAGATGCTCGTAATAACTTTCCAAATACCTGTGTTCCCAATATTTGATATAGCTTAATGATGATTTCTTCTTCTTTGGTAAAATTTCACCGATATCAATGAAATAATAATGGATTTGATTAGCAATTAGGAGTTTAATAAGTTCATCATTTATTTGATGATTAGTGTTTGTATTAGTGTCAGTATTAGTATTTGAATAGAAGATGAGAGGCTAATAAAGTTCAAATTGTAAACATTAGCATGTAGGCAAATTGTTTTAATTGTACATAATACTTGATTTTACATTTAAGCTAATATTTATATAATTTTGGGCATATTAGTCAAATCAAAAGAGTAAGAAACACCTATCGATAAATCATTCAAAATATTTTTATATATGATATAGATACTATCAAAGTAAATATGCAATATGTACTTATTTCTAACTAAGTTGAGGCTTTAGTTTGAAGGGCAGAAGAGGAATGAGTTCAGTGGTACAGAAGGATAAAACGTAAGCAGGTCCGGATTCATATCCTCTCATTTACACTTCAAAAAAGTAAAATAAAATAAAATAAGTTGAGGCTTTAGTTATACTATTATCATTTTTGGTTTTTCCCAAATTGAAAACTTGATTTTTGGGGTTGATGCAGCCTTTAATATTGTATTACTACTACCGTTGTGTGTGTCTCTCTCTATTGACCAAAAAATTCTACCCATAAAGGGAATAGCAATTCAAGTCAGGGTAGCACCGTAGCAGGAAGCAATACTGGATCAAAATAAAACACTGGATCTCTTCCTTATATGCAAGCTTCTTTGATTGATCACTCCGCTGGTTCTATAACTATTTTGGTGGCCTGGCAATGTTGTACAGCAATCTACAGAAGTGTATATACAGCAGACATGATTCCAGAACGGTGATTGATCACCAAGAATACTAATGGGTAAATAATCCAACACGTTGCACTATGGTGGCTGCAACAAAATGTGCGGTTGTGAGCTCAACCACACCATTCAAGGTTGACAATATGTTATACATGCCCCGAGAAAAACATTGTCCTACATATTATATTTTCAACGGCAAAATCCAAAATGATTTGTCCTCAAACCTACTCTTTTAGCATGTTCTGTCCTGTTTTTGGGGTATTTCAGAAGTTCCCTGGAGGTTTTTGGCATTTCTCTTGAGGATTTTGACTTGCATTTATCTCCCCTATTTTAAGTTTTAATGTGAAAATGTCATATCATATATATACATAAAGAAAAACTCGTATGAACTGCTTACAAGTTGATTTTCTTACTCAAATTTGAGGATCTACTTTATCTCTAAGGACAAGGTGCAAAGCCGAAATTTCCCAGGATAATCTAAATCCCATTTTCACATGTGCTGTTAAATCTTGCTAGAAGTGAAAATGCTAGGTGCGCTCTACGAACTATAAAGCCAATTAATTGCCTAAATTTCTTGTATTCCATGTAATTAGTACACTAAGTGTCTGTTTGATAACATAAAAAAGTGCTGAAACTGAATTCATTCAGACATTCAGATGTTTTGGGTATTTGATAAATAAAAATTTTTCTGCTGAACTTATTAAGTGGTGCTGAATTTGTATGTATTTTTTTCAGCACAAGAATCGTAACTGAATGCTTAATTTGATAAGAATCAAGAAATTTACTTCAACTACTTTTATCTTATCTACCAAATCTATTATTGTTTGTTAATTACATTCAAAATCCTTATCTAATTAAACAACTTAATATTCTCTATCCAAAATCCTTATCTAATTAAACAATCTGACATTCTCTGTCTAATGGCTTTCTACTTCTATTTTCTCCATATTTAATGACTTTTTTACAATTTTCCCATGCTACTCACATCTGTCTACTCCTTATCTTTTTCCATCTTTCTACTCTTTCATAATTTTGTCATTTTTTTCCTCCCAATTTTTTTTATTGCTACCATACTCACCTATCTCAAATTCATTATTTCCAAGGTAGCGTCAACATTTTTCCATTGAAGTAATTAAATTTCTATATAATTTGGTGTGAATTTAAAACTTGTTTATTGCAGCTTCCTTTTGCTTATATTTGGACTTTTCTTATCAAACTCTGATTTAAAAATATATTTGCACCGATATTTGGACTTTTCCATAATATATTTCTTCTTTTATATTACTTTGATTAAAAATAAATATTGTCATTTTCATACCTAACAATTTTAAACTAATTAAATCATAGTATCTATTTCCTTTTTGGATTAAAAGATAGAAGGGCAAAATTGTACAATTTAGCTTATTAAGCATTAAGTTATAAATGTTTATCAAACAGTATAAATATGTTCAGCATTAAGATTCAGATATTCATATATCTCTTTTCAGTGCTTAATATTCAGCAAATTAATTGTTTCAGTATTCAGAATTCAGAATTCAGTTTTATAAAACGGAGCCTAAGGTTCCGTTTGATAAAACTGAATATGAGTTCTGAAACCTGAATATGAAATAATTAATTTGCTGAATATATGAATGTCTGAATTTTAATGCTGAACCTATTTATACTGTTTGATAAACATTTATAACTGAATGCTTAATAAGTTAGATTGTACAATTTTGCCCTTCTATCTTTTCATCCAAAAAAGAAATAGAACTTATGATTTAATTAGTTTAAAATTATTAGGTATGAAAATGATAATATTTATTTTTAAATCAAGTTAATATAAAAGATGAAATATATTATATGAGGAGTATGGAGAAAATGTGAAAGTCATTAAATGTGGAGAAAATAGAAGTAGAAAACTGTTAGATAGAGAATATCAGGTTGTTTACTTAGATTAGGATGTTGAATAGAGAATATCAAGTTGTTTAATTAGATAAAAATTTTGAACATAATTAACAAACAAAGGTAGATTTGATAGATAAGATAAGGTAGTTGAAGTAATTCTATTGATTCTTATCAGAATTAAGCATGCAATTACTATTTTTGTGCTGAAAAAGATAGACATAAATTCAGCATTATTTAACAAGTTTAGCGGATAAATTTTTATTTATCAAACACTCAAAACATCTGAATGCCTGAAAAAGTTCAGTTTCAACACTTTTTTATGCTATCAAATAGAACCTAAGTAAGCATAAAATTTTGAGCAAATAAGCCATAGACGTTACACTTTCAAGTCATACTATTATCATTTACCCTCAACGTAAATATATACCATAATTATTCATCACTAAGCGTCTGAAGGTTTGGTTATAATTATTTTTTCTTGTTCTGCGAGTGCTAAATATGGGGAGGCAATATTTGATTACCATCTTAACACGAAAAGTATCTTTAGCCTCATTGGATTTCCATATTCTCCAAAATTTCTAGCAACAAGATAATAACAATTCAAAGCATGGTAAGAGGAATCCGTTATTGCATTCAAGTACAAGGACTTGGCATTGATGCTCTTTTGTTTTTGGCAATTCGATTTGATTGCGCACATGTTTAAATTCTTGGATGTACAATTATATTATATTATTATATGAAGCGAATATGAAGTATTTTATTTATGTACACTATTTGTGTCATGAGTTTACTAATAGTATATAATTATGGATCTGTCTACCTGAGAACTCGTTAAGATATATTTCAGTTGCAATATTTTTTAAAATGTAAAATTAATTGGGAAAAGAAAATAAATACAAGAAAAGATGTGTATTATTAAATAAAAAAATATATAAGTACAAGAGACGGTAATGATTGTTTAATGTGTACGTATATATTAGATTAGATGAATATTAGATTTATCAATGAGTACACTATAGATACCGTTAGAAAGATGTGTTAATAAATGCACTATAAATACTGTTAGAAAAAGCCTATAATTATACATCAAATAATGTAATAAGTACAACCATATAATGATGTAATAATACGTAATTATGCACCGAAGTCAGCAGCATCAGCTGATTCTGGGAACTGGAACGGTATACAGCTGCCAAAAATCCACATGGGCTTATCTAAAATCTCTATAACAACCTGAAATTCAAATGGGTTATCTACAATCTCTCCTTCCCTTCCCTTTCCATCAATAAATACTTCCGTTTGTTCTTCCAATACCAATTTTCATCCTCTGGATTCTGACAAAATATTCATTGTATCTTTCCACCACTCAGACTAAAGAATAGAAACAAATAAGAGTAGCCGCTTCTTTTGAGCACTGTTGAGCCTTGCTGCCTTCAACGGCAACACCAGAAGTCCTCTTTCTCTTCGCTTTCTCCTCTCTGCTCTCTCCTCACTCCACTCTATCTGGAATACAAGGTAACTTCAACACGAAAACTCCCTCTTCTCTCCCATTTCCATAGCAAAAGACGTGCATGCAAATTCTTAAAGTTAAAATTGTTCAAGAAAATGTTGAATGCTGTTCTTGTCCAATGCTATCAAGAGAACAAAGTCTTCCAACCCTTCAAGGATTCCTAACTTTTTATTTCTCTTTTATTATCCTACACATTTATTTGTTTGTGTAGATTCCAATTTACCACTTGCAGATCATATAATTAGCAGATTAACTAGTCGAAGTCGTGGCTAGAAGCTAAATTTCATAGGCATCTTTTACAAAAGTGCATATAAGCAAAGGTTGGATTATATCATGAGGCTTTCTCAAGTGGTGAATTTTTTGTCAATGCAGTTGATTTTGGGAGTGAATTTGGTGGTATCAAATATTTATAAGCATGTCTAAGATGAGAGTGGCAGTGGTGGGTGCTGGGATTAGTGGGCTGGTTGCAGCTCATGTTTTGGCCAAGGAAGGTGTCGATGTGGTAATATACGAGAAAGAGGATTACTTAGGCGGCCATGCTAAGACTGTTACTATGGATGGCATTGATCTTGACCTTGGCTTCATGGTCTTTAATCGTGTAAGACAAAGCAATTTTATGTTCCTTTTGTCAGTGCATTTTGTTGATTCTTATGAACTTTGGGTGCATCTTTTCCCCATAAATAGTCTAGGAATCATTCTTAATGCTCCATTCTCTTCACATCTAAGTTTTCAACTTTTCAAGAATTTCACAAGAAGAAAAAAATACCAAAAGCATTGTTTACAATTCCAATAGTACTTGAGAAAAATAATTACTCTTTCAGCTTCATAACAAACCATAATTATTTAGCCTAGCAATATTTCTTGTTATTCGACTAGTGCAGAGCGAATACTCCTCATTTTAGAACTCAACTTCCAATTTCGGATGATGCATCCCGGTTAGAGATCCTTTTCTCAGTTAAAATACGAGGACTTGTCAAAGTAAAATAAGGAAAAACTGCTTGAGTTAGGTGTTGTAAAATTACAAGAACCTAAGTGAAAATTTTTTCTCGACATGAATATGGATAGAAAGGGATGGATGTAGTTATAGGCAATAATTCCTGATTCTGATTGTGCCACGACCTCAGCAGAGCTTGACCACATTCACTAACTAACGGGACAGGGGTGAACGGTTGTCAGGAAAATCGTTCGGGCATCTTTTGTGCAAAATGTATAAAATGTAATTTTGTATGTACATAATATAATTTACTTTCAATAACGTGTAATTATAAAATAAAATTTTGTGAGTCTCACACATGATATGAAAAACGATGTACCAGATACAATTTGAACTTTATATTTTTTTTTGCCAAATCTTGACCATGAACCTTTAGAAACTGTTGCAACCGTTGCATCTGCAACCGTTCCTGCCCCTCCTCCTCCTTCTCTAACATCATAACATATGAGTCAACTCTGTTCTAATGAATAAAGCATTATCAGGACTAGTAATAAGGGCAGACTCGATGTGTGTGCGCATGCAATTTAAGAAAAATCACTTTTTGCATGAAAGAAGTCAATATAAAATTTTTATAAATAAAAAAAAACTTTGATCTTTCAAAAGTTTTTTTGAATAAAATTTTAATGAACTTGGTGGTTATAATGTTTGTGGGTGGTTATGATTAAATTAAAAAAAAGAACTTTGATCTTTCAAAAAAAATTTAATAAAATTTTAATGAACTTGGTGGTTACAAATTGTGGGTGGTTATATTGGTTGGCAATATAGGTAACATGTAATCAGATAACAGAGGTATAATCAAGTGATTGTGAGAGTAAAATTGAAAATCTAAAAAATGATAATAAAAAAAAGTTTACACCAGACTCAATATCTCCGAGAAGGGTTGGGTTGGATTAGAGGTGGCAAATCAACCCACTTAATTAAATTTACCCATACCCGCCTATGAATAGATGGGTATGGATATCTTAAATTTTTGTATATGGGTATAAATGGGTTACCCAATAATACCCATTTAATAAATGGGTATTATTGGGTAACCCATCAAACCCAATTAACCCATTTAGAATTCTCTTCCTCCCAAGTCTCTTCTTTTTCCCCACCCATTTTTTTTTTCAAATTTTTCATTTTGTCATGATGTTAACTACTTTTTTTTCATTATTATTATTATTATTATTATTTGTTGGTTTTATCTTATTATTTTATTTTATCTTAGTTTGTTAACTTGCTCATTTTTCAGCATTACTCATTTATGATAAATTTTAGCCTATTTTCTTATCTTTCTAAAATGAAATTTTAAATTTATATATGAAAAAAATGTTAGGGGTTCAAAATTTTTGGATTAAGTTTTTATATTAATTTTTATAGTACTTAGTTCAAATTTTTATATTCTTATTATTCAATTATTAAATAATAGGTAATTTTGTGACATAGAGTATAAATGAAAAAAAATTGGTAATTAAGTTTATTGAACATTATAAATAAATATTTAAAACTAATGATGGGTACAAAGAGTGGTATAAATTGATAACTTAGTTTGCAAAAATGAATTTAAATGAGTTTACAAAAAGTTAAAATAAATGGGTTATAAATGGGTAATTGGGTTACCCAATTCATTTTTTGACTTACCCATTTATACCCATCTAATTAAATGGGTATAAATGAGTTGACTCACCTATACCCATTACCCATTTTATCCAACCCAAACCCGTCCAAGTCACCCATTTTGACACCTCTAGGTTGGATGGTGAGATGGGAGTAATTATAAATAAAACTTAACGCTCTTCTATTATATACAGTATAGATATTAATACCATAATATTCATTTATAGAAGCCGAAAATGGTACTTAACTCACATCATATACTTATCAGCATGGCATGATTCTTTTCCAACGCATATAGATGCATATGATCAGTTGGTGGTCTTTTTCATGAAATTTTAATTTTTTCGAGATATGATAATTAAATTTTGGGGGTATCTACTTATGTTCTTGTCTTAGCATCTATCCTAGCATTTTGTTGATCACATATGAAGATAGAAACAAACATCTTTAAACAAAAGTATAATATGTTAGAGAAAATGTGATGGCTCAAGAACTTCAAAAAAAAAAAAAAAAAAGGGAGACGGACAGTTCTTTTTATTCTCCTTTTATGCGAGTAGCTATCTAACAATTGCTAGGGTTCTGTTTTTTTTTAAAAAAAATGTGCCTATTGTCAATACACATAATGTAAATTTAATTGATTAATTAAATGCTCACACTTACATTTTGACTCTTTCCCAATAAAATTTCACTTATTAAGCAAACTAACATTAAGAAGTTCAAACCAATGAAAGTTCTATTTATTAGAGGAAAAAAAAAAACAAATGCTAGAAGAAACAAAAATGTGGCAAAATTTTGTTCTTGAAAAAGCGTAAAAATGATGCATGCATCTTTACGTATTTTTAGATTGTCATGGCTCTGTTTTATGGTTTTAAATTTAGTTACTTATATTATTCTAAAAGTATTTGCCAAAATTATAGTCTAGCAGCTGAATATTTTCTTAATCTTCTCTTTAGCGACTGACTGCCGTCGTAATCAAGAAAGGATTTTTTTTTTTTTTTCCTTTACAAGGAATTTTAGAAGTGAAAATGTGACCATAGAAGTCAATTACAGAAGCTACTTTCATCTCAATTAAGCCAAGATTGGTCCTAATATTACATCAATGCACGTTTTGTCTCTATGCTTCAATGAACTAAGGCCTATCGCTGTGTTTGGATATGGCTAAACGTTGTTAGATATTTCTCACCCTAATTCTACTTTGCACTCTTGAACTATTCGATTCTCACTTTGGTCGGTAAATTTTAAGTTTAGAACACTTTTGCTCCATAAATTTTAAACTCGATAATGGTTAACAAAATGCACAAAAACCAACTGAATACCTTTGCTAATCTTGATTACTTCATTGCTAAAACTAAAATATTCTGTTAGTTTTGTATATTCCATTAACAATTGGATTAAGGTGGGACAAGTTTAGATTTTGGACAGTAACATATACCAAACTTTAGTTCAGCAACCAAAATATGAACTGTAGTAGAGTTTTAAAGATGTAAAATTGAATTAACCCGTATTTTTGAAGTTTAACCTTAGATATTTGTTAATAAATGGTTTTTGATAAGGGACCATCTCTGTTGTTATCTTCCAAAATCCTAACTCCTAAAGTGTCAGTGATGGTATTTTGTAGTACACCTTGCTGTTGATAAGATTTTGGGACATGGGATTTTTTGGAGGGTTGTGGTGTGGGTGGGTTGGGGGGGGAGGGGGGCAGGGACCATTAGCAAATATCTCTTCTTCATGAAGGCTTTTACAGAAAAGAAATGGTACTAAAATGATAAAATCTGCCAAGTAGAATTCTAAGAACACTTTTATGCATTACACACAGAAAAAGAAAAAAAAGAATATATGGAGCATTACTACCTTGCGAAATTGCCATTATTTATTGGTTATTGGAATATGAAGCATACAAAATTTGAATGCATTCTAAACCTGAATCTGGTTATAAATTTTGGTAGTTAAAAAAGGGCATGAAGAAATTCCAGAAAAAATAGGGAACCCTTAATCATATTGAACAAGCAGCTGCTCAAGCCACAAGGATGCAGGTCTGCTAATTCAAATGCTTTGTTCTTTGTCGTAAATTTTCAGGACTGTTTGCATGGATCAAAATGTAGTTAGTACGAGACATTAGCAATGCATGACACAAACATTATGTAGGAAATAGTTGATGAAACTGTTTTAAGCGCAAATTGATTTGTTTTTTCGGTTACGATCTAAGTAGAAAAGCAAAGGTGGAATTAAGTCAAAGATGATACTTATAGCAAGACTGCTGAATATTCTGAAAAATCTTTAGTTTTTAACAAGAGCAGCAACAAAAGTGGAAAGAAATGACTGCATGCTATGCTAATTTTTACTTGAGGAAATTTGGGACTGTTTAACTAATGGTGTGTTGGGTAATTGGCCAGGTGACTTATCCAAATATGATGGAACTCTTTGAGAATCTTGGAGTAGATATGGAGCTTTCTGATATGTCATTCTCAGTGAGCCTAGACAAGGGCAAAGGCTGTGAATGGGGGAGCAGAAATGGATTGTCAAGTTTGTTTGCACAGAAGAAGAATGTACTTAATCCAAAATTTTGGCAAATGATTCGAGAAATTGTCAAGTTTAAGGCTGATGTCATAAGGTAGGTTTCCTCGTCCTTTTTAGTGTTTTGATTGAAGTAAGAATTCCTTAAAGAAATGTTTTTCCATTACATCTCAGAAGCCAAATGAAATGAAGCGACTGCAGAATTCTACATGGTGTCAAGATTAGGAAAAAATAGTTTTTGGTGCTAATCATTCAATTCTTACCTGAATTCCCTGGGAGCAACTAGAGGATTTGCATATGCGATCGACTTCTCCAGTTAAATATGCATCTAATGAAGGATGAACTAACCAAAAGTTCTATACTTAATGCAGTTATGTAGAAGAGCTAGAGAAAAATCCGGACTTAGATCGGAATGAAACACTTGGGCATTTCATCAGATCACGTGGATACTCAGAGTTATTTCAGAAGGCCTATCTTGTGAGGCTCCTACAGATGCTTTAGTTTATGGCAATGATTTTCTTTTGACCAATGTATTAAATGAGCTTGCTTTCACAATAATACCATAAGCATATATCTCTGCTTTTTGACAGGTTCCAATATGTGCTTCTATCTGGTCATGCTCTTCAGAAGGAGTATTGAACTTTTCTGCGTATTCTATTCTTTCCTTTTGTCGCAACCACCACCTTCTTCAGGTAATGTGCCTTGCAGGCACCATTGAGAATTTGAGATGAACTGCACTTTTTGAAATAATATGTGATGTGGCTGCTGTTTCCCTTTGCCATTTAGCTCTTTGGTCGCCCTCAGTGGCTCACAGTAAGATGGCGTTCCCAGACTTACATCTCCAAGGTAATTAATTTAAATTCCTTTTGTTGTATACCCCTGAAAATTCCCCTGATTGAATGCATAAGAGGACTGTATATTCTGTTATTGTTTTGCACAAACCAGGTTAAAGATGATCTGGAAAGAAGAGGCTGTCAAATAAGAAATGGTTGTGAAGTACGCGCTGTTTCAACTAAGGATGAGGGTATCAACTCGTACATTATGCTCAAACATTGTAGATTTCAAATTGGATGGTGTTCTTTTGTTCAAGTAAAAACCAGACCAATTAAAGCTGGAACTGGAACCAGAATATTGATATGTCATCGTAGGACAGTTTAAAGTACAACACAACAATTGCTTCAGAGAAACAAATGGTTGCCTTCTACATGAGGAAATAGTGAAGACGCAATCTTTATATACTAGCTGGTTGTAAACCAAGCAGGATCCTTCCTAGTGTCTTCTAAAATCTCTCTGTTTTGAGTACTTTCTACGAGTGTTTTATTGTCTATTCTTTTTCCTTAGTTGAGAATTTTGGATGTCATGCTTAGTTTCATGCCAAAAGACAGTACATAACACAATTTCCAAACTCAGAAACCAAAATATAGCAGTCTTGACTGTAGAGATATAATTTGCTCAATTGTTAGGTTGTGTGCTATTGATTATGTTGATACTCCCATTCATAATGAAGAAGAAATTTGTACAGGTTGTGTTGTTACATGTGAAGATGGTTCTCTTGAAGTATATAACTCGTGCATAGTGGCTGCGCATGCTCCAGATGCTCTTAAGATGTTGGGAGAGCAGGCAACATATGATGAATCAAGAATACTTGGTGCTTTCCAATATGCCTACAGGTATCTTACTTTTTAATGTTGGCTCTTAGTTTGCTGATTTCTTAACCTTGATACAAATTGTTGCTTGTCTCCTCTAGTCGTCTCCATTCTAAATTTTTATCAGAAATTGCAAATTGTCTCCTCTAGTCGTCTCAGTTCTAAATTTTATCAGAAATGCAAAGTTTGCGGTGAATTTTTCTCTTCTCCTTTTCTTACGTCAACATGTTTTGGGAGGTCGTATTTGGTTTGGAGATTTTCTTTTCGCCAATACTTCGCTTCTGTTTCTTGTTGTAGAAGGTCTGGTTTCAATTTTAATAAATATGCTGGGTCATGGAACCAGTTCAAAATGCACATTCATTGTTTACCGCTTTATGGCAGTGATATTTTCCTTCATCGTGACAAAAACTTCATGCCTCAAAATCCAGCAGCATGGAGCGCATGGAATTTTCTTGGAACTGTGGATAATAAAGTAGGTGTAACATATTGGCTCAACATCCTCCAGGTTGGTGAGATGTGTTCCCAATATATTTGATCATTAGTTGTATTGCTCTCAGAATCCATCATAACGAACAATTTCACAAAAAGCATTTGAGAATTCTGTGCAATTGGCTTGATCACATTGCTATGTATGAGCTTTTAACTTAAATAATAAGTACTAGCCCTCAAAGAAATACTGGGAACTTCCAAAAGATGTATCAGTAACCTCAGAAATCAATGTGCACGCTCAAGATATCAAATAAGCTCAATTTCTTATTTCCAGCTTCCAGCAACTTCATTTTCATGTTGCTGCATTAATGGAATTTATGCAATGTGCTTCTTCTGTCATTAATATCTTCAGCATGAATAACAATATTTAGTGTACAGAATCTAGGAGAAACTGGACTGCCTTACCTGGTAACTCTCAATCCGCCTCATACACCTGAGAATACATTACTCAGGTGGTCAACTGGGCATCCAGTTCCATCAGTTGCTGCCTCAAAAGCTTCTACTCGACTTAATGACATCCAGGGGAAGAGAGGAATATGGTTCTGTGGAGCATATCAAGGTGACCACTTCGCTTTGAAGATCTTACATGTCACCTTCTAATGCACAAAAACATTCATTATAAAACCAGTGCACCCAATGTTGAATTTTTATGTGAGAGTTCACTTTTGCATCTGACACTGTACTTTTTTCAGGTTATGGTTTCCATGAAGATGGACTTAAGGTACTCTCCATTTTGACATCATATTGACATAATTAGAGTAATTGAGTGTAGAAAATCTTGTAGATTGATCAAAAGAATGAAACCCAAGATTAAGAAGCTGGAAAGAAATGTTTCTAGTGAAGTATATTTTCTAATGTTTGGCTTGGTTCCAGAAGTGCTTATTAACTATATAGGTAAGTTATTGGTTGCAATTAAGCATCTTATCTTCTTTTCAGGCTGGTACAGTTGCTGCTCAGAGCCTGCTCAGAAAAAGTTGTACTATCCTGAGTAACCCCAAACACATGGTACCTTCCTGGACAGAGACTGGGGCACGCCTTCTCGTTACTAAATTCCTCAATGGTTTTATTGCTACTGGCTCATTAATGTGAGTCAATTCTGAGAGTAAACTAATTCTCATTTGCATGCTATATATTTTCACAAAGAAGACTTAGAACAAAGGCATACTATACCTATTTATTGAACTTATCTGTCTATCGAATTTGTATCCCTGTTTATCGAACTTATATCTGTCTATCGTTTACATTCTAATACTGCAGTGGTTTGTCTATGTTACCATTTACATTCTTTTTCTCTCAAATCCAAATTCTGTTTGACTGTTTTGTCATTAATTAATTCCTAAACTTTAACCGGATTTATCATTGGTTCTTCAGTAGACCTGCTCACGTATGCCAAATTTGCTTGTTATTGAATATTAGCTCCCGATGTGATTAAATAAGCATGTTTTTTCTTAGTTTTTTGATGTTTAAAAGTTGTTTTTAAGAGTCCAATCTATAGGCCTAAAGCTCCAAAGTTACATGCATTATCTGTGTTTTCTGTTTTAACAGGTTACTGGAAGAAGGTGGCACAATGTTTACCTTTGAAGGAACAACAAAGAAAAGCTTCCTGAAAGTTTCTATTAAAGTTCACAGCCCACAGTTTTATTGGAAGGCACAGTATTTCTTTGGTTGATGTTTAAAGCATTTGAACATAGTCTCCAGTTGCATACGCTTTGAGTTTGCCTTCATTCCATGTCAATGTTGTATTGCCAGGTTGCTACTCAAGCCGACTTAGGCCTTGCAGATGCCTATATAAACGGGGACATTTCTTTCGTGGATAAAAATGAAGGTTTGCTTAATCTTTTCATGGTAAGTAAATGAACACCAAACAACTGTCAAGCTTTTTCATCAACATCCCTTTTCTGAATTCTTCATTTCAGGTTTATGTTGCCAACAGAGATCTTAAAGCTTCTGCTACAAGTTCTAGCTACCAAAGGTAAAAGGATTTTCAGTTAGATGTGTTTAGATGTTAGTGAGTAGTTTATCCAGAGATCCAGAGTCCCGCCATTTCCTTAGTTTTGGTACGCATGCATTTAACCTTTTTGGCAGAGGCTGGTGGACACCACTGCTTCTGACGGCTGGACTAGCATCTGCAAAGTACTTCTTTCAGCATGTTTCAAGACAAAATACTCTAACACAGGCTCGCCGAAACATCTCTCGGCATTATGATCTGGTGAGTCATTTATCAATGAACAGTTCAGCAAGAACACACTTAAATATGACATTGCTAGGATATTCTTCCTGTTGACTTAGCGAGGGAATTGATACTGTCTTCCATTTTTCAGATTAGAACTGTTTCCTAAGAGATTCTCACAATCTCCAATCCTTTTCTTTTCTTTCTTTAATTATGAAACAATTTCCTTTTTTGGAATAAGAATACAGTACTTGTTGTATTTGGCTTTACGTTGGCAAATTGTAATTTCTTTCTGATGAAAGTTATTGGCCTAACTATTGAGCAGAAAGTTAATCAAGACTTCTTTCCTTGTAATGTCTCCAGAGCAATGAACTATTTTCTCTGTTTTTGGATGAAACAATGACGTATTCATGTGCAATATTTAAGGTAAGAATTTAAGCCTTGCTGTAGTATAGTAGTCTTTTCAAAGCTGAATTACAGCGAAACTTATTTTTTGTCTTGACATCTGAAAGCTATCCCTTTTTGTGTACTTGTCATAGTCTGAAGATGAGGACTTGAAAATTGCACAATTGAGAAAAATTTCCCTATTGATTGAAAGGGTAAGCATTCTACTTTTTGTAAGTCCCTCAAATTCCTAAGCTGGTTTGTAATCAAAGCCATGTCTGTTCATACTTACCTACTGCAAATCGACTTTTAGGCCAGAATCAGTAAGGACCACCATGTCCTGGAGATTGGCTGCGGTTGGGGAAGTCTAGCTATTGAAGTTGTCAAAAGAACTGGATGTCAATACACTGGAATCACCCTTTCTGAGAAGCAACTTACATATGCAGAACAGAAAGTGAGGGAAGTTGGGATGCAGGTATCAAAATCAATGGCTCTGGAACTTTACAAAACCGAATTGGACATCAAAACTCAATTTAGATGAACTTAAAAAGTGTAGTTCTTGTAATGTCTGAATGTGAAGATCATGTTTAATCCGAATAATCACAATCCACAATCTGGTTGCCATCTATCTTATTATGCAGTTACCAACAGTAACTATGAACATTGATTTCATAATGGATCATTTCGTGTTTGTCTGCTACTCTTCAAAAATTGAATGTTTGGGGATGGTAGGTAGGGTGTCTGTACAAGACCTATTATTGGTGCACCACACAAATACTACGCACCACTTTGGATGCATGGTTGGGTAAATGATTTTGCACAAGACTGTTTACCATTTGATAAGTAGTTTATGTCCATATTGCATTAAAAGTGTTCTCTGTATCTATGCTTGTGATCCTTCTAGCCAATTTCAGATGATCTATTTGTTATCATTTTAGACTGATTTAGTGCTATCTAAATTGAACTGTTTCCATAAACTTCCTCACTTATTTTGCTACGTTTCATTTCCTAGGATCACATAAAATTTCTTCTTTGTGACTATCGTCAATTGCCAGAAACCTATAAATATGACAGAATCATATCTTGGTAAGTTCTTTCATTATTATTTTTGCATTTTATTTTTTGACATCATACATCACTAGGCCAATGAGTATATAACAGAATTGATGATAAATTGCAGTGAGATGTTGGAAGCTGTTGGTCATGAATATATGGAGAAGTATTTCAGTTCTTGCAACTCAGTATTGGCAGAAGATGGGATTCTGGTCCTACAGGTAATTGGACTAGAAATTAAATGAAGTCAATCGATCTTTTTCAACTCTTCTGGGTTCCTTGATCAGGCTACGTGTTTTAGCTTGTGAGAATCCTTCAATGAAATGCTCGATCTGGCATAATGCTTGTTTTCCGTGTTTGCTTTTGGTGTCTTTTTCTTCCAATGAGACTTATTTTTACAATTACATCTTGTTTGCTTCTTGAAACTCTCTTAAAAATAATGGTCTAGTACTTGTAGAGTTCCTTATCCAGCCTGATCATCATTTTAGTATTTTGTTTTGGCTGTCAATATACAAGAAAAAGAAAAAATCAGTCTAATCTGCTCATGGTTGAAAACAATGATCTTAACTCTATTTTTCAATGGCCAAAAGCCCAGAACTAATTGATAAATGTGACTTGTGAATGAAAGATGATGATCACTGACTGATGCGGACATCAAAGTTTCTGCTAAACAGATTAAGGAGCCTTTTCAAACTTCCACAGTAACTTAATCTTCTTTCTCGATTTAAGCCAACGTCTTCCAAACTTCTTGCCTGAACCTCCTTGCATTCGAATTAAATAAATGGAAGTTTGAAAGGGCTCCTTAATCCATTTAGCACAATCTTTGATGTCTGCATCACTCACTATAGCCAGTTAGTTGAAAGGTTCATGTGACCTTAAGACTTGCTGATCTCCATGGATGCATGATCTTTGCTCCTCAGTTTATATCAATACCAGATGAGAGGTATGAAGAATACAGACAAAGCTCAGACTTCATAAGAGAGTACATCTTTCCAGGTGGTTGCCTACCTTCACTTAGCCGAGTAACATCAGCGATGGCTGCAGCATCCGGACTGTGGTAAAGTTACACTGCTGTGTGAAATGTGTTTGAAGCTTTCTCTATATAGGAAACTCATAAAAGTACCTCAAATGCAGCGTGGAGCACCTGGAAAACTTTGGAATCCATTACTATCATACCCTTAGGCGTTGGAGGACAAACTTCCTGTCAAAACAAAGGTATCTGTAATATAATCAGCACTATGTTCATTCCCGTTAGTTTCAGCCACCTGAGGCGATAATAAAGAATATATGGTTCTTCTTTCAGAGTTTTAGTGAACAAAATTCCAAATTTTGGTTTTAGTTTGAAGTCCTTTGACCTGAAAGCTCGTTCCAAGCTTATAAGAACTGATGTTCTGCAAGGAATAAGCACCAGCATAAATGTCTTGGCATTCTATACAGAATAAAGCAAGGCTGTGCTTGGATCGAGGAATTTGACAAAAGATTTGAAATTCTCTCAATTCCCTAGAGGTTTGAATTGCTTGGGATGCATTTGAGTTTGTAATCCACACCAGTTACAAACCCAAATCCAACCTAGAAGGGTTTTAGGAACTTTACACCTTTCGTTAGTTAAATCCCTCGATCCAAACGTAGCCCAAGAGAATTGTGCTACCTTTCTTCTGGTGCCACTTATAGTTCTTTCATTCATAGTAAACCATATATAGTTCTAGCTTTTGTGACTTGGAAACTGATTGGCGCGTTAATGCCTTTGTCCTCAGTGAAATCCTGGAATTGGGTTTCGATGAAAAGTTCATCCGGACGTGGGAATACTATTTTGATTATTGTGCTGCTGGATTCAAAACATGCACACTTGGAAACTACCAGGTACAAACCATGAAAAACTATTCTGCTCATCATTTTTCATGTTTCTGAGTTTAATCCAACACGATTGTCTGAATGATGTCATCGTAGGTTGTATTTTCCCGGCCTGGCAATGTTGTATCCTTTGGCAATCTACAGAAAGGTGTACCTTCAGCCTATTGATTGTTCATCCTATGAAGAGGAAATGATCTCCATCTCAAGAGAAACAACAGAAGAATTCAATCCTAGATAGATGACCAATAGCATAAACGCCTTACCATTTTAGTCTTTTAAGCTCCAATATTGATTTCTGCTCAAGATTTCATTTGGTTAGTCCTTCACTGCTTCCCAAAGAAGCATGAAAAACAAAACAAGAAATAAAGGTAAAAGAACCAAAAGTAGAGAAACAAACGTGCAAAGTTGATTCACAACTAGCTTCACAATGTTGCAAGTGTCTTTGTCGAAGGCATAGAAACAGATCACCAAGAATTGCTTGTGGAACGAAGATTGGTTAAAACCTTGAATTTGCATTCAACTGTAGTCGTGATTTGCAGTCAAAATCTAAATGTGACTGGGATTACACCATAAGATATGGTTGTATTTGAACTCTTATCGTAGATTGGAAACCTTAACCACGATAAATATAGTTAGACACCAATTTTAATAGAACTCAAAAGTAATGCCATTGAATACAACACAATCCAGTTTAACTTCTCAGGCTTCTGCGAGTCCAATACCACTAAAATCCCTTCCCACCATGATGCACCGGCAACTATTGCTTGACTGTGACTCGAGGGTTAAACCCTATCCTAGCAGGCATCCTGCAATGCAACAAAGTCACAGTATGTTTCCTTTATCACATGCCAGATAGAAGGCCAATATTGAACACATAGTGGCCTCCTGCATCAATCCAGTAGCATAGCCGACAACATACCACTACATTTCTGCTCTCCAATATGGTCCAATACTTCACCCAAAAACATTCTAACCATATCCCTCCAAGTCAAAAGAGCAACAGATTTTTAGACCATGTGATCAAATGATAAAAGAGGAAGACAGTTCACTAGCAGCATACAGCCAAAATACATCAGAGCTTACAACCGAAGTAGCCTCTACAACTAATACGATGTCTCGATGCAACGTCCATGCATCATGTTTTGATGTTTGAAACAAAACACTGGTGATTAATATCTAGCAAGATCAAAATCAAACAGTCAAGTTGCCAAGCTCCAGGCTTTTATCAAGATTAATGAGAGTCAAATCACCTATATAAATCCAAAATATTCAATCATTTATTACCATAAAAAACTTTTCTTAGACAGCAGACCAAAATTGTTGCTATTGTAACTAATCATTCAACTTCTGCTAGCCATGATAATGCCATAGAGCCTACAACTACTATGTCACCAGTATATTAAGTGGTGATGATTTCTCCATCTGCATTAGACAACATACCACATGTTGTCAGGTAATGAATCTTCCACCCATCTCAAATTGTATGAAGATCGAGACATCCAAATTCTTTAACAGCAGCATGGCCTGCTTCAACATGACAATTTCAGGGTAAAGCACCAAATCAACCCAGCCAAACTTCATTTTCCTGTAACATCCCACACCAAACACTCAGCAAAAAGTTGTGATTAGCCCCTGTGAAGGAACTTCAATTCACCCAGTTTATGACTTGAGCCTCTCCTCCTGTACAACACAAGGGCAAATACAGGAGGAAATGATTATGCCATTCTCAAAATCAAGCTACCGCTAAGATTATCGCTATCCATTAGGAATTGATCTACCCAAACCGGCTACAGCTGCAGTCTAAAGAAGCTTAACTAATCTCATTGTTCCTATTGCATCATACCAAAGAACTCTGGTCACCAAACAACGTAGAAGAGCTAAGTAATGAGAAACTACTACCATCACGGATGGCAATGACATAAATTTCTGGCTCATCTATATCCAGATAAAGGACAAACTTAAAATTTAACTAAATAACCATTACCATAATACTCACCGCAATTAACACAAACTTAAACAAAGCTACTATATGTTAAACACTACAAATAGACAAAAACTCCAGATCAGCTAGTGACCATAGCTATAAGCACACCAAAATTAAAACTACATTTGAGAGCAGATAATTAAAGAAGATGTAACTCTACTCCTCGCAAATACTACTTATTATAAACTAGCAAAATAGGTAACAGCAAGCTACTCAGATACAAGCAATCCAACCAGTCCTAGGTTGATTGGTAAAATCTTGCAACAGCCAGCCAACCTGCACCAATCTGAAAGCATTGTGTGTATAGATTCCAATATATGACGCAGTTTAAGTCTCCATCAAGGGTTACAGTTACTGCTGCTGAGCTTGCCGAGTTGGTGCACCACCATAGCCTCCACCATACCCAGCTTGGCCTCCATAATTGCCAGAAGCTTGTGAGGGGTCCGACCTCCATCCTGCATACCCAGCATTCCCAGATGTATCACCATAGCCACCTCCCATATAACCCCCAGCACCAGCTTGTAGATCTCCAGCACCATTTCCAGCTGAGGAATTACTATTTGGAGTACCCCCTGCACGCCCGCCACCACCATAAGTAGCCGGGTTACCATAAGCCCCATCATTTGTACCATATCCTCCATAACCGTAACCTTGATTTCCATATCCCGCAGCTCCACTGGGAGAATGTCCAGCAGCAGCTCCAGCACCACCTAGGCCACCACCACTAGTGTTAGAAGCACCCCAGGGAGCATTTCCATAGCCTACATTTCCATATCCAGAGGATCCCTGAGAGTTCCACGTGTTCCTTGGTGCACCTGGTGGACCACTTCCATAACCAGCATTAGGCACATTTGGGTTTCCATAAGCAGCAGCAGCAGCGGGGCCACCATATCCAGGATTAGCACCTCCAAAATTTCCATAGCCTCCATAACCCATACCATTATTGGTAGGACCATATCCATAACCAGTAGTATTATATCCAGAAGATCCGTAAGGTGGATATCCCCCTCCTGTGTTTTGAGATTGCATGTACCTGTTGGAATCCATTCGGCTCTCATAAGAATTTGAATTACCACCGGATGCACCATATCCCTGGTAACCTCCACCACCGCCACCCATGGCACGGCCACTCCCACCAGGATTAGCATCCTTTGGAAGAGCGCGCTTCACTTCCACTTGCTTACCATTTAAATCATGAAATGTCTTGTGCAAGACCCTATCAACAGCTTCCTCAGAGTCAAAAGAAATAAATCCAAATCCACGGGGTCGGTTCGTTTGCTGGTCAAACATGATTACCACATCAGTAACATCACCATAAGATTCAAAATACTGACGAAAAGCCTCATCAGTTAAAGTCGGAGGTAATCCTCCAACAAATATCTTCTTTGTCCTAGTATTTCCACCACCACCACCACCAAAGCTCCTCCCAGTATTAGCGTTTCCAACTTTAGAGATCTGTTGTTCCTCTCTTGATAAAGCTCTCTTAGCCTCAACCTGGATATTTCGAACTCAGGGTTATGCAAGAGAGTAATAGACATAACTAGCACATAAAGCTATTAGAGACACTGATATTGCTATAGCAGCACACAGGCAAATACATATTCACACACACACATGCTAATTATACCCAAGAACATAAAACATTAATCTCTGCTGCTAAGTTCAATGCTCTCGAGGAACGGTCTGAGAACAAATTCTCTTTTCATAGCTCAATGGCAAAATCCAGGTTTGAACTCCCAAGCTAGTAGCCTAATGGTCATTGCAGATATCATCACAGATAAGCCACACAAGTACATACACATGCAATGACCTATCAAAAACCACAATAACTTTAAAAATGGTGCACCTTCATTGGTAAAAAGCCCAAGTTAATGGACCAAATATAAGCTTTGTACTAGTGCCAACCAACCAAAATAACAGCCCATCAAGCCCAAAAAAAAAAGCAAAATCATGACACATGGGCTAGATTGGGCTTGACTTCACACGTCATATGAAAGAGCACAACACTGAAAAATTAAATCATCAGAATAACAAAAAATGCACGCAATAAAAAACATAAAGGCAGATTTCAAAAAGCCAAAACCATATCCTAAACTTGAAATCTAACCAGTATTCATTCAAACCCACATCCACAACCACCATATGTACAATATTTAAAATAAACCATGTCCGCTCAACCCTAAATAGAAACCTACAAGTACAACAAATGCAAAACCCCAATTTACACTAGCAAAGGCAAAAAGCTTTTTTTTCTAGCTAAAAACAAATAAAGAATCAACTTAACGCCACCAGTGTATACTAAGCAATCAACTCCTAAAATACTAGCAATCTACAGGAAAATTTCCAGGGATCATAATGAAAAAAATTCAGCACAAATACAGCTGAAATTTTAGCCTTTTCTGAATTCAAAAAACAAATAAAAGGAACTTAAATCATCCAACGTATAATACAACAACTTCACCTAGCTAAAACCAATGCCCAGAAGAGGAATAAAACTGCAGGCATATGCACAAAACAAAACAACTATGCCAAACTTACTAAAACGCATCACGACCCATCAAAGATTGAATTAAGATACGAAAAACCTACATCCCAAAACAAAGAAAACACTCAAAAATCAAACTAAAACTAATCTCAGGAAAAAAAATGGGGAAAAAAAACACACACACACACATACAAAGACAGTAATAGTTAAAAGCAAAACCGAAAAATTTTAAATGGAAAAAAAAGAGAAAACAAGGGGCTAATATTGTCTTACAGTGCGGCCATCAATGACATGCCTATCTTGAAGAACCCCATCAAGAACATTGGGATCTGCAAAAACCACAAACCCAAATCCTCTGGGCTTGCCAGAAACTTTATCCCGCATCACTACAGTCTGCAATACGTCACCGTATTTGCCAAAATAGTCCTTCAATTTCTCCTCTGATGTTTCCCATGAAATCCCTCCTATAAATAGCTTCCCCTGATCTGAATCCATCACCAAAATTGTTGCTTTTTCTTAACCCAGTAAAAATAAAGACTGAAATTTTGGTGGGCTTTGAAATTTAAAAGAAAAAAAGAAGTAATCTTAATCGAGCTGGGAAGAAGGGGTTAGAGGGGGGAAAGGAGGAAAGACGGCTGCTGGATTTCAGAGAAGGGGAGAAAGAAAGAGAAGTGAGGAGAGGGCAAGAGTGGGTATAAGAAATGGAGGGTGGAGATTTGTTGGGATGAACGGTGGAGATTTGAGTTCTGGAGATAGGGGGAGGAGGGTCAAGGTTTTGTAGGTTTACAAGAGATATTTTTGGAACGACATACGATTCTTTGTCCTAAACATGATGGTTATTTTATTTCTTTATTACTACCATAAAAAAAAACTAAAAAAAAGACAATAATTTATGAGAGGAATTATATATTGTAGAACAAGAATTTATATAAATTAAATTTACTTTTTGTAAAAGGAAGAAATTGTTAGATGCAGCACTTTACAAATTATTTGGCTAGAATCATGCCGTTTAAATAATTTAAAGAATTTAAAGAATCTTTCCACACTACAATGTAGAGGATGAATATAGTACATCTTTAGTTGGACGTGTTTGCATGTTACTTAATTTGGAAAAAAAATAGTTAAAATGATATAATAATAATTTTGTAATGCGATATCTGTGAAATAAAAAAATAATTATATTAATGTAAAATTAGTGTGTTTGGATACAAAATTTATCCCAAATAATATTTCGCTTGCATCATAAACATATTTTTCAACCCACCTTTTTATATTCCCAACCACCTTTTTATCTCATATACATCACATCACAAAAAGTGCTACAGTAATTATTCCAAATAATATTTCAAATAATACCCTATCCAAACAAACCTATATGGTTTTTCATTTTTAATCACGTAGAGATGTACTAATATAGCAATACAATGTTGAATGCTATGCCCAGCATAAATGTAGCAACTTATTAAACCAGAATCTAAGGCCATGCTTGGATTGCTTGTTTCCGTCGGAAAATATTGTCGTTTTCCGTGATCACATTTCCCTATCACCTTTTTCCCTCACATATACCAAATCGCTACAGTAATTTTTCCATGAAAAATGACGGAAAATGCAATCCAAACACAACCTAATACTACAATTTGTTATAACTTTATAAGTCTAATTGTAACTATTTGCAGTCAACATATCTTACAGATATTTTTGCCACTTTTGTTACCAATATCTTAAGCTTTTAGCATGGTTTCAACACCCCAAAATTTCAAAAGTAATATGGAGGCACAATTAGTATATTATAATTTATAACTGCTAATTACCAAAACTAGTTTCCTTTGTGTAATAGATTACTAGTTATGGTAATTGGATTACTCTTTTGATTAGGGAAGAAGCCATCTCTTCCTTATCCAGCGAAACCAAAATCCCTCTTGGAAAAGCATGGTCACATGATATAAAATTTACTCCACAACTTGGGGACTTTTTTTTACTATTATTTGAGCAATCTATTGTTGGATTGTTATTTTTAAAAATTTTTATAAAAAAAAAGTACTGTAGTGATTTGATGTATATATGATAAAAAGATAATTAAAAAATATGTTTGCAAAAAACGTAAAAAATTTTCTACGAAAAATCACAATCTCCAATTCTTCAACTTACGAATTTGGCTTCTTCATTTTCACCTCAAGCAGTTTTGCATTAGTTGATTGTATCTTGTTTGGAACCCAAGTTTTTGCCAAGTTTGTCTGCTACAAGTTTTTTTAAAATTTTAGCTACAGTAATTTCAAAAAATTTCTCAAAGTTTTTAAAAAATACATTTTAAAATATTCAAAAATCTACACATTTCAAAAATTTTTTAAAAAACTTCTACAGTAAAATACAGTAAAGTTTTAGACAAACTCTCAAAAAACTTACCTTTCAAACAAGGTGGTGGAAGAAAGAATTTACTCTTGTGTAGTACAGGCTACATGAACGAATGACAGGAGGAGACTACTAGCTAATGTTTTGTTTTATATCAAGAAGTGAATGATTAGTCCTAAAACAAACTACAAACATACACTCTAATTCCTATTAGAGTAGATGAGCTTGTTGACTAATGACCACTTTTCAGTAGTTTAAATCTCCTATATGTTTGTATTATTGTTGCCACTTTCTTGTGGTACAAATAGTTGTGCAAGATGAATCTTGGAAAACGAAGACTGCATAATGTACTTTAATCTAAGGACAATAAAGTCCTCTTCATCTTATCTTGTGGGTACTATGATTTCGTTTTTTTCTTGAGCAGTCTTACTTTTAGGTTTGAATGAGTGTGATTTGTGTGGAATAATAGCTAATATGTCATGGTCCACAAACCAGAAACTCAGACTTGATGGTCATAGGAACTGGTCATGCATGAGTTCATGTGACAAGGATTAATGATCAATTTGATTAAATTTTCTTTAAAAAATACACTTTTTGTCCCCTATTGTTTGGCAGTTGGACCAATTTGGTCCCTGTTATGTTATTTCAGTGAAAACACATTTTATCTCTCAGGTCTTAATTTTTTTTTTTAATGAATTTATGACAATTGACGTTTAATCGTCCAATTCGGACTAAAATTGAAGTTTAAAAAACTTAATTTGGACGGAATGAAATAAGTGAGAAATATGCATCATTAATAATAAAAAAAAAAGGACTTAGGGAAACAAAATTTATGAAACCCTCAAAATTAATCAGATAAAATTCTTCAAATTTTGAAAATAATGTGGGTAAAAGTGCTGAATGATTGGAAAAGAATCACAGGAAACTTGAAATGGATCAAGTTCGATAAAATTTTGTACCTCCCAAGTCTTTTTACTAATTTTATGCACCCTAGCTTCACACATTTTACTCTGTTCAAGTTTTAATTGTCAATCATCAATTTCTACCAAATTGAGTGATGAAACATCAATTCTCATTAATTGGTCAAGAACCAAAACTTAAGGGATGAAATATGTCCTTTTTTTTTTTTAAATAATAGAGACCACAATTGGTCCAATCCCCAAACAATGGGGATGAAAAAGGTGCATTTTTCCCTTAAATTTGACAGAAAGGTTGGCCATATTTCCTTCTTTTCATGCCCCATAAATGGTTGATTATTGAATGCTAGCAAGCTTGCAACCGTTGAGCTCTAGATCCCAGAATGGATATTAATAAAAAGTGTACAAAACCCGAAAGAAATGCTGCAATGCCAGAGTGGAGTGGAGCCACCATGGTACAGGTGTTGTTGAGTTACAAAGACAAAGCTGGTTTTTGTCTTAGTCTAACTCTATATATTTGGCCTTTTACTGAGCTCGTGTACCCACCTCTGTACTCATTATTACTTGCTCCTTTTCTCAACGTTCCTATTTTCAAAATGCCATTGGAGGCAACTCTTTGAAATGTTGCCCTCATCGGTCTGATAATTTATTAATAATACCCTGTGTGTGCTTATAAAATCCCTCAAGACAGACAACCCACATTCTTCTTCTTCTTCTTCTTCTTCCTGCCTGATTTGCAGGGAAGCGTGGAAATCTAGCATACTTCTTCAATGGGGTGCTTTCTTGCTTGTTTTGGGTTCACCAAGAAAAGGAGAAGGACAAAGGGTAGGAGCAAAAATGCATCTGGAGACCAAGTAAGACAAATCTCGACTTTTATCTTTTCTGTTTCTTTTATTTTGGTAAGAGAATTCTTTGCTTTTGAGGATACACAAAACTTGCATCAATTCAATATCTTGAATTTACTGTGGGAAATTGCCTTGTTTTTGTTAAAGAGTTATGGAAGGTATGTACCTCTGGACTGTGATGTTACGGTCAAACTTGAATGTGATGAGATGCAGAAGGCCTCAGCAACTGAGCTTAGGTGAGTTAAAGAGTTGTATTCGGTTTTAGGTGTACATCTAATCGTGGGAATGAAGGATTGCTTTTCATGCTTGTGTTCTGCTTTTGGTTGCAGAGATAAGCCTAAAGAATCGTCGTCCGCGAAAATAAAGAAAAAAGTGAGCTTCAATTTGAATGTCAAGACTTATGAGCCACTTCCTAATGATGAGCTTAGTAATTGCAATCTTTCTGAGGGTGAGGAGAAGACAATGTGGGAATATAATCAAGAAGAAACAGCTGGAGCAAGCATGAAATATTTCAATTATGAAGACAATTTGATGGCATCAAAGATTGGATCATTCCCTTCGAATTATAGATATCAAAATTGCAGAGATAGCTATGATGAAGAGGATGAGATGGAACTAGAGGATAGCGATCTAGATGATGAGGATGAACTTGACTTTGATGAAGATGATATTGGTGAAAGCTATGATTTCAGAAGTCAAAAACTATGCCAAGCATCAGTGGAAGAAGAGGGAAAAGTTACAACCGATCAATTGGCAGAAAAAGGAAGCAATCTTATGCAGCCTCAAGTTCTGCAGCATCAAGAACATAACAAAACTGAATCAAACCAAAATGCTCGAAACAGGAGTCACAATGTCTTTTCTGTGCTTGCTCCAGTTGAAAATCTCACTCAATGGAAAGAGGTTAAAGCTAAAACTAGACAGCAATTGAAGCATCAGAAGGAAAACATAGTGTTAGAGCAAGAGCAGCATATGCCCTTATGTACGAAGAAGAGCTCCGAACCTTTAGCTTTGAACTCATCAGTGGATTTGAATCAATTCAAGCCTCAGAGTCATGAAATTGCAGTTGATGCTAGCCTTTCAAACTGGTTGGTTTCTTTCAATGGCAAGGACAGCAATGCTGCAATAGCAAACACCCATCAAAAAAGATCAAGGTGGATGCATCAGACTCGTTCCGCAGATGAGATAGAACTACTCTAAGCACCAAGGAAAAGCTGTCGGCTTCACCACCAAAATACCATACATTCTCAAAACTGTTTCTGGATTTGTGCAGAATAGAACAGACATTGCATTTTCTCTCATAATAGAACAGACATTGCATTTTCTTGGAAAGCTCCACCCTGCCCAGGTGTTGAATTGTTTTCTGAATAAGACAAGGCAAGGGCGTCTTGTTACATTTGTCTTTATCTTGTACTTTTCAGCTTGATTGCTTTTATATCTTTAGTGATAATGGGAAATTGCTGTGAATCTGTAATACATTGTATTCTTTTTTCAATGCAAATGAAGTAAACAATACCTAAAGAAGGAACTCTGATGTACATGGATCAAATTTATCTTGCTTGTGTAGCATTAGACAGAAAATCCATTTAGTTTATCTTTGCCAAGAAAATCTGGGAAGCATCGTTTATCTTTAATGTTAACCAGTCCCCAATCTCGAATTGTACTCGATGAAAATCTAATCAACTGGGTTCGGAAGTTACAGACAATAATCAGCAGTTGCACAAGGAAATCTTTATTTAGGAAATAGAAGAAAGAAATTGACAAAAAAGTAGAGCAATTATTGCTGCATTATCAAACAAATATCACTAGTATGAGAATCCACCAGAGAACAAATTCTGGTCTCTCCTATTTTTTTCTTTTTTCTGTTTTCGTCTGCAATCTATCAAGTCAATTACACTGGAAGCTTGTAATCTCCGGCAGATGACCAGGACACAGGGATGGGGTGATAAGGCTATTATAGGTCATACGGAAGCCAAATCATGAACTTCTTAATCTACTCTCTATCTAACAGACGAATATTGCTAGTTGCTGCACACCTCCAGCAGGTGAAACCAATTTGCTACATGGTAAAGACCATCATTTTCATGAAATCCAATAGTCTGAAGCTTCAATGATGTTGAAATCATTTCACACTCGGCTCCATGTGAATTGAATTGTCAGCACTCTACCCAAATTTCACAATCTGAGTCGGGCGCAATCCATGATTGTCCAGCAAAATCTCACGAAGATACTACATTATCCTACAGAAGCAGGTATCTGACTCATCATCATCAGACTCACTCACATCACTGTAAGAAAAACAAGAAATTACATCAGAACAACTTCAGTTTATTAAGTAATATAGCCACCGTCTGTTGAACAAGTCTGGAAACCAATTCACAGGGAATTGTCAAATGCCAACATGCATTCCTCAGTACGGTAAATCTATCTCAATATGGAAAGAGGTGCAAACTTTTTTTGGGTGAAATCAAGGTTACACACGTGTATTCCGGTTGCTATTTTCAGTAAGGGTAGAGTGCCAAAGTTTATTATGCACTAAATAAAGCAATGATTCGTTACACTTGTTTATGTCAAGACATAAAGGTTGCCTAGATGTTCAATGGGCTCATGATTAAGTGCATATCCTGCTGTAAGGCATTGAAAACATGGCAACCCCAACAAATTTAAGTGCAAAATATGTGATGTAACTTGTGCCAGAACCATGGATGTCAGAACCCATAACACTGAAGATTCCTATAAAGCAACTTGGTGCCTGGAAAGCTATTCTCCTACACTAAAAGTTAGTGCTGATGGGCACCCACAGTCATGCCAAAAGAAATTTCTTAGCAGCAGCCGTCACATTCATGTCCCAGGAAAAAGTTAATTCCAGGCAAGGTCCCCGAACTAGATTGGCTAAATAAAACAATTCTCCAGCACATTTACTTGTGAAACTTAAATCTTCAAGGCTAAGCATCCCTCTCAAAATCCCCTGCTTGTCCAAAAATTTTCCAGATTCCCCTTTCCTTTCATTCTCTCATAATCCAACTTGGAAAAGTAAAATCTGAAAGCCAGTTAAAGAAGAAGAAAAGGATCCCAAGGACCAAGGAATTAAGATATAACAGCAATCTCCTGTAGAAGTATTATAGATACGATACAATGGAGGACATATTCCTTGATCTTGCAAGCATAATGTCAATCTAAGATTCTCAGAGGAAGGGACAATATATTGATAAAGAATGCAAAACAAAATGAGACAATTACGGGATGCCTATTCAGAAGATAGTACTGTTGGAATGATGACAAGATCATACTTGATTTTGAAATGCCAATGCTAAACAACCAGTGTGTCTCCACAATACACTGACAATCTGAATGACATTATGCAGATGCATCAACTCATCTAATGGCAAGTCAACTCTTACAATTTAGATCCTATAGAATGCAACTAGATCACCTAAATAAGGCAAGTATTGGCATTTGAAAGCACGATATAGTAGGCAAGAAGTTGGCTGCAATCACTTGAATGTAATTCAATCAACTAAATTGCCATTGAGAGTCATGGACATTCACTCACTACGTATGTCATATTTTAGCATCTCACAGTTTTTGTCTCTACCAGATTTAGAGAGCATTGGTGTCCGCTTTTGTCTCCACCAGACAATGGTGCTCCAAATATATCACTACTTCTGCAGAAAACATGCAGTCAGAATGACATCAACCTCCTAATGCCCATCATATCTGACGAAGGCTACCAGCTTTATGTTCCCAATACAGATAAACCATTACAAGGACAAATTTGATATTTAAGAATATAGCTCCAATGAATAATTTCCTGATCCTAGTCGTTTTTGTTTTCCATGAAGCAGAGAATTGGTTGTTTTGTTAGGGAAGGAATTGTCAGGGCCTATGTCAACGAAAAAAGCACAGGAAACACATTGTAGAGTAAACCAGATCTTGGGATTTCACTGCAAAAGAAAAAAATCAAGCTTGGTATTGGGACCGGTCCAAAAAAGTTAACAAGATTCGCCCTATTTAGTCACTTATCTCCAAACAGAATTCAAGCATCAACACAGAGCTCATAACCAGGAATCAACCATCACGAGAATTGGAAATGTAACACGATTTATATGGCACATATTAAACCAATCTATCAGGATCTCCTCGGCATATATAACTGACACCATTCTGCAACACACATCTCAGTTCATCCCACTGTTATTTGCAATTTAACAATCCAATATCCAGTTATGATCCTAAATATGTTACCTCATAGATCTTCCTAAAGCAATCACTTAATGGATCACCCATCAAAATCTCAATGACATGGATCCTCTAAACGCGACTAACTAAATTATGATAAAATTCAGTATCAATGTATCAAGCAGAAACCAACTAATAAGATAGATAATCAAACCAAAGCTCACAGTTAGAAAATCAATTATCCACTTCACCTGAATCCTTTAATGCAACTGAAACTACAAATTCCAGACTTTGACCACAATTTGAGCATCTATAACTCAAAAAAATCGAAAACAAGTAATATTACCTTGGTTGAAATTCCAGGACTTCTGCAAGCTTATTTCCATTTTTATCATTCCACTGAACTTTCCTCCTGGGCTTCCCCGACTTCTTAGACAATCCACCTTCATTATTTGGAGGCAACAACAGCTGTGATTCCTCTTGCTCATCTTTTCCTCCATTCAGTGCAAGATTCTGAGAATCTACACCATTTAAACACTCCTTTTTATCACTCTTACCATTCTTATCCATTGCTATGAGCTTCACTATCCTAGTATTTACAACTCAACCCACCAATCCAAAACCACAACAAACAAGAAGAACACTTGATTGTTAATCTTTAATCAAGAAAACCCATCTCAACCCAATCATCAATATCAATAAATTATCATCCTAAACCATAAAGATGCAATCTTGACAACTAAACTACGGAAATTCAATACAATCGGCATGACCCGATAAAGTCAATGCACATTTCTAACGAATAAAGGAATGAATTTTCAGCTCATGAAAGATTCAAGCAATCAGATTCAGAAACATGAAGGAAGGTTCTTGCAAACCCCAAAAAAGAGATCATATAAAATTGGAAGACATTCTTTTTCCAGCTCAAAAGATTGCCCGGATTTACTACAATGATTAAGAAGAATTTCTGGGTTTTTTTTTTCTTTCAAAAATATAATAGATATTGATAAGGATTGTTCAATAGATTTCCCGAACCCTGAATCTGAAGGACCAAAATTGAAAGAAAGTGTTTGTTTTCTCAATGGGGATTTTGTGCGTCGACTTTTGTTAGTGTTGAAACTTGGAAGATTTTAAAACGGTGCTACATACATTTGATACAACTGTGTGAAAGGAATAGGACACACAAAAAGGGGTCCATTTTGTTGGGGCAATGGGGCCAGCAACATTAATGTAATCTAAATTGAGATCTTTTGAGCAATGCCTTGAATTAAATGAGAACACCTATAAAAAGAGGGAAAGATGAAGCAAAATGAACTTTTAGTCACACCTGTTTTATGATTGGTTAGTTAATTTAATTTGGAACTGTCTCATAGGTTAGCCGATTGGTCAAGTATTCACTTCTGACTATATTGAGATTGTGACCGTTTCCATCTCATATTCATTCACGAGTATCTTGTTAACCTTATCTCAATCAATTTTGGGACATTCAAGAATAATTTCGTACAAAATTTACAATAAATATATTATCTTATCAGAGTAATACGTTCCTGATGGTTATTATTATTTGGTCTAAGACAATCTGGTGCATGTGTTTACTTGAGCACAGAAGCAACTGAGGCAGGTGCACCCGAAGGAGGGAAAAAATGAGAAGAAAAATAGAAAACTACTTGGTCAATATCTGCATGGCATGAAATTTTCAAGATTTTTGGTAACCCAAAACGACATCAGCCTGAACTTATCCTAGGATAAATTTATTTGCTACAATAGGCAACAGGAGCAAAATCCAAAAGAATGGTAATATGAGTTTGTTTGGAAAGAAGATTATTTGAATTTTTTTTTTAAAAAGTAATATTATAATTTTTTTTTTTTGTTATATGATGTATATGAGATGAAAATATGATTAAAAAATAAAAAAAAATTAAAAGTATATTTATTATGCAACCAAAAAAAATAGATTTTCTTAAACAAACTCAAAATAAACGATGGGCCAGGAGAAGTAAGGTCAACCGAAAAACATTAGATTATTGCTGTTTCTCATCATTGTCTTCACAAAACCAGAACCACAAGATAAGCCTGGCTGGCAAGGATGCCCGATACTACAAGTTCAGAGTGGACTTGTTTTTTCTTTTTTTTGTCCACCTTTCATTTATGTACTCTAACAAGGAGTATTATCTGTGAAAAGTTCACTATTACTTGATATCAAGGATTAGATAAGGGATAATTGACCACCATTTATTGAGATATATCGTTTTTGCCTTGTCATTTGCAATGTAAGCAACAAATTTGCTAGTAATACAATTCATGCAATCACTTTTTGGTGAGTTTGAATAGCTTTCTATATGGAGAGCCAAAACCCTTCATCTATGGAATGGCAGAGGTCAATCATGAATGGCAATCGGCAAAGCTCTTATGAAAGAAAGAGTGTCACGCAAACTCAATACAAAACAAAAGCAAATGATTACCCACACCAAATATTCTCCATTTGTCTGTTTTTGTAGTCTATTTTAGTTAATTCAATGTAATTAACTATGAAAGGATGAACCCATCTGTTTTATGTAAAACACATGTTTATACCTTTGTTCTTAAGAGTGGAAGTCTATACTATCATAGTTTTTTTTTTTATTGTAAGCGGGAGAGTTCGAATCCGAAATCTCTTACTAATTAGAGTACAAGTGCCATGTTTATCTTAAAAAAAGGAACAAGAAAAATAAAAGAACACGAGTACATGTCAAAATTAGATAATCGTTTCAGATTCCACTTAGTGGAGTCTTTTGTTCTTTCAATCAAATGGCCCAATGGCAATTCATTTTGAGGAAGTCAAATCATAGTAGTAGTGTCATATCAACCACGATTCATGAATGCAAAAAGATGAATGAAAAGAATTTATGCAAATGCCGAGTTGTTGACCAAAGTAGAACGAGCTCTCAATTTGGAATGGTACTCTAATTGGTTTGGAAGGGTTATTTCGCTGTCACATTTACGAGTCATCGAATCATGCGTCTAACAATTGCGGGAGGGAAGGATATGGAGGTATCAAGAAATCTTAGGATTAAGTGTGTAGTATTTGTTAATTATGTGCTTGCCCACTTGGAATCAGCAAATACAAAGCATCCATGTCCAAAAATTGGCTCAAAAGTCAAAAAAACACGATGCTTTCAATAAAATCAAAGTGCTTCTAGATAATGCAGGTTAGACGACTATGTTGGTGTCCCTTAGTTGTCAACTTCTACTTAAATGTTTTCGGGAAATTTCTCTGTTTACTTGCATTATATCCTTGTGTAGTTGGCCGATGATTATAATCATAGATTTCATCAATTAGACTCAAAAGTTATGTCAGACTTCTTGGATTTTTGTTTTTCAAGTTGAAAACTAAAAAGAACCAAAACCAATTGGTTTCCAATAGATCAAACTCAAATGAAAACAAAAGTGAGCTACATTCTGAAATTTGTATGAATTTTATTACCTACAAGATATGCTAAGTTAATATAAAAAAAAGGAGAAAGAAATCTAGACTTTCTACCAATAATCGACATAAGCTAACCACAAAAGAGCTTTCTTTTGCCTTCTAAGTTAGGTAATTGTTCAGTTGTAACCACATATTCACATGCCTAAGTAGGTAATATGTTCCTTCAAAGTTTAACCAAATCAAGTTGCCTTCTTAGCTTAGTCTTCCAACACATTATGGTTAATCAGTGTCGGTAGAAGCTAGAAAAAAACAAAAAATTATGCTACTTGGGTAGCTATGCCCAAATTTTCACTTGTCCAATCAGCATAAAGAGACAAGATTGCTAGTAAGTACTAATTATTGGTGCCTGAGGAGTAAAAATTCTCAGCTATCATATGTGCATCGAGACCTTGGTTAAAGAATTCAAGATAAGTTACAAGAAGTTATACAATAACTTTTGGCACCATTGCCTCCTGTTAAGCCCACAGTCCATTCTTTAATTTTTGTTGTAGTAGAAAGAAATGAAAAGATAAGGTAAATTATACACTTGTTTGCAGAAGCATTGCAGCTTACATTATATGATCTAACCATAATTTATTTGGATCCAACGACTAATATGTGAAGATTCTCACATGGGGTGCACAAAATGCAGCTTAAATAGTGCAAATTTAGGAGGATCATTCATTGGATGAAGAGTACAATTCAGACACTGATTGGTTTGATGTTTCTTTGACAGGAAGCATTTGATTTGTTGTACGTGTCTGGGAGGGAAGTGAAAGATAGGCTAAAGTATATTGCTTCACAGGTTGCTAAGCATGATTGCAACAGAAGACTTGAGTTTTACTCAAAAAGTGCTCATGCACCGTTCAGGTGTAGAAGTAAATATGTTGTAGACTTCTGTTGAACTTCAAACCTAAAACAATGTCTAGACACAGACAAAAACATAATATGGCATGCTTTCAAAGGGAATCACCAGCATTGAAGGAGATTCTGCTCAGATTATACAGGTCAGGGAAACTTCAATGCTTCTCTGCCTCTGACTATGCTGTTCTGCCAAGAATTGCTGAAATTACTTAGCATGCTTCTACTACATTTTTTAGATATTATTGTCGGAAACTGAAAGCAATGCAGAGGTCAACAGTCCACTTAGTTCAATATGCAATTTAACTCATTAAATGAGTTGAGCTTTTCTTAATCTTCTGTTGCAAAAGTTTTAAAGTTCTTATTCATGATAAGCGGTCATATTTGGTTTGAGGCAGAGCTGAAAAGCCCTTGGAGTTTGATCACCACTTGTATGAATTTGGATCAGTGGAATATCATGTTCAGGTACAGTTAATGAACAGTCTTCAGGTTTCTTCAGTTTCAGTGTCTATTGACCTGTGAAAGTTTGATGCATTTTATTAGTTTCATCTAAAGCATGTGAAGACTTTGATTACTAAAGATACATCATGAGTAAAAAATTCATAAGAGTCATCCTAGTAGTGTTGTATATTGTCCTTATCTTCTACCAATAATGTCCACAAGTTCAGTTCTTGTAGGTCATTGGTGGTTTTCCAGATATATGGCATTGTTGTAATATTCTTTACCTAATGCTGTTCTAGATTACCTTGCTTTCCCTCTTCTCGTAAACATTTCCCTTCCTTTTCAGCCTATCCCCTTCCTACAGTTCTTTTTAATATCATCTTCGGACCTTTAAAGCACTTAGGGTTTAGTCTCAAACCTATATTATGATATGCTAAAATGAAATATTAAACCTTTCATAGGCAGGCTAACGTGTAACTTTTGCATGATCATGTACACATTATTGCATCTCAGAATAAAAATTCTTACAGTTGTTTGATGTTATTTAGGCTTCTGCATCAATTCCAGATAACACCTATTTGTCTATAGCAACGCCACTCCTGTATCAAGACTTCATTCTCTCATCTGGGCTACCACGTTATACATTAGAGATGGTGAAGGGAATCAGCCCTGATGTCATTGAGATAATTGAACCTCCAAAAGAAGGATATAAGTTGACATTGAGACTCAAGTACTCAAGGATTCCACGCAATAAAGGTCAGTAATTTGTCTCCAAAACCAGCAGTTTGCACTTTGCACAGAAGGCCTATCCTCTTGTGCTGAAACCGTTGCCAATGCTTATACAGTTCAACCATGTCATTGGTGCCATTTGTTTCTAACCTGTTTATTCATCATGAAGACATAAAAAAGTTCCCTAAGCGGTTGCCTAAAAGAGGATACAAACAATAGTTACATGATTGAACAAGACTTTCTACTGCCCCTAATTTCATGCCAGGAATACTTCGACAACAGCAAACAATCTGTGCAGAGCTGCTACTAAGACAAGTGATATGTGCAAACGCTAAGTGAAAACTCAAAAATATAGGAGGTGGAAATATATAAAATGTTGGAATAAGTAATTTTGATGTACGTGCTATTAGATTAGTCGTGCAGAATTTCTAGGATTTCTGCTAATTAATAGGATTACCATATATCCAACTTATTGTTCTGTTTCAACTAAAACAAAGATAGAGCATGAGGAAGTATGTAGCTACCTTCAAGATGTTGATTTGTGAACACTTAGTGAACAAACATTTGGATAAGGAATGAAACTGTAAGACAAGTTGACCACATAGAATGATATTGTACTGGAAATGAGGGGGAAAAGGAGAAGGTTACCCCTCTCTTGGTTAGGTTTTCCACCTAGCCGAAACCATTCATTTACTTCTATCGGATTCAGACATTTTTAAGTCTAGAGGAGATTTGGCTAGTCACAATCAAGAATACATCTTACAGCTTCTACTCTCAGTTAGTGGTGAGGTGCTCAGTAGCCTAAAGACTCACCTGAGGATACAACCAACCATCCAATAGGTGACCGCTGCAATCAGTTCATTAGGAAAACATGCGCCTTACTCAAAAGAAAGGGGGAAAAAATGCACCTCACGGGCTATTAAAACATCTACCTCTTATGATGTAGGTACATGATTTAACCCTCTTTTCACTTCTAGCCAGTGCTACGCATGTGATAAAGTTATTGACATTCATTCTATGAATAAAAGTAAATGCGCTCATCAAATTTGCATGACATATGCTTTTCAGGTGGGGTGAAAATGATTGCAAGCATTTCCTCTGTACAAGGTGTCATCCTAAGCTCTCAGCTCAAAGATATGTTAATGAATGTCAATTCACTAGAAGTCTCTCAAGGGATGTACAGACCAGTCAAACTCATTTATCACCCAAGGGAACCTTTCTTTGTCATCAAACAGGTAAATTCATAAGTTCTACTGATTATTGTATGAATTTAACACCAAAGACATCTAAAGCAGAAGCAAAAAATAGACTATCAAATGCAATTGAACATGACGGAGAATTGGAAAATTAAAGACCATATTCCATATTCAATTTTAAAAATGAATACTTCTATAGCTCATGTATACATCCTCACCATTGTTTCTTTTAACAGCCAGAAAAAATCACTGCAGTATTCCCTATGCGCTTTAAAGAAGATACAGATGTAATCATAGCAACAGCTTTCTTTCAGGTAAAACCAAAAACTTTTATCAATGATGGAATAATATTCTTCTTGAAACCATGTTTTGTAAACAATATTTGAAGAAGCTTGAAACATTAACCACAGGAACTCATGGATATTGGAAGCTCAAAAGCATTTGTCAAAGCACCTCATTGCATCTGGTCTCCAATCCCACCAGCTGAGTTGAGAGGAGAGCCCATTGAAGATCTGAGCACCAATGGAGGATTTGTCTCTTTTGGTATTAGCTACACACCTTGTACTTCTTTTATTCTGCGACAAGAATACTAGTACATGATCTTACTTGATTACATCACAGATATCACTGGGCGTCATGTTGAAGGCAAGAGGCTTGACAAAACTGTTTGGAACCTACTTAACTTTTATGCATTTGTGAAATATCATGTAAAGGTAAGAACAAGATTATGTTCTTTAGCTAGATTACTGAACTTCTCTCACCTGCTGAGGCTAAAACAAAGTTCGAACAGAGCACTCGAGGCTTCATTCAAAGAAGGATGAGAACACGATTAGAGAGCTTAGTTGAGGTAACTTGAATTGCACCTACAAGCCTCTTTACAAAGTCCAGAATGATGTCTAACATCATTTTCTTATCTCACCATATACAATCTGGTTTCTGAAGCTCATTGAAACCTTAAATTCGTAAGAAAAACAAGGACATCTAATGAGTCCTCTATTCCTGACAACTCGCAGGTATTGTACAATGCTGGAATAAAAGATGAACATCATATTAAGAAGAAGAATCGAGGTATGGTTGGCTAGTATAGAACTAGAGAAAATCATCATTTAAATAGAAAGCTGTAGTTTGCCATAATATAAGCCATGAAATCAAGAGTCATGAAGAGTTCTGCAATGTTACACTGCACTACTTGTATAACAACCAACAGCACATGGGTTTAGCCCTGTCATCTGGGCCTTTTAGGCTAATGATGGGCCCATATAAAAAGTCACAGCTTTTAGTCTGGGCAACTGCCCATTTGGGCTAAAAATATCAAGGCACAAGAATGACCCTATAAGTATATTAGGCTTGTAGGCTCAACATCCCCTGGTCCAGACTCATGGTTTTCGTTCTTCTTGTTCTTTAAAAGAAATGTTTTACTAACAAATGGTATTAGTAGTGAATTATAAATCATAATTTTAAGTATTGAAAACAAGAATAATTCTAACTAATATCACAAGAATTTTAACTAATAGAAACCATCTTTTTTATAAAGATTTAAGGTGGGTAAAATAATCATAAATTTACATTTCATAGCTAGGAGATATCAGGTCTTTATTGGGTCAAGCGCATCATTCAATGGCCACAACATTACCCATTTTAAATTGCATTTAATACTCAAGCCCAAACCTCACCTAGCCTAATTTCATGTGAAATTTGGCCCTATTTTTGGTGGCTGAATGAACCATTTACTCGTTGTCCTATATGGTTTTTCTGGCAGTCTTGCTTAGTTTTTGCCCATCAATGTCTTCTATCTATTATATTCACTTTTCAAATTAACCTTCTTGATGAATATTATTTTTTAATGCAGGACCTAAAGGAGTTAGGAAATTGCTAAACTTCTCCAAATCCAAGCTACTCAAGAAAAGATACAATTTCATCAATAAGATCAAAAGAATTCGATCTAGAATTAAAATTCATTGGTTCAGTCGTTTCCGCAAGCGATGGTTGAATTTTTCCAGATTTTCTTCTGTAACAAGATATGAAAAACTAAACTAGTATAAGTGCAACTTCACAATAGCAATAATTGTACTTCAATAACTTCTCCTACAACATATTGTTGAGGGTAAATGTACTTGGACAAAAGGTGCCTGGTCTGTGTATCTTTTTCCTTTTCTTTTACAAACTTTGTACTCATCAAAACAGCATTGGTGAGCAGATTATTTCATTTGTCGACTCATGAAATGCTAGTAATGCAGAAGGCATAAAACAGTTTAGACTTCACCATTGTCACAGCTAGTTAGTCATTTCACTGTAATTAGAGCCCACATGGAGAAAGAACTTGAATACCAATTTTCTTGTGGATTAGTGAATTGTAATTTCACTATTGACAAAAGGTCTGATGATTTGTGAACTAAGCATCCAGCATTCCTATATGTGTCAAAAGATGTGCAAAAAAAAAAAAGGAAGAGAATGTATTTTACATTTATCATGTTCAAGATCTTTATCTGGTACTTGGCAAAATAAAAAACTTGCATAAGTCTTTGCACGAATATACCAGTCAGAGGCCATGTTTTTGACAGATAAACTGAAATGCAGCGGTAAAGTTGAGAAAGATTCTGGAGCCATGAAGTTTCAGCAGTTGCATGTTTCAATTCCTGAAGGAGATATAAGCTGAATGCAGACATAAAAGTACAAAAACAAGAAGCTTGGTGGATGGACCAGTTTAATGTGTGACTTAATCTTGAAAGAATAGAAAAGAGGTGCCTACTGCCACTAACAACTGAAATGATCTGGTTTAAGAATTTAAGAGATAAATTACCTCAAAAATTATCTGATGCCGGAGAGCCATTATTGAGCTACTCATGGATGACCCCCAGAAATTGACATTGTAAATGTCCTGATTTAAGTATGTAATGGAAACTAGTATTGCAGATAGTCTGATACCTAATTCTTCAGAATCCTCAAGTCACTCACCAAGTAGGCGAATAAAATCCAATTTTCTGATTCTCAGACTGAAAGAGATATCGAGTTCAAGAGTCTCTTTCTCCTCCCCCCCCCCCCCTCCTCTCTCTCTCCCAGTAATCACATAGTTACTTCTGCAGACCATTTTGTAGAAAAGTTACAACCATTGCTGTATCCCAATTTATCCAATTTATTGGAGCTGTGCAATACAAGCTTTTGGAAGGTTATGTAAACAATCTAAAAGAGGCAGGCATGGAACACTTGAAATTCATTGCAAGAGTTAAGAACAAGAAACAAAATGTTGTTCAGTTAAGTTTCAGTTCAAAGAACCATTGCAGTATCCTAGGGACTATCGTGTTATCTATGTCCCACTAAGTTAGAGTTACTTTGAGGAATGAATATTAAGCAACTAGATCTCAAAATTACTTTTAGACAAATAGATTCTTTATCATCTTTACAGTGTTATTCTAATATCACCACTGATAAAAGATCATAATTTCAGTTTTTCTTTTAAATTTTTTCTAGCAAGGGAGGGGTGGGATTTAAGAAACAGGGAGGGGGACATGGGGATTAGAAACCAGGACCTCTAACTCCTGAGGTATCAACCTTAACCACTCATAAAAGATCATAATTTCATAAAAGATCATAATTTCAGTTTCTTTAAGATATAATCAACCTTAATGAATTTCAAATCCATGAACGTCAGTCTAGTTTTATTTTGGCACTCCACTAAGCTTTGATCATTGATCCAAGAACTATTTCTCATTTCATGCTTTGGCCTGCAACATATTGCTCTTTGTGGATTATGTTTGTACAACTGTGAACTGTGGAATAAGAAAGGCAGACAGTTTCATCCCAACATATCACAAGAGAGGTACATACTGATTCCAGAAAACTTTCTAAGTCTGACAACGAATACAGGTGAATAATTGGTTTTATCTAGTAGTCCACCATTCCAGTTGAGCTATTCAATTCAATAACCAAACGTAAGAATTTCTGCATGTTTTCCACCATGAAGGCATGAAACAGAGAATTCTAATCAAAGTAAAGAGTAAGCAGGATCAAATATCAAATTACTAGACCTCTTTTTTCTGGGTACAGTACAAATTTCTGTCATCTACAGGAGTTTCGCGTAAAGCCTTGCGCAGGTATAAGTTAAAGACGTCCCTTTTGTTCTCTATTGATACAATAGAAGTAAGTTGCTCAGTTGGCAGTTGATTTTTAACAAGACTGACTATCCTTTATGTTAATTCTTTTATCTTAACATCTTTTTACATACTGAAACATGCATAAAACAGAGGTAACGAAAAAGATGAGAGCAAAAGTACTCTCATGAAAGCAGTAGTGTATCAAAAGCAGTAAGGATTTTTTGCACTTTGCCCTGTTCAAAGTGGCAACTGGTTAGAAGTTATAGAGTCCTAATTATACAAAATTGTGCTCATTATCTACTAGTAACTTTTTTATAGAGTACATTGCGAAAATACACAATTGCGGAGATGTAAGCATAATACATGGTTAAATATCCAATCAATCTTTAGCCAAATTTTCAAAAGTAATTTATATACTGATGACTATGAGATATATTCAAAAACGTATACACATACATGAGTATATAAACATGAAACCAATGACAATAAAGAACACTGACAACTCATTTCATTGAAGCATAAGTCAAGTACAAAATTCTGTATAGCAGCAATGTTTGCTGAGAAAAATGTCAAAGTATACCTGTCTGTAGAGAACAAGGAATAATTTTTTGCCAGATTTTCAACTCAAAGTTCCTACCTAAACTTGTTTACCAGTAAAATCCTCATTCTATCTCAAATATAGGGAGTGGATTCATCACAATACCCTCTGATGATCCAATCTGAGATAGCAATGGTCCCGTTACCTCCCGAGACCTGTTACTCCTATGTCGATGCAACAATCCAAGCAATGAGAAGCTCATGAACAAAACCAGTGCGGTATGCACAACGAACAGCAAATTTGTCAATGCCACACCCCTCAACTTGTCCTCTTCAAGCTCACACTTAACATCAATCTCCCTATTTCCCCGACTCACTGCCATCTTCTCACACCCTTTTAGACTAAATGCATCAGTATACAAAGACATTCCCACTTGCAGAACCCAAACAGCCTTCAGAACAAGCCCAGACGACAGCAAAAAATCAGCGAAAAATGCCGATGGGCTGATGGACAAATACAAGCAACAAGCAGCACAAACAAGTGCTAATCCACCTAAAAGCTCATAAGCAACTCCACCAAGTCCCAAAATCCCTTGCCCGTTCATGTAATACTCAATCACAAAAGCAATGCCACAAAGTATAAACACAAAACTCTCAGGAATTACATAAAGATCCAAACTTTCTTTCAAACTTATAAGAACTAAGAGGGCCCAGAAGATGAAGATCAACAAAGATTGTGCCAAGAATGAGAATCTGTAATTGGGGTGGCCTGAAATTGCAAAAAATAAATAAATGTGGGAAAATGAGGCAATTGGGAGGGCTAAAAGAAGAGCGTACATGTCCCCATTTTTCCACTTGGGTCCTGAAAAATACCATGCTTTTGATGTAAATTGAGATGGGTTTTGGAGATACAGTGACAGTGAGAATATAAGACGGCGAATGCCGACTGGGAAAAGGAAAAGGAACGCCAGAAAATGGGTTGCAAACAATACCATTCTTGATTCTTGCAGAGTAATAGGACTGATTTCTTGTTTTTGTGTTTTTTCAAGGATTTCTTTGAGAATTTTGTGGATTGAATTTGTAGAATCTGCAAACGAAATTAAATCAAATAGGGAAGAATTATGTAAGCTACCTTGATGATGGAGAGGTGTGGCTTGACAATGGATGGAGAGCTTGGTCAGCAACGGAAGAGGGAGAGCAGCAGAGTCAAAACTCAAGAGTAGACCTTCAAGTTTCAATATTTAATTTGACCCCATCATTTTTTTTTCAATTCATCTCTATCCCATGAAACTTTTGAGTTCTTGCACATGGCCTTCAAGGTGATTCACTCGCTAGAACTAATACAGTATATATTTCATCTGTGTTGTCATTTTGTCATTTGTGTGTTTTGCATTTTTTTTTTTTTTGACTTGTTTTCAATTTTTGTGACGTGTGTGACCATGTAGCCTTAAGCATATCTCCAACTTGGACTAATTCATCAGAGTTAAAGATAAATATTTTTGTTTTTTGGAGTCAAAATTTGTGTGCATATTGAACTCAAATCAATGCTTAAGTGGAGATTTTACCCTAAACTTCTTTGTGAAAACATTTTGTCTCTAACTGAGCACCTTTTTAACCAATAATAATGACAAAGCTTTCATGGATGCAGATTCAAAGAATGAAATGAAAGGGAGATTACAAGAATGGCACCCCAGTGACTGTAACTAAGCCAAGCTTTCATGGATTGGAGATTCCAAGAATGGCATCCAGTGACTGTAACCAAATAGTTCCAACATTTTAAAAACAAATGCATTCTTTTACCAGTTGAAAGAATTTTCCAAAACAAATTCAAATGCTCTCTTATTTCTTCAAGTAATTAAAAGGGAATGCAGTTCGTTTTTACTTTATCCCAAGCTAGGACTTGATGGTTACCTTAGCAACTTTTCTGTGGATAAAGACTTGATCCGAGATTAATTAGTAACAAAAGAGTGTAATTGTTACAAACTTGTTTAATTACTTGAAATCTAATGTTAAACGAGGGAAAAAATTTATTGAGGAATCTTTTGTTTTGCCTGGATGATAAAGAGAAGAAGAACATGAACGCTTGATGAATATGAGCATTGTAGTCTAATCATCTCAATCGTCAATTGTAAACAAAGTCATTTCCTTCCCCTTTTTTTTTGTTTTCTTCTGTTCGATGAGCTTTTGAATTCAATTAAGTTCGATGAGCTTTTGAACCTCAAATATTAAATTCTAGTTCGATTCGTTAAATAATTCAGACGGCTCGAACTTGATCTCAAATTCGATCAACATGAGTTTGAGTTCGAATTTTAATTGAATAAGATTATAAACTACTCGATTAAACTCGATTCGTTTACACCTCAACTAAAACAACCAAACAAAATATGAAAAAGAACTTCAGGACTTGAATCACATTATATTGAATTCCCCTCTTCATCTATTCCTTTCCTTCCAAGTTCCAGGCTTCCAGCCAGTAAACCAAAACAAATGGTCTCCATACGAAACACAAACAACAGTCTACTCTTTTTTCATGCTGCAACTCAATGTCCATGAATTTGAAAAGTTTTGGTCAAGTTTGACCTTTAAATTCATGAATCTTGATGTCCTCATTATTGTACCAAACGAGCAAGAAGACACGTTTCAACGATACAAATATGAAAACTATTTCAATCAAAGTTTACTTCGTATCTTGTTTTCCTACCACACTTTGAACTTTCAAAATCATTGTTTACAACCAAAGTTATGAATCTTCTGGTTGCCAAGCACTTTCTTCCGACATAAACATTTACGGCCAGAAATTGATTCAAAGCCACTAAATTTGTGGTTAGCCGACCCACACTTAGCGGCTTAGGCTGCCATGAGCAAAAATAATGTTCACATTCATGAAGAAAAAAAAGAAAGAAAATACGCAAGTTTGAGAATAGCATTTTTTTGTGAACACGACAACAATCCTGTACGTTGATTTATAAATTGTTTCTTGTAATTTTCCATAGTTAATCAGGTCCTAATAAATGGGATTTCCTTCTTCTTCTTCTTTTTTTTTTCAATTCCCTTTTGCAGTTCTTGATAAATGGATCCTTTTCTTCTTCGAATACATTTTTTTCCTATAGTTTCTGAAGCTTTTGAGAAATTCACCTGACGAATAAAAGTGCCAATTAAATACTACCAGGTGAAACTTTGTCTCTTGACAGCATCATAAAACCGCATAAAATTTGTGTTGGTAATATAGAAAATGAAGCAAAGGAAATGAAAAATTTTGAAAATGAAGAACTCACCCAAAAAATTTTGTTCCCATTTTTCATATATTTCATTATTTGCTTCCGAGTTATGGTCATGGACTTCAAAAAAATTATGGAGGGCTCCACAAGAATGGGAAAGAACCACAGAAATAGCAGAAAAAGATCCTCGAGCTCGAGGGGAAAGGATTCTATTCAAGTAAAAATACACGGAGAGGAAAATTACAGGCAAAAATCCAAGCCACCTGCCACCAGCATGCATGCGTGGCTCTTAATATCTCCTCACATTTCTCCAACTCTTCTATCCAATAAAAACCACAGGCTCTCATACTTACACCTCTTCATCATCACATCTTCTCACGACAACAGGACAGCATCAAAACTTCCGAAGACCGCAACGTAGATTAAAAGAAAAGTAAAACAAGAAAACCTCTGTGCTTAGATTTCTTAATTAAGAGGAAATCTTTCAAGTTAGGTCTACTTGTGATTTTTCAATGGCTGCAGCAGTTTGTGCGACTGGGTTTAAAGGGGGTTTATCATCTTCTTTTCATGGAAGTTGGGGAAAATCAGTGGGTGGGGAAGATTATCCCATGCTAGCCAAGACTGTTCCTAGCCATGTTCGAGTGGGGAAGCCGGTCAGATTACAGCCGATGATGGGAAATATTAATGAAGGAAAGGGACTGTTTGCTCCTCTTGTTATTGTTGCACGTAACATAATTGGCAAAAAGCGATTCAATCAGTTCAGGGGAAAGGCCATTTCTTTACACTCACAGGTACCAAGCTGAGCCACCTCCAATATTAATTTTTCTTAGTGATTTTCTTTGCTAATTGACATATTTCTTCCATGAGAAACAATTATTGGAGTTTGAACATAATATTTCCATGAGAAACAATAGTTGGATGATTATTTTAGGTTTTTAAAACTTGCAAGATATTATGTAGGGTGGTTTCTTGTGAAAGTTTTTAGCTTTATTTAAGGGATTTTAAGTGACATTTTAATTGAAAAATATTGCCTGGCCACAAAAAAGGCTGGTACTAGCATTTTAGCCTTTCTTGTTTTTATACATACAACCTTGGACGGATGATGCAATTGTGTTATCTTCAATATTTTCTGCCGATGAACTTGTTATGTTCTCCGAGCAATTTTCCTCTTTCTCTGCTTTTGGATTTCAAGTTCGTTCAACAAATTTCTGTTAATTATTATTGAATCAAATATTCTAAAATGAATCCTGAGTAATTTAGATAATTTTTTGAAAAAAATACTTAATACTTTTTTGATGTGATGTATATAATAAAATTAAAAAATGTGTTTGTGAGGCAAATGAATAAAATTTGGCGAACAATTACTATCCATACGAACCCATCTCGATATCCTTGATATTATCTAGGTAACTAGAATAACTAGATGTAAAAGAATGCCTCTACTATTCTTTTGTTTGGATATGAATTTTTTTCAAATATTATTTAACTTATATCATAAACACATTTTCAACAACTTTTTATACTCTTAATTACCTTTTTATCTCACATACATCATATAAAAAAATATTATAATATTAATCCCAATAATTTTCTATCCAAAGCATTTCATACTGAGACTACTATTATGTGCCAGTTTTCGCTTATGTAACTTATGAGTAACAGGACTCGCAATTTCAGGTAATAAATGAATTCTGCAAACAAATAGGAGCAGATTCAAAACAAAGGCAAGGGCTGATTCGATTAGCCAAGAAGAATGGAGAAAAACTTGGATTCCTTGCTTGATATGGTACATTCTCCTCACCACCATGGACACAGGATTATCAATGCTTGAGAGATTGTGTAAACTGCCACTGCAATATCTGATGTTCTTCTGATACCCAGAACATAATTCACATTGTCATCTCATTTATAGTACACATCTTCACAAAGGCTCCACGGTTAACCACAAAGTGTACGCAGGCATATAGGTTGCTTAGATTGCATTTTCTGAAGTGTTTTTGATAAAGAAATTACTGTAACACTTTTAGAACATAATGTATGTAAAATGAAAAAATGATCGATAAATGTTTAAAATAAATGTTCACAGAAAATGAAACAAAATTTTTGACAAAAATAGAAATCCAAACAGTACCAAAAAGCAATCCGGAATTCTAGTAACTGTTTATAAGTACGGAGAATTCCAATATCCAGTCAAAACTCAGTCAAATTGCGTAAAACCCCTTTGCTTGAAGACAATTAGCAACTCACACAAAGGGAAGAAAGGCAACAATCTCAGTATTACTAGAATCAAAACTGGCATCTGACAACGTTACATTGAAACAATATATATTTTTTTTAAAAAACACCTAGATTGCAAAGGTCAAAACTGGCGCATGATAATGTTACATCAAAATTAAAGCGCAAAGCAATATCTTCTACATCAATTTGCAGTGACACAAGTGGTGGGGTGTTCCTGATTGTCGTCATTAACCGCATCTCTACTTAAATGCCACACACACATAATTTTGAGTATAATCAGGTGCCTGTTAACACTGTCGATTTCAAGTGCATATTCACACACTATATCGATTTTTTGCTGATCTTTCCCTTTTAGAATCATCCTGCCATATACAAAACGAGCTTGAGAAAGAAAAAAATATATATCATGACATGAGAAACTTAATAACCCAAATAAAACTTACATGAAAACTGTAAGAGATCTTATCTGTGACGTCAAGGATTTCCTTCCATTTCCTTCCAATGCTCATCTGGATCACAAAAACCAGGCCTAAATTATTATTCTTCTTAATGAGCAGACAGAAGAAATCAAGAAGTTCCAATGAGACGCTTAGGGAAATATTCAATTTGTGAAGGTATTCAGTGATGAGAATTTCAAGCATGGCCAATTTTGGAACTTTTCAGATTCTAGGAATATCTTTTAATAAGTTCTACAGTCTAACTGAAAACACTCAATGGATAAGAAGTTCCAAAAGAGATACAATAACATCCAGTTAGGAGATTAAAACCCTACACACACCGCCCCCCCAACCCCCACCCCCCAAAAAAAAAATGCATGAGTTAAAAAGTTGCTCCTAGATTTGACAATCCAAACATCAACAGCCAACTAGAAACTCAATTTGCTTTAGAGGATGTAAATTTTTTGATAAAGATTACACCTATCTAGTCTTGGAATCTTATCATGCTAAGTGCCTAAAACTAATCCACGTACAGTTAGGGCTCATAAGAACATTAGGATACCTAGTATAACCATCCAAAGCTAGCCTTTGCCAGGTTTATGCCCATATCTTTGTTCAACAACTGTAAACTGCACCCCCCCCCCCCCTTTCCCCTCAACAAAAAAATGGAAAAAGAAGGAGAGAAGCTAGGGAACCTTGATGCTCTAAATGCTACACACTTTGAAAGATTCCTCAGGGATTATCCACATATTGTCATAATTAGACTACACAACTAGAACCAATACTAACAATAGAAGCTTAACAACAGAAAATAATGCTAATTTAAATGCATTTAGACCATATTAAAATCTGCAGATATACGTAATTAGAAGCTAGTATAATATGAGAATATAAACATAAGATAAAACTGTAAGACCAAAACCTGAGCAGCTTCGTTGGTAGCAGTTTTAGTCCAGAGTGAAATCTTGTCCTGCCTTTGACGCACACTGGCAACCACTCCACATATCTCATCAGCCTCATCAAATTGCTCCCCAATTAAAGCCATCAACTGTCCAGCAGAATTCCATAGGTTAATCAACAAGATAACAAAAAACTCAGCTCCAAGACCTTGTTTTAACAAAATACAATGACATAAAAGCATCAACAAAAAGTCCAAAAAATAAATAAGATCTTTACAGTTTCGAGCCACATGTTATCAAGATTAGCTTTTCTGTTGCTAGTAACTGTCCACTTGCCTCCACCAGCACACTCAGGATCTTCCCATTTTGGCTCTATCCCAGCTTTGAACAAGTGAAAGTCTGCGTTTATCACTAACTTGCTGGGTCTAAATATCTGATCATACAAGCTGCAATAAAAGCTGTTCTTTTAACCGACACATAACAACAATTGAATCTTACATCCAGTGTTAGTTTTACCATGATGCTACAGGTACATATGAAAAACCTGAATGTTTATAGTTAATTGATGTTTAACACGACAAAAGAGACATTATGTGCTGTCAGTTAGGTTGAACGATTTTGAAGAATGTAGCATTCTCTAATCGAGCTGTCCTATTCAGGACACCCAGTTTTTGTCACGTTAGCGCCGCCCCGCCCCCCAACAAAAACAATAAAAAAATCCCACAATTGAATCAAAAGTTGGATCTATTCGCCCGTGGAAAACTTTTAGTTGCTAAAGTTAGGAGAAATCAGCTTTTATTGGAAATGAGGAGACCAGGTTGCGAGCCAAACCAGGACTTGTACACTTTGCATCAGCTTTTCACATTTTCAGGGAACTATAATATAGTTGATTCATATCGTTGTACAATTCTGAAAAGTTTCCTCTATCCCAAATTTGAGGGAAACACAGATTTATCTTGTCAGATGCGCTAAAAGCAAAAGTGTTCGATTTTGTTTAATTAAAGGGCAGTCACTGCTACAGTTATTATTCTGACAATCCAAACCGCATTAGCAAAAAAGAAGCTGTCTTTTTCATTTGCATGAAAAAGAACAAATACAGATTCTAAATATTTTTCCCCCTCGTACAACCAATTACAGGATCAGTTAAAAAGAAATTTAACCTAAAACAGATACACTTTAGTAATTAATCTTAACCGTCAATCTATAAACACAATGAAATCAACAAATCTGACTGATAAGAGAAAGAACATACCGAATTCTCAAATTTATAATACTGAAGCCCTAGAATCCAATAAAATTCAGAAATCTGAATCAATCACACGAGATACATACAAAATATATACGTAAAAATTTAACAACATGAATTTATCAACAAATTTGTCCATGTTTGAGAGGATAATATACCTCCAGAATTCTTCAACTGTGTCGAAGGTGTAGAGCCTGCGCAAAGAGCTTCCCCAAGCTGCTCCTTGTTGTTTTGGCTTAGATGGGTTATCGCACCAAAACGACCACTTTCTCTCCACCTTATGCGGCAATTTTGCAGCTGCGTCCACCGTGGCCGGCGGTGCATCGGCCGATGTTGTTACCTCTACAGCCGCCGCAGCATCGCTCGCCATTTCTCTCTCTGTTTCCAGATTTCTTCCCCTTGTCTCTCTTAAGTTAGCGTTTTGATGGGATGTTGACTTGGGCCTCAAATTTTGGTTGCCCAATCTTGGAGGTCCAATAAGCACCAAAGGTGGAGCGGTTCAATGGTTTTGGATGCTTGCCACTTGGTCTGGACTCGATGAATACACTTTTTTGTTGTTGGGTTGTTTATTTGTTTGTGCGTTGGTTGTTTTTAGAAAAATTTTAATATGATGAACCAAAAGACTTCGTTTGCATTAATTATTTTTGGGATGTTTTTGAAATATTTTATTGTAACAGTTTATTGTAGCAGTGTATATTAAAATTTTTTTGAAATATTTGATATACTAATATGGATGGGATCTTTTTTGAGTTCTTGTGTTGGGATATGCAACTTTTTCTACATATTTTGCTAGATTATGTTTGATATCAAAATAATTTAGTTATTAGAAAAATAAGGATATTTGTTAACCAAAGATCATGTTGGTTTGTTAACAGATATTTTAGATAAGATTTGCTAGTAGAAGGAGATTATATTTTGTTGAGATTTTTAGGATAATTGTTAGTGGGATATTTTGCTAGTTTGTTTCATGTAATCACTATAAATAGTGAGTTGATGAATGTAGAACATAAGCTCATTTTCCACCTTCAATGGAAGTCTCTTATAAGTTTTTTTTGCAACACTAAGGTGTTGTTTCTTAGTTTATGCCCCAAAAAACCAACATCTTGTATATTACCGTAACATTGTATTTGAAAAAACTTGGGGTCCATTTGGATTGGTTGTTTTTGGGGTTGTTTTTTAAAAACTATACTATTCATTTTTTGAAAAACAGCAAATGTTGTTTGGATTAGCTGTTTTTGAGAAACGGCTTGTTTTTCAAAAACAAGCTTGTTTGGATTTATCTGTTTTTGAAAAACAGCTTGTTTTTCAAAAACAAGCTATTTTTATTAGCTATTTTTGAAAAACATCCATTCAAATTGGGCATTAAAAAAATCAATAAATTTCATTCACCAAAATACTTTAGCAGTACACCACTGGTATAATTAAAAGTAAACTTAATAGATAGAAATTTTGCATAAGTGTACATGCCATATACAATAGCCACCGTGGAACCATTATTTATGCTTTGCCATTCGCAATCCGCCCACTAGTTACAAAAGCACTACATAGATAACGACAAAATGGAGCTACTAATGTTGGTGATAGTACATGCTGTTTGCCAAGGCGCTCCTGAATTCATTCCAACCAGCAATTCCTTGAGGCGACATATCCAGTGGTTCTGTGCCGGCCATTTGATCCACCACATGATTTATATTATCTGCCTGTGCTGCAATAGTCTCTTCTTCAACAAAATATGCATCATTCGGGACATTATCACGCATAAAGTTGTGCAATGCACAGCAAGCCAGGACAATATTATTCTGTGTCGCCATCAAATAGTTCTGCATGGGGCCCTTAAGTATCGGAAATCGCTTCTTAAGAACACCAAACGTGCGTTCTATAATGCCCCGTAAAGATGCATGGCGTCTGTTGAAAAGTGTTCTTGCTGCCCGCTCCTGTTGGGTTCCCCGTGCACCCCTAAAGGGAGCCATAAATCCTGGCATGTTCATGTATGCTGCATCGACCGCATAATACTTCCCTGCACACAAAGTAATTATAGTTAAGTGCATTATAGATATTACTAATAAATGTTTTAAGAAATGTCATGCGATAAATTCCAAATGGATGATTTAATACCCAAATTACCTTCTGGTGGCCGTGGAAAAGCACAATTAGGATCAAGTAAGACATCTTTTAAGATCCTAGAATCATGTGCGCTACCCTCCCACCCTACCCTGACATAAGTGAATCGCATATTATGATCACACACTGCTAATATATTTTGCGATAAGCCGCCATGCCTATTCTGATAACGCTCCCTGTCTTCGGCTCTACACCAAGCTGAAACATGCGTTCCATCAATAGCTCCAACACAATCCTAATCAGAATAAGTAGACGTTCAGTCTCATATAGATTATAATTAATAAGAGATTTCACAAAATATCTCTAACCTTAAACCAGGGCCAAAACGTAGCACTGTTCTGTATTCTTGGATTCGTCGTGTGATAATCTATCGGCCGGACAAAGTGGCGTCCCAAGCGAACGAGAGATCGAAGGCATCGTCGTAGATGACGGTCCGTGGTCTCGGTTGTGCGTTGGAATCTCTCGGCTAGCACCCTATGTCGCTCGTTATGGCTCAAGCAAAGAAGGCAAATGGCGAGAGACTCGTGAATGCCTACCCGTCCTGTCGGGTGGGGCTCCCAATAGCCCCTCTCAATCAACAAATCACATAACTGCAGGAAAAGCGGAGCTTCCATTCGAAGGTTGTCGAATATTCTATCTCAATGGCCGTTTATGAGTTCTACAACCCATTGAGCACCCGACTGTGCACCATCTCGAATTCGTCGGCGCTCCACAGGGTTTAGATATGGGTCGAATAGAGCCAAACCAGCAAGCACAAAGTAGATGAAAGTCAAAAGTATCTCCTCCTCATCTCCTTCGTCGAAGAAATCCCCACCTTGCAAATAATCCTCATACTCCATTTCCAAATGTGATCTCGGCAGCCAAAGTCACTCATGGTCCTGAGAAAAAAGGTCATTTTCAAAAGGCATGATCAACAACAACGCCATTATCTCCTAATTAAAGCATACTGGCAAATAGCTATATAGCATCAGCAAATCAAGAAGGCAGGTTATATGCTATTTCGGGCAACAAATCTGAAAAAAAAATCCGCCAGTTTAATTTCTGTTTATATGGCAATAGCTCTTGGAATATATATTCACCACAGTTTTTGAAGATTCCAAGTCAAGACAGCTACTAACAAGCCAATAAGTGAATATTTGGACAGCAACAAAACCTGTGAGATAAAAACCATAAAGGACAGCATGTTACTTTGCCATTTCAGTTCACAACATTTGTAGCTATGAACAAATGCCTTAAAATGAGTAACCTGTTGTTAATGAAAACTAGCACCACATTCCTAATCCTATCCTTAGAAATTATCCCACAAAGTCATCCCCAAAAATATATAAGCACCACATGGTTTTAAATAGTAACCAACAGAGGACCAAACACAATTAACTCAAATCCTGCGTTTCGACATATAATATCCAGGGCATTCATGGACACAAAGCACCCCTGAATTTAGAGATTAACCAAGATAGTCAATGCCACAAACACATCATCAATAATAATAAAAACTGAACAACTCCAACCCAATGCAATAAAAACTGAACAAACTCATGGCCAGTAAGGGGCCGAAATCCAAATAGACAAATCACAACACCTCTGAAAAAAAAACACTCAAATGTATCGGTAGCAAATGCTACAATAGCTGAGTTGGCTATAAAGAAATCAACAACTCAAGTCAACAACTCAAGTCTCAGATACAAGCTCCCGATTTCCGCGAAACGACTACAATGGAGGTGGGGGAGGGGGCTCCTGCGTATCAGGCGGGAAACAGCCTTTTATTTTCATAAATGTGATGCGGTCGGCGTCCGATTGTGCTAAATTCCAAATGGCCAGCTCTTGCTTATCCTTCAATATTTCAGCCACGGCCATTTTGGCTGCGTATGAAACGTTCTCCATTCCCCGAAGTTGATCCATGGCAGCTTCATAGGCAGTTTTGGGAGGGCCACCGCGGCCGGAACACTGCTTGTCCGGAGAACTGACTGACACGCCTATGCTGCTGCTCTTATGGCGACTAACCAGGGACTCAATGGTGTCAAGAGCCTTCATGTACCTATCAGAAGCTGAATGGGAGGCGGTGGACATAGGACTACCGCTTGACATGTCCCCCGATTTCCGCTTTCCTTTGCCCTTTCTCCCTTTCGCTGCATTTGCCCCTACTAACTCAGTTTCAACACCCTCGTGCGTAGCGTCCGACCTTCCCTTTTCCCGTGACGATTGGGCAAGGTTCTCCATGTATCTCTCCTCGGGTGAAGTACGGGGCTCGTTCTCAAAGCCAGCGCTGAAATCCCCCGTTGCTCCTTGGTTGACAAAAACCTCCTCAAGCAAGTGGTAGACGGTGCAGTCATCTTGAAATTTTAAATATTTTGGGTTCAGCTGACAAAAAAAAAAAAAAACCACAGCCAAAAGGTTATTTGAGGGAGCTGCACGTATAATCTGATTAACTTTTAATAGACAAATTGATATAAAAACAGTTGACTTGACAAAAAATACCTGTGCAAGCTCAGCCCACTTGCTATCGTCCATGAGCCAGGTAAAGTTCTGGCTATCCCAACCCAGTCCCGTTTCCCGCCTCTTGAAGGCAATGTACAGCTTGGTAAGTTCTCGCAAGGCATAGTATTTGGCTCTTATGCTGTCCCATGTGAACGATGTGCCAAATTGGCAGTTCAACTGCTGTTGAATCTCGGGAACCACGTAGCTACCAATATTATTGTCCCTAATTTCACTAGCTGTATGCATGCTGACTAGGCGCTTGGCAATTTCTATTTCCTGCTGCCTAGTGAAATAAATTTTCTGGTGGCCTGGATTGCGCCTTTGTTTTCTCATCTTATTAACCCATAAATAAAGGCAATCAGAAACGGTTGGTACTTATACTATCGGCCGGACAAAACTATTTGAAATAATAAGTAGCGAAAGTAGAGGATTAGCATGTATTACCTTGTAATAGTTAGAAATGCACTTTTGTAAATCGTTTTCCCCCCAAGCTGAGTTGGATCCCCAACAATTGTCACAATTTTTCGTCTTCAATGCTGTGTTTACACACGAGTCAAAATTAGTCGCACTAAACAAGGCAGTAAACAGAGTCAGAGCCACACAAACTACCTTTGGAAGCACGGCGAGTAATAGGGGGCATGTAACCTTAGACAACGGCAATGAAAACACCAACCTACCCTGTTTTGTAGCACAGCACAGCAGTATGAAGTTAGACTGCAGATACCAATATCTCATCTATAGCCGGAGAAGACAATTTAAAATCACAGAAATAGCATCAGAGAGTTCATTTTGGGGTAAAAACACAAGAACTAATACTACAATAATACGAAAACAGGCTCCATAGGGTCGCATTTCAACAAAGCGAGACACACTCATGGGGGGAATAATATCCCAAAAAAGCACAATCAGAAGCAGCCCAACAAATATTTTATTTCCATCAGAAGCACAAACATATGCTTCTTTCACTGAATTTAGGCAATTCTAATGAATCTCAAGCAAGTAAGGTCATTTTCTTGGTAAATTTATATAAGGATTATCGAATGCAACCACCAACTCCGGCAAAACAGCACCAAACAAAATTCATGACCAGCTGATATGAATTGAAGTCAATGCCGTATTGTGGTCAAGAGATTTTCTCAATATTTTTCAAAATGAAATCTGACATTGAATCCAGAGCATGGCCAGTTTATCGTCTCAATATTCAAACCAGTTCAATTTTTCATGGTTCATTTTCAGCATTGCCGAGACTTGGTTCAGACACCACAATACTCTGCACAACTAATCTCTAACTCTACTGTCCAACACCTCTAAACGGCCAAATTGGAAAATTGAAAGCAGCAAGCAAATTTTGACCTCACAGTAAAATTTTTGGGGCATCCGGACATCAAATTTTGAACAACCCACGCATTATTCTTTACAATACGCAGCAAGAACAGTAAAGTGAAAGCCGCAAAATGCCTTAGAAACATAACCTTAACAGTAAATCGAAGGCCGAAGAGGGGTCGGAGCTGCCAGTCACTCGAGATGTGCTGCTCGCTGTGAAAGGGGGTTAAGAGAAAGCCGGATTGAAGCGCGAGGATGGGCTCTTGCAGACAAGGTCGCTCTCAAAGAGGGGCGTACTAGCAAGATGGATCGAAGAGCGAAGAGGGGGTCGGAGCTCAGAGGAGGTTTGGAAGTGAAGTCGCAAGCTGAAATCGCGAGCTGAAGGAGGCTGGATTCGAAGGTTGCGAGCTGAAATCTGCTTTGATTACTCACAAATTTGCCTCTCGATGGCCGGCAATGGTGCTTCAGAGGAGTACTTTGCACAAGCTCCTGACTGGTCCCTGTTCTGAGAGTCTTCGCCTTCAGCACAGAAGGCAATTTGGGAAAGTAGCGTCGACAAAGGAAAGCCGAAAACAAGTAATTGGGTATTTTGCCAAAAAACGCCGTCGTTTTATTAAAGACCCACTGTAGACTTACTTGATCAGTAAAGTTGTTTCTCAAAGACAAAAACAGTTTTTGGAAAAACTGTCAATCCAAACGAACCCTTGTTTTTTTGAAAAAATAGCCAATCCAAACGAAGTCTAAAGTTATTTGGTGGTTGCATTTATAAAATCTGATTTGAATTCATCTATAAATAATCAAATAAGGTTGAATACAATTTCAAATTCATTATCATAAAGAAATAAAGCTTGAACACATTTCAAGCTTGTTATCATAAAAGAAAAAAGCTTGGACACCAAGTGCTAGCTATAATTAGATTTGATTATATCTCTAAAAATATTATAGACATATTACAACTCCACCAATCCTTAATTTTGTATCGAGATACACGAAAGTATGAATGTACACCTAAAATATAAAGATAAAAGATTAAAAAAAATAGTGGATAGATTTGTCTGTAGTTAACAATCCTATTTTCCATCCCTATAAATGGGACGACTAAAGACTTTTTTTTTTTTTAGTACGACTAGAGTTGACATAGAATTTTTAAAGTTGTGCTTGAAGGGAGCTCACTTAGGGCTTGTTCTTAGTTAATTATTTGAGTTGATTATAAATTTTAATTTTAGATAATCAATTTTTTTTTGATGTTCTCATTTGTTTTTATGTTCAAATTATAGATTTTTAAGGATTCATTGGACACTCCTTAACACATTTAAATTTCATCTAACTTACCATATATATATATATATATATATATATATATATATATACATACAAACACACATTAATAATTATTACCCTTCTTACATTTATACACTTTCTCTAATTAATCTTACTTTTTCAAAAAATCTAACTTTTAAAATATATTTTAACGTTTTAACGCGTGCCCTTTTTTAATAGTAAAAGAAGTTAAAATACATAATCAATTAAAGAGTAGTTTTTGTTGATTGAGATAATTAAATTTTGCAAAATCTAAAGTAGCCGAGAACAAGGCTGTAAGCTGCTACCAAAAAAAAAAAAAAAGACAAGCTTTGTGATTCACATTTTCAACTTGCATCCCTGTCCATTTCCATACCTTTCGGTGAGCAATAATCCTTTGATACATCAATTCTTACCTTCGTCAAAAACTAGTATGACGCCTTCTACTCTACGTGTCACCAAGAGAACCCAGATGGCAAGATTCAAACGCAAGAGAGTCATGCATGCAAGCAGGTCCTGTGCATGTTTGCCACGAAATTTCCACACCATCAGTCGAGCTGCCCTTCTTTTCCCGGCTTCCTTTGCTAGTACGTTTCATTTTATCATCTTGTCTTTTCCATTTCGTGGGATCAATTTTCAATATCAGTATCTGAGAGAAGGAGAATTGATCAGGATAGAGGGATCGAGAGAGATGGCATTGGAGACTGATAGGAATGCTGCATTGTCACCCGTGGCTCCTCTTGCCCCCGTCACTCTGGAGAGGAATGTTCGGACTGACTTGGAAACTTTTATGCCTAAGCCTTGTAAGTAGCTCTCTCCCCTCTTATGTTACACCTGTACTTGCAGTGTTTTGTTATTTGCCAATAATGACTTCTTCTTTAGGGAATTTATCGTGTTAATTTAGTAGCAGGTGATGGAAATTCGATTCTTATCATTCTGACTTGGAGTAGTTTTGTCTACTGACTATTTGACATGGATTTGGTACTTAATTACGCTAAACATATATGGATTGAGTGACTATAATTAATTTTATGCGGAGCTGGGAAGTTTAGATTTGTGAATTAGCTTTAGGCTGACAACATTTTTTGTTGATAATTTCCAAGTTACATCAGAATTCAAGATGTTTATACAAGATCACAGCATTTAGGCTGAGAAATTGCTGAAATTGTGCTGTACAATTGGAAATGGTTCAGAGTAATAAAAAACGAAGAAAGCGTGCAGACTAAATGGTCAACCTACTATTACTTTCTGATGTCCAGATTCAGTCCTTGCTGTTTAGCTGTTAGAAGATTCGCATAATGATAATTGTAAAATAAGGGGCCAGTGGTATAATTTCTGATCATATTTAGGGGGAGATACATATCTAGTGGATGTTACCAAGACCCGGACTATGGGGTGAGAGTCGAGGTGGTCGTTACACATCATGGTTTTAGATACTAAGTAATTAATCTTTTTGCAAATCTAGAAGACGCAAACTGAAGCTGGAACATGTTATAGAGGGAATCATGCCAGTTTAGTTGCAGAGGACAGGGGCCTAAGAATGTGATTATATTTGGTGGGGGAATTATGGAACTCAGCGAGGTAGCAGATTGAAGCTTGATGCACTTGTGCTTCTATTTCTTGAACAAGAGAATAACTCAGATTTGCTTTAGATACCATTGGATTCAATGTGAATCGAGATATAGCATGTCACACAAAAAATGTTCCACATATCATCTGCTGGCAGACCCTTTTTCTGGTTCAAACAAATGGGGTGCACTATAGTTTGTTGTTTTTCCTTTCCAAACAACGATATATGTAAAAGGTAACAGCTTAAGGCATTAACATGTCTTGTCATGATTTTTCTTTGCTTTGCTTGGGTTCAGATATGGCTAGAGGATTGGCTGCTCCTGATACAGAACATCCTAATGGGACACGAGGCCATAGACATCACAATCTAAGTGTTCTTCAGCAGCATGTTGCCTTCTTTGATCAAGATGACAATGGAATCATCTACCCCTGGGAAACTTATGCTGGTAATTGCTTACTCTAAAAATCTCAAGGGCAAAAGTCAGTTGCACTACAAAATTCTTGAACCCATGTTTTTGGTATAGATGTAAATCTTCCAGCATATCATTATGTAATGTTCAATGTTGTCTACTGTTGCACATTATGTAACTTCCAGACCGTGGAGAAATGACGGTGTTCAGGCAGCATGCTCGATGGTCAAAATTAGTGCGTATTAGAAGGTTGATCCAATTGTGTAATTATACGAAGCTATATAGACTATAAGTATATTGAACTTGGATTGCTGGATGCATTTTTATCTCTTGAAATTCTGTTCATGCAAGTGAGAAGCCCTCTGATTCTCCCAATCCCAAAAGATTCATGGATGAAACTTTTAACTCCGAGTGATCAAGGATTGAATTTTGCTGTATATTAGAGTCTGATACCGCAAGAATTTCCCATAGGCCTTGTGGCTGTTTGTTGCTTTTTATAATTTTGTTCATCCCCACTTCCAAGAGCAATAGCTCATGCAATATTCAATTCCCTTGGTGTCTTTTAGGTGCAGAATATCACAAGACTCAGAAGGCAGTGGTACTAGAGCCATAGCAATATGAATCATGTGATGTTCATCTTTTGGAATCTTATTAGTTTCATTGTTATGTGAAGTTCAGTTTTGAAGTTTTTACCGGGTCTAGAATTCTCTGAATAGTCTGTGTATACATCTTAGATTACCTTTCTGCTTAGACTGAGTTTTCTGATTTAATGGTTTTTTGTGTTTTTTTTTTCCATATTGATGTGCCACAGGACTTCGTCAAATTGGTTTCAACATAATTGCATCCCTCATCATAGCTATTGCCATTAACGTTGGCTTGAGCTATCGTACTCTACCAGTAAGTTCATGCATCTTTTTAAAGAGGTCATATGATTCATCAGACCTGCAATCCATCTTTTATGGAGAATGATGGGGTCATGATATGTTTGTATCTTGTATCATGCTTTGGCAAGGAATTTCCTTGTCTCATAAGAGGTCATATGATTCATCAGACCTGCAATCCATCTTTTATGGAGAATGATGGGGTCATGATATGTTTGTATCTTGTATCATGCTTTGGCAAGGAATTTCCTTGTCTCATAACATGGGAACTGCTGTTCTTCCTTTATTTTCTATGTTTTTCTTACGTCTAGAGCTGACTCATTTGCATTATTCAACCTTTAGGAATACAGCATGACAATTTAGGACTCAGAACAGAGGGTTAACTAGTTTCTTTAAATAATTCACATATGCTCTTGACGTTTAGTATAAAGCTTTGTAATATTTTCCTTGCACTTACTTAAGGACACTTTTGATTTTGTTAGGGCTGGATACCTTCTCCACTTTTTCCCATATATGTGTACAACATACATAAAGCCAAGCATGGAAGTGATTCCGGAACCTATGACACAGAAGGAAGGTGAGTATCTAATCAGCTAAAGCTTTTTCAAATTTATAAATCCTTGATCATATATGACTGCCAGCATATGACAAACTTTGCAGGTACGTGCCAGTAAACTTTGAGAACATGTTTAGCAAGTATGCTCGAACTGTTCCCGACAAGCTAACTCTGCGAGAACTTTGGGAGATGACTGAGGGCAATCGAATAGCATATGATCCCTTTGGGTGGTAAGATTTTACATGCATTATTTAGTCATATTGTTCTCTCTGCTGATCTTGATCCATGTCATCTCTGGCAGGTTTGTAAACAAGGGAGAGTGGATAGTTCTCTATATCCTTGCTAGGGATGAGAATGGATTCCTATCCAAAGAAGCAATTAGACGATGTTATGATGGTAGTTTGTTTGAATATTGTGCTAAGATTCATGCTGGAGTTGAATCCAAGCTAGGATGAAGAAACATTGCAAACTCCTGGCAGCTTTCCCAATGCTACATGCTTTCTTGCTTTCTGAAACTTGGTACTTTCTGATGTAAACTGTACTCAAAAATCTTTTCTGGCTCTGTAATTGGTCAATGTGACTACTTGCTAGCATGTACTTAATTTACAGCAGTACCTTGTTATTACATAGTCTGCTGCCAATGATCAGATTATCTCATTTGCATTTGTGGGAATTGCGGCTTTAGCACTACAGAAAGGTATTTTATGCTTTATGCTGAAGCTATATACTGAAGCTTCAAACCTCTAGACAAAATCCTACCAAAAAAAAAAAAAAAGCTGACAAAATATGTTCTGTGGCGTATTGATTGAATGATCCTATGTTGCACTGAAAAATAGCTCAATCCCTGGAACTGTCTTCGTGCTAATTTGCTTCTGCAACTAACGATTAACAATTTTGTTAAGTGGCTTCTTAACCCCAAAGCTATTGAACTGAGCTTGATAAGCTCAATTCTGACTTAATTTATAGCTTCCATCAAGAAAATGCAGCAGTTGTTAGTCATGCCTAGTCATGGGGTGACTGAAATTAAGTTAGGAAAATATCAAGATACACAAACTGTTTTGTAAAGATACGATAGGATGGTAGGACGGTAGACGCTGTGATTCTAAACTATGATAGGATGACAGATGCTGTGAATCTAAGAGTTGCAGATAACTCTCAATCACTAATTTTTTAAGTCTATCATTATAATGCTAATCCTTCTGCACTCTAAAAAGTATATTAGAAGCCTAATTTTTTAAGTCTATCATTATAATGGTAATCCTTTTGCGCACTGAAAATATATTAGAAGCTTATGCAGGTTTCTTTTGCTGTTTCTCTTTTTTTTTGGTTCCCGGATATGAGGGTATTCAAGCTTAATCATTGTATGTTGGTAATTCAGCTATCAAATGAAACTTCTTTCTAAGTCTAATCATCCTATAATCATATATGTGCTGGTAATTCTGTTATCAAATCAATTTCTTGCTTAGTTTTAATAGAAATTGCCGGACTCCGTGAAGTCAAATTCTTTTTACATTATTTGGTTCAATCAAATAGCTTAGGGGCAATTAGGATTCAATTGGAACAGTTTGAGACAAGAGGGGGGCTCGGCTCATTTGCAGCCCTATTATAGCCTACGCTTGTAAGAATATTGAATATTTGCACTAATATTTAGTTGATCATGGGTTTTCGCTCTTATGAAATAAAAAGTGTAACTTTAGTGTATGATTTAAGTAGGAGTGAGAAGGGTGGGAGGAGAGATGGAAGAGTTAAAATGAAGAAGAAGAAATATATGATTAAATTGACATGCATGTAATAGTGAAAGTGAATAACAGAAAGAAGTCTTTTCAATACAAAAACTGAAGATAGCTGATCTATTTAGTTTGTAAAATACATTTGATACAATTAAAAGTTGATATATAATACAATACGAATTAGAATTCTCTTCAGTTACATCGGAGAAATTCTCTCTCTATCACACTCTAGTAAAAGTTAATTTGAAAATTGTTTTCGAAAATCAATACTATTAATAATGAATTTCATCACATGTGCTAATTATACATAAAATTTCATATAAGAAGGACTAGATTTTACCGTATGATTAATTGTTACAAATTTTATTGCAATTTTGACTCATTTTTTTGCCTTTGAAATATGTTGTGTAAATTAATTTAAAATATTCTCAAAATATTGTCATTAATTTTTAAATATATTGTTCTTGAGATCAAAATAAAAAATAATGATATAATCGGATAATTTTAAAAAATTATAACAATTTGGATATAAATAAATGCATAGATTAATAGGGAATTTCAAAGCCTATTAAGGCTAAGCAAATTGGCTTCTTTATGCATGTCCTATATTGTAATTGCATTTGGTGTATGCTTAAGATTTTGTGGACAAGCAGGTTCTATAATCCAACACTACAATCTACTTGATCAAGTCAATCTAGAAGCCAAAAAAAGCCTACCTCCTACTAATGATAGCAATGAGGAAAACTACCCTTTATGATCAAATTTAGCATATAACTCTCCAACCATATCTTCTCTGTTCCAACAAATCAACTCAAATTCTGGGAGTAAACTACTGCTCCTTAAATTGAGAGACATGCTGCGACGTTTAGGCTGCTTAATATACAGGAAAATGCTATACTTGGGCCAATTGGCAGTATTGTTTCTTTTAAAAGTGAGATGTTGATTGAAACAATTTTATAATTACCGATCTTGAAAAAGAGAAAAACAAAACAATTACAAGGAACTTAACAGCACCAAAACAGAGTAAAAAAAGCTGTCTCAATAAGGTCAAGATACATGGAACCTGAATTCTCTTCACCCCGAGAGCAAGGCAAAATTTTTGGTTTACTTCGTAATGCAAGGCGGTCAAGTTATCTTTTACTCATAACAAGAACTTAGCCTTTTGACTGAAGGGTCCTACAACTATTAGAGCAATAAAAGTTCGAACTTTAACACCTCAGGCTGAGGAGTTCGTGAAATGCTGAAGAATGAACTTTCGTATTTGATTCTGTTGTTGTCATGCAAATTTGTAGTTGCTGACGAGTTTGGCAGTTTCAAATGAGGGCCAAATCTTGTGACTAGTGTAAGCCTGCCGTATAAGAATTCTCTACTTCAGCAAAATTTAACAGCAGAACTTTCTGCTCCTTGAACTAGATTTTAGGGGCAGTTTCACAGCACATTTTTCATGAGACTTGAGAGAGGTATGGCAGAAAATGTGGAAGACAAAGCAGAGGCAACCCAGGCATCAATTGCTAGCAAAAGAAATTTTGGAAGTTCAAAGCAATGTAAGTTTAGCATTTGAAATATTTTACGAAAAAAAAGAGTTAGCATTTGGATTCCCTCAAGCCAAAACTCGAACATAATTTGCTCTGTGTGATTTACTTGTATGTGGAAATTTGAAGGATGAATGCGCAGAGGTAAATTTCTGTTTTTTCTTTCTAATTGTAAAGAGTTTTGCTAACATCTTTACTAGCATCTTGTTAGAAGTGAGTAATCTGCCGTATGGCAAATTCAATAGAAACAGGAGAAAGGACGTTATGTATATGGTACCATATTGATTTGAGAAAATCTAATTTGAATTAAGCCAAGAACATCCCCTATTTCCCAAACATAAGCAAATTAAGGCAAGTTGACCAGCATGAATTGTTTTAGATGTTGCACTCCCTTTTTTTCTGATGGTTTGGTCTGAAATGCAAACTAGCTCAATACTTTGATGCTATTAGGTGCTTCTGTTTCAGAAAGGAAGCATAAGCCTATCACTGTTACTATTAGCAAATATACACTTGGCTGAAGCAAAGTCTGATGGACCTTTACTGTTGCAGCTTCAGGCGCTGGTACAGGTCCCCGTAATTGTGGTTGGACTGCTCTTCAGCAACATATCTCTGATTTTGATGTTAATAAGGATGGTATCCTTTATCCCTGGGAGACATATGCAGGTAAACTTCAGAGTCTTACAGAGGCAAAATTTTGAATTGATGTTACTCCTATAGCCTCAAGATCTGTTTGCAATCCAAAATGCAAACCTGAACTCATTTCATGTGATCTTAACTAGAGTAATCCCAGACCTGGAGGGAAACATTGAAACAAGCTTAAATGCATTGATTTTTTTCTCTGTAATCAGGACTTCGGGGTATCGGATGGAATGTAATTGCCTCTACCATCTTGACTATTGTTTTCAACGTCACATTCAGTTATGCTTCTCTCCCGGTGTGTAAGAAGTTCTATATGCCTACTCATATTTGTTCTTGACCTGGACGTTGAAAACCAAAATTCTATTGCCTAGAAAGATTAGATAAAAAAAGCTATAGAATCTCCAGTTCAGCAGGCATAAAGCAAGGGAGCAGACAACTGGCTAGAAAAGATTTCTGATTTGAAGCAGCAAATCCAATTTTAGCAGTAGGATGTAGTTATTAATTTGGTGGTGGCTGATGTTATCTTTGTAGGGATGGGTTCCTTCTCTTCTGTTTCCTGTATACATTGAGAACATCCATAAAAACAAGCATGGAGATGATACAGAAAATTATGACAAAAAAGGAAGGTAACAATTACAGTGCATTATTACCCAACAGTGCTTGCGATTAAGGCCGCTTTTAATGGTTTATTTAAATCTGTCATATCTATCTGCAGTTTCTTCTCAGATGATTTTGAAATGTTGCTGAGCACCCTGTGTCCTCCTAAATCACCCAACAAACTCAAACTGACAGAGCTTTGGAAGATGCCCGTACATATCATCCTGTGGTTAGTTCAGGACCTACTCATGTCAGTTCCCATATGATTTCATGATTAGGCCTCTAAGTAGTAGCTAGACTTATGTTACAGGATAAAAGAGAAGATGGGATGGACAGCTCTGTATTTTTTGGCCAGGCTAGAAGCTATTTCCCTGTCAAAAGAGGCTGACGATTTCGATAGAACTTTGTACATGGCTAGGAAGCAAGCAGAGACAAAAGTGAAGTCCAGCTGAAGCAAATTTTTGTTGTCTATGCTCTACAGAGAAGTGAAACAATATTCTTGAGTGTCAGAAATTGATATGATCAGATTTGCATATTCAAAGTCCAGATTATCTGGAAAAATTAAGTATTTAACAGAATGAAGTCAGGAAAGACGATCATCGAGTTTCAGCTGCTCAATAATTCCAATGTAAACAAGCTTCATGCCTCAACTTGATTTGAGGCAATTATCTCTAAATGAAATGAGCAGTAACTGCGTTAATTTGTGCAGTTATATTCATGAGTTCAAAGTCACACTAGCTTAAAGCTTGCAAATAAAAAAAGCTCTTTGTAATTATATCCTTCCATGGTGAGGACCCTTAGAGTTGCCTGAAGTCCCCATTGTATCATCAAGAACCACAGATTTTCTGTCCAGGAATAATCAAATATGTCCACTAATAGCTGGAAGTTAATTTTCTCAAGTAATTAATACAATCTTTGTGAACCCAATGTATTTGTCCATACTTCTATTACTATCTCTATCATTCAACACTGGAAGTACTTTCCATGATGAAAACATCTTGATGTTCATGCTGCCAAGACATAATGGCAATGTGAATGCTTTCTGATGTTTCTTTTATACAACGTATGTTGCAATCAAAAGTTGCAGGCAAGTACTTGTATACACGTGGTCCAACGTATAATCAAGCACCAGGACGCCATAGATAACATGGTAAAGTGATTAAAATGTGATGAATTCCAGACTTATTGCGTCACCAAAGCTAAAAAGTATTGATGAGTTAATTTGGTCTTACACTAATGACATCAGTTGTACAAAAGTAGTATACTGTAAGGAAATTGACCAAGCCAAAAAAGGATGAACAAAAAACAGTTGAGTACATACAAGCATATTCAAAGTACCAAATCTTGCAGACTTGGCTTGATCTCCGGTATTATGTTCTTGAAATTTTTGTGCCAGGATATTCAATGAACTGATGCTAGACTTTCCACATACATAACAGGTCCATCATCAATACACTGATAGGGATGGAGCTCAATATTCTTGGATGACCTGTTTTTTAGATTGTATGCCAATATGAATGAAATGTTAGCAACTAAAATGTCCTCATCCAGAATATCCTCCTCAAACTTGTTAGAAAAGAGTACTGGCACTACCAACCGATATAGCCCTTTCCCCTGAAACCCACTCCTCCGCTTCGATATGACTTTGGTAATAATGAACAGGGTAGTCCAAGACTCCTTCAAACCATATTCTCTCATTCTTATAACCACAGTATCATCTGTAGATTTCCAGTTGTAGCCAAGTAAATACATCCATCTTTTTTTTTTTTGGCTCTCTTTGTTCTCGTATCTTACATGCTAACTATTGTCTTCTTTAGGGTCTGCTATTACTGGTCCGATAGGGAAGGAGTGTGCTGATCTGTGGCCCAGGATTGCTAGTGCTGCTAATGCCATTGTTTGAGATTTGGTCTGCCTTGTCACTTTTAGTTAAACTTTGACAAGTACGAGATTTTGTATGATATTTTTTGTGTGTGAATGGCAGTTGGCTTTGCTGAAACTTGCAACTCTCTAGCTCAAGTATTTTTCCTTTTTTTTTTGTTTTTAAATATTGTTCAGTTCCCTTTTGTCTGAACAGGCATTCCCATGGTTTGCAAAACAAAAAGTCTAGCTGTGAATTTGGAAGGAATTTAAAACTGGTAGTATTATATAGAAGTGGTGATTCAGAGGATTTGCTTCTCATTTCCTTTTGCTTTGGATCTGTTTCACTAATTGGAGATCTCATACGACAAAGATCTTAGGATCAGCTCAAATGTAGAAAGTTTTGGGTGGTGGTGATTTGTTTTTTTCCCCTGTTGCCCATGCACAATGCAGACTTGTTGAGTTAATAATCAGAAATCGTATTGATTCCATTAAAGAGTTTCACGCACATTTTGCTTGTAAACTTGTCTCCCTTAAAGAACTGCAGGCAGTTCAGTTGACTTTTCTCGTGTTCTAGTCATTACTTGCGAGTAAGCATGGAGTTGAATCTGAAATTGGTAATAGTAGTTAGTGTCTCTTACTGTTTTTCCATTTGCACCCGGAATATTCTTTGAGAATTACTCATAATGGTACCATTTATCTTGACCATCATTCTTTGGGGGCAGAATTAGAATTGCATTTTCCTTGTTTGGATTGTGATTTTCTGTCGAAAATTTTTTACATTTTTATGAACATATTTTTTAAATTATTTTTTTAATGGGATAATTTCAGAAACCTCCCCTGAGGTTTCTGACACTTTCACTGACATCCCCTGAGGTTCTCAAAATTTCACTTACCTCCCTTGCTTTTGATTTTGTGGTAACAATCCAGTCCAAATCAGATTAAAATATTATTTTCATGTGTGAGAAGGTATTTTTATTCCATAGCTACCCTTTGCAGAAGTTGTATTAGTAGAAGATTCAAAGAAAAATAAATGATTTGGACTAATTAGTAAAGTTGAGGGGGGGTAAGTGCAATACAAAAAATTGCATGCACCAGATGTGCCATGCAACAGTTATTTGGCAGATTTTGCAACGGCTAGCTGCAAATTGCAACGGCCAGAAGGTTTGCTGTTTCAGTAGCAATAGCATATAAAGCAAAGCAACTTAACTACCTCTGAGGTTTCAAGCTATTAACATTCTTTGCTACTAATTTGGAGTGATAACAAGTGCATTTGCTGTGCTACAATTAGAGCTCTGAGTAAAAAGTTTTAGCTGCAACCATGGCCTCTTCAAGCCATAGGGGAGAATCATGGAATTCACCTACATCTTTCTCCATTAAAAACAGGTTTTGCCGCTGTAATCGCAAAGCAACCGTAATGATATCAGAGAGTGAAAGGAATCCAGACAAGTTGTATTTCTATTGAGAAATTTCCAACTTTGTGATGAATTTTAAAAAAATTCTACAAAAGGGGTGATTTTGGGTTTAATTTCCGTCAGGGGATTTGTGAATTCCACGAATGCGAGCTCTTCTCAATTTTTTTTTTTCCTTTTTTAAGAGCTAGGGAATTATTTCTAGGAAGCAAATGCGAGCTCTTATCTTTTTTATTTTGGTATTTTTTGAGAGGTAGGGAATTATTTGCAGAAAGCTTCTAATTTTTGTTTTAAAAAATGTTGCAAATATTTAAAATTTTGCAAATAGCTCGCATTTGTTAAATTTGACCTGCAAAAATTGTATTTAACTTTTTTGTTAGATTTCGCATTTATAAGTATGACTTGTAGAAAATTAGATTCAAATTTAGATGTATTAGGGTTTTAAAAATATTATATAAGTGATAAAAATTTTATAAATTGTAAAAATAAAATCAAACTGCTTGGATAATTAAATGTTATATTTGCATAAGAAATAATACAATAATCATAATAATGATAATACAATAATATTGGTGTAATAAAACTGCCATTAATTTAAATATTTACTTATAATGCCCAAAGAGCCTAATTACCAATTTTTTCTTCTCGCGCTCAAATATAACATTAACCCGCATGCGAGCTAACCTTGAAATAGAAAAAACACAGAATCCCGCTTGCGGGTTTCAGGAGTATTCGGATATTCTCATATGCACCTATGCAAATCGAACCAACCGGATATCTTATCCGTATCCCATTTTTTTAAATAAAAATCTTATAAATTTGAAAAATAAAATCAAATTTAGATGTATTAGGGTTTTAAAAATATTATATAAGTGATAAAAATTTTATAAATTGTAAAAATAAAATCAAATTTAAATAATTAAATGTTATATTTGCATAAGAAATAATACAATAATCATAATAATCATAATACAATAATATTGGTGTAATAAAACTGCCATTAATTTAAATATTTACTTATAATGCCCAAAGAGCCTAATTACCAATCTTTTCTTCTCGCGCTCAAATATAACATTACCCCGCATGCGAGCTAACCTTGAAATAGAAAAAACACATAATCCCGCTTGCGGGTTTCAACGTTATTCTGCGCTTCGTGTGTTTGCTTTTGTTTTGCTTTTGTCTTTTTTTTTCGAAATGGAGGGTTGGCGGTGGAGCTTAGTACGAGAGCTCACTGAACTCTAATAGGTTTCTAATAAAGACTTCGTTCGATATGTGATATTTCAGCCGAACTTCGAATCCATGGCACTTATTACGCGCTTAAGCCACCTGTCCACATTAGCAATCAAATGGCTTGATATCAAGAATTCCACAAAGGTAAATTACCTAATAACCTTGCAAAATAGGCTATCCATCTTCCTTGAGTTCATATAAAAACATTATCCTAAATACCAAAAAGGACAAGCTTGAATTCCCAATCCCACCTGTGTACATAAATTGTTCTTATTTGATTGAACTTCTTGTCTTGTAACAAATGACTCCACAGACATTTTCTTGCAAAGTACGTAATTTGAAGTCAGGCGTGTAATCTTGCATGACAAGAATAGGTACGTAAAGAATAAGAAAATTCATTATGTAACTTAAACATAAACGGTAGTAATTAACCCCAACTACTTGGGATATATCTGTAATTTTGGCCCTGATGACGTCAGAAAAGGGGCCCAATTTTTTATCAAGGGAGGTAAGTGAAATTTTGAGAACCTCAGGGGATGTCAGTGAAAGTGTCAGAAACCTCAGGGGAGGTTTCTGAAATTATCCCTTTTTTAATTTCGCATACATCAAATTATTACAATAATTTTTTTTATAAAAACTTCTAAAAATAGTAATTCAACGGGGAGAGTGGTTTTTTTTGGTCCAGAAGAACAGTGTGCATGTTATCCCTAAAAATAGTGTAGGCTAGGCAGCAAGACAGAAGAAATAACTTATATGTTATCCCCTTTGTATATTGATGTATCCAAGTGCTACACTTTTGTTGTTGAATGCGCTTCCAATTGTTATTTCTGTTCATCCATCCACGACTGAGTTAAAGCATAGCTGTGGAAATGGCTGATGGAAAAGTGAGAAAATTTGATACTGTCGCAAAACTCAATTTACATAGAACTAATTGCACATATGGCTTTAGCCACTGTCTTGCCGGCTAACCCTGCAATACTTTTTGGCAACCCAGAAAACCTTTGTTGCTGAAGGAATTTCTATTAGCTGGTTAAAAAACGAAATTTTATTAGCCGGTTATGGTTGCAACAATACTCGATTTAGACTATTGAGATTGGTCAGATTGATCACGTCCAAATAATCGATTTAATATTTTAAAGTTCCTCGGGATAATAAAGAAAATCTATCTATTAATGTTCCTCCAGCACGGATGCAGGCGCTGCTGCTGCTGCTGCAGACAATTCTGATCAATAAATGGTAGTAATACGTTGACAAACAAACCGATCATTTTTTGTATGGGCGTCCAATACGTTGACAAACTAAAGTCAGCGGCTCCTAAATGAAAGTCAGTCGATGGAGCCCATGTGATATGCTTTTATGACGTTTTAAGAAAGACTTGAGGAAGACTTTTATAACTCGGTCCTAATGTGGAAGACTTGAGGAACTTTCCAAAAATGAAGACCAACGCATTTGACAATGCTAGCGTAAAGTCAACTGTCCGAGACATGCTAAGCCTCCTAGCATAGTGACAGTTTTATAGATTCTAATTACCATTTGACAATCTTTAGTATTTTTGTTGCAGACTTTTGGGCAGTATCTTATGGATTAACTGGGATAGAGTAATCCCTTATTTTAATACATTAGGTGTCTTGTTTGCCATGTGAAGCTGAAAATGGAGAAGAAGCTCCATGTGCCAACTAATGCCCACTGCTCCATGTCCTTTGCACCTCCTAGTGTAAATTGCTGACCAGTTCCACATATAGTAGCTATTTAAACCGGACAAATTAGACAGCCATCGATGCCCGTTGTAGATTGCCGACTACCCTTTGTGAGGAAAAGGATGGCAAGAAGTGTTGGCATTTTGTTAGCTATCTTTTGCTTCCTGCTAGGCTCAGCTGCAGCAGACTGCAACATTCTCAAGGAGAAAGGGAAAGATGGACTTCAAATCACCTTGAAGAACTACTGTGAGGCTTGGAGGATGAATGTTGAGCTCCATAACATCAGGGATTTTGATGTTGTGCCTGATGAATGTGTTTCATACATGGGCAAATACATGACATCAACTCAATACAGGGTGGATTCTGAGAGGACTATTCATGAATCCATTGTCTATCTCAGCACCAGCTGCAATCTCAAGAAAGATGGCGCAGATGCTTGGATCTTTGACATTGATGATACTCTTTTGTCCACTGTCCCTTACTACAAGAAAAATGGTTTTGGGTAAGTCATTTCAGCTATAAGATTCTATTATTCATTCACTTTTAAGCCTGATTCCTACCATATATTGTTTTTAATAGGGGAAAGAAGTTGAACTTGACCTCTTTGGAAGAGTGGATGAGCAAGGGCAAAGCACCAGCTCTTCAGCACTCTCTGAAGCTTTTCAATGAGCTTAAATCACGAGGAGTTCGGATCATTTTGGTTTCTTCAAGGATGGAGCATCTCAGATCTGCCACAGTCGACAACCTTGTCAATGAGGGCTTCTTTGGCTGGAATATTCTCTTATTAAGGTCTGGATATGATTTCTTTTGCTAGCACAATATGCATCCTTTTAAAACATGATTCTGTGCATCTGGTCTAAATGGTGCCTGCCTATCTTTTGAGATTATTCTCATTGCTCTATTGTTGCAGGGGAGCTGATGATGCACATGCATGCAAGGACATCCAGGGATTCAAATCTGATGTAAGGAAACAATTGATCAGCAAGGGATATCGCATTTGGGGCATTCTTGGTGACCAATGGAGCAGCATTGAGGGGCTTCCAAGTGCAAATAGAACATTTAAACTTCCAAATCCTTTGTATTATAGTGCCTAAAAATCACAACAGTCCTCGTACTCAAGAAGAGTCATCTTTTCTGCTTAATATTTACAGTCCTAGTTGCATTTGATATTTTCCTAACAATCAAGCTTGTCGTGTCCTAGCATATTTTGTCATCCCCGGTTATAGAAATGGTCCCTGAAGAATAAAATTCTGCTCGTGGACCTCAGCTCTTGTGCTATCAGTTATTTCCCCTTCAAAAAGCTTAAATAAGGATCTTAAGTTCATTAGCCGTTGCTTGCAAATTATTTGCCAATCACGCAAATTATGTAATTAAATCAATCAATCTTGCACCACAAAAAAGTAATACCTGAAGGAAATGAACCGACCAAAAAGAGTTAAAAAAAAAAAAGAAGTAAAAGAAAAAACAGTACTGAGAGATTCAAGCATATTTCAGAGTACACAACTTGCAAATTGCCTTTCAGAGTATTACTTTGTCGAATCTTCTTGAATAATTGATCTACTTTGGGTATAATCATATATGCCACCCCCTTTTGTGTCTATATAATTCTATATAACTGCAGCTTGGGCAATTCAATGAATCTGCTTGTCGTTTCATCTAAACAAACAAGGGATTCTCTACCAAATATCCCTTGATTATCCATTCCCAACTTCATTTGAATAGAAGGATTCGACAAAAGATTTTTTTAATCCACTCAAATTCTTATAAGCCGTTTGAATTATTTGATAAGTATTTGAGTTTGAAATTCGCCAATTATTTAATTAGTATTTAAATGTATTTAAGATAATGGGCTACAATTTTGACAAACTCAAATAAGTCCCATGCAGAGTCCGGGGTAAAAACCAGCTGAAGTATCTACTTTGAAAGCATATGCAAAGTCATCCATGTTGCGGCCGGTGTTAATGAGAAACAGTCTGCTTTCCTAGAAATTGATCTACTAGTCTAGATGACAGTGTTGGAGACACTATTAATTAATTAGATGCTTCTGCTCCTATTTAAGTGACTTTTTGGAGCATTGTTTTGTTAAAAGATACTCAATTTACCCTCCAACAATTAATTTACGAGATTCTTTATTTGCATGTAGTAAACCTTTCACGAGCCAATTTTGGTTTTATGTCTTGGATGCCATAATAATTAGTTCCAACAAATGGGCTCACAGTTTTGTCTCAGCTTATGTGCTAGAGTTTCTTGCGAGGATCATATATATGCTAGTTGACTGCATTTCACTGCCCAGATACAGCAAGGGCAATCACTAGGCAAATAGTACATATTCAGCTTCCAGTTTCATTCTCATAACTTGGAATATTTCGATCACTTTTACCGTACAAGTTAGGACAGTTTACATAGGAAAAGAGACAAAAATTGCTAGGCCGAAAACCAGATAACCAGTAGTACGTAGTAATATTATGTCCAGCATTACATAAGGGCTATTGATGCCATAATAGTTGTCCAGTGAGGGATTAACTCAGAAGCCCTTTTTTAGGACTCGAGCAATTTTACGCACGACCAGTCTCGAGCAAATTTCCAGACCTAAGATTTACTGTTTACTGGTTCAACGAACGCAATCAGTCAATACCCCAAAATAGATGAACCCAAAAAATTAAAAAGAAGAACGAAGGAGATGGACCAACATATAACCATAATAAAGATAACAAACAGTCTGGTAAAACTAAGGCATATTTTGATTTTTGAGCCATACATCCAGCAAAGGTTGGAAGATTTTACCACGTTTCATCTCTCAAAGTTTCCCAGCGGTATCAGACTTTCCACATACCTAAGAGGACCAACATAGGATTCCTGGCCGGAATATGTGTGAATTTCCTTGAGTGACTTGGTTTTTACATTGTAAGCCAATATACAATAAGAGCCTGAGATCAATAACTCCTCGCCGGACTTGGTGAAGAAGAGAGGCTCCCACCCCCTCACACTTCTCAAATTCGCTCCACCAGATATAGCGCACAAAGTAGCCCAAGATTCCTTCACACCATATTCTCGCATAACAAAAAGCTCGCACTTGAATGTATAAATTCCAGCAGTATATCTAGACATGCAAAGGCATCCGTCCAAAACTCCCAGCCTGTAAATAGGCTTATTCCCACCACGTACCACTGCTGGCGTGGGTAATTTGCTAAATCTGTTGGTGGTTTCATCAAAACAAACCATCAAGTCACCGCCAATGATCTCCTGACCATTTACGTCTATCCAATGCAAATTGCCATTGGCTAAAACCCCTGTTCCCCTAAGCATGTAGGGGAGACTGACATCTCTTAAAGTTGTTCCCCTCTTCAAGCTAAAAACAAGAGCCCTTTGAGAAGGAAACGATGAAGAAGAATAATACACCATTATTGCTTTGTAATCATCTGACAACTTGTCGAAGCAAAATCCATAGGCCACTGGATAATCAGTTATACGGTTTTCACCATACAATATCCTCCTGCCGAAGTTGATCAAACCTCTAAAAGATCTTGTTGATGGGTTCAAAAGATAGAAGTAACAATAACTATAGCAGTCGTAACGGGTACCATAAGTACTGAAGAGCACCAAACCGTTACAAGATCCCACAAAATCTAAATGCTGTCGATCCCAACATTGCCTAGGAATCTCTCGGATTGCATACTGATGGTCTAAAGAACCAAAACATCTTTTGCCACTACACCAGAAGATCGCGTGTTCTCTACCTTTAGTCACCAAACTGAATCGAGGATCGGATAGCAAAGAGTTCCATAACTTGCAAACCAGCTTGAATTTCAAAATCGATTTCACCGGCAATCTAGAGAGTATCTCAACAATCATTTCCTCTGGTATGTGAATGTGTACCATAGTGGTTATCCTTAACAAAACTCGTGTATGAAGAAAATAAACATGCTAATTTAACTTAGGGTTTGTTAAACTGTCGTTCGTATTTATTGAGCAGCCGTCAGCAAAACAGCTTTTAACTAAATTTTTTAAGAGCCCACGGACAATTAAAACTAAAACCTAGAAAAAGTCAGCTCGAGCTTATCTATTCAGGCCTTAAGTATTAATAGGCCGGAGCCTAGCTTACTGCTTACCTGTAAATAGAGAGAGTAGCCTTTTGGTATAAATAAAATTGTCGCTTTTAAAAAACCCCTCATAAACAACCTATTACTTATATTTTCCTCTATCTCTCTCATCATAAATGTCAAGAAAGTATTTTTCTTAATGTAATTTTTAATAAAATATAGTGTGATTAGAAATTATATGTTTGCTTTAAATTACCTATTGCTTTAATAAAATATAGTGTGATTACACATTTTATTTCGGTGAATTTTTTTTACCTGTTTATATTCAAAACATAAAATCAGATCTCATAAAAATGATTTCAAGAAAATATATTCCAAAAATTAATATCCTTTATTAATTGCACACATATCATGCTCCTTGAACACTTGTATGCACGTTAATATAGGAGGCAAGAATATTATAGACTATAATGAAGATGTGATGAAATATCAATTATTTGTGTGTTTTTTTTTTTTTGAAGAAAACCATAAAAACTGGTTATTTGCGTATTTTCTGATAAGCAATTAATTCTGCCCATGGACCTCCTAATCAAAGTTACTGACCAAGAAAATACACTAAGCTGCTTGCATATTCATACCCAAAAAAAAAAAATTGTAAATTATCTTTTTACCTTCATATGGTTTGAAGCTTTACCACATAACCGTGTATGATTTTAAAATATGCACATAACCTATACATGAATTAAGTTAAAGTGTCATCACTAGTTTTTCCATTAAAACCAACTATCAATATTAAAAAGTCAAAATCAAACTAATAAATTAATAAATTCACCCTTTCACTATTTTTTTTTATTTTCCCAAATACAATGAAAAATTGAGATAAAAAATAGATAAATACAAAATAAAAAATCGCCGTTAAAGATTTGCAGTCGTTAAAATTTTAGTTTTGAAACCTACAACGATATTTGCAGTCGTTAAATATTTGTTATTTTCTAATTCTTATTTATCTATTTTCTATTTCCATTTCTTCTATTTTTTATTTGGAAAAAATTATGATTTATTAAGATCTAGTAAGTCAAAGTATAGTTTTTTTTTTTTTTTAAATCATCTATTCTCTTCCCAAAGGAAAAAAGAAAATGGGAAAGAAAAGGAAAAACAAAAACAAAAAAAAGTAGTGAAAGCATAACTTTGTCAATTCATTAGTTTGACTTTAACTTTTTTAGATTAACCGTTAATTTTAGTAGAAAAGCTAATAACGACACTTTAGTTTAAACCATGAGAGCATTATGACACTTTTAAGTTTTAACTCAAATCATAAGATGGTTATATAAAATTTATTAAATCAGGATTACGTAGTAAAGGACCAAACTACGTACAGTGGGGGAAAAAGCAGTAAAGCACCGGAGCCATATGATGTTCTAGAAAATTAATCAAAATCCGTCATAGAGGACATGAGACAATCAATGCACGATGTTGCTAGCAAATTACCATGACTGAACTTCTACAATAGCTCAATGGAAGTAAATTGGCCGTAAGCTATTCTATTGAATTGTTATCAGTTCGAAAGCAAATGTCCACAATTTTGATGATATGGGATGCAATTAGTAGGTTGATGACTGCATTTGTCAGCAAATTCTGTGCTAAAGTAAACACTGTTTTGAGTCAATTAACTCTGGAAGAAACGAAACCAATACACAAATTGTTTCATAATCTGCTACCACGACTGGTTTTTTTGCTTTCATTAAGGCTGGGAGTCCAACCCAACCCAACCCAGTGATTTTGAAGATCATAACCCAAAAACTTAGGATCCGAGAGCAAAGATGCAAGGGAATTCGGTGCACATGCTTCTGCAATAAAAGAGAAGACCAAATGAGTGTGGACAAAAAGGAAACATCATATCTTTGACTTCTTTTTACAAAATCTGAGTGGAGGAAATTATGAAGTGAGAGGAATGGAATTTCTACCACCTTTTATGCAGAAACACAGGGGAGAAGCCTGGCATCACCATACGTAGCTAGTTTTCCTTCTTGCAACAAGTTTTCTCTCTAGTTAAGAGTTCTTAGAGAAGCATTTGGTTTTTCACTTGTAACCATCTTGTACAAGAACATAGCAGGAATTGGAGAGCTTTACCTTCAATTGGCTAAGCTTTCTTTTACCTTTCTTATACTTGTACTTCATGATGTTTTGCATTAATAAACTTGTGAGTTTGATTGTTAAATCATTCATGAGTAGCTAATTTCCTTTATCTAGGGAGTAGATGAAGCTTATGGCCAAATGATATGAAGTGATTGTGATTTATGCTTGTTATGTCTTGTATTAACTTATCTACTTGTGTATGTTGGATTACTTGTTGTTGCTTGATCACCAATAGCAGGTTTATAGTTGTTTTTACTCATTGAGAAATGGTAAAAATAATGGAATGACATAAGTAGAGCTTGAGTAGTATATTCATGAGAATAGAAATACATTCAAGTGGATAAAATCTATATTTCAGGTATGCACAAAACAGATTTAGTATTTTCCAAGAGATTAGGAAAAACTAATCTGTTTTAACCCATTATTATCATGAAAATGTGATTTTGGTATTGTTGGAAATGAATCCTTGGTTAAACAAGAGCAGTAACAAGTGTTAAATTCATTCGTTTTAGATCTTTTGTGTTATATGTGGAATCTACATCCCTAGATCTTAATATTTAGTGAATTCTATTTCTATTGTGAAATTGCATTTATCTATTTAAGAATTTTTGTAGTTGAATTAAATTCTGAAGTTTCTGCTCAAATTAATTGTAAGTCTAAATAATAGAGTAAATTAGTATCCAATAATTGTTTTAATTGCTCATCGTGGGATCGACCCGATACACATCTTGTACTACAATTGCGACCTGTATACTTGCAGTCCAACGGGTGTAAATTCGGAATTAAACTTGCATTGATAGTAAAAATCCCGTCAAGTTTTTCTGCCATAGCTTGCAAACTGACTCAAATCACAAAAGCAATTTCACCGGTAATCTGGAGAGTATCTGAATAATTTCCTCTTATAAGATGTTAGCGACTACCATAGTTTCCTTCCTTCCGTTTTCCTATTCTTTTGGGGCGTGCGGCTCTCTCAATTTTTTGAATTAGAATACGACCTCTCGTCAATACATCAGTGGATTGTTCATGCAAAGGGGATAGACTGCACTATTATCCCAAAAACTCCTATTGAGAGTTTCTTCTCTCCTAAACTATTATAGTGAAAGTTTTATTCTCTCTTAAGTTTTTCCTCACGAGAGTTTTTTGAATTTTTATCTTTTTTTTGTGAAATTTGAGATTTGATAAATTTAGAATCTAGTTTCTTAAATCTGCAACTTCTCTATTATTATCAGATTTAAATTTCTCTTTGGATTTGAACCAATTTTAATTCATAAACATGTTATCGGATCAACCCATAGATGACCTGAATTCGACCCTTTTTTTTCAGGTTCATCGGGTTCGACCCGATTCTGATCCGAACCCACAAAGTCTCAATTCAAACCCATTAATTTCATGTTAGGTTCATGTCATATCAAAAATTGCCAACCCTAGCTAATTGTCTAGTCCGACCGCCAAAGTAGAGCTCTCAAATGAATTGAGCTACTCCTGAGCTTAGCTTGACTTGGTTTGTATAAGTTTGAGTTCAGCTCATTAGTTTGGTTCTATTCAAGTTCGAATATAATATCAGTTTGGCTCGACTTGCAAACAATTCATTTTAATTTGTTTGGGCTCATTTATGCATTTTTTGGAACTATATGTCTAATTTCCCTTGGTGCTTATGTACACTTAGTTTGTCTTAATTATTTATAATATGTATTGTGAAAAGTATTTGGGAACCTTCTTATACTTGGTGAAATTTAATTTACTTGGTTCGTTAAATTAGTTAAATGTGTTGAGTTGCAATTTTGTATATGGTTCTAGAACTCACTTGAGCTTGTTCCAGCTCGAGCTCAATTCGTTGATGCTAAACAAGTTGAGCTCCAATTTGGATTTTCTTTACTGCTTCTCTAAAACAAATTTTAACTATTTCAGAAACTAAAGTATAATATGCTAAAAGTTTACTGATTTTTTTTAATGATATGAACGTATGAATATCATAGAGGTATAATATGAGCATTCACTACCTAAGTTCTTATTTTTATTTTTTTTTTGTCGACATAGGAGTGTTCGGGTCAATTCTTACGGGTCCCGACTAATCCCCTGCAACCTGAGCCTGACGCCCCAACCCGACCAAGACACGATAAGTGAGTGCACAGGCGTCCCCATAGCGCAGTTTCGAACCCGGAACCTAAAGGTTCCAAGAGATCGCTGCTACCATATGGCCGTGGGGGCTACCATGTGGCTACCTAAGTTCTTACACTCGGGGAAAAAAATATGGGTAGACTCCTGCAAGTTTTCCCTGCTCCACTGAGTGTGTTTGGGGGGGGGGGGAGGGGCGCTTTGCTCAGAGTTGAATTAGTATATCTATATTGTTTAAGCCTGAATCATCATTATGCAAAGAGAATTCGCCCAGAAGCAATAACAGAACCAAGAGCATTTCACATCTTCGCCAGTCAAGATGAGAAGAATAGACATGGAATAATTTTGCACCAATACATCAGAATATTTGGCTAACATTGTCTGTGCAAAGGACCTAATTCATATTTGAACGCATTTTATATGTGGAAGTATTTGACATGATAAATTTCAAATAAATAGGAAACCATAGTTATTCAATAACAGAATATTGAAGCAGAGGCACTTGGTGCATTATGCTAATACTGGTGCTTCAGAGATGCCTTTCCTCAAGAACACCGATTGGTTAGTGCAACTATGGATGAAGGTAAACATCTTTCTCCCATTCAATTTGTGGAGTCCATGCTGAAGTCCTGCGCTGGCCATGTCTGCAGCTTCAACTAAACTTTTAATCCATCTTTCTTGTGTGGTCTGACTTCTGGGAAGTATATCTAGTCAAGGGCACAATGTTGGAGCAGCAAACTAGGTGAGTTAAGCAGAGAAGGAAGTGCAGGACAAGATGCCTTAAAATCAAGAACTGGGGTTCTTATGTGGAGTTCTAATTGAAGGTAAACATATGTTTTCCACTCATTTAGTGGTGGCCATGCAAAACTTCTGGAGGACTGTGGAATCTGAGTTGAACTTTAAGAGTCTAAGAGTCGGGAATTCTGGCATTAAGTCAGAAAAGAGAAAAAAACAAAACAAAAACTTTTGGATAATAAAACTGAAAGCTTTCGTATTAGGCTTATAACATTACTCTAGCAATATGCTTGATTCATACCAGCTGTTATTGGTCTATAGAAAATGAAAGAGAATATACTAGTATAGTACTGATATTCGGAATTCAACATATTGCATTTCTTCTGCCCATAAGTTCCTTAAGCAAATTTTGGTTGAATTTGTCGGGGAGAAAATATCTGTCTGTTATTGGCAATCGCTTTTAGGGTGATGTTTAGGGATCATAATAGGAAAGAACTTGACAAGGTAGTATGCTTAGCATCTAAAAGTGTTACCTCTATCACAAATAATTAAAAAAAAGATGAGAAGATTTTACACCTAAAAAGAATTCCATAATTTAAGGCGGGTGTAAAGGACTACCTGATTTGCTGAAATGGTATATTCAAAGCCAACGATCATCACTGCCAAATTTTATGGCACAGTTGGAGTTGATTTTGTGAAGATCTTCTCCACCTATTCCATCTACCTTATGTAGCCTGCCTACAAATTGTTCTGGCATCATGCTAATCTTCAGCTTTCTGAGAGAACTGACATACTTTAGTCCCTCGGGAAGCATTTCCATTCTCCTGCACTTCGAAATTTCCAAAGTAAAAAGCTTATGCATTGCTCCTTCGGCAACCTCCCATGCTTCTAAACTGTACAATTTGGAGAGTTTTAAACACCTGAGCTCAGGAAAACCTGGGGCAGAACAATTCATATTCTTTCCCACGAATGCCTCAATTTCTAAGACCAGGATCCTTAGGTTGGGAAGCTTCTCCAGTGTTTCCATTGGATCTCGTTCAAACTCAGAACCGCTTAACACAATCTCGGTAAAGCTGGAAGAGATTGTACTAACCTCTGGTACTTTTCCCATATGCCCTTCCATTCTCAAAGATTTAAGTACACCACAGCTGAACAAACTTGGAATGAATGACACCCGCTCTTCAGAGTAACAATCAAAATTTTTTATGTCAAGCAATGTCCTGCTCAAGTGGCTCGAGTTATTGTTTATGCAGTTGATTATCTGCACCAAGTCCTTCAGCTTTCCTTCCACAGTTACTGCTAGACTCCGAAGGTTGGTCAGCTTTATGAGGTCCTCAGCACTGCAAACATTTGTATCTAAACCTTCTAGTGTCTCCAGTTCATTCAAGCCATCCAGTTTTAACATACCACAATGATCAGGAGTTCGAAATGCTAGAGGGAAGTATAGATGTCTTAGTCGTTTCAGCTTCCAAATGACATTTGAAATTGTCAATGTACAATCATTTCGAACCCTCAGGTCTAGGGTTTCCAGGTATAAAAATTCACCAACAAATGATGGCAAATCCTCCAGGTAACTTCCTCGAAAACTCAAGTATCTCAAGAAGAATAACTTGCTTACTCCGTCTGGTAGCTTTCCATCCTGAAAACATACTTTATCAAAATCTAGAACTCTTAGCCATCTATGATTATTGAAATTAAAAAATTCCTGTCGCCATGTATGTTCTTGCCCTGATTGGTCAGAGTTGAGGATTAAAAGAGACCGAAGGTTAGCAGAGGGGCAAACATCAGCTAAGTTGTCATATCTATTCAAATATATAGCACACCTTTGTGCAGATGACCTCATTCGTGGATGATTAATGGAAGATTCCATGACCTCATAAAATCCCTCCTCTTCTCCAAGTGATACACTGAAATCTCTTATTAGATCATGAACGTGGCAGGACATGAGTTTTACATCTGAGACTTCATCTTCATGCAGAATTACCAAGCTCCTTACCAACAGTTCATCAAAATATCGCCCTGCCAAGTCCATCGTTGTTTCTCCGCTTTCCCTATACGCTGATATCAGACCTTCAGCAATCCAAAGCTCACACAATTTGTCTACCTGAATCCCTGAATTGTTTGGGAAGTTTCCCAAATAAAGAAAACTCGAGCTTATACCAAGTGGCAAACTGTAGTAACTTAAAGATTCGGGACCTCTTCCAGAAGAATTTATCATGCCAAGGCTGACTTTCACAGATTCCAAATCAAGTGTCCTGCTTCTCAACATACTGGCGACTAAAATTATAGCCAATGGTAAGCCCCGGCATGATGAGATTAAGCTCCGTGTATTTTGTTCCAGTTCTGGGCCTTGGTCTCCTAGTTCCTGCTGATCTGAACCATCTTCTGGTGGGATTCCACCATCCATAATGAAGCCAATTAACCCAACATAAGACTAGAACATAAAATTAATATAGGTTTTATCTTCTCTAAAAATCTACCCAACAGGAATATGTAAACTACAACAGATCCCATATATTAGTCAAAATCATATTTGACAGTAAATAACATTGGAATTTCCCAAAAGTTTCCTCAATTTCAATCATAATATAACTTTAATTTGCAATTTACTCCTCAAAAATTACAACTCTAGTTGCCAATTGGCCCCTAAAGAATTTCATGGTGGATTTACCATGCTCTATATGTTAATTATTTCTATTTTTGTTTTTTTCCTCTCTATCTTCTCTTTCATTTCCTCTCTTATTTTTCCTTTATTTTTAATTTTTTTTCCATTCCCTCTTGTCACGTCTTTGTTACTACATCAATATTGATAATTGATTGAGCACAAGGTATAAGTTTTATATTTATATCTAAGCATTTTTAGTTGATATAAGTAACAAACTAACTACAACCTCCAAGAAACTTTATGTTGGAGTATGTGGTTAATAATTGGTGATGAAAACTAACGAATTAATAGGCAAATTTTGGCATGATGAAAGAATGAGCAAGAAAACTATGGGAAAACCACACTTTGTAGCCCCACAAAATATATGTTGTTCTTGTTACGAAGCATATTTAATTCAAAAAGTTTAAATTATTAAGACACATATATAAAAGTTAAAGTCTGTGATTAATCAATTACTAACAATCATATATTGCTTACTTATGTCAACACATAACGGTTAAAAAAAAAAAGGAGAAGTGAGAGATATACAAAAAAAAAGATGTTATAGAGAAAAATAAAAATAAGTAAAATATCAAGGATAATTTCATTCTTAAACATGAATTAGGAAGTAAATTGAGTGGAAAATTTTTAGAAGGTAAAGTGCAACTAGAGTCATAGTTGATAAGAGTATAACTACAATTGTTAAATTAAGGGTATTCAATTCATTTCACCAACCCTTTACCTTTGAATATGAGGCAAAGTGATTAAAAAATAAGTTAAGGGGGCAAAATGTTTCACGTTTGGGGGCTTAGTGCAATTAATCCGGAAAGATTTTTACAAATAGTAGTAATCAGTTAATTATCCAAAAAAAAAAGAAGAAGAAAAAAGAAAAGGTTAAAGAGAGACTGACCGTCCTTGAACGCTAAGTCTCGCCAATAGGAGAATAATTCCCAGCTTTGGTCGGGATCGAGATTTTGCATGTCCCAGATGAATCCCGCACCAACACGAACAGCTAAATCCCTCTGCCGAGTGGTAAGGATGAATCTGCTAGCATTCTCCTCCTCGGTTGGCAAGGCCATGCGCAGGCTATCCCAGAATTCATAGGTACAACAATTGTCCAGCACAATTAGGCAAACATTTTCTTGTAGAACTTCGTGTACCTGTTGAGCCAACTCCACGTCCTCAACGTCCACCATCGTCATCATCATCAACTCTTTGTTCTTCTTGGTCAGTCGCGAGGGAAGCAATTGGTGGAGTATATTGACCAAGATATCTCTAATCGTCCAGTTGATACCGACGTAGACCCAGGCGAAACACTCAAAATGACTCCGGATCTGATGCTGGTTGTACACTTTGTTTGCAAGGGTTGTTTTGCCGATTCCACCTTCGCCGCAAATGGAAGCAATCACTACTTTGGCATCAGTGTCTCCAGGGACTAAAACTTTTACCAGTCGACTTATGGCCTCCTCCAATCCAACAGTATGTTCCAAGTCGTTGGAGTAATTAGCTCGAGAAACCAGCCGTTGGGCCTTTTCTGAAGTGTGGGAAACTTTTATACTTCTTATATCATTTATACTTCTTATATCATGATTGACCATAGGTAGATCCGGAGCTTGTTCTCTGTTGTACTCGACGACAGCGTCACTGAGCTGGTTATGGATGATATCCAACTTTGCGCGACTTTTGTTAAGACCTTGTATGCAACTACGGATGATACCCCTGACCTTGTATCCACTTCCAGATCCTCCAGATTCATGTTGGAGGCCATAAAGCTCCACCTCGTTCTCAATTGTAAACAGCAGGCTTCTGATCCTTCTTTTAACTTCTAAAATCCTCTCAGATTGTCGTTCTGTTTCTGTTTTGGATCGTACCAACATCAATGCATCAACGATATTCTGCAGTGCCTCGCAATAAGGAGACAAATCCATGTCTACCCCGAAAGGTGATCCTCTTGCAGACATCAGATATAGAAGCCTTTCCCTGGTAGCCGAGACCATGTTAACCAGGCTGGTCATCTTTAGGAAACAGTTGGTGCCACTGCGGGAATGGAAATACTGGTGTCGTGAATCTTGCTTATATTTTTCTCGTCCGATAATCTTTTTACGTCTTTATATAGCAGAACGGATGATATATCCCCTCCTTCCACCGGGGGCGGAGCTAAGACACCAGACAAAGTGGGATCAAATTTTAGTACAGTAAAATTTATTTTTTTGAAAAAATAAAAATTACTAATATTATATACAGGTTATAACTGTACCGTACGAGTACTTTTCTTTTTTAATGTTGCAAAATCAATTCATTATTAATTTTGTTAAACGCATCTTTTTTAACATAAGTAATTAAACATCTTGAATTTTTTAAAGTAATCTGCGAATCACTATTAACTTGATCTTCTACGGATTTCTTTTATAAAATTTATCTTTATCCTATTATAAATAAAAATCATAATGACTTAATTTCGTATTATAAATAAAAAGTTTACCATCTACTTGAATAATTCTTGGTTTTGAAGACTTTTGAAGTTTGAAAAAAAAATGATTTGAAGAATTGGTTTTCTCACTCCCCACTTAAGAAAGTTCACCCTTTGTGTTTGAAAATTTTAGATGAATTTATTTTTGAACTGACTTCTATAGATAATTTAAAATAAATTCAAAATTATTGTGATGGTAAGAATTATGAATTTTCAATTTTTCGGGGTCAATGTATATAGAAAAGAGAATTTGATAAAATATAGTGGGGTCAAATAAGATGCAAATTTAAATTTTTTTTAAAAATTTTCTAAGTCTAAGAACTAATTTTTCAAAGTTAAATGGGGTCAATTGACTCCACTTGCTTGTATATGGCTCCACCACTGCCTTCCACCCTCTTCACCTCTTTCCATCTCCAATTGTCAAGTAAATTTGACGATGATGAAAAGGACCTTAACAGCTTTACTCTTACCACGGGGGGATGCTGTGTCCCCTTAGTCATTTTTTTTTAATATAAACAAATGATGCCGTTTTGGCTATTTTTTTTTTTAAAAAAAAAAAGAAAAGCCTCTGTCTTAAGTCTTCTTAACTAGTTGCTCCACATCTATGGGAAGTACTGACAATTATATAGAAAGTTCCACCCTTGTCCTTCTCCTAAGTTACGTAAAACTTGCGGGCTACCTCGTATCATTTCGTCTAAATTTCCCCAAAGAATAATTACGTATAATTTTTTTTAATAAACATTTTTCTTCTGTCTAAAATAAAATTTTTTTATTTTTAATATCCAACAAATATTTTAAGATACTTTTTCCCTTGACTTTTGAAGAATTGTATGAATTTTTTTTTGTATTTTATATAAAAAAAATGAAAACACAATAAAATTTAAAAATATATTTTATCTATTTAACTTCATGTAATTTATATTTTACACTGCTTATTAATTAATTATATTGCTAGCAGATGTAAAATTTTAACATAAAAAGCTATATGCTAAAATGAATTAAATATTACAATTGAAAATTTTTATCAATCATTAATTATTTTGAAAGCAAAAAAAAAATGTTAAAATTTCATGCAAACAAACAAATAACAAGTAGAACAAATAAAACGTGTTATATCCTATACAATAATCTAGAGCAATTAAGTCAAATTTGTATTAATTTTATATCATTCTGATACATAAATATGAATTATACCAAACATTGAAAAATGAATGGATACTATATATTGACTTGTGTACCAGATTGTTCCCTATCAATAAAATGATCAGTTTTAAAACCCTTGTGTACTAGACACTTGAATAATAAAATTTTCTCCCTACGATTCTGGGTGAAAAGGTAAATTTTTCTCCCTACCATTCTCGGTGAAAAGGTATTTCAAGTAGAAAGACCTTTCTATTCTATGACGGAGCCAGAATTTTTTTTTGGGGGGGCCAAAATTTTTTCCTAATAAAATTATCTTAATAGATTATGTTCAAAATAATTTTCTTCTATTTAAATATATGACATCTAAAAATATCAAATATTAAATTTAATTATAAAGGTATGGCTATTCATAAATATGCGGTATAGTCATAACAATAATTAACAAAAAATAACTTTTGATTAAATAGTTTATAACATCACAAACCATCCAATTTGCACATTATGAGAAGATGCTCTCCAATATGTCACCTATGCAATATATATATATATAACCATGTAATATAAATGTAACTATTTTCAATTGAAAAAAGATAAAAGTTATGTTAACATAATTTGAAATTTCAACATCTTTTTTTAGAAGTAAATTGAGCTCTACGCTCTTTCATAGAACTAAATTCATCTATAATTGAATCACTGCTAAATTTTTCAGCAACTTCCTTTTCTATATACACAATTAGACAATCATTCAAGAAATTATCTTCCATCTTGTTTCGGAGTTTTGTCTTGATTATTTTCATAATTGAAAATGCCCACTCTTACAAGAAGAGTAAGAACAAGTCTAATCAATCTGTCAATAAGAGGATATATCACTGATTTTCTTGTCTTCACCAAGTCTTGACATAACTCATGAATACCAGATAATTCTTACAATTCAGGATGATTTGGAATGTCAAGTTCAAAATGTTGAAGTTCTATTCTTACACGTACTAGTTCTTGCTTTTAACAATTATGAATTGGGTCTTTTTATTCTAATACATCACATTGGGTCAATTTACTATAGAACATCAAATTATATGTTTAATTTTTGAAAGTTAAATAATTAGTACAATAAAAAATAAATAACTTTTTTTGAAGAAAAAAATTAATTCAAAGATGACTAATTTATATATATATCAACTCTCATAATATAAACTAAAATTGTAAAAATTTAGGGGGGGCCAATTTTATTTTACACACATATTTACATATTATAAATTAAAATTTTCAAAACTTAGGGGGGGCCATGGCCCCCCTCTGCCCCCTTGGCTCCATCATTGATTCTATCCATTCCCATATACCAAACAAGGGGTTAGTTTTTAAGTTACACACTACATTTATCATTCCATGCTAAGTCACCATAATCGGGCAGTATTCATGAATTTAAATGTGAAATATTTTGGTGCATGCCACTTCGTTCTTTATTCAAAATGCAGAGTATAGCAATATGCCTTAATACACTTTATTTTCTTTCTAGTTTTCTTAAATAATTTGCATAGTTAGATCGCTCTGGGACAAGCTTGAAAACTCTTAGATATTCGTTTGGATGGTAGTTATGGAGAAATATATATATATATATATATATATATATATATATATATATATATATATATATAGTATTAAATATATTTAACTAATTTTCTCTCTCCTAAGTTACATGCCTAAATGAAGAGAATTACCAATTATCTGGTTTATCCGTTATTATCCAACTTTTATAGTGAACAATTATATTCTCTTTTTCTTCTAACAATTGTTATCTTTTCTCATCAATTTAAATTATGTTATTTATGGATCCTCGTTCTTCTAACAACATTTTGTTTTTTGAATAACTTCAAAATTGTTTTTATCCATATAGAGTAATTTTAATTAGTCCGACTACAAATGTTGCAGCTATAAGTTTACTAATATTCAGAACTAAATATTCATTCTTGAAAACATGGATTGCTGCATCTTTTGTATTTAATTTAATACAAATATGTAGTTCTAGGCATATGATTATTTTAACAAATTAATAAGCATTTGAAAGAATGTCTATCAATTTTTTTTTGTATGCATTGCAATATTCGTTGTGTATTAGTTACAGCAAAAATATGTATATAAGTATTCAAAAATTGGTATGGTATTTGAACATTTAAAATATATTAATTTTCTAAAAGTTAATATTAATGTATATGTAAAAAATATGTTGATATTTATTCTTGAATTATTTATGCTTGCACAAGTTCACTAAAAAATAATAATAATGTGCTAAAGCATTGGCTAAAGTGTTAGTTTTCTTAAAGAAAAGGTTGTCTTAGTATTCTTTTAAAGAAAATTTTACAATAATATTTTTGTTTAATGAAATTATTCAAAGTGTTTCTCAAATTTGTTGTATTTAAAGAACGTCACTCAATGGCGATAATTAATAGAGTAGAGGTTAAGAAAATATAAAATTTGTAAAATTGCCTAAATCCATTTTAATCTAACTGCGAAGACCATCGAATCAGGAGCCTCACAAGTCGAATCTATCCAATCCAAATCAATTGATGAAAATTTTCATGTATTTGGTATAGCTTATAAAGTTTTAGTGTAAACGCCAAGCAAGTTGTATAAATTGATAAAATTTAAGTTTATCACCAAATTGTGTGGATCTACGTCAACACGTGCAAGAATTATAGTAGTAACAGTTTGAATTAGACAAAGCCCGACTTATAGGGCCCCAGAGTAGTTTTCTCGTTTCTATGAACCGTGGAGGAAAGGGTTCGGAGCTAGAGTTACTGAATCCGGCTCCTCTTCCAATGCCAAATCGCTCTGTTCATTAAAATTTCCTTTTCTCCCTTCAACCTAGCATCACTGCTACTATTAAATTGCCCTCCCTTGTAGCAGTTTCTACCAAGAAGTTCATTGGAGCCGAGGAGCCTTCAATCTCGACTAATCCGGTACTTCCATCTGTATAATGCATGACATGCTTTTCTTTTCAACTATTTTTCTGTTTCAGTTGCGTTTCGGGGAATGGGTGTGTGAATCTAGTTCTTCTTAGTATGATCGAGTACATGGTACTTAATGCGCTTCCTCAATTATGAATTGGTTCATACGATATTAAAATGATGTATGATGGATCATGGATTTCAAATGCAGGAGGAGCCACAAATAATTTGCATTCGCGTTTGTCCTGCGGCAGATCGAATATGTCAATTTTCCAGCACAAATACAAACCGATAAACACTTCAGGTCAAGATGAAGGCAACCCAATAGTAACAGTCAATCGGAAGCCTGTTCGTAGGATATGCAAGTGCCAGTCTTCAGTCCTTGCTGAACTTGGAGAAAAGGGAAAGCTCCAAGACACACAACCCAGATTTGGCCCATTTTACCGCCGAGATGAGCCGGCGGTCAATGGAAAGAAGGAAGCGTGGGATAAGGTATTGGAAAAATCTGAAGACAGGAACAAAACCAAAGAAGATTACTTGTTTTCTATAAGAAGGATAGAGAAAAGAGCCAGGGCTATTTATGCTGATGCAGATTCAGGAGACCTGGATGACTTGACAGAGTCTGAGTTCCGCTGGATGATGATTAAAGATGGTTGCTTCTTCCTCCAGTTGGCATTATTCATCCTTGGAGTTCCGTCCGGGAAATTGGGGTATTCTTCCAATCACATAATTTTTGGCAAAAAAAGGAACAAGGAGGACGTCAAGAAATGGATTCAAGCGATGTTCTTTGTTGGAAATCAATTACCACTTTTGGTGCTAAACGAGTTAATGAAGCAAAGGTTTTTCCAGACAATTTTGCCTGAGGTGGACAAGGAAACCCCAGCAGATGTGCCCAGGAGGATCTTGTATGAGTCAATGGTTTTGCCTGCTCGAGAATATATGGAAAATCAAACTATGACATCTCCAACTCCCCGGAGCGGGCAGCAACAACCTTCTGACTTGCTCCATGCCCTTCACACCTCGATGTGTGGGTCGGGAGGAAGTCTGCGGAATGCCAACCTCCTTGCAAATGAAACAGAAAATGTTGATCTGGAAGCCGGCAGGGGTGTCAACCAGGCCAAGAACTTGACTTTCAGTGCCACGGAGTTGAAAAAAAAGGGAATTTATTTTCAAAAAGAGGAAAAGGTGGGATGTACTCATAAGATTAGTTTTAATGACTACTTCCTCTTCTCTCGTCTTTACTTGCCGGTTTTTACTGTTGATGATGATACGGAATTAGTATTCAAAAGCTTGAAGCTTTACGAAGTGAGTCAGGGCAAGCACGAACGCGAGGTGAGATCCTATCTGCATTTGATGAGTGATCTCATTTGCACGTATGAGGATGTCAAACTCTTAGCAGAGAACGGAATCATCAAGGCAGACAACCTTTACCTTAAAGAAAAGTTGCCGACAATCTTGGACAACATGGTCGGCCAGGACAAGATCAACACTTCAGACCACCATACTTTGAGGATCAGACTTAGAGATTATAACATAGCTCCCTGGGAAAAGTTCAAAATAGTGGCTTTCTTGATTTTTGTCTTCACCGCAGTCCAAGCATTCCTTGCACTGCTTGGTTACATCAGACCCCGACGTTAATGGCTTCCCACAACTTCAAGAATTCAGTTATTGGAGATCTTTGCTCTTCCTTCCCACAACCTGTACTAATGTTTTGACTGGTTCAATGCACCAGTTCTTGCATTTTAAACTGGAACAACAATATTTCATATGTGCAAAAAATGTTTATGAAAGGAAAGAGCTAAAAATAAAGTTCAAAAAAGTGTTATTTTACTGTTGATATTTACCAAAATGTGTTGAAATTTATGATAGGCATTAGGCAATCGCCCCATTCATCAACTTGAGGAAACTATAATACAGCCTTCAACATTTGACTCCCTATTGATAGAATTGTTGTAGTGCCTATTTGCAGCCTACAAGAAACACGATACTATATTTTCTCTTACACACCTTCTTCTTTGTTGAATTATTAAGTACTACATTAAAAGGAAAAGCAATATTTAATGTTGGTAATGATACAGGAAAGCTCTTTATTGGCTAGGCATGACCATATTTAATATCTACTATCAGTCGATTTCTTTTTTTTTTTTTTTTACTATTAGTCAATATTAAGCATACACTTGCAAGCAAATTTTAAACTTTACCAGGGGCAAGTTGTAAGTAGGGTTAAAAGATGAATCAAACTATTCGATACTTAAATCGAGTTTGGCTCAGTAAAAATTCATTTGAGTTTAGTTTGCGAGCTAATTAAACTAAAATCGAACAACAATTTATATTTGATAAACTTTGAAGTTCATCTCGAACTCGACTCGATTAACACTTTAATGAAATTTATATGTAAAAAATTCAAACTACTCGAGTTCGACTTAAGTTGGGCTTGATAAAAGTTCATTTGAACTCAACTCGAGAAGTAAGTAAATCAAGCTTGAACGAATTTCAGAATCATCAAAATAATTAAACAAGCTTAAACAATAAGGCATTTGGCTTGTTCAGATTCATTTATACCCCTAATTGTAGAACAAATTTTGCTGCATGTAATCCGAAATAATATAAACTGCATAATAGAGGTATTAGGCGAACGATCTCTGTCAATATGACAAGCTAGCTAAAACACAAAGAAAAAGAAAGGAAAAAAAATGGGGTATTTTCAGTAGCAGAAGCTCTTTGATGGCTAGGCATGGCCAAGATTTGTCATGTTATTAGTCAAAACTAAGCATAACTTTGCAAGGTGTCGCTGAACATTACAAATACAAGTTATAGAAGAATATGAACAAATGTATTGCTACACGTACGATAGTCAATATATAATACGGGATAATTGAGATATTGGCTGAATGATCTTTATCAGTATGACACCCAAGGCAACAAAATGAAAGTTGTTACGATCAGGGGAAGCTCTTTGTCGGTTAGGCACGACTAGATTTTTTTTTGTTATCCATTTGTCAAAATTGCATAAACTTGTCGCTGAGCACTACAAATGCAAGTTGTAGAAAGAATTTGAATAAATATTGCAATACGTACGATGAAATATATATACATATATATAATACGGGATAATCTGTATCAATATGACATGCTAGCAAACAAAATAAAAGTTGTTACGACCAAGGGAAGCTCTTCATTGGCTAGGCGCGACTACATTTTCTCTTTGTATCTATTAGTCAAAATTGTATAAACTTGCAAGCTGTTGCTGAACGCTACAAATGCAAGTTGTAGAAAGGATTTGAATAAATACTGCAACGTCCAATGAGAAACAGATATATAATATGAGACAATCGAGATGTATTAGCTGAACTGTCTATATCAACAAATATGACATGCTAGCTAGCAGCAAAATAAAGGTTGTTTGGATTAAGGGCAGCTCGTCATTGGCCAGGCATGTCCAGAATTTTTTTTTTTTACCTATTGGTCAAAATTATGCATACACTTGCAAGTTGTTGCAGAACATCGTTATTTGTATAGAGAATTCGAAAATTTTTTTGCTATATATCTTTGTCACTATGACATGCTAGCCAAAAAAATAAAAATAAAAATAAAAAAAGATGCAAGGATCAAGAGAATTGAAGCTCTTCATTGGTTAGGCATGACGTACTTGTTACTATTTATTAGTGAAAATAAAGCATAAATTTACGAGTTATTTATGAACTATATTAATGCAAATTGCAGAAAAAATTCATTTGAGTTTAGTTTGCGAGCTAATTAAACTAAAATCAAACAACAATTTATATTTGATAAACTTGCAAGTTTAACTTGAACTCAACTCGATTAACACTTTAGTGAAATTTATATATAAAAAATTCAAATTACTCGAGTTCGACTTAAGTTGGGTTTGATAAAAGTTCGTTTGAACTCAACTTGAAAAGTAAATAAATCAAGCTTGAATGAATTTCAAACTCGTCAAAATAATTAAACATGCTTAAACAATTAGGCGTTTATACCCCTAATTATAGAAAAAAAATTTCAACAAATTTTGCTGCATGTAATCCGAAATAATATAAATTGCTTAATAGAGGTATTGGCCGAACGATCTCTGTCACTATGACAAGCTAGCTAAAACACAAAGAAAAAAAAAAAAAAAAAAAAAAGGGTCTTGTCGGTATCAGAAGGTCTTTGATGGCTAGGCGTGACCAGATTTGTCATGGTATTAGCCAAAACTATGCATAACTTTGCAAGGTGTCGCTGAACATTACAAATACAAGTTATAGAAAGAATTTGAACAAATGTATTGCTACATGTACGATAATCAATATATAATACGGCGCAATTGAGATATATTAGCTGAAGTATCAATGTCAATATGACATGCTAGCAAGCAAAATAAAGGCTGTTTTTTTTTAAAAAAAAAAATCAAGGGAAGCTCTTCACTGGCTAGGCATGACTACATTTTTTTTTTTTAATCTATTAGTCAAAATTAAACATAAACTTGCAAGCTGTTGGTGAACACTACGAATGCAAGCTGTAGAAAGAATTTGAATAAATATTGTAAGATGTAAGATGAAAAAAAAATATATTATTGGATAATTAAGATATATTAGCTGAACAATCTGTATCAATATTACATGCTAGCAAACAAAACCAAGGGAAGCTCTTCGTTGGCTGGGCATGACTTCTTTTTTTTTTTTTCTTTGTATCTATTAGTCAAAATTGTATAAACTTGCAAGCTGTTGCTGAACGCTACAAATGCAAGTTGTAGAAAAAATTTCACTGAATCTTGCCAAATGTACGTAGTTCGAAAACATATTATATTGTAAGATTGAGGTATTAGCTGAACGATCTCCGTCAATGTGACATCCTAGCAATGCAATACGAAAAGAGCTTGTTCTGATCAAGGGACGCTCTTAATTGGTTAGGCATGAGCAAATTTCTTTTTTTTTTTTTTTTTGTTGCATATCCAATTTCCAGGTATTCCGCTACAGGCCCTTTAAATTAACGTAAAATTGTATAGTTTAGATGTTAGTTGAACTATCTTAGTCAATCTAAGAGAGTAGCGGACAAAAGAAAAGTTGTTATGATCATGAAGAGATGCTATATATTAAAAATAAATTTAGAAAAATCTCTTGTTCTTTCTTTCTCAGCCAAAAATCTCCTCAAAAATTTAGTGTAAAGACACAAAAAAGTCAATAAATGACGACTCAATTTCATTTTTTTTTCACACTTCTTCAAAAATAGATTAAGTAGTCAAACATAAAAGGGTAAATTCCACTTCGGACCCTCAAAATTCAGATGCACTTCCACTTCAATTTTAGACTAAAGTACTAGTTGACATAGAAAACCGGGCCAGCCATATGAAAGTGCGTATCTTAATAAGTTGTTGGGTTAAATGGTGATCTTTAAAGGTGGGAATTGGAAATTTTTATTCATCTTGATCTGTGAGAATCAGCTGTTAAACTTACGAGGGTCGCTAGAGTGACTTTGTGAGTAATTTTGGCCTCTATATAAGCACTCGACTTTGAATTCAACTTGATTTTGGTACAAAAGATGTGATCAATTGATTTTGCATCTATATTTTCTGGAATTGTTTGATCATTGTTTCAGTTACCGTCCATGCAAAATTGTTAGCTTTTCCGTGCAAACTGTACGCGTTGTAAATCAGAAACTTTCCGGCCTTCCACTAAAATGTTTTCCCAAGAACTAATCCAACTCTTCAATTTTATGGTACTTTGTTTGTATGACTGACCCACTCGCTGTCTCTCTCGTAGAACAGAATAGGTTACTGAAATGAATCGTTAGATTTATAATTTATAGCACTGTATGTATGGCTTTGTACAAACACATGTATGTGGTTTCAGTTGCTAGTGATCTTACTTTTGTTTTGATAAAGCCATAATATCTGATGATCGATTTTGGAAAACTTTCCTATAGTTGGAATTATTATGAAAAATAATCATAAATCACATAAACCAGGATTCATTGTCTTGTTCGTTAATCAACAAGTAGGAATAGCAGTCTTATTCTTATAGACATAGTTATAGTTGGTCCCTCAATTACCACCAGGCCACTTCGAGTTAAAGCCAGGTTTTGTTTTAAAAGAAAAAAAGAGTGGGAAATAAAATATGAAGAGAAAATTGCACCAATCGTCCCCCACATATTTTTTATATGAAATTTTAATCCCTCAAAATTAAAATGATTGATTTTAGTCCTTAAAAAATAATAAAGAAATGTTCACTTTTGGTTCCTCAACATCTTTCCGATCAAATTTTGGTCGGAATAATTCAAGGGCCCATCACTGATTAGCTTTTTAAGAGCAAATTTGGCAACTCACTTAATGTTGACCTAATTTCTTAATTCACCCTTTTTTTAGGACAACTTTAAGTGAGTTGCCAAATTTACCCCTAAAAATCATTTCATGATGGGTCTACGGTCTATTCCGACTAAAATTTGATTGAAAAATTGTGCTCTTTTTTATTTGTTAGGGGCCATTTCAAAGCAAAAAATCTTAATTCATCTGATCTATCTTCCTATCAGTAACTTTGAGCCTCATTTATTTGTTTGTTTACTTATTAATTTTGATAACAACAGATGCTTGAAAGATTGACTGAACCCAAATATTTTTTTACCACTAAAGAGAAAAAGGAAATAAAAACCTTAAGATGCAAACATTTGCTCCAAAATATAAGATATTCCTTTGCTTTCAATAAACATAATTAGGCCAGACCTAGCCAAGGCTCATCCACCATTGTGGCCTGGAACTGAAGACTTAACAAATCACTCGTTCCGGCCTCGTTTGGTACTCTCTAAGTTCTTCTTCTGTGTCTCTGCTGTGTTTTTTCGTCAGCAGCAGCCCGACTGATTATGGGCTTGTTCAAAACTATTTTTTTCTTTTAGCGTGGCAAGGTTCTTTTCCCCTGTGGATTTTTTTTTGGAGGCATCTCCTGTTGATTGGAAGAAAGACACAGGATGATTTAAGGCAATCACCCAATGATTTGCCCCATAATTGTACATGTTCTGAGGGCATCCCTATACTGTACAATAAGATCTTTTTCCCGCGTTTTCTTTCCATTAGCTGGTAAATTACTAGCCTTGATGTTAGGTGAAGTTGATATTCTTTCTTCCTCCCTTAAGGACACAACATACTCCAAATTTTTATAGGTTATTAGTAGTATTTTTTGTTATCCTAGATGAATGGAATGTAAGGATAGTATCCTATAAGCAAGGTACGTAGGCTAAAACTTGCTTACTATAGTGTCAAGTTTGATTGTAATTATTGTACAGCAATCATTTTTGACAACTCCACTTCTTGCATTCTTTGGTTCGTTTATTCTCTTCTATAAATGAAATGGAAATCCATCTTAATGTTAACAAGCAGCAACATATTTTCCATTTAGCCTTGGAAGTTGACTTTAAAATAAGTGACAAACAGCATGGCAGTGATGACTGCAAATATCATTATTATAAGTTTCAAAACTAACTAAATTTTTAATGACTACAAATCCTTAATGGTGACTTTTTATTTTGTATTTATCTATTTTTTATCTCTATTTTTTTTTTGTATTTGGAAAAATTAAAAAGTAGTGGAAGGGTGAATTTGTTTATTTATTAATTTGATTTTGAGTTTTTAATATTAATAGTTAGTTTTAATGGAATAGCTAGCTATGGTTAGTTTTAATATTGATAGTTAGTTTTATCTCGATGGGCAGAATCAATTACTCATCAGAAAAAATACAAAAATAACTGATATTTCATCACATCTTCAAAAAAACACACAAATAATTGATATTTCATCACATCTTCATTATAGTCTATAATATTCTTGCCTCCTATATTAACGTGCATACAAGTGTTCAAGGAGCATGATATGTGTGCAATTAATAAAGGATATTAATTTTTGGAATATATTTTCTTGAAATCATTTTTATGAGATCTGATTTTATGTTTTGAATATAAACAGGTAAAAAAAATTCACCGAAATAAAATGTGTAATCACACTATATTTTATTAAAGCAATAGGTAATTTAAAGCAAACATATAATTTCTAATCACACTATATTTTATTAAAAATTACATTAAGAAAAATACTTTCTTGACATTTATGATGAGAGAGATAGAGGAAAATATAAGTAATAGGTTGTTTATGAGGGGTTTTTTAAAAGCGACAATTTTATTTATACCAAAAGGCTACTCTCTCTATTTACAGGTAAGCAGTAAGCTAGGCTCCGGCCTATTAATACTTAAGGCCTGAATAGATAAGCTCGAGCTGACTTTTTCTAGGTTTTAGTTTTAATTGTCCGTGGGCTCTTAAAAAATTTAGTTAAAAGCTGTTTTGCTGACGGCTGCTCAATAAATACGAACGACAGTTTAACAAACCCTAAGTTAAATTAGCATGTTTATTTTCTTCATACACGAGTTTTGTTAAGGATAACCACTATGGTACACATTCACATACCAGAGGAAATGATTGTTGAGATACTCTCTAGATTGCCGGTGAAATCGATTTTGAAATTCAAGCTGGTTTGCAAGTTATGGAACTCTTTGCTATCCGATCCTCGATTCAGTTTGGTGACTAAAGGTAGAGAACACGCGATCTTCTGGTGTAGTGGCAAAAGATGTTTTGGTTCTTTAGACCATCAGTATGCAATCCGAGAGATTCCTAGGCAATGTTGGGATCGACAGCATTTAGATTTTGTGGGATCTTGTAACGGTTTGGTGCTCTTCAGTACTTATGGTACCCGTTACGACTGCTATAGTTATTGTTACTTCTATCTTTTGAACCCATCAACAAGATCTTTTAGAGGTTTGATCAACTTCGGCAGGAGGATATTGTATGGTGAAAACCGTATAACTGATTATCCAGTGGCCTATGGATTTTGCTTCGACAAGTTGTCAGATGATTACAAAGCAATAATGGTGTATTATTCTTCTTCATCGTTTCCTTCTCAAAGGGCTCTTGTTTTTAGCTTGAAGAGGGGAACAACTTTAAGAGATGTCAGTCTCCCCTACATGCTTAGGGGAACAGGGGTTTTAGCCAATGGCAATTTGCATTGGATAGACGTAAATGGTCAGGAGATCATTGGCGGTGACTTGATGGTTTGTTTTGATGAAACCACCAACAGATTTAGCAAATTACCCACGCCAGCAGTGGTACGTGGTGGGAATAAGCCTATTTACAGGCTGGGAGTTTTGGACGGATGCCTTTGCATGTCTAGATATACTGCTGGAATTTATACATTCAAGTGCGAGCTTTTTGTTATGCGAGAATATGGTGTGAAGGAATCTTGGGCTACTTTGTGCGCTATATCTGGTGGAGCGAATTTGAGAAGTGTGAGGGGGTGGGAGCCTCTCTTCTTCACCAAGTCCGGCGAGGAGTTATTGATCTCAGGCTCTTATTGTATATTGGCTTACAATGTAAAAACCAAGTCACTCAAGGAAATTCACACATATTCCGGCCAGGAATCCTATGTTGGTCCTCTTAGGTATGTGGAAAGTCTGATACCGCTGGGAAACTTTGAGAGATGAAACGTGGTAAAATCTTCCAACCTTTGCTGGATGTATGGCTCAAAAATCAAAATATGCCTTAGTTTTACCAGACTGTTTGTTATCTTTATTATGGTTATATGTTGGTCCATCTCCTTCGTTCTTCTTTTTAATTTTTTGGGTTCATCTATTTTGGGGTATTGACTGATTGCGTTCGTTGAACCAGTAAACAGTAAATCTTAGGTCTGGAAATTTGCTCGAGACTGGTCGTGCGTAAAATTGCTCGAGTCCTAAAAAAGGGCTTCTGAGTTAATCCCTCACTGGACAACTATTATGGCATCAATAGCCCTTATGTAATGCTGGACATAATATTACTACGTACTACTGGTTATCTGGTTTTCGGCCTAGCAATTTTTGTCTCTTTTCCTATGTAAACTGTCCTAACTTGTACGGTAAAAGTGATCGAAATATTCCAAGTTATGAGAATGAAACTGGAAGCTGAATATGTACTATTTGCCTAGTGATTGCCCTTGCTGTATCTGGGCAGTGAAATGCAGTCAACTAGCATATATATGATCCTCGCAAGAAACTCTAGCACATAAGCTGAGACAAAACTGTGAGCCCATTTGTTGGAACTAATTATTATGGCATCCAAGACATAAAACCAAAATTGGCTCGTGAAAGGTTTACTACATGCAAATAAAGAATCTCGTAAATTAATTGTTGGAGGGTAAATTGAGTATCTTTTAACAAAACAATGCTCCAAAAAGTCACTTAAATAGGAGCAGAAGCATCTAATTAATTAATAGTGTCTCCAACACTGTCATCTAGACTAGTAGATCAATTTCTAGGAAAGCAGACTGTTTCTCATTAACACCGGCCGCAACATGGATGACTTTGCATATGCTTTCAAAGTAGATACTTCAGCTGGTTTTTACCCCGGACTCTGCATGGGACTTATTTGAGTTTGTCAAAATTGTAGCCCATTATCTTAAATACATTTAAATACTAATTAAATAATTGGCGAATTTCAAACTCAAATACTTATCAAATAATTCAAACGGCTTATAAGAATTTGAGTGGATTAAAAAAATCTTTTGTCGAATCCTTCTATTCAAATGAAGTTGGGAATGGATAATCAAGGGATATTTGGTAGAGAATCCCTTGTTTGTTTAGATGAAACGACAAGCAGATTCATTGAATTGCCCAAGCTGCAGTTATATAGAATTATATAGACACAAAAGGGGGTGGCATATATGATTATACCCAAAGTAGATCAATTATTCAAGAAGATTCGACAAAGTAATACTCTGAAAGGCAATTTGCAAGTTGTGTACTCTGAAATATGCTTGAATCTCTCAGTACTGTTTTTTCTTTTACTTCTTTTTTTTTTTTAACTCTTTTTGGTCGGTTCATTTCCTTCAGGTATTACTTTTTTGTGGTGCAAGATTGATTGATTTAATTACATAATTTGCGTGATTGGCAAATAATTTGCAAGCAACGGCTAATGAACTTAAGATCCTTATTTAAGCTTTTTGAAGGGGAAATAACTGATAGCACAAGAGCTGAGGTCCACGAGCAGAATTTTATTCTTCAGGGACCATTTCTATAACCGGGGATGACAAAATATGCTAGGACACGACAAGCTTGATTGTTAGGAAAATATCAAATGCAACTAGGACTGTAAATATTAAGCAGAAAAGATGACTCTTCTTGAGTACGAGGACTGTTGTGATTTTTAGGCACTATAATACAAAGGATTTGGAAGTTTAAATGTTCTATTTGCACTTGGAAGCCCCTCAATGCTGCTCCATTGGTCACCAAGAATGCCCCAAATGCGATATCCCTTGCTGATCAATTGTTTCCTTACATCAGATTTGAATCCCTGGATGTCCTTGCATGCATGTGCATCATCAGCTCCCCTGCAACAATAGAGCAATGAGAATAATCTCAAAAGATAGGCAGGCACCATTTAGACCAGATGCACAGAATCATGTTTTAAAAGGATGCATATTGTGCTAGCAAAAGAAATCATATCCAGACCTTAATAAGAGAATATTCCAGCCAAAGAAGCCCTCATTGACAAGGTTGTCGACTGTGGCAGATCTGAGATGCTCCATCCTTGAAGAAACCAAAATGATCCGAACTCCTCGTGATTTAAGCTCATTGAAAAGCTTCAGAGAGTGCTGAAGAGCTGGTGCTTTGCCCTTGCTCATCCACTCTTCCAAAGAGGTCAAGTTCAACTTCTTTCCCCTATTAAAAACAATATATGGTAGGAATCAGGCTTAAAAGTGAATGAATAATAGAATCTTATAGCTGAAATGACTTACCCAAAACCATTTTTCTTGTAGTAAGGGACAGTGGACAAAAGAGTATCATCAATGTCAAAGATCCAAGCATCTGCGCCATCTTTCTTGAGATTGCAGCTGGTGCTGAGATAGACAATGGATTCATGAATAGTCCTCTCAGAATCCACCCTGTATTGAGTTGATGTCATGTATTTGCCCATGTATGAAACACATTCATCAGGCACAACATCAAAATCCCTGATGTTATGGAGCTCAACATTCATCCTCCAAGCCTCACAGTAGTTCTTCAAGGTGATTTGAAGTCCATCTTTCCCTTTCTCCTTGAGAATGTTGCAGTCTGCTGCAGCTGAGCCTAGCAGGAAGCAAAAGATAGCTAACAAAATGCCAACACTTCTTGCCATCCTTTTCCTCACAAAGGGTAGTCGGCAATCTACAACGGGCATCGATGGCTGTCTAATTTGTCCGGTTTAAATAGCTACTATATGTGGAACTGGTCAGCAATTTACACTAGGAGGTGCAAAGGACATGGAGCAGTGGGCATTAGTTGGCACATGGAGCTTCTTCTCCATTTTCAGCTTCACATGGCAAACAAGACACCTAATGTATTAAAATAAGGGATTACTCTATCCCAGTTAATCCATAAGATACTGCCCAAAAGTCTGCAACAAAAATACTAAAGATTGTCAAATGGTAATTAGAATCTATAAAACTGTCACTATGCTAGGAGGCTTAGCATGTCTCGGACAGTTGACTTTACGCTAGCATTGTCAAATGCGTTGGTCTTCATTTTTGGAAAGTTCCTCAAGTCTTCCACATTAGGACCGAGTTATAAAAGTCTTCCTCAAGTCTTTCTTAAAACGTCATAAAAGCATATCACATGGGCTCCATCGACTGACTTTCATTTAGGAGCCGCTGACTTTAGTTTGTCAACGTATTGGACGCCCATACAAAAAATGATCGGTTTGTTTGTCAACGTATTACTACCATTTATTGATCAGAATTGTCTGCAGCAGCAGCAGCAGCGCCTGCATCCGTGCTGGAGGAACATTAATAGATAGATTTTCTTTATTATCCCGAGGAACTTTAAAATATTAAATCGATTATTTGGACGTGATCAATCTGACCAATCTCAATAGTCTAAATCGAGTATTGTTGCAACCATAACCGGCTAATAAAATTTCGTTTTTTAACCAGCTAATAGAAATTCCTTCAGCAACAAAGGTTTTCTGGGTTGCCAAAAAGTATTGCAGGGTTAGCCGGCAAGACATTGGCTAAAGCCATATGTGCAATTAGTTCTATGTAAATTGAGTTTTGCGACAGTATCAAATTTTCTCACTTTTCCATCAGCCATTTCCACAGCTATGCTTTAACTCAGTCGTGGATGGATGAACAGAAATAACAATTGGAAGCGCATTCAACAACAAAAGTGTAGCACTTGGATACATCAATATACAAAGGGGATAACATATAAGTTATTTCTTCTGTCTTGCTGCCTAGCCTACACTATTTTTAGGGATAACATGCACACTGTTCTTCTGGACCAAAAAAAACCACTCTCCCCGTTGAATTACTATTTTTAGAAGTTTTTATAAAAAAAAATATTGTAATAATTTGATGTATGCGAGATTAAAAAAATAATTTAAAAAATATGTTCATAAAAACGTAAAAAATTTTCCACAGAAAATCACAATCCAAACAAGGAAAATGCAATTCTAATTCTGCCCCCAAAGAATGATGGTCAAGATAAATGGTACCATTATGAGTAATTCTCAAAGAATATTCCGGGTGCAAATGGAAAACAGTAAGAGACACTAACTACTATTACCAATTTCAGATTCAACTCCATGCTTACTCGCAAGTAATAACTAGAAGAATAGAAAAGTCAACTGAACTGCCTGCAGTTCTTTCAGGGAGACAAGTTTACAAGCAAAATGTGCGTGAAACTCTTTAATGGAATCAATACGATTTCTGATTATTAACTCAACAAGTCTGCCTTGTGCATGGGCAACAGATTTAAAAAAAAAAAAACAAATCACCACCACCCAAAACTTTCTACATTTGAGCTGATCCTAAGATCTTTGTCGTATGAGATCTCCAATTAGTGAAACAGATCCAAAGCAAAAAAGGAAATGAGAAGCAAATCCTCTGAATCACCACTTCTATATAATACTACCAGTTTTAAATTCCTTCCAAATTCACAGCTAGACTTTTTGTTTTGCAAACCATGGGAATGCCTGTTCAGACAAAAGGGAACTGAACAATATTTAAAAACAAAAAAAAAAGGAAAAATACTTGAGCTAAAGAGCTTCAAGTTTCAGCAAAGCCAACTGCCATTCACACACAAAAAATATCATACAAAATCTCGTACTTGTCAAAGTTTAACTAAAAGTGACAAGGCAGACCAAATCTCAAACAATGGCATTAGCAGCACTAGCAATCCTGGGCCACAGATCAGCACACTCCTTCCCTATCGGACCAGTAATAGCAGACCCTAAAGAAGACAATAGTTAGCATGTAAGACATGAGAACAAAGAGCACAAAAAATAAAATAAAATAAAAAATAAGAAGAAGTTTGAAACATCGAAAAAGAATATAAAATGAAATGCAAGAATGAATTTTGATAATTATGAGAGCTTCTAATAAGCAAATCTTGCTGGTCCACAATGACATTTAAGTGGAAATTAATAAGGAAATTAGCTAACACTTGCTATTACCGTCCATTGCTTGGTCAAGTGCAACAAGATTCAAAATACTTGTATTTAAGCATGCATTCGCACATAATCACCATGGTTTGAGCAAATTGTATACCTTTCATTTCACCTTTAGGATTCACAATGACACCCGCATTATCTGCATAAAGACAAACAACTCAGGTATCAAACATTGATCAAATGAAAAAAGATATCCCAAATCCCTGCGCATGATCCCCAAGCAAACAACAGACAATATGAATACTAGTCCAAGTATTAACATAAAACAAGGGAATGCAAAGAAAAACAACTATGAGCTCATGCGCTCCCCGTGGAGGTAATTCTATAAAGGTCATTCCTAGAACACCAAAAAAAAAAGAAGAAGAAAATGTCAACTATAAGCTTCTACTTAAGTTGCAATCAATGGTATAAATAAGACTTGGTGGATAATGATGATAATATATGTATCATGCAGCCCTTAACCTTGAGAAACATTTAAGGGTAATTCACACTTATGCTATTTGCAACTATTTTTTCAAAAAAATAAAATTTTCAAAAATATGTAGAACCAATTCAGAGTTGATTATACATTGGTTAGCAGTTTTCAATAACACACCCCAGATAAATTGTCTGCATTGCTATGCATATTTCAGGCAGAAGATTACACAAGCACACATCTGACCTGTTATTGTAGATTGACATTGTAATTTAACAAATTATATGTAGAAGCTCTTGCTAAAAATGTAGGGCTCCAATGGAGCAGATTTGAGCTTTAAAAAGCTATATCACATCTGCAACGAGGGGCACCTTTGCTTTTCCAGACGTGTAACTGTATCAACCACAGAACATGAAGGTGGATACCTGACTAATGTCTGGTGTTATCTAGTTACCAGCTATTAGTAAAGAGATGGAAAAACCACTATACACAGGTACAGAAACATGTAAAATAGATAGCTGAACTGACAAAATGTTCTCAGCTGTAAATCTCTGAACATGATAACTATGATAAGCAAGTAGTCGGATGAACCCAAATATCATGGGTATTGATCACAAACAAAGACCATAATAATACAATGATAATGCTTCAACCCAAATAGATCCATAAACCATCTTCAGCCAAAACAAAGAAGCAACAGATATGGAACGGATGCCAGGTAGCAGGACCCTCCTTAGACAAAAGGATAATGAATACTTGCATAGACACATCTGACTAATTTGTTTATCTACAAAGATGCAATACTGCTGTGTATTGCATTTAGGGCCCATATGGAGCAGATGTATGCTTAAGAGGTTTTAATACATCCGTAACGATAGGCACACTCCCTTTTCCAGACTTGTAACTGTATTAACCACTAAATGTATGTTAATACCTGACTAAGACTGGGAAGGTCATCCAAGTACAATAGGAGATTCAGCATCCAAACAAAATAAATGTAAAAACACACTTTATCCATCCCACTACAATGAATGAAAATTCTGGTTAACTATTAGACCCTTGCATGTTATAACCTGTCATTTATTGCAGCTATCCATCTAAGAGCTGGAAGATATGAACAATCTGTGAGTAGCAGTAATACTTAACCATCTATGAGAAGAAATGTATCGAATTGCGAAAAGTGAGATCTCATAAGGAAAATCCCGCTCGATATAAATTCGACAATATCATTTCATTTGGCTGGACTAAGGAAGCATCATATCTTGTTACATTCATAGGCTACAAAAGTAACATGGCTTATGATGCATCAAGACAAACCCTAGCCAGCGAAAGCTAGTTTTGGCGTATCTCCTTCTAAGCCTAAATTAAAACAAGTTTTCCCCAGTCAACATCCTTAAGAGTTAATTTAAAACCATAGTCTGCAAGACACATTGAGTTTGTTTGGATAAGAATTTATTTGGATGATTTGTTTGTTCCAGTTACTGTAGCACTTTTTGTGATATGATGTATGTGAGATAAAAAGGTAATTGAAAATTGTGTGTATGATGCAAGCAAAACAAAATCTGAAATTTTTATTCCAAATTTTTGTTGTCCAAACAAACTCATTATTAGCTGGACTTTAAACAATCAACACAAGTCTCCTAAGTACCACCTAACAGCAAAGAAGACCCCCGCAGAAAGAGATAGCCATAAAAAAGAGAAGCTCAAAAAAGCACAAGACAAGTAAGTAAACAACTCTCCGAAGTACACCCCAGAGCTAAACAAATAGTCATAAACATACAACTCACTCAAGCAGCACTGAAGGACTAAGCCAAAAGAATTTTGTGAAAATGGGAAGCAAAAAAGAGATTCAAATAATGTGATAGAAATGTATCAACCTTGACAGAGCATGGTTCAACATGATTAAAACCCACTCGATCTTATGACTGACATTCATTTTACTGTAGCTGGTCTCAGGAAGCATCACGTCATGTGCACATAACACTCAAATGTTCTTGAGAAATCCACACATCAAGATGCTGCTTAGCCAGCCATCACTTCTGCACACCAAGTAATGACTTACCTAAGAACATCTCCTTTCCTCTCATGACTTGCGTTGTCTCAGTACAATCAGATGAGTACTTTCAAATTAAAAAATTAAAGAAAAAATCAAATTCCAGCAGTGTTGTAAAACAATCTTATACAAACAACCAAGACCAAACAATATATTCTTTAAAGCCCAACGACAAATGATTGAAACAATTATCCTAGATACACTTATGCCTTAAATAGACCGAGAGCTGACAAAGAAGGCTCTTTTGACAAGTCAATATCCACTGAACCGCTAATGACATAAAAAACACCCAAAACATCAAAAACATAGTAATTAATCAATGACCCAACTAACAGACAATGCATATCATTCCTGAAATCTAACATCTAACTCAACTTATGCGACCTCAGCAAATGAATAAAAAAGGAGAAACCCAGAATCTTTACGAATAATGCAAAGGGTAAAAGAAATGACCTTCAAAATACATATAAACCCCGTCCTTTCGGCGCCATGGTTTCCTCTGCCTCACGATGACAGCTGGCATAACCTTCTTTCTCAAATCAGGCTTCCCCTTTTTCACAGTAGCCATCACCATATCTCCAACACAAGCCGACGGCAGCCGATTGAGCCGGCCCTTAATCCCTTTCACCGATATAATGTAAAGATTCTTAGCTCCTGTGTTGTCGGCGCAGTTCACCGTTGCCGCCACCGGTAAACCCAGCGACATCCGGAACTTGTTCCCCGCCGACCCACCTCGCCCTAACCACAAAACATTAAACCAAATACAAAATCAAAAAAGAAAGGGAAAATGGAAGGGACGGAGCAATTGAATGTACCTCGCTTCGACATTGTTGTCAAGTGTTTCGAGTCTGGACGAATTACGGTTCTCCTTCGGTGCCCAGGTACATATGCATATATATAGAGAGATGTCTGCAGCTGTTGTAGAGCAGGGAGTAAATTAGGGTTTTAAGAGTCTTAGATAGCATTTCACGCTTTTCTTTCCAGGGCTCCGTAAAGCACACCAGAAAGCGTGGTACACAGGTTTGCTAATTGCTATATCAATGAAATTTGGGCTGGAGACCGTTTTGAGCTTCCCTCCTTGAGCCCAAAACCAGATTGGGCTATAACTTCAGTGCTGAGCCCAAAGCACATGATTTTTTGGTGTTGAAACTTGAAAGAACTACTTTTATTCTTTCTATTTTGAGAGAGATGTCACGTAGTTTTTTTTTTTTTTTTTTTTTGGGGGGGTTCCTTTCTCAAAGTGTCACTTGTTCACATAGTTGATTGATAAATGAAAACGGGAAAAATGATAATTTTTTGAGTGGCTATTTGAGTTTCTTGCTCGTGTTATCTTGATTTCTCGTGCTTAAGAAAAAAAACAAAATTTTAAGGCCCATCTAGTTCTTAAATCTCAATTCTGAAGCTTTGCATTCTCCAACTTTCTTTTTCTTTGATGTGTTCAGCATCTATGGAATGGTTTCGGAGGAGGATATCTCTTGAAACGCACTCTTCTGTCCTGCAAGGGTGAAATCCAGTGATTCCTTTGAGATTAGAGTACAAAGATCCAGCAACTTTTGTTTAGGTTTCATGTGCTTCAATAGCATGATGACTAAGGCAACAATGGCATTAAAATGAATCTGGTTTCACGGGCATATGAATTTGGAAAAAATCCAAGTTGCAGAAGTTCTGAAACAAGAAAATTTTGAGAAAGGAAAACCACTACTAAACAGGTCATGCAATGAAAACCAGACTGACATGGCCAAGCCTATGGCCTCAGGCTCCTCAGACATCTTTCTAAAAGAAGAATCCATGAGAACAGCAGTGAATGTGTAACATCATGAATTGGTTCAGATGTTTAATGTGGTAGAACACATTTGAAAAGAAGTGGTGAGATCTAAACCATCTCTTGAAAAGGAGTAGCTATGATTTTTGGTTCAGTATCTAAACAAATAATAGTGCCTTCGCATCAAACTCGATAGAGAATCAATGGGAGAATCAATGGAAGCTATAAAGTACAAGCTTCAGCTTACAGAGAAAATTTCTACAGTTATGTAGTATACACTTTGTACAAGTTGTAATACTTACTGGTCCACAATGTGTGTAGAACATCTATAAAAGTAAAACTACTAAAACATCTATGCCTCGATAGCTTGTTTGGATCTTATGTTTAAGCATGAAAACACACACACATTTAGGATACAAAATCCAACTAAGAAGCTAAGATCTGCATGTAATAATGGAAATCAAACACCTAGACTTCTTTAGACGCTTTATCTGATTTAGATATTAATAATCAACTTCAAATCCATCTACGTTTCTCTAGCTTTGATATCTAGAAGTCAGCAAAACTGGTTGCTTAAATCAGCAAAATGCTTAGTACAAGCTGACAAGAATACCAGAAAGAACAGAGCTGAATCATGGAACACAAGCCAAATGAAGCATGCACAAAGATCAGAATAGTGGAAGCAGGGCAAGTATAAATAGGAATCTCGGAGCCTGAACCTGTAATTTGTTTAGTTGTTATGGATTGGAAGTTGAACATTTTGTTTCAACTACACTTTGAAATTCAAAAACAGTAAAGAAAGAGACACTTCGAACTTCTAGGTAATACAAGCAGAGTTATGTGAATGCATACAGTAAATTGAAAATAAGCAGAGAAAATAAGCAGAGTTACGTGATAATGTTGAAGTACAGTAGTCAGAATATGAAGCTTTTGCACGCTTAAATTAACTCCAGACCTATACCTTGCCAAATTCCATGTAGATACAAGAAAACAGTCATCTAAACTGTCCACCTCATTATATTCAAGATGATTACCTAAAATAAGAATAAGATCATAAAACTAACGAAAAATGAATCAAATTACATAAATTAAGCTGTAAAACACAATCTTAAAACAAATTCACCTCAACAGCAATTAGTTCCCTGTGCTTTTCACAAATGAAGTATTATGGCATCAAACCACAGAATGAAACTAAGAAAACTCAATGAACACACACACATACACACACACCCCCCCCCCCCCCAAAAAAAAAAAAGAGCCCACAACTAAACACAAAAATAAACAAGATAAAAGAACCATCTAGAGACCTTTCAGTTCAAGAATCCTAAATCCAAGTAAAATCTCTTTCCATAGTACTAAGCTGATATACTTCATCAAGAAAAAGAAGCAACATTGCCTAAAAAAGACGCAGCAAAAGCACAAAGAGAGGCAATCTTGGATACTGGAAAGCACCACAAAAACATATCATGGAGGCAAACAACTGAAATTTAAAGAAGAAGGAGATCAGAAAACTGACCCTCATTATACTCCATTCCCTGGTAAACAGGAACTTCACACCATTGCAAACAATAACTACTGATTGAGAAAAGCTTCAGTCGAGAGAGTGAGAGAATGAGGGGTCCTTGAGCTTAGAATCTTAGCAGGGAGTAGAATCAAGTCCTTAGTATAGTATGTACTCAATGTTCGAAGCTACAAATTCAATTAACACTATGTAGGTAGAAAAAAATTAAAAAAAATTGCTATGTAGTAGAAAAAAATAAAAAATAAAACTCAGCAGCGCTTGGTCTCCGTGGAATAAATTGCCGAGAGAGAGAGAGCAAAATTTACTAGTGTGAAATATAATTGCTAAACAACGTAGAAAAGGCCTACTGCCATTAGATGATGAATTCTGAAAATCGAAGACTCATCATGGTCAGCGCCAGCCTCGTGGCATTTGTAGGTTTCTCTGGCTATAGAGAGAGAAGCAAACGAATTTACAATAGTACAATACACTTGCTGAACAACATACAACAGGCCCTAATGTGACTGGCTGATAGATCCCAATAAACTGAAGTCTCCTCTTACCCAGCTCCAGCCTCAGTTAGAAAGATCAGTGCCGCAGCTTACCTCTTTAACAAAACATTTCTCCATAAAATGGCTAATGCATAATCAAAGGCCCTTAAATCTTTTCAAAATTAAGATTAGACTTACAATATCTCCAATGGATGGATAACATGGAAGCAACCTCTGCATGCAACAACAGGAAGAATATGAACCATGTCTCTTTCCTTCCCAAAAATTAATGGGCATTATTCTTCAGCAACAAACACAGTCAGTGTTCTTTTGGGATGCAGTAAGATCACCTCTCATGGCTTTCCCTGGTTGTAGTAGGAAAGAATGCCATAGTACATTTGCATAAAACCAAATGCTAACGTCAAAATAGAGGAAATAATAAACATCCATTTTAGCGGCTTTCGCCACTGCCAGGGTCGATTTCCTACTATTTCTCTTTTAATAGAGTGCATATTGCCAGATGAAACCAAGACATCCAAAGTTCCTAGAAGTCCTAGTAAGTCTGTTGACTGTCCTTGAACAACTTCTTCAGACTCAAGGACTTCCCTATCTTGTGTTGTATGAATCAGCTCACGAATAAACTTAAAGAAAGTAATTACCTCAGGTTCAACCCCTTGAGGTTCCTGAGCTATCTCATACTTTAAAAGACACCTTAATAAGAGCCCTGTGTGTCTGTCAACCCTCAATACAGGCAAGTATAAAACAGCCCCAAAAGCATTGGACTCATAACGCATCCCTCTAATCCCCAAATCTCCTTCTAGCTTTCGTATTTTAACACCATGTTTGCATAACTTGGTCGCAGTACCAATGTCCCCTATGTCATCATCCTTTTTTGCAACACCTATGTTTGAGCGACCTTCTGGACCAAGCATGATGGATTGTAGGCAATGGATTAAGTCCATTGGTTTTGAATTCTGATCAACAATCAAGAACTTGTGTAAGGTTCTTTTTCCCAATTCCAGTGGCTGCTTACATTTAAGTGTTTGTTTAAGTACTTTAAAGAAACTAAGATCCATAAGTTTCTCAAGCACTATGAAAGGGATTTGATTTCCAACAAAGAACATGGACTCTAGCCACATGCCCATGTATTCAGTGACGCATCCTGTGCCAAAAACAAGATCGTTCTCCGGGAACTTTAGTTTTGCACCAAGAATTGAGAATGACAACAGGAGAAAAAAGCAGCCGTCTACTACCATTATCTCTTGGACCACATCCGATGTCAAACCATCCAGCACATCATCAGCATAAGCAGCCCTTACTTGGGTTTCAATATCTCCTATTGCACCCATTATTGCTGATCGCAAACATTGCGAGTTGCATAGTACATGGACAAGAGCTTTCTCTTTAATACCCTCCTGAAATTTATCATAATTTGCCCTGTAGTTTGGACCAAGTACCCAAAGCTTTCCAAATTTTTTACCATGATAGTCTGGGTTATATACCAGAACCTTGCGCTGAGCTGCTGATGCTGGCTGAGCAATGTTCTGGTTTGGACTAGGGAGGCTTTGCATTGGGATGCAATGATTAACTCAAAATCTATGAATCAAAAAAATATAAACTTTTACCTGCAGTCATAATGATCAACCACATGTAAGTACCTGTGTGATTATATATTACCATCAAGCAATGAATTTAAAAAGTAAAGCAACCAAACTAGAGTATATTTTAGACTTTGAAAAGTAAATGAAATCACAGAAATCCAAATTTACACTGATTTTGGTTGGTAAGGACTTTCATCAAATAGAAACTTTAGAAGTCACGAACTCTCAGAGGAGGTTAAAAGAACCAAAACCACAGTAAATTTGACATAGACGAGGTCAACAAAAGGACTAACAAAGGTTAATTCCAACGATAAAAAGGTTCCTGATTAGTTTCAAGTAAAATCTTCACTATCAATCAGTATTTGTAGTCCGATCCACACGATTACAGCTCAAGCTTTGTGAACAAGCAATGAAGATTATATTACAGTCAAGCCCACAAAAATTACAGCAGAGTAAGCTGCCAAGAGAATCGCATTGGTTAACTCCAAACAATGGGGGATCTACAATGATATTCCATTTGGTCAACTAAAGGGAAATTAGAGACAGTAAATAGTAGTGAATAATCAACAAAATAATCAACAAATAACAAAGTCAGATGACGCTTGATCATTCATCATCAATAGAGATCCCTTGATGCTTACCGAAAAGGGACGATCTGTCTTAGATTATGAGAAGATTCCCACCAAAGAAATAATCCAGCAATAACAGCTTAAATGTGCGAAAGCTAAGATGAAATGAGGTACGTCTTTTTCTATTCTGAGAAAGAACGAGGATACTGCCAGGCAAATGCTTTGATCACTTTTCTACGTACTTTTGCTTCTGCCCCTGTCCCGAACCAGCGTTTTCAGGCCATGACACCGGTCCGGTTCCATAGTAAAGACGGAAGCCGGCTGAACCGGCCATTTCCGGTTTTCAAATTAGCTCTAAGTCTGTTTTTTTTTTTTTTTAATAGGTATTGAAAAAATACAGGATTCTGTTAGGCATCGAGTAATTGGGTCAGAAGTTAGGAAATTGGGTCAGCAATTTGGGTTAGTAATTGGGGAGATTAGGACACCGAACGGTATCATCCCAATTAATAAGGGTTCCATGGGAATTATGGCGGTGCAATTGTTAGTTAAGGCAGTTAGTAGCGTATTAGAGGAAAGGTAATAAAGGGGGTCCAGACATGTAGAGTTGGCAAGTAATAACAGAATTCAGTTGCTCCTTCTCATTCCTCTCTTTCTCCTCTGCTCACCTCCCTCTCTCGCACTCTCTCCTCATTCTTCCTTCTCTCCTTCAATAATCAGACCAAACTGGGAAATTTACCTCTCAGATCCTAACAATTGGTAATCAGAGTCTTAGATCCTTGGAGTACAATCAATTTCTATGGCAAAAGGTACGAGATTCCGAACCTTGGAAGATCAAGTGAAGCGACAAGAACTCCAACTCCAGGAATTGATGGAATCGCTGTTGTTCCATCAGTCGGAGCAGCAATAGCTCAAGGACAATTTGAAGAAAGAATTGGAAGAAAACAACAAAAAAATGGAGAATATGCTGACCGGAATGGAACAGAATTTCAGCAAATCCTTGGAACAGAAGTTCGGCGCACTCCTATCTAAAATGAACTCTACGCAGGACAAAAACACAGATAGAAAGGAAAGAATAATGGCGGATATGCCGCCACTCCTTCCTACACCCCCAAATCATCAGAGGTTGCGACCTGAAATAGAACAACAGAATGCCTGCAAACGAGATTGGGGTAAGTTCCAGCTTCCAAATCCACCAAAAATAGACTTACAATTGTTTACTGGGGACAATCCTAGAGAGTGGCTGTGAAAATGTGACAAATACTTTATGAACAACCAAATCCTAGATCGCCAAAAGGTAGAAATAATAGAAATGTACTTAGATGAGAAGGCTGATAAGTGGTTCCAAGGTGTTAAGCTTGGAAAACCTAAATTGAGTTGGGTAGAATTTGGAGATCTATTATGTAAGAGGTTTGCAGATAGCATATGTAAGGATGTGGTGGAGGAATTCAACAAATTAAGACAAGAAGGCAGTATAGAGGAATATCAGGAAAAATTTGAAGAGTTGAAACCGTTGATGTTGATTAAGATCAGGAACTTGGATGAGAACTACTTCATCTCCAACTTCATTAGTGGCTTAAAAGAAGAGATTAAACCAATGATTAGAATGCTAAAACCAGCTACATTGGTTGAGGCTTTTGAGTTGTCACAGTGGCAAGAGTACTCACTCAAAGTACAGAACAAACACTCCAAGGAAAACTTCAAACTATCTGGGGAGAATAGGTTTGGAATATCAAGAGGAAATACCTCAGCCTTAAGTAGCAATACTTATAGAGTTCCTGCCAATAATACTGTCAAAACCTCTAGGTTCAGTAACAGATTACAGGAGGACAGCGGAGAGCTGAAGAAAATTTCAGCACAGGAGCTACAATATAGGAGAAGTAAGGGACTCTGCTTTAAGTGTGGAGAGAAATATAGCATTGGCCACCAATGTGCATTAGGACACGTCAACTGCATGATACTAGAAGAAGAAGAAGATGCTGCTTTTGAGGATGCGATGGAGAACAAGATGAACAAACTGGTAACCCAGGGCAAACTATGGAAATGTCCTTGCATGCATTGTCGGATTCCTTGCAAAGGAAAACAATTACATTGACAGGAATACTAGATGGTGAGAAGGTTTTCATGCTGGTAGACACTGGTAGCTCTGATTGCTACATTAACAGTGAGAAAGTCATTGGGATGAATATTGACTACAAATGGGTTGAACAACCATTCTCTGTCATCATGGGAAATGGAACCACTGTGACTAGCAATGCTATCTGTCCAAATGTACACTGGAGAATCAACCAACATAACTTCAAATTCGATTTAAAGGTGATAGAGCTAGACCGATGGGACATAATATTAGGGGTAGATTGGATGACACATTTTAGTCCTATCACCTTTGATTTTCAGCAACTCAGGATATCACTGCACCATGAGGGAAGTGAGATTCACTTGCATGGACAAGCTGAGGACTGTGAGATGGACTTGATTAGAGGGAAGGATTTGAGGACGTTCATAGAATACAAAAGACAAATGTGCATGACCTTGAATTGTAAAGGTGAATCAGAAGGAAAAGAGGAAATTATCCCACAGAGAGTTAGGGAGCTACTCCAAGAATTTGAAGATGTGTTCCAGACTCCAAGCTCCCTACCTCCCAGCAGGAGTGTTGATCACGCCATTCATCTGAAACCAGATGCACAACCCTTCAAGTTGAAGCCATACAGGTATCCACACTGCCATAAGGAGGAAATAGAGAAACAGGTGACGGAAATGCTTCAGAAGGGGATAGTCAAGTACAATAACAGCCCGTTTGCATCCCCTATATTGTTGGTCAAAAAAAAAGAAGGAACTTGGCGTTTTTGTGTGGATTATAGAAGTTTGAATGAATTAACCATCAAAGATAGATTTCCCATACCTAATGTGGATGAATTATTAGATGAATTAGCTGGCTCAGTCTACAAAACAAAGCTGGGCCTCACGGCTGGATACCACCAGATTAGAGTCAAGTCTCAAGACACATTCAAGACAGCTTTCCAAACTCACTGTGGGTATTTTGAATTCCTAGTCATGTCATTTGGACTCACTAATGCACCAGCAACATTCCAGTCACTGATGAATCAAGTGTTTTAGCCATATTTGAGGAGATTTGTACTTATCTTTTTCGATGATATCTTGGTATACAGTCCTACCATGGATACACATGTTCAACATTTAAGAGTTGTATTTGAGATTCTGAGGAAGCATCAGCTCTATGTTAAGAAATCTAAGTGTGTCTTCGCTCAGAAGAAGGTTGACTACTTGGGACACACCATCACAAACAAGGGGGTCAGCATGGACTCTTCAAAGATCAGTAGCATTCTCCAATGGTCTTTATCTCAGTCAGTCAAAGAGCTGAGGGGCTTCCTTAGACTTACTGGCTACTACAGGAGGTTTATCAAACACTATGGCCTTGTGTGTAAGCCACTCACTGAACTGTTGAAGAAAGACAGCTTCAAATGGAACAATCAAGCACAGGATTCCTTTGAACACTTAAAGAAATTGATGTGCTCAGCTCCAGTTCTCCAATTACCAGGCTTTAATAAGTTCTTTGTTGTGGAGACTGATGCCAGTGGGGGAGGTATTGGAGCTGTCTTTATGCAAGAAGGACACCCCATTGCTTTTTTTGAGTAAAGCACTTTCAGTTAAGAACTTGGGACTTTCTGTTTATGAAAAAGAGCTTTTGGCTTTGGTGATGGCTGTTACCAAGTGGCGGCATTATTTGGTGGGCAATCATTTCATTATTAGAACAGATCACCAGTCCTTGAAGTACCTCTTGGATCAGAAACTGAACACTACTATACAGCATAAATGGATGACTAAGCTCCTAGGGTTGGATTATAAGATTGAGTATAAGAAGGGCGTTGACAACCAAGTGGCAGATGCTTTATCCAGAAGGCATGCAACTGTACACCAGGAAGAGCTTGGCTCTTGTTTGGCTATCATATCTGTTCAGCCTGGTTGGATGGAGGAATTACAGAAGAGCTATGAAGGTGATACACAAAGCCAAAACATTATGAGCCAGTTAATCCTGGATCCTAATTCACATGCTGACTACAACCTGCTGGATGGAATTCTTAAGTACCAGGGGAAGATATACGTAGGAGGTGCTAACAACATCCGAAGCAAACTAATCCAGACTTTACATGACTCAGCTATAGGGGGTCACTCGGGCCAAAGGAACTGCTGGCAGAAGCTCAAGTCCCTATTCTTTTGGCCTGGCATGAAGCAGGGGGTGATAGCATATGTACAGAGCTGTGATATTTGCCAGAAGAACAAAGCTGAGCATGTCCCTTATCCTGGATTGTTACAACCCATCCCTGTTCCTACGCAAGCTTGGTTTCACATTTCTATGAACTTTATTGAAAGGTTGCCCAAGTCACAGGGGTACGATACTATCCTAGTGGTGATTGACAAATTCACCAAATTTGGACATTTTATCCGGCTTACTCACCTTTTTACAGCTAAGTCCATTGCTCAAGTATTCCTGGACCACATCTACAGGTTGCATGGCTTGCCATACTCTATCATCACTGATAGGGATAAGGTATTCACCAGTGTGTTCTGGAAGGAAATTTTTAAGTTGGTGGGGATAGAACTGCACTACACCTTATCTTATCATCCTCAAACGGATGGTCAGAGTGAGAGGTTAAATCAATATGTGGAGAGCTACCTGAGATGCATGACAGGTGACCTTCCATCCCAGTGGAGCAAATGGCTCTCACTAGCGGAATGGTGGTACAATTCTACCTACCACTCTAGCTTGAACATGACTCCGTTTGAAGCCCTCTTCGGTTACAAGCCTACACCACTATCACTTGGGCCCTATTTGGATTCGATGGTGCCTGCAGTGACTGATATGGTCCAAGAGAGAAGCAGAATTTCAAGCTGCATCAAGGATCATCTTGCAAAGGCTCAGCAGAGGATGAAGCACTTTGCGGACCAGCACAGAACTGAGAGAAGCTTTGATAAGGGGGATTGGGTGTTTTTGAAGCTGCAACCATATAGACAACAATCTGTGGTAGTGAGGAAATGCCTTGGTTGCAAAGTACTATGGTCCATTCCAGATAGAAGAGAAAGTTGGAGCAGTTGCCTACAAGATCAAACTACCTCCAGACGCAAGAATTCATCCGGTGTTTCATGTTTTTCTGTTGAAAAAGAAGATTGGGCCACTTTAGTGAGCTCTCCTCAGTTGCCAGAGCTGGGTGAACGTAATCAGTGTCCACTAAAACCAGAGGTTATTTTGAAGAAAAGGGTCATCATGCGCGACGAGAGGCCTGTCATACAATTTCTGATGAAATGGAACCATTTGAGTTATGATGAAGCTTCATGGGAGGACAAGACATTCATTGAGAGTCAGTTTCCTGAGCTCCAGACTTGAGGACAAGTCTACCTTAATGGGGGAAGAATTGTTAGGCATCGGGTAATTGGGTCAGAAGTTAGGAAATTAGTTCAGCAATTTGGGTTAGTAATTGGGGAGATTAGGACACCGAACGGTGTCGTCCCAATTAATAAGGGTTCCATGGGAATTATGGCGGTGCAATTGTTAGTTAAGGCAGTTAGTAGCGTATTAGAGGAAAGGTAATAAAGGGGGCCCAGACATATAGAGTTGGCAAGTAATAACAGAATTCAGTTGCTCCTTCTCATTCCTCTCTTTCTCCTCTGCTCACCTCCCTCTCTCACACTCTCTCCTCATTCTTCCTTCTCTCCTTCAATAATCAGACCAAACTGGAAAATTTACCTCTCAGATCCTAACAGATTCTTTGCCGGTGGCAATAATCAATCTGCGGTTCTGCGCTGCGGAAGCGAAACATATCAGCCAACGCACCAACGCTTTGTGCGACCTCAATAACTAAAAGAGGAGGAACATACAAAATCTACGCACCGCATAAAATAGCAAGCCATATATTAGCAAGTGATGACAGACAAAGGGTTTGTTTGGCAAATGAGTTTTTGTCCAAGTTTGTCTCCTCCATTTTTTTAATAACTTTAACTATAATAATTTCAAAAAAAATTTAAATTATATACTTCAAAATATCTGAAACACACCAAAAAGATTTTTCTTCCTCCTTTCTTCTTCTTCCTCCCCCATATCAACCCATCACCACATTTGGCGTTGATCACCTCTTTCGCCGCCAACGCCAAACGCCGACCATCTCTTCCAGCGCTGGTGTCGGCAAAGGTAAGTTTTTTTTTTTTTATTCTCACTCTTCCTCTCCCTCTCCTCCTCACCAATTGCCGACTGTCGGCGCCGATAATTGTAGATTTTTTTTTTGCTTTTCCGCTCTCCTCATCTCTCTTTCTCCCCTCCTCCCCTCCCATCTCCCTTTCTTCTCCCCTATTTCCCGCCACCTCCCTCCCCCTCCCCTTTTCCCCGGCAATCTGACCGCACGACTAGATTTGACCGCGTGACCAGTAGATTTGACCACGTGACCAAATCTGGTCACACGGCCAGATAGTGCCACCAGATTGAGTCGAGTGATTTGCGAAGGGGAGGGGAGGAGAAAAGGAAGGGGGGAGAGGGAGAGAAAGAAAAAGAGAGGAAAAAGAAAAAAATAATAATACTGCAACTGCCAGCGCCTGTTGTCGGCGGAGGTTTGAGCGCCAGCGGCTGACAATTGGTGAGGTGAGGGAGAAGAAGCGGAGAGGAAAGAAAAGGAAAAAGAAAGAAAAAGAAAAGAAAAAGTTTTACAAATCTTACAAATTTTACTATAACTTCTACGGCTTGTCATCCTCTGTCCCCAGAACTACTCCTGTCCCTCTGTCCCCTTGTTACCATTGGCTGCCACGTGGATTCTTCCTTTTTGAAAGCAAGTGAGCCAAATTTGTAGAGTTAAAAATCATTTTTTGTCTTGCTAAACTGCAAAACCCCCTTTAATTACTTGGTTTAATTTATGCATTTTCTAAGTAGCCACCAGTACATTCTTCTCCATATTAGCCTCTTTGCGGGTAGGTCTAAACATATGTGCTTTTGCAAGCATGGAGAAATGAGAAGATTTGTTAAGGAGAAAGCATCAATAGCCATCAACAACCAAGTATTCTTCTGAATTTTTCTTTGGTCTTTTTATGTTAGATTTTCAAATGAACTTAGAGATAATGGGAATTTTGTTTTCGTACAAAAACGTAGCATTTGTCTGTAGAAATTTTAATTTGAAACGTAAAAAAATCTGATAGAGTGTTAATTTTGATTTCCCAATTATATGTATGGTAATATAGAAAATGTCTAAATGACTAAGTGAGCATACTTATCCATTGATGATGTACACAGTACACATTGAATCTATTTAAGTTTTTAAAAACGAAGACGGAAAAATTCGGCCATGATGTTAGTACAAAGGCATCCTAGTTTGCGAGGATGATAATGATTTACCCATTTCTATTATTCTGTGAGAAAGATAGAAAAATCCGTAAAACATCATTTATAGTGAATTTTTAAACTAATACCCATAAAACTCATTTATCAAACCGAACCAAAGTCTGAAGTGGTGATCTCTCATCCCACCAAAACTTAAAGTCTTTTTGGACTATTGGCCACCTCTTTTCTAATCAACCTTTTTAGTTAATGTGTTGATGGTTTCTTCCACCTTTTCTAGTTCAATATTTTGAAGCTTTCTTTTCTTTTCTTTTCTTTCTTGAGTGCAAGTTGAGTTTTTTTTTTGGCGCTTTATTTTCATTTGAAATTTTCTTTTCTTTGTTTTCAATATATTGCCTTTCTTTCTTTCATTTTTTTGGTGGATGGATTGAAAGCTTCTTTTCTTGATTTGCGATTTCTTTTTTGTTTACTTGAGGTTTTCATTTCTTTTTTATGGTTGGAGAAAATTATAATCCATCAATGTGAAATTTTATTATTTTTGTGGTTGGAAAAAATTATAGTGTCAATGTGAAATTTCATGCGTCTACAATTTTTTTTCAGGGGACTTAAAAGTTGTTTTTCTAATTTTGGGGAAGATAATGATTTTTGCTAATGGTTGATTGAAGATACTATAGAAGTGGCTAATGATTTATGCTAATGGATGATAATGGATGGGTGATCACTCTTTTTATCTTATTGCTTTCTTTTTCCTTTCCCTTTTTCCCTGCACTTTTCCTGATTTTTTCTCCTCACTTTTATTTTCTTCTAAAACTAGAAGAAAAAGATAAAAAGGAACAATAAGGCATGTCCCAATACATGTAGCAATGCCGGAACACCACGCCAATTGCAGCGAAATTCGTGGCCACATGACTACCGTGGTAGTAATAACAAAAGAGCAAATTATTTGGGTAGTCACCAAATTTTTCGAAAAAGTTGAGTTTTAACCAATCAATTATTAATAGTATATTTTCATTTATTAAATTATCAAAAGTATAAATTTTAGACCATTCCATTTGATTTCACTGTTAACTCTCTCAGATCTAATTATTAATAGTGTATCTTGTAAATTGTGTAGGCTCTTAGATTTGGTAGAATTAATGGTGGAATTAAACGGAATGGCCCACAATTTACATATTTGATCGTTTAATGGATAAAAATATATTATTAATAATTAAATGACCAAATTTTGACTATTCAAAAAGTCAATGGCTATCCGATTATTTTGCTCAATAACAAAATGAGCGATGACAAGCACATCCTATGCAAATGATCACAGGATGGGGTGCCATGTGCAAAAACTACACCAACGCTTAAGGGGAATGTACACAAATAGGTACATCCCTTGTCCAGGTATCATACACAGTGACTATTAAAAGCTAGTGATACAATAATGCCTTTTAGATAAAAATTTACTCTCTATAAATTGTCTACCATTTGGATAAAAATTTAGTATCTATAGATTGTCCTTTTTTGTCTGAAATTTGAAGAAATTTAAGTCAAAGTTGTAGATATCAAATTATTTACCTATCTTTTTTCAACTGCAATTATATTAAAATAAAACTCACAAAACTAAAAATTACGAGAAGAATGCAAAAATAGTAATAAGCTCATGTAGAATTGCTAATGTATCTCGTCTCGGAAATCAAGTTAACCGTAGTTCAAATGCAAATGAATTATAATAAACTCAATTAGGCTACTAGTACTAGGACGCATAAATCACGCGATGCGTGGTAGCAACTAAACAATACATGCCCAATTAAACATAAATTATAAAGGCACTCCTTCTCTATTCGTGTTTCTATGTGTGTACATCTTTATCTATAGTGCATACATATTTATTCTTCATGCAAGTCATTGTAGCAAAGCATTGTGAATCTGATACAAACGTTATAAATCAAAAGCATAATAAAGTAGTATGTTTTGAGAATAAAAGCTTAATCCCTGAATCAGCATTTTGCACTAGCATGTATTTTTCTTAAATCAGGCCTAGGGTCAGATAAAAGGCTTTGCTCAATCATTTGAAGATCAATCTATCCCAACCGTAATCCAAATATTGTAGTATTCATAAATAAAAAATAAATTGAACAGGTATAACCAATGCTCTATAAAAAAAAGGGGAAAAAGTACCCGTTGCTCAATGGTGGCATAACCTGGAATAACCCATCTTTCTTTCTGGGATTGCTGCTGCTACTAATACGGCTATTAGGATTGTCACATTCAAACCTACAATAGTAAAGTTTAAATACTCAATTTATAAAATCGCCAATAATAAATAAAGGGCAATAAATGAAGATGATCAGATGGTCCATACAAATTTATAAAAATAAGTAGATCCTAGTTCAAATTAATGACAAGAATACCCTAAGAAATAAAAGAAAAAAAAAAAGAATGGCTTTTTGTTTTCTTTTTTTTCAGGAAAATTCAGAAAAAAAAAACCCTATGAAATGAAATAATTAGGGGAAAAAAGTAGAGAAAATCACGCATATCTCACTCTAATACTTTTGCTTGATGACCTGGAGTAAGATAACGGCCATCTAAACATCAGACATCAAAATGGACACAGCACGGTATGGTACTCTGATCCCTGTCAGGTTTGGAGCTTTTCTTTCAGATCATCTATAAGAGCGCAAAAAAAAGGAGGACTGATTGTTTAAAAATAAAAATAAAAAACAGAAATGAAAGTAAAGAGACAAATTAAAGAAGTTACCGATGTTGGCTAGGCTATGTTGGTTATGTAGCTCTAAAAATGTGTAGTGTTTGAAACTCCGCACTTGGACCGTTTGAACAAAAATATAATAGCTCAGATCCATCTGCAACAAAAGGAAAATAAAAAAGAGTGGAGGACAAGATAGAAAAAAAGAGAAGACATATATAGGAGAAAGGAAAGAAATATAAGAGAATGAAGAAGGAAGGAGAGATCGAACGTTCTGGAGAGAAGGAAACGAAGTAGAAGTGACGGAGCTTCTAAGGAGAGAAAAAGAAAGAGCGAACCCTAGCAGGCTTATCAAGTACTGTGAAACCGACCTGCATGTTGCATGAAGAAAATAATGTTAAAAACACGAGAGGCTAACTTGCTTCATCGACGACCAAAGATTGTGGTTGGATTCCTTTCACTGGTCATGCAAGGCTTATGTGAGGATGAGGATGACGAAAACATTTGAGAACCCCTCTTCACACTTAGTTTGGTATTCTAATAAATGAGAAATATAAGGTCTAGGACTGCTTAACACTGTAGTCATGAAATCTGGTCCAGTTTGATGGTTCAATTAGTTAATTCAATGAACTAGCAATTAGCTAGGCTGGATCTCTAATTTGATGGACCCAGTAGTTCAACCAATTAAGCTAGTGAATCGACCTATTAATTGGGTTGGGTCTCTAATTAGATAGATAAGTAATTTGATTGAATACTAGATTCGTTGACTTGTCAATGAATCAGTGGTTAAATAGGATTGAATCGGGAACCTTGATAATTTTGTAAAGAATTGAGTAGCATTAATTTTTTGTAGGAAAATTTTTTTGTAAATAATCGGGTAGCATTAGTTTTTGTGGGAAAAATTTTGGTAAGGTGTTGGTGTGGTTTGAACATGGGACCTTATACATGTATGAATAGTACGCTGTACATTTACAGTTAAACCAACAACATTCATGTTAACTAATAATCCTTTTTACATTATATAAACTTTTTAGTCAATTCTTTCTTTATTCTATTCTATTTTTGTAAAGCAAATTTATTTGGAATCTTTTCATAAAACTTGTTATTCCTCAGGCTCTATAGGTTACGAAATGGATTTTAAAAGTAACATATTATACGATTCATTTTAAATATAAATATTGTTGCTAATAATCTTTTGCACTTAAAATTCGTAAATGAATTAGATAATTACACCAAATATAGATAAAATTTTATACACTTATTACATTTAGGTTTTATTGATTCTTAAAAGAATTAATTATTCTATAACGAATTAACTGAAATGAGTATTTGCTATGGTATAGTTTATTAATATTGATACCATATATCTGACATAAAAAATTATGAAATATAATATTTAAATATATTTAATGACCCATCAGTTCAATCATTCATCCGCTAGTTGAACCAGTATCCCGTTAACCAGCCTCATTCATTGGGTTCTTCTTCGGGCTGAGTTTAATAACTATACTTAACACAAAAATTAAAATGCAATTCCAAACTATTGAGATGAATCAAAATATAAAATTTTGACTGTCAAACATGAAAATTAATATGCAATGTCTAGACTATTGGACAGAAAAATTAAAACTAAATCCCACGTTATTAGAATGAATGAAAATGCAACATTTGGAATACCAATTTTGAAAATTGAAATGCAATGTCAAACTACTAGACTTAAATTAAGACGCAATCCTATACTATTGGGATAAATGAAAATGCAAAGTTTGGATTGTTAGACTTGAAAATTAAAAGGGAAAATGGCTATTTTCGTCCCTAAATTTTTTTCCCGTCGATTTAGTCCCTAACTTTTATTTTTGGCCAATTTAATACATGAACTTAATTTTCGGGTTCAATTAAGGCCTTCTACGGCGGCACCACCACCTAAAAGTAATTTAGCTCCTAATTTAACATTAAACAGGGACATTTTGGGAACTTTGAATTATCTCCTCTCCACTACCAACCTCCGCCACCAACTACCCACCTCCTCCTTCGTGGAATAGTTCTTTTCTCAGCTAATGACTTTAATACTCCCATGTGACTTTCCGGCAAACCAAACGGAGCCTTCATGATCTCTAACGTCTTGCTTCTTCTTGACATGACTGACCCTTGTACTTCTTCTTCATCTGCTTCTAAGGCAACAAGAGGGCTGTGATGATTTAACTTATAGAGCAAATGGGTCAGTGTGTTTGAGACAAGTCCGACCCGTATCTTGGCTGGGTTGTGACGCCCCCACTTCTCCCAAGGGCGAACCCAAGGGTATTCGCAGGATGCCTGCCAACTCTCGCCAGGACTCGAGACAAATCCAATTCAAATTTAGTCTAATACTAACAATGAAAGTCGAAATAAAGGTACGGAGTCATTTCCATACATAAATATCCAATCTTACATCACCATTTCAAATTTACAATCACTTTCCAAAAAATATACAACATCTAAAAGTGTCTAGTCGATCACAATCAAAACACTAATACAAAAGTGCCTCAAGTCGGCATTTGCTTAACTCCTTCCGATTGGGTTCCTATTAAGGAAAACAAACTAATGGGATGAACCAATACTCAGTAAGGCCAAGAAACATACATGCAAACACATAATCCAAGTAGTAACAACATTTACATTGTAAGTAAAGCTATCAAGTTCGAATAATTCATACTTCGAATAGGAAAATAAACAGAAACAATTCAAAGATACTGTAACTCTCAGGAGATAAATTCCACGTAGTCAGTCAAAATCTTGATCACAGCTCATGTTGACACTCCGTCAATCACATAAGTATCAAATCCGTAGATACACCACTTTTCTTCGAATCTCGTCACCGTTACACCCCCTTATCGGTCCCGCTCATTAAAGTTTTGATAATACTCGAGTATATCATGGCAATACTTAGGGATGGCAATGGGACGGGCACCCGCCCCGCGGGGGGCTCTCGGGGCGGGGGTCCCCCGCCCTGCCACCTGCAAAAAAAAAATTATATATATAAATAAATAAATTTATATAATATGTAATTTAATTAGTTATAAACTTATGATAATGATATTATTAGTTAGATGTATTATATAATATATATTAGTGTATGTAATATAATTGATATTATCAATTATATGAATAATTAGACATGTCTACTAATAGAATTTATTAATTAGTTATACTAAATTTACTAATACATTTATACTAAATTTCTAATTACACTTAATAGAATAACACTTTTTTTTCAAAAAAAAACACAAACACAATAATGAATTAGTGATTGTATTTGTACCAAAAGTGAAAACTTGACTATTTTAGTTGTATTTATTTCATCATATTGGATTGTATACAAATAACTTTTGTTTGATTATTTTTATGAGTTTCAATTGTAAAATTACAATGAATAATAACTTGATGATGTGTTGATATTTTAGTACTTAATTATTTATTAAAATTTAACTATAATAAAATTTTATTAACCCCGCGCGGACAATATTATTAACCCCGCGGGTGCCCCCGCAGGGAAAGCGGGGCGGGGCGGGGGGAGTGGGAGGCGGGGGACGGGGCGGGGGTCGGGGGGAATTAATAGGCAACGAGGCGGGGAGTGGGGGAGGGGTCCCCCGCCCCAACCCCGCCCCGTTGCCATCCCTAGCAATACTGCGCGAGTAATGCCGAGCAAGATCTCTTAATAGATCATACTCTACGAATATCTCATGGTTTACTAAGCTTATCGACCAAGCCCATGCTAGCTCGAATCGCAAAGTTAACCAACGAGTTTGGGCGTCCCTCGAATACGAATATGAATACGAATACGAATATAAGTCGATGAGCAACGCTCAAATCGACAATTCCAAATAGGAATCACAAATAGGAATCACATATACGAATCACAAATACGAATCACATCCACATTACTATGTACAAGACGAATATGAATTCACATAACAAAATACAAATATTATTTCGTTGGAAAGAGAACGAGTGCGGTAAAGTACACACTCGTCTCAAAATTTCAAATTCACATATCGGATAAGAAACAGTTAACCACTTAGCAACAAATTCATGCACTTGACACTCACAGTGATTCAAGTAGCAAGTTCAAATGATGGTTTAGGCGTCTCCCGTGAGATCCTGTGGAAGGTCCTCTTGAGCGCCTAAGCATTTAATAATAAACTATCACTTATAAACCCCAATTAATAAAGAAGATTGCACCCTTGTACAATTTAAGAAAATTTCACGAGAATGACCCTTAATTACTCGTAAATTGAGACTCAAAAGTGGGGTTTTAGAATACAAGCAAAATCTGATTTTCATCTTTGAAATCGAGTGTAAAACGATCAAGTGATATCGCAGGAAAAGAGAGAGTTTGAAAAACTCCATTTCCTTTAAGTTAGGAATTTTCAGATTTGTTACACTTACTTTGAAAAATCGTATCTCACTCTCTACACGTCTAAAATTGAAAAATTTAGTACCGTTGGAAACTATTTCCAAAGTACTAAAAGTTTCTAGAATACACTTTTCTATGATTCCAAATGGAAGACATTTAAAAATTGGCTCAAAGTTACTGTTTTAGGTTTGCGAGACAGTTTTGAGGTTGATTTTTCGCCAAATTTGAAAATTCGGAAAAATTCACAGAATTTGAACTAGTCCCTCAGATTCGAAACTCAATTAGAGTTGCAATCAAAGTTTAAAAAAAAAATTAGAACAAGAATCGGAGTTTTGAGCACCAAGATATAGTGGCTCAAAATTACTGAAAAATAAGACCGTTGGGCCAATTTTCCAGATTTAGATCACGGACTTTGGGATTTTATTTGAGCTTCGAAATGGACTCGAAATAGCACCAAATTTGGCAGTATTATCCTACCATATAAGGGATATTCCTGTACCAAATTTTATATGAAAATTCATTCGGGAAGTTAGTTAACAAAACCATCAAAGTTTCCAAATCTCCAAGGCAAAACTGCCTTGCACCACTAGTTCTTTTTTTCTCAAACCTTTGGCCAATAAAATGCCTAAAACATGTCTCATTTATGATGACCATGTCTAATAAAGATCCAAGATATATTTTGTAGGTGGTTTACACTAAGAATTTTGAGTAACAAGTCCCAAGTCAAGATTGGTTACAAATCTGTTCAAAATGAGGGTTTTCTCCCACAAAGTCAGTTTTGAAATCTGGTCATAAATCATTCAATTTAACTCAGAATTGAGTGTGGTTGGTGGCGTTGGAAACTAGATTCATAAATCTACAATTTCATAGAAGAAATCATTTTTAAAATCTGTCCACCACTAGCTCACATTTGAGCATCGATTAGCTGCTCAAAACAGAGCTCCCAGTGTAGACGCGAAACAGGACATTCATGTTTAAACGATTGGTGTGGACTATTCAAGTGGAATCAGAATGTGAATTTTATACCGTTGGAAAGTTAGGAATGTCTAGTTTCCAGTGCCATAAACGGCACTCGATTTTGACATCGGAGCAAAAGGTTATAGCCAAAACAAAAACACTGCCAGAGCAGTTACAGGAAAAATTTTCAGTTTTGCTGATTTCCGAAAATACATCATTTGGCCAACCAAATCATGAAATTTTTTGATAAAACTTCATACACAACCTATATTACTCATGTACATCAAATAAAAGTCATTAGAACCTCACAAATTTTCACTAAAGTGCACGAAATTCACAAGGGCAGAATCGGAAAAATTCTCCCTTTGACCTCTTTTGGTTTTCATCCTTAACATCACTCATTTCTAGTATAACAAGCACTAAACCAACATTAATAACACCATAATTCATCAAATCAGTCCATCCAATTATTGTAGAAATTCATAGAGCCCACACACCAAAATCCAACATAAATAAAGCTACCCACATGCATGCATGAGCTCATAAGTGTACTACTACTTCCATAAATCAAGATTTTTAAGGTTGATGATTGATCACCTTAGTTGATAACTTAGACAGAAATTTTTGGCCTCTTGAAGCTCAACAAAATCGTGTAAGGCAAGCTCTCTTCCTAGCTTGAGGTGGTCTCCAAGTGATTTACAAGTTGTAGCTAAAATTTGGGGTGATTTGGGTGAGGTTTTGAGGTAGAAATAAAGAGTTTTCTTTCCTTTCTTTTCTTTCTTATTTTGGCCGGCTCTTGAGGTGAGAAAATGAGAGTTTCAGCCATGCACTTGAGGTAAGAAAAGAAGAGTTTTGATCTGGTGTGATGCTTCCATGAGAAACTTAAGAAAGTGTGGCCAAAATTGCTCCAAAAGTCAACTAAGGATAGTGCGCGTATGCGCTCGTTTCGTGCTCGATTCCTCTCGAGTTTGTTTCACTTGTGCTCTAAACCTCTAATACATTTGTATTCGTACTATTATTATTCACTCTTAATGGTTTAAAAATAATGATTTTAAGCCCCTCAATTAATCGCGCGCATAAAAACACGTACTTCCGATTTGTGCGCGATAAAGTGGAATTTTCAAGAATTTCTTATAACGATAGTATCACTAACTAATAATTGAATTCTTAAACATAAAAATACCTATTTCAAGACTAATGTACAAGTCTCTAATTTTTCAAGTTTATTGTATCCTCGAATCGATTATTATTTCCAATCGTGTATTCACTATTCTCACTTTACGAGCTTTCAAAAATTAAATTTTGAAATGAGTCATTTTAAAAATTTAAGTAAATCATAGTTCCATGTAATTGAGTATAAAGAGGTTGAAATAAAATATTCGAGACAAACGGACAATTAAATATTGAAATAAGCTAGTAATAGGGGCTTAAAATAGGAAATTTTGCGAGTTCTCACATAAGTCGAGTTTTAATTTCTCAAATCTCCAATTAATTTTTCTTAATCTACTATTGATCATTCTTACTTCTCCAAAATTAATACACTCTTGATTCAAATATAGTCTCAAAAAACGTGTACTCGTTGTTTCGAACTAAACGAGTTTTCGAAAAGTAAATTTTCTAACAAAATGCTTTAAAAACATAAGAGAGAGGTTTTTCCATATAAATGGATTTTAAGTAGTCGAATTAAATAATTCAGAGGAAAAGAGTGAATAACTATTTAAATAAACCAGTAATATTTGACAAAATAAGAAAATTTTCGGATCCTCACATGGGCAACTTGGATGGCATATGTGAGGGGGAGGGGGAGGGGGAGAGGAGGGGTTTGAGAGGATCCATTCTTCTTTTTGGGGTTGGGTCCTCTGTCTGTTTAAACTTTCAATCAAACGTGATGTTTTCCTCACATCACGTTGCAACCAATGTTGCAGCCATGGCGGTGTCACTTTCCGTTTCCCTGACCTAATTTTGACATATCTGAGCCTTAAAACTTCAAAAGTGTCCGGCACCAGCTTAGGAATTTTGGCTCGGCATTTTGGGAACTTCTTGTTGTCTTACTTCTACTGAAGCATCTGTAGCAGGCAAGTAATGAAAGACTAAGATGGAACAACCCCACAACCACAGGCTAGTCGGTTTTCATTTGCTTCTAGGTTGCTTTAGAAGAGGGCTGCTTCTAGGTTGCCTTAGAAGAGGGTTGCCCTCTTGTTGTGGGGTTGTTCATTTTCTACAAATTTAAAAGAGGGCATTTTGTGGGTTGTTCATCTTCTACAGATTCAACAAGAGGGCTTTTCAAAAGCTTCTACAGATTCAAAAGCTGTTCATCTTCTTGTTGTGGGGTTGTTCATCTTCTTCATCTGCTTCTAAGGCAACAAGAGGGCTTTGATTACAATTCATACCTGAAGTTCCCAAAATGCCCTTGTTTAATGTTAAATTAGGAGCTAAATTACTTTTAGGTGGTGGCGCCGCCGTAGAAGGCCTTAATTGGACCCGAAAATTAAGTTCATGTATTAACTTGGTCAAAAATAAAAGTTAGGGACTAAATCGATGGAAAAAAAATTTAGGGACGAAAATGACCATTTTCCCAAATTAAAATACTATGTCCAAACTTTTAGGGTTTGAGAATTAAAATGTAATCCAAGGCTCTTGGGATGAACGAGCATGAATGAGAATGCAAAATCTGGCTACCAAACGTAAAAAATTAAAATGCAATGTCCAACCTATTGGTTTTGAAAATAAAAATAGTAAAACTATTAGGATGGATGAAAATGCAAAATTTGGGCTGTTAGACTTGAAAATTTCAAATGCACGATCTAGCATGGCGGACTCAAGACCAAAAATGAAATGTCAGGTTGCTGGCGGTAATCAAAATGAAAGGTCTGAACTGCCAAACTCAAAAATAAAATGTCATGGGCTAAATTGCTAAAATCGAGACTGAAAATGAAATGCTATCTACTGGAGGTAATGAAAATGCAAGGCCTTGATTGCCAAACTTAAAAATAAAATGAAAATATGCAATAGTCCAGATAGCTAAACTGGATGTGCAAGTAGGGATGGCAACGGGGGCGGGGGGAAATTTTTTCCCCCCGTTTATACCCCCCGCCCCACCACCCGTTTGAAAAAATATATATATGTACATAATTATATATATATATATAATGATATTATCAATTATACCACTAATTATACATGTCTATTAATAAAAATTATTAATTATTTATACTAAATTTATTGATACATTTATGTTAAATTCCTAACTATACTTAATACAATAACACTTTTTTCTAAAAAAAATATAATAATAATTTAGTGATTGTATTTGTATCAAAAGTGAAAACTTGATTATTTTAATTATATTTGTTTTATCATATTAGATTGTATTCAAATAATCTTTGTTTAATTATTTTTATGAGTTTCAATTGTGAAGTTACAATGAATAATAATTTGGTGATGTGTTGATATTTTGGTACTTGATTATTTGCTCAAATTTAATTATAATGAAATTATATAATAAAATTTTTTTAATCCCACGGGTGCCCCCGCGGGGGAAGCGGGCCGGGGGGAATTACAATGCAACTGGCCGGGGGTTGGGGGAGGTGTCCCCCGCCCTATTGCCACCCCTATGTGCAAGTAGACTAAAAAATTTGAAAATTCGATTGATCCAATCTGAACCCGTTCCAAAATAATTTTTTAGCAAGATAGACAGAATTATTGAAAGTAGAAGGAGACATAGGAAATAATAATATTTTGGCAAGATGGACAGAATTACTGAAAGTATAAGGGAGTGAGCTATAAATTAATATATATTCCGGGGAGATTATGTAATGACTTGAAAAAATAATAGCAGCACTTGCATAGAAATCTAATTTAAGGACCAATTTCATAAATATACGCGGGCGCGCGCGTGGCGTTGAAAGCGTTCCCCAGAGAGTAGGCAGGAAAAATCGGTGGGGAAACATGTGTGTTAGAAAGAGAGAGAGAGGGGGGAAGCAAAATATATAAAAGGGGATGTCAAAGATGATATGGAGCCAAGAGTAAGGACCACCAATGACCTTGCCGCGGCTCTAAGTTTTTTAATTAATTAATTAATGCCACCCCACATTTTAATTAAATACCAAATTTGCCCTTAAGAGTTAGTTAATACAAGGAAGTTTTGCATGGGAGCTTTAACCCATCCCTCTCAGTCATCCCTCAATTCTTCATCATCTCCCGTCCCGTCCTCGACTTCAGACTCCCAACACAGATTGATTGATTGCAGTCGCAACTCGCAACAGAGAGAGATTGGAGGCACCTCAACTTCATTTGCCAGAAGAGACGGTGGTGGTGAGGAGGATTATTATCATGCTGCTATCACCAACAGCCCAAAAAACGCCCCCCTTCTTACAATATCTGATTCGCAGCAAAATCAGCTTTCTTTGATTGATTCATGTAATGGTCGGTAAATGAATCCGTCTTCACGGTAAAACTAAGCTGTGTTTGGATTGATATTTTTTATGATTTTTTATGAAAAAAATACTGTAATGATTTGATGCATGTGAAAAAAATAATAATAAAAAAATATGATCACGAAAAACGATGTTATTTTTTCCTACGAAAAATCGCAATCCAAACAAGGCTTAAAGATTTCTTCAAAAATAAAAAACTACGCCCCCATTATGGCATTTTCTTATCTGTCTGCCTCTGCGAAAACTGGAAAACAAACTTGATGCTCAGGCCACAGTGCGACAATCAACAGCAACAGTAACAGAGAGGCCGAAGTTTGCATCCAGATTGATTGATTGATGAAACAAGACAGAATAGAGGGAGAGAGGGAAGCTTAGAGGCTAGAGCCAAATCAATGGCGCCGGATTTAAGTTCCAACCGCTTTTTCTTCGTGTCCCTTCTCGGACGGGATACTGGGACGGAGGGAAGCTTAGAGGCTAGAGCCAACAAATCAAATGTCGCCGGCCCTGGGTCCTACACCTAAATTGATTATATGCCTATTGACTCCTAAGGGCAAATATGTCATTTGGACAAATTACCCTGCGGTTTCTAAATGACATACCGCAGGTGACATCATCGATGACATGTAGTTAGGTGGGTCCTATGCAAATTAGGTGGGTCCCATTCGGTAACACGCATTTTCTTTTTTTTCAGTTCGCCGCAGTATGTATTCATGCTTGCAGGTTCCATTTCTTGTTTTGCCAGAAGAAAGTTAAAAAAGATTTGTAGCTGCACTGCAACTCCTCTTTAATTAAGGATAAGGTAGAGATAGCCCAAGCAGAAGGCAGCAGCAGATTGCTGGATCAAGGAGATCGTACCTGTGGATGGCTGGAGCGCATGCGTGGATGGCGGAAATTGTGTATCGAGTGGTAGACTTGATGATGAAGGAATCTGAGTTGCTGTCCGGTGTGGTAAGCGGCGAAGGATTGGAGGGCCTGGGGTCAGAGCTGCAGCAGATGGGTCGGTTGCTGAGGAGATCGCCGGAGCAGCAGTGGCCGTCGCTGTGCAACTGGGATGGAGACGTGGAAGAACTGGTGTACGAAGCGGAGGATCTGGTTGACAAGCTGATCTATGATGGGCTCAAGTTTGGAGAAACAGCGGAATTAGGTGGCTTGGAGAAATGGTGGCTGTTTAAGAAGTTGTGGTTGGAGTGGGTAATGCCCAGAATGACCAAGGAGGAGGAGTTAGTTGATCTGACTCAACGGATCCGCCTCGTCAACGGTCGATTATTAGCGAGAGCCGCTGCTCGTTATCGAGACGGAATGGCCAAAGCTGTTCCTGCCCTCCCCGGTCAACGGGAAGGAAATGATTTAATTGATGATAATGTTTGCAAGATGGATCATGCTTGGAAATCACCTTCCCCTCCTGTTGAATCAGACGACCACTTGGATGTTGACGCCATTTGTTCGGAGGACCAAGAAGATGATTTCGTCGTTGTTGGCAGGGAAGACGAGCGGAGGGAGGTGATTTCTAGCTTGCTGGCTACTGGTGACGCCTTCAAAATTATTGGGATATACGGAATGGGTGGAATCGGCAAGACAACTCTCGCCCAAAAGGTATATGGGGACTCCTCCGTCCGCCGCCATTTTGATTGCTTTGCCTGGGCTACGGTGGGGAAGGACTTCCGCACCAGAAGAATTTTGGAAGATTTGCTGCTGCAACATGTCTGCCGAGCGAGGGATGACATGGCCCCATTTTCAGACTTGGACTTGGCTCAGAAGCTTTACGAGTTCCTGCAGTCCAAGAGATTCTTGATTGTTTTGGATGATGTCTGGTCTGCCGATGCTTGGGAGTGCCTCCGCATTGCACTTCCGTCCCGAGAACCAACCGCCAGCAGAGTGCTGCTCACCACTCGGGACGACGGAGTTGCGGACAAGATTGCTTCTTCATCTGCCGACGACAAAGGATTCGTTCACCGGATGAGGTTTCTTAACCCAGACGAAGGCTGGGAGCTTCTCCGCAAGACGGCTATCAGAGGTCACTCTTCTTCTGGTAAAGGCATCATTCCCCCCCTCTTCCCTCTTCCCTCTTCCCATTGGGAATTTTTTTTAATTTTACTTTGAAGTTCACAAATTGCAAACCAAAGGAACTGAAACTTATGTCTCCGGCGTTCAATCACTCGAACCCTCCCCTTTCCTCCTAGTAGGCTCCTCTCCACCTACTTCCTTCTCTCCCCAAAATTGAGCAATAATCAATTTTCCTAGTTCCTTTCCCTGCCAATTCGTACTTCTCCATGGGGTGTCATTCATGTATCCTTTCTCTTCCTCCCCTTTTCTGGTCTTATCATGCATTATTAAGTCTTTTGAGTCTGCATTGCATCATTACTAGCAGGAGTATTTGCTACTTTTTCCTTTCATCTTTTTCATATCTATTATTGGCAGCCCGAGGGGTTTGATCATGCTCAGACGCTTATCTTTCTACTACTTGCTTCTATTTAATTGCTCAGATCCTAAGGTTGATGCGGAACTGCGAGAGATTGCGGAGGATTTAGTAGATCGCTGCCAAGGCTTGCCACTAGCCATCAGGGTGATGGCAGGGTTGTTGGCGTCAAATCCTACACCGCACCAGTGGAAGGCGGTTCACCGCAGTATTGTCTCCTATCAAACCATTGATCAAGGTTCTCAAGTCTCTGCAAAAGTAAACCAGACTTTGGCTTTGTCATACCACTTTTTACCAGAGTATTTGAAGCCATGCTTTCTCTACACGGCTGTGTTCCCTGAGGGTTTTGAGATGGATGTAGGGAGTTTATGCCGATTGTGGCTGGCTGAAGGCTTTATATCGTCAACCCATGGGTCAAGCCAACAGTCAATGGAGGACATCGCACAGCAGTATCTGAATGAACTGGTGGCCAGAAATCTGGTGTTGGTGCAGAAAAAAGAATCCTCACCATTTAGGAGTTTGAGAACCTGCCGTGTTCATGACCTGTTGCGAGACTTGTGCTTACTGAAGGCAGAGGAGCAGAACTTCTGTGACTCCATAAGCTTCAGACACACAAATGACACCGGTCTAGCTTCTTCTTCCCCCATTTTAACTACCAGAATACATAGACTTGCGTTGTCTTTTGAAGACGGGTGTGTGGTTCCCCACAATTGGAATACCATTAAACAGCTTCGGTCCATCTCAATACAGTCCACATCTGATGATCATGGATGTATCTTATCGCCGCACATGTTATCAGAAGTGAAGGACCTCTCGAGGCTTAGGGGGTTATTTCTCTCTGGTTTTAACTACAAAGTATTGAGGTTTCCCTCAGCGACACTGGAGTTATTTCCGCGTCGGTTCTTGAGTATGAGAAATTTACCTAAAGTATTATCAGATCTTACCAACCTTAAACGGCTTCGAGTTTTATTTTTCAGTGGTTTTAACTTTGATGTCACTAGGATGCCCACTGGGATTGAAAAGCTATTCCGCTTGAGATACTTGAGCATTAGAGACTGTAATATCACGCGTTTGCCTCCAACTATTGGCAGCTTGTTGAACTTGGAAACTCTTGACTTAGGGGAAGGCACTTGGATTAGGATGCTCATACCCAGTGAGCTGCAGAAACTGAGCAGATTGAGGCATCTTTTTTTGCCTCGTAGCTATCAGGTCGTCGAGGGTGGCAAATTGCAATTGGATGGGTTGACAAAGCTGGAAACACTTGTTAACTTCGATTCGAGGCAGTGTAGAGTGAAAGATCTGTTTAAATTAACAAAGCTTCGGAAGCTTGTTGCTACCATGGATGTGAATTTTGAGGACCTGGAGGTGGTAATTAACTGCATGGAAACAAGCTTAAACTGCTTACGCTTTTCTTCACTCATTGTCAGAACACATGACTCTGGTAACCATTTTGTTACTCACAAATTATTGCAGTGTGCCAATCTTCACCTTTTGCAAATAGAAGGTCATATAGGCAAGTTGCCTCTGAGAATTTCTCATAGCCTCACTGAAATTTCTTTAATTGGGTCTTTGCTTGATGATGATCCGATGGAAAAATTGGAAAAGCTTCCAAACTTGTGGGTCCTTGCATTGCACAACAATGCCTTTCTGGGGAAGCACATGACCTGTTCAGGCATGGGTATGCCGCAACTCAAATATTTATCCATCTCGAACTTGCGAAACTTGGAGAATTTGATGGTTAAAAGAGGGGGCATGCCCAAGCTTTCTACTTTAGAGCTCGAAGGATGTGAGTGTCTAAAGAATCTGCCTGAAGGACTCAGTTTCCTCACGAGTCTCCGGGAATTGACTGTTGCACAGATGTCTCCAGAGTTCATTGACCGGCTTTATGAGAGTCAGGAGGATTTTCGTAAATTCCAGCATGTACCTGTCATTAGAATGTGCTGGTAATTGATTTACCACACCCTTCAAATGAATTAGAAGCAGAGCAATGGATTTTTGCCCTTTTGACTTGATTATGTTGATGCATACTTTTCTTTGTGCTATCATGTAACTTGGGGTTTTATTGTAGGCCTTCTCAAAAACAAAAGATTGTTCCCCTAGCATGCAGACATGGGCTTCAGGTGGCAGGACAAGAGCTTCACTGAGGTAAAAAAATATTTGGCAAAAGTCAAGCATGCTACTGCCATTAAAACCGGCTGTTGATAATTGATTGTTTACTCGTATCTGCCGATCAGCTTCCAAGAAATAGCAGCTTCCTGCATTTTGTTTTTTTGGATTTCATGCCCTTTTCCCTGTTAATGGGCCTTCTCAAAAAACTGAAGACATTCCTCTACCTTGCAAAGTTGGGCAGCTGATGTCGGGAGAAGATATTCAGAGAAACTTTAAAGCTGCATCAAAGATGAGTAGTGTTCACGGCAGTTTGCATGCACTAATGAAAGGAGAGGAATGGTCCAATTTTAACTATTTTTATTGTTTTAACTTGAACCAATGTTACAAAGGTTATCAAGCTCTTAGTAGTACTAGAGTAGATTACAGTTGTCCTACTTATAATCATTGAGTGGAACTTACCTTTTTCTTTCCACTAGTAATGCATGAAGCCATGCATAATACAAGTTAATTCAGGCTTTCATAGCTTGCTTTCCAGTAAGCTGTATAAAAGGTTAAGATTTCAGGTGCTGGATGTTTGTCTGTTGGGCATGGAGCAATACATGAATTATGACATTTCTTTGTTATCACAGAAGGCCAAACCTGTCAATTTAATCCTTGTGGAAACCGTGTTTGATGTCTGACTCGTGTGAATTATAAGGAGTTCCTGTTCATCGAAAAGCTTTTTAGTGTACTCATAGCATGTCGCCATTCACAAGACAACTTTGACTCTAAAGATGCAATTCAGTGAAAAACATAGAACAATCTCATCCATAATGAATCTGTTGATTCTTATGTTCCATGTCCGATATGATGCAGAAACCAAATTTTTACTTATAAGATTTTCTATAGGTGTTGGACACAAGTAGCAATTGTCATAACCTTGGAGAGATTTTACAGGTGACATATTTGTTTTTCTTCCCACATTTTTCTGTAAAACTTTAGGCTAAGATGTGGTTAATCTCTGCTATTCTGGCAGTAAAACAAAGTTTTTAACTTTTTTGTGAGGTCCTAGCAAATTTGTTACATTTGCTCAAATGTTGCAAGTATCAACCCTTAATTTTTTCCACCACAAAAGTTTAAATGACAATTACGTTACTGTTATGTTCGATTCATATACTTGTTCGAAATGCCCTTCAAATCATATAAATGTCTGTTTTCTTTTTTGAGTGTGGAAAAAAGGAAGAGTAAATCTCTGCAAAGTAGTATAAGATTTAATCATATCAACTGCTTTTCTTGTTTTGCAATAGAGTGAATGGTTAGCAGGTTGGGCAAAGCAAAGTTTATTCTTGTCTAGGACATGATGTTTCCAGAAAGACATTTAACCTGTTTACTTTGGTTCCCTTCTTTATTGACATGGCCTGTGTTCATGTTAGAGAACAATAGTTGGGTTGTTCAGACATTATGGTGGCTCAGTCCTGTGCAGGAAATGTGATTCTGACACTTCTGTTTAATGTATGATCAGCTGTTACCATTTATGTTCCTTTTTTTAACTTAATTCAGCCCAAAGTCTTTTCCTCATAAACCCTAAAGGTTCTTTGTTGATTTAATTTATAATTATTTCAGTTACAGAGACATCTCATTATGCATCCTCTTCATGTGCCCACAGGAATTAAAGCCTCTGCAACTGTTCAGCCCATTCATCTACTCTATCTTCATAGTTTTCGTGAAGCTGTCCGAATAGTTGAAGATCATCTTTATTTATTCCGCACCAGAAAAACTTGAGTAGTGAACATTAGCAATCAGAAAGGTAATCTCTAAGCTGTGTCTGATAAAAGTTAACATTCAGAAGTTTGAAATGCATCCATCTTTGTAAGGGGTTGTCTTTATCAGTTCTTTTTCTTTTGGCGGGGGAGGGGAGAGGAAGCGGGGAGGTGGTGGAGATCTTTCTGTGGTGGATTTAGGATACCTAACTTGGACAGAGGTGATCTTCATGCATTTTCTGACTTCTGAAGTGTGTACGTCTTTCAAATATAAAGACGCTAGCAAATGAAGACACCCCCTGTTAAGAAGTTTCTGTTTTGCACCACTTGCTTTTTTGTTCCATCATTATCAACATAAGTATATAAAGCGTGAATGAGATTCAGACCAAAACTTTCATTGTCGAAGAATGTGTGTTTTATCTCTCTTTTTTTTAATTTATATCTTTATTTTTTATTTTTTGGCGCTCTACGAGGGTGGGATACAATCATACTAGGGTGGCCCTTTTTTCATCCTGTTACTAACAAAAAACTCAACTTCAACAACTGCCATTAACTCCTAGTTTGAGTACTGAGAAAGAGAAGTAAATATAGCACTAAATGATTTCAGCTTAGATCAGATTTTCTTAAGCTAGCTTTAGGATTTTCAGACTTTTTATATTCATTTCAATTGTTAGACCCTAGGCTAGTTCTTGTAGGATTTCCCAAATTCATGTTGTTCCTTATGTTGGCTTACGCTGATTATTCAATCGGCCTAGTTGATATAATATGCCACATCAGTCCTTTTGTGTTCCTATTTTAGAAGTTTATTTCGCTAAAGATTTTTCTTATTTTGCATTTGGTGCAAGTTATGCACTTAGACTCGCGTTGATGAACGGCTCAAGCTTCACAGTCCTTTCTAAGGTCAAATTCAAGAGCTCAGGTCTTGACTTACCTTCGTTATCGGTTCCTTGAACAATGATTGTTAAAAGTCCTTGATTCGCTTCAGAGCAGGATGAACAGCAGTCCTTGACAGGTCAGGTAATTGGCAGAGTTTATAAACAACTTCAACAAAGAGATTATGGCACGCTCTTTAAATCAATAAGTCGATATCTGCATAATATTGGCTTAGGTTCGTGGATTGGCCAAGCATCAAGTTTGATAGGCTGATCTCTTAGGATTTCCAGATTCCACGTTCAAGTTGTTTGTTTCTTTTGTGCACGTTGATTGCTTAATCAGCCTTGTGAATGCGGGCGTGCCACATGATTTCTTCTGTCTTGTGTTTTTGCAAATTGTTCCTCGTGCTTTGACGTTCGACTTTGATGAATTGGCTCAAATTTCACAGTTGTTTCTAAGGTGGAGTTGGATAGTTCGGGTTTGACTTATTCCTTGGAACATTATTGACTTTTAAAAGTCCTTGATTCAGCTTGAAACTAGTCCTTGATTCAGCTTGAAACTAGTTCGGGTTTTGGACGTAGTCCCTGAACGGTACTGATTTCAAGTCCTTGATTCAGTTGAAGACAGGATGGCACAAATTTGCTACTATACGTGGCGGTCTTAATTAGTTTTCTTCGACGGAGTCTGTACTCACATCTGAGTCCCCCTCTCCCATTCCCTTATATTAGCTTAGATTAAATTATAAGAATCTTATCGTTGCGAAAAAAAAAGGGTATGCTATGCTAGTCAGTTGGGATTGGCACCCGTCCCAAAATATTTGTCGCACCTTGAGACTTGCACTTATTTTCACACGTGCTAAGAATTCAAATGATTTAAATTTCGGCAATACCTTCTTCAGTATTGAAGGGTTTTAAATTTCAGCACTTAAAAGTGTTGAACGGCCAAAAAGATATTGGAACCAAAGCTTTTAAGAATGTCTCCTAGCTGTTTCGGGGAAAGTATCCTGCACGGCCATTGTTTGCACCTGATGTGGGACTCATGCAGTTGCATCAAGGGCAATTCTTGTAGTATTACAGGGCCTATCATGACATCCGTGGAGTAAAAAAATTCATCATAATTACAAATAAAGTGATTTTTTGTTTTTTTGAGTTCTCTATTGGATATGTCAAAGTCAACACAGGTTTCATTTAGAGCTCAAAGTCCCTAATGAAAGATTCTGTTTGGTTGCAATGTTTCAAATATGTTGTGGAAAATCTTTCCAACGTTCTCTTCAAAATTATGCCTGAGATATATGCTTATACTCCAAGTGATATCGTTATTTTCAGAATATAACTCCTACTTTTTTTTCTTATTTTTAACCACAAAATAAGAAAGAATACAACAAATCGGCTCATACGTACAGAAAATGTATCGAGACACTTATTGGCTAAAAAGTGCAAGCATGTCTTGGAGAGACGGATAGCATGCTAAAGAGACAAAAGACAAAAAATAGTTGGATAAAATACAATAAACCTTGTGGGTTCGTCAAAAGACATCCAAGCAACCTATGATTTCAAAATATCCATATAACTCACTTATACTTTTATACTTTTAAACTGATATGAAATTTCACCTATAATCTTTGGGAATTTAGCCATTTTCATCCCTAAACTTTTACACTTAAACCAATTTCGTCATTTATGATTTTTTTTAGCTAATTTAGTCCTTCGACTATTTTAAAGTCTCCAATGTAGGACTTTTGTAGTGGCGACACCACATTTTACATATTCTGTACAACCGATGATGGGTATATCTGTCATTTTAAATTAAATTCTTTAATTTATACGGACTTCTTCTTCTCCAATGGAAATCTCATCCCATTCACCAGAAATTTGCACAAACTCTCTCTCACACACACTCAAATCATGAAACAAAATTCACAGGAGAAAAAACAAAACAAAGAACTGAGTAATGTCGTACATCCACTTATTAGTGCGACTGACAATTGGGTTTGCAGGGAGAAGGGCACTGAAGAACCAGAGTGTTAGCGGCCAAGTTTTCAGAAACAAGACCAACTCATGGAGATCGAATTTCCACGCATTTTCTCTTTCCACCCCCCGTTTTTGGGTTTTGGTGTTGGGGGGGTGCGCTTCTCGCTTCTGCTTGAACAGCTGATCTGGGATTTAAGTTTTACAGTGTTTGTTTTCTCTTTAGCTTCATATTATGTTGCATTGAAATAATTGGGCGGTTTGGAAAACGATGAGACCATTAAACCATGTTTGTTCAGAGGCTCTATTTGATTATCTGGACTATGCTGAACAATCTTTTGCACATCAGTCTGATTCCAAACACCTTTAATATTTTGACTACTATTAAGGGAAAACAAATCAATTACTTCAACTTCCTGGAAATGATAGTACCTTTTGGCATCTGGGCGTGGATGTAGTTACCCATTTTGTTTCTTTTAGTTTCCTATTTTTTTATAGTACCTTTTGCTAGTTCACTACACCTGGAAATGATTGGGTTGGAGTAGATTTTGTAATTGGTAGTCATACAGGGGTGAGAAGTATTAAGCCTCATTTTGATGATAACTATCAATTTGACGTAAAGCAGAAAGTCTTCAATTTTCTTAGCGTGGACTAAAGAATATATATACATATATGGGTGTGTGAAGTGAGAGTGTGTGCAAATTTCTGGTGAATGGGATGAGATTTCATCGGAGAAGAAGAACTATGGTCAAAGGTTCGTTTAAATTAAAGAAATCTAATTAAAATGACAGATGTACCCATCACCGGTTATACAGAATATGTAAAATGTAGTGTCGCCACCGTAAAAGTCCTACATTGGAGACTTCAAAATAGTCGAAGGACTAAATTGGTTAAAAAAAATCATAAAGAACGAAATTGATTTTAGTGTAAAAGTTTAAGGACGAAAATGACGAATTTCCCATAATCTTTATGTAACCTGCAAGTGGTGTATTTTTATTATTATTTAATGTTCTTCTTTTCTTTTCATTTTTTTATTCTTAGTGCTCAAATTCTTTTGACCTAACTATTATGGATGTTTTTTTAATTAACTAACTTCAAAAGTCTGATAAAAAAAGACAAAGACGTAGGGGAGGTATTTGGGGTAAGTGAATTCTTCTTTAAGGCCTAGTAGAGGCTTCCCTACTAACTTTCCCGTAGTCCCACATCGATTCTAACTTCTAAGGAGTTTGGGAGTTGCGTAGTTAAGTCCCCAAGTTTGCTTCAAGAGTTGCCGGCTTTTGGGATTAAATTTGGGATTAGGTTTAATTAACTAACTTCAAAAGTCTGATAAAAAAAAAACTATTATGGATGTTTTTACAAATTTTAAAATTTTTTATTTAACTATCATGAGCGTTTTAATAAATTTTAAAATTTTTAAAACACTTTTAAAATTTGTAAAAGTTGTCCATCCATCCTTTCTTCCTTTTTCCTTCCCCACCCTCCACCTGCCACCGCCCCTCCTCTTCGTTCCTCCTCCTCCTTCCTCTTTGTGACCAGATCTTTGAAATGAGATTTCGGTAGGTTTCTGAAATGAGGAGGTTTTGGAGGAGAGGGTTTAGGGAGGTAGTATTAAGGTAGGAAAGAGGGATGGACTAAAGTTGGAGTTCTTGAAAAAAAGGCTTTTGGGGTGGTAGATTTGGAAATAGGAGAGGGAGTGCTAGCTTCTCTGCCATTACCACAATTTCTGCGCCAATCCAGTTAAGGGAAAGAACTCAAGGAAAAAAAAACACAAACCATAAGACCAACGGGTAATGTTCAACCCAGTATGCGGCATCACTTGTTCTAATACCAACGACTATAATAAGATGAGGGGGAGAGAGAGGAAGGGGAGAGAGAGGAGGGAGAGGAGGCGGGAAAGAGAGAAAGGGAGGGGAAAGAGGAAGATGAGGACGGACGGGAATGTGGGAATATGGGGAAAGGGAAGAGAAGAGAAGAGGGTGGTGGCCGATAGAAAATTAGGGAAGAAAGAGGGATGTGGCGGCAGTGGTGTAGCATTGGTGGCTGTGTCGCAGTAAAAGAAGGAGAAGTAAAAAAAAAAAGGAAAAAAAGAAAGGAAGATAAAAAAAAGAAAAAAAAACAATAAAAGTTGGCTACAAGTACCACAACAGGTGTAGATAAGTCCCTCACGGGACTCCAAAAGTTACCGGCTTTTGGAGTTACTGTGGGGATTAGGTTTATTTACGTAAGTTCTTACTTCAGTAAGAAAATGTCAGAAAGAAAACTCATTCTCAGGGGCTTGGGGGGTCTTTATCTCTTAGCAGTGGGGCACCCTGTGGGGTTTTCTATCCCACATCGGTATTGGGGGGTTAGGGTTTGGGTAGATAAGTCCCTCACAGGACTCCAAAAGTTACCGACTTTTGGAGTTACTGTGGAGATTAGGTTTATTTACGTAAGTTCTTACTTCAGTAAGAAAATGTCAGAAAGTACCACAACAGGTAAATAGCTATATTCCACTTTTATTTGAATCATGAAGGGTTTATGTAGATATTTCAAAATTATAGGGTGATTGAATGTCTTTCAAAGAAACTCAAAAGGGATTTACTGTATTTTATCCAAAATAATTAAGTACATACCTCGTGCAAAAGAAGTAGAGAATTTCACAAATATTACCTAAGGCTTATACCAAATCGACTTAGATCCCTTAGGTTTCAATAATTACAGTTACCTCCCTTTATAAACATAAGTGTCAAAATAAATACTATTAATTTATGAGCAAATTATGCGAAATGTCAATAAACTATTGTGAAGTGCCGGTTTTGATCAATAAACTTTTTTATTAGTCAAAAATATCACTGAACTAGTAAATCTGTACCATTTTGGTCACTCCGTCTATTTATACCGTTTTTTTTTTTTTTTAGCTTAACGGCACATCTAACCTATTTATACCGTTAGAAGAGATGGAAAATAACTTTTGAGGGGTGATTTTGTCTACACAGCCTTTTTCTTGAAGCTTTCCGACATAAATTACTCTCAAATGTGTCAGACAACTCCCAAAGGCATTTAATAAAAAAAAAACCCATGATTCGAGCAATCAATATCCACAATGCAAATGATCATATCGTATCAACCACAAATAAAAAATAAAAGAGAGATAAAAAGTTAAACAGATCTGAAGAACGAAGAACGAAGAACCGATTACTTTCTCTTTTGAAGAGATTATTATACCACTTAAACAAGTTTTCTCAGAGGTCGTAACAAAAGTCGTAGCAGCAAAAGTACTCTAGACAGCTATCCGAGCAGTCATAGAAGCAAGAACAACTGCATCAAACAAAACCCATTAAAGAACCCAAAAAGAAAAAAAGTTCGATCTTGGAAGTTTTCTAGAGCAGGGAAAGATCTCTCATTTTTCTTCTTGTTTTTTGTTTGTTTTTTGAATTAAGAAAAGAAATCGATTTGGTGAATACTCCGATCTTAAAGAGTACTGTTCATCCAACTAAAGCGCAAAAGCCAGAAGCCCGTAAGCATCATTAAGGAACTTGGGCAGATGTAAGTGTGTACAAGTAGCATTCACTAGTAATTAATTTGAGGAGTACCAGTGCAGAGTGTCAGCTAGAGAAGTAATTGGATTGTTAATTTATTTTGATTTTGGTGGATTAAGAAGGAGAAGGATGAGTAAATAAATGTGAGGGTTGAAAACAGGAAATGGGAAAGAGGGAGGAGCTTTGGAAAAAGTGAAATGATTTTGTGTGATGGTGGTGGGGGGTTACTACCGGTACAAAACACCAGAAGGAGAAAAAGAGAGGAGAGGGGTAGGGGAGAGAAACCCTAAAAATAGAAGAAAGGGGAAAGGCGTTGAGGAAATGAGCTTTGTCCTGTACATCTTCTTGTGAATGGTAGTTGCCGACCTGGGGAGGTTCCATCTCAAAACTTGCACTCTTTTTTGGGGGATTGATCCAAATTTCAAGAAGAAACTAAAAAGGATTAACAAGACTGGAGAAATAAGAGTACCATTCATTAGGTCGGAGTTCCTAACAAGACTGGAGAAATAAATGCCTTTGGGAGTTGTCTGACACATTTGAGAGCAATTTATGTCGGAGAGTTTCAAGGAAAAGGCTGTGTAGATGAAATTGTCACTCAAAAAGTTACTTTATGTCTCTTCTAAGGCCATAAATAGACGGAGTGACCAAAATGGTACAGATTTACTAGTTCAGTAACATTTTTAGCTAATAAAAAAGTTTAGTTATCAAAACTGGCACTTCGCAATAATTTAGTGACATTTCGCACAATTTGCTCTTAATTTATTGTTTGATTCTTGTAATGACCTTAAAGTAAAAAGTTAGGAAAAACATGCAAAAAGCACTAATTGGACTATATAACTAAATGGTAATATAACACTTCAAACCAATTCTCTTAGTACCCCAAATACACATTTGTCTCAAGAAAAAGGCAAATTGAATGTGGACTAAAGCGGGACAAGAGTATGCAAAGATTGCAATGGGTCAATGGATGAAAAAGGAAAGGAAGTGGTGGGGTAGTTTAGATGGTTATAGAGTTTGGCTGAATGCTACTTTGGGTAGCTATAACTATTTTGGGGGTTTGGCGAGTTGGAGATTATTTAGAGGTCTACAAAGAAAAGGATTTAGTTTGTGGTTAAAAAAGATATTAGGGCTATATTAGAGGATTCATATAATTTTTTTTTTAAATTGATGTCGTTAAACTCTTTGTTATTATTACAAGTGCACAATGATGGAACCAAGATTTTAGTTTTGGGGGAGGAAGAGTGATACTAAATGTAAAATGACAGTTCAATAGACTATAATTAAGTATAATAAATTTTTAAGAATAAAGACAAAGTATAAAGAAAAGCATGAAGATTAGACTTTATACCATTCTAGTTACTATTAATGTGAGATTTTCAAAATGGTAGTGGAAACTTCTTCAATTTGTATCATAATTGATTTTTTTGGATCTTTCATTTCCTATAAAACACATAAAGTATTACTTTAGTAGCTATTTTAAAATTATAGTAATTAAAAAAACTAAGAGTTAATTTGTCATAAAAAATTTGGTTAAAAGAAAAGTTAATGTTTTCATAATTATTATTCAAAAGTAATGTCAATCGCATGGTAAAGTGTACACTAATGATATGCTTTTGTAAGGAAACTAATTTTTACTTTTGTATAGAACACTTATTAAACAAAATAACGAAAAGAACTACTAATAATTATATTTAGAGAGGCCAAAGTAATACAATTTTATTTGGTGACTAAAATTATAGGGGAGAATTTTAATATTTGAAAAACTTTTGGGGGGCAGCCCTCATCCCCTTCCCCCACTCCCTGTCGTACCATTTGTCACCTTTTTTTCCTTAAAAAAAGAAAAGAAAAGCTACATTTGTTGCCTAAGGTTAAAGAGCTGTCAAACAGGGGAGATCAGTTTAATATTGAGAGATGCTAGGGAGGATTCCAAATTATTCCAAGATAAATGATAAGCTTAGAGAAGTCAAAAAGAAAGAATTTGATCGAAACATCCTCGTTATTTACTCATCATTTCCTCCTACTACCGGTGGCCACCGGGACAGAAGATAAGCGTCGCAAATCACAGTACCCACCACCACAACTCCCCTTCTTTCCACCGTGGCGACGGTCCCGCTGTTCCAGTAAGTCAAATTTTCCTTCTTAGTTTATATGAGTTGGTGATTATTTTCCCCGTAATCAATGTTTTTAAACTCGGAGTAACTTGCTGCGAAGTCGTTTGTAGCTCAATTTGGAGTATTATTGCGCTATCTGAACTTTTTTGCTGTCATCTTTCAGTTTATGCGGGAATGAATTTGTTCCGGCGATAACATCTACTGTATGTAGCTATGAGGATAGGATGACGTTTAATTTCTTTTCCAAATGCACGTGCCTTTTGCCACAGCAATTCGCTTCTTTTGTCTGCTACTCAGGAAGATCGGCTGATTACTAATCTTGGACATTAGAATCAATCAGGTGATTACGTTTCTGCTTACTCCAGTATTAGTTGTCCCTTTGCTGCTTGACTTTTGATTGGTCCTTTTCTCATTTAAGAGCAATTAATGGAATGGAATTATACTCTGAGAAACCGTCTGTTTAGTCAACGAGTTACCCACTCTTGATTTCTTGGTCCTACAGTCTTTGGCGGTAAAATGGCTTATGGGTTCTCATAATCTACTTTCTTTTAGATCGGGTCACACCGGTGGCTAGATTCATCTTTTGATTGGATTCAACATTCAAAGACTCCCCCCTCCCCCTTCTCCAATCCTTGAAGTCAAGGTCCCCTCATTTCGAAGTGTTCCCTTTCATTTTGTCATAATGATTCATAACTGGGAAATGAGTTCTCCTCAATTCCTTACTTCGTTATTTTCTTGTTCCTTGAATATATATATATATATATATATTTTTTTTTTTGAGTAATGGTTCCACAAATAAATTTAAGCATATTTTATATTGAAAGCATACTTGCTTATTAAAAAAAAGAAAAAAAAGACGAAGAAAGTATACTCGCTTTGTTTGATTTCGAGATGATTTGAAAAAGTAATTGGACGATGTATTGTTGTGATATTGTCTGAGTAGTTTCTTTTTCCCCAAATGAATATGTTGGCATGTTTTGAATTGATTATTGTATTTAATTGATTTTGGTATTAATGATAATTTATTTTAAGTATCTAGCCAATTTTGTGAGCCAATTCATTTACAAAGAAAGAAATTTGGAGTGTGAAGACAATAAAAAAAAGCAAATGAATACAATTTCCTTTTCTTTTGAAAAAAGAAAAGAGTACTTTGAATTCATAGGATGGGTTATCCAAGGATAAGGGGCTGGGAACAATATATGGCCAACATTTGGCTAACAATGTAAAATTTGAAAATATAAGGCTAAGCAATGCCAAGTAACTCTAACATAACCAACATGTACAGATAAGTGTGAATAGTGACTGCATCCTTGTTAAAGAGTTGCATACATTAGTTTAATAATGACCTACAACCCATTCTAAACACATTACTTCATCCAGAAAAGGGTGCACGGAGATCTTTTTGCCTTTCTTTCCTTACTCAATTTATCTAAACCACCTTAACTGTTGAGTGTTGACCAATTAAGCCAAAAATCTGGAAGCAGTTTGAGTGTAGCTCAGAAATTTCTTGAGCCTATCTAGATGAGCTCTCTTAGTAGATCTGGCTAATGGACCAGTCCCTAGTCAAGTTTGGTTGAACTGACTTGATACAAACTCTTTTATGTTTGGCTTGGATAATAATTAGGGGTGACAATTTTTGACCTAACACGATACAAGACGAACATGATAAAAAGAGTCTTACTAAACCATAGCACGAAAAATTTTGCATCACAATATATCGACATGAACATGACACGCAAATGAAATGTGTCGTAATAGGTAAGCTGGTGGGTTGACACGATTGAACCATTAAAAATTACGGGTTAACATGGTTTTAACCTGAATGAAAATTATATTGGCCTTTTCATTTCTTGAATTTTCTCCAGAATTTATATCGAAATTTTTAAAAAAAAATACTACTTGGTTTCCTCCTAAATGTACAGCATTAAATTGGTAGTTTCTTCCTAAATTTATGGTTTAAGAATTAGAATTACGAAATTAAACTCATAAATCCACACATACAACCTCTATGATCTTTTGACTTTTCGCATCTGATCAAACTTTTCTATGTAAATTTTAAACTCTTCTACAAGTTTACCATTGCTTTAGACTAATTTTTTTGAACATATTCTAGTTTGTACTGCTTTCCTTTCACATGGTTTTGCCCATTCTTATTTTTCTTTTTCTCCAAAGTTTCTTGTTTTTCGTTTCTTTAGTAAAACTTTTTTCCTGTTGTCAATGAGAAAATGATGCATTCAAGACTTAATATAAGCAATGCTGATTCAGATTGAGAGAACATGACATTTTCTAAACAGACTCATGTTTTACTATTTTGGGATGTTTCATCTATAATTTTACAACCACAACACAAAAGTCAAGTATGTGATATATTGGTTTTGACGCGTTTAACATGAACACAGTCATGACAAGGCGAGACACATTAATAGCCTATTAATAATCAAGTTAAGAACAAAAACAATTTTAGTCTCATTGGAACGCCAAATCACATTTAAACATTCATAATATTTAGGTCTCTTAGGGGGCATCCGATAATACTTGCTATTATTTTGGTCTGACTAGGTATAGATATGGCACGGGACACTGCATTCGGCGATATTTGTATACAGATATAACTTCGGGCTTATATTGATTTGTTGGTCGGGACAAGCGTCCGAGGCTGTAAAGAGGTGCCGGTATGCATGGGTCTGTCTAGGTACCTCTTACGGAGCAATGGAGGATGCCTGTGTTATATGGGCCTGGATTTACTTACAATATTTTGCGTGCCTGTGTGACTGCAGTGATAGAATGTGAATGTGCGCTTCATGGGGTATGCATACATGCTGCAAGTTTCTTTTCTTTTCTTTTTTCTTTTTTTTTTTCAAGTTACTTTGTTGGCTTTTACTTTCCAAATTTGAACCAAATTCAAGAAGAGCGCATTATTAAGCTTTGGTTATTTGGTTGAGTCTAGATTGCTAAACAGAATATGTTCACTCTGAGTTACTCAACATATTTGCCCATCTTGTAAAGTTCACATTAGAATTTTTTCATGACTGAGTTTTCCTTTTCAGTGGAGAGGAAGGTACATAATTGCCACATTAGATATGTTCTTTTGTGTCTTCGCTTTATTTGAATCTTGTCCCTTTGATTACCTCATCATCTCCAATATCGTCTCAACAGTTGCAGTACCAAATGTCCTTCAATGTACACAGTCAGACAACAATTACACTCTATTTACTGTGATATACAATCAATTAATTTTTTGTTATACCTTGAATGCAAAACAACTAGCTCATACGGTTAAACCTGATATATACCTGTATACGGCGGACAAGACGTTTATGCTTGTTTGAATATGGTACCAGGTGGAAGCTGAGTCTTTTTGATCCTAATGCAAAATACATTTGGCCCAACATATAACACTCTGCGACAGATACGCATCTACTGGGCAGAATATCATAGTGGCAAATTTGGACAGCTTTGGGTATTTGGCCCCAATTATCGGACAAAAGAGCTGGACTTCAGACGGGATGCAAAGAAGCTAGCTTTGGATTTCCTACTGGAGAAGTCAGAATGCACTCTGCCAGATCTCTTGAGTACATTAGAAGACATTGAAGAAAAAGCAAGGGCTACTTATGCTGAGGAAGCTTTGCAGAATATGGACCAAGTTGATTTTCAAGAATTGATGGCAGTGGATGGTTGTTTTTTTCTCCTGATTGCGTTCTTTATTCTTGGAGTGGGGTCACCTGGCGTCGAACTTAAGTTTTCAGATGATCATCCTATCTTTGGGATAGGATGTGTGAAAGAAAACATGGACATGTGGCTTAGTTCCATGTTCTTTGTCGGGAATCAGATGCCGTTTATAGTGCTCGAGCAGTTGATGAAACTGAGGTTTTTTCAGGAACTAAAAACAAAAAATGAATGGAAGCAACCACTGGAATTGGCAAAAAGAGCCATATATGAGTTACTCGTGACAGAGCTGGATCAAAAACCAGTTGATCTGATACATTGTCTGCAGAGACTTGTGCCTGGAACAAAAAGTGGTTCAGGTGTAGTTATCCCTATAATGGGCAATAATATTTGTGATGAAACTGAGGTTATACCTTCTGCCAAGGAATTGTGTGAACGAGGCATTGCATTTCGAGCACTAGAGAAAGATCTGGGAAGTAGAGGAATTCATTTCAAGCTTGGTTTCTTCAGTGCTGTTCTTAACTTGCCTATTTTCAAGGTTGACAGGTACACAGAGCTGGTGGTGGAATCTGTTCGCAAGTATGAAATTGTTCAAGGAGCCCAAGGGATTGAACCTGAATCAAGCTCCTTCCTTAAGCTTTTAAGTGAGTTGATTCGCTCACCACAAGATGTTGAAGTACTTTCCTCCCAAGGAGTCATTCAAGGAAGAGCAGAGGGCTTGCCGATATTTCTGAGCAATTTTGATGGCATTGTATCGTGTGAACATCTTTGCAATGTGAGGAGAGAAATCAAAGAATATCCCCTGCGGCTGTGGTGGAAACACAAAAAGCTCATTGGCTTCATTAGCATGACTTCTGCAATTCTTTTGCTTATACTTGCATTCTTGCAAACAGACTATTCTGTTCTTGGCTACAACAAACAGGGACATTCGTAATCACTGATCTTATTTCGGCACAAATGAGATCCGACTTTTAGCTCTCTTTGTTCAATCTGAAATATTACTAGATTTATATTTGATGTACCCTCAAAAGGAAAAAAAAACTATAATTGATGCTTCTGCAATGGGATCTGCTGGAGGCATTAGATAGCGAATTAGGAAATGTGGTTAAGTGCAGGACTGCTGATAAAAGTTGGATTCCAGTTTTAGCTTTACAATGGATGAACCATTCCAATACAGATATATCTAGAAGTCCTTACCCTCGTGCTGAAAATATATTAGCGTATGGATACAAAAAAAGGGGGCCTTTAAGAGCCAACCCAGTTTCAAGCTCTGAGATGCATATTACTGCAGTTGATTTTATTCATGTTCTTTATATATATATAGTGTATGTGGGAGATCTCGAATCCGGAACCTCTTACTTACATTTCTTTTCCATGTACCACCTAATTCATCCCTCCTCCATCCTTCATCTATTTTGCATGATCATGTTCAACGTTTTTATATGCTTAATTTCATTGTCTCAAATTAGGCATAATATCTGTATTTACTATTTTTCATTGTGAGTGATTCACTGGTGATGAGTTCTATCACATTTGACTTGCAGTGATATAATTAAAAACTTAATTAAAAATATTCCTTTAAAATATAAGCAACATCTTTCTATACATAAAGTCTGAACGGGGTTTGGCATAAAAACAAAAAATTGTCATTATGTATTATACCAAATATATCCTTCCAATATTCACCATCATCTATCCACGTCTTATCTACTAAAATTCCCACTCCTAGACTACTATCACTCAACCACTGGGCCAATGGCTCAGTGGCCACCAAGGAGGGACACTTAAGTCCCTCCTTGGGCTGTTGGTGAGAGTTCAAATCTCACCAGCAGCGAAAAAAATCTAAGGGTTGTGTCATAGCACTTTCTTAGTCTAGTTGGGTCTGTATACCCACTAGCCCCTATCACAGCCTCCTTAGGCTCCCCCTCCCCCTAGATTAGGATAGAGTAGGTTATACAAATGTATCGTTGCTGACAAAAAAAAAAAAAAAGACTACTATCACTCAACTCTTCTATGTTAGTTTCTCAACAACCACCACTTTCCCATCCCACTATTAAATCTGTGAATTAAGGGTGCAATTTCACCACTCCTTAATTTTTATTTTTATTTTTTAATGATACAGCAGAAAGCCACAGTAGAGGTTTTCATTTGTGACATTCTTCGCTAATGATAGAAGTTGTCATGGCAGTTACCAACTTTGGCATTCCACCAATTAAGATAACATTCTGCTTCTACGCTCTATCCTTTGGAGCGACCGAAGTTTTGAGAATTCAAGAAAAAGTTACGATGAGACAAGCCGTTTATCCTCTGTGATTATGACATTTTCTATAATTAAATACGTTTTCTCAAAATGACATTGTAATAAATTAAAGGTATAATTTTACCACTCCTTCATTCTTTCCATCAAGGTCCAAATGGTTTTCTACATTTTAAATAATCCCAAAATTGGAATTTATACATATCTGGCAGTGAACCATTAAAGAACACAACAAATATTACAAGTATAGTTGTTAATGTACCATATTCATGCTCTACTGCCTTCACCTCAAAACAATCAACGCGGACCGAGCCAAACTATGGCAACTACTGGTAATTAATTCATAGTATAGAAAAATATGAAGTACACGAGTCATCAAAATCCTCCAGATCTTCAGCTTCCAGACAGCACAAAAGCCACACAAGGGAACAGCTAGAAAGAGATTCCGGGGGGGGCCATTACCTTCAATAACAAAAGGAAGGAATTTAACAAGCAAAGAAGATTTTCCAGAATTCATTCTTCTACAGAAGTAGTCCAATGCAGAAAAACCATTTGGATTCTATTAACTAGACTCATATTACATAATGTTCATACAGAAGGTGAGAAACTGAACTAACAGCATGGTTGTATCAGTCAGATTACAAATCACCGCAACTGGTACCAGTTTTATTTAAACCAACTAGTAAGTGCGAGCACCAGGTGCCTGCGCTAAATACATATGTTTTCTGAAACTGCTGAGTGCTTTAGAAACCTCATTTACGTATCTATAGAGTTATGAGAAATGTTGTTTGTTCTGTGCAATACTTTTAAGCTTTATTCTTAATAAGCTTCTAATAGAGGAATGTCTTCAGTTTTTTGAGAAGGCCCATTAACACGGAAAAGGGCATGAAATCCAAAGAAAATGCCGTAAGTTGCTATTTCTCAGAAGCTGATCTGCTGATACGAGTAAACAATCAATTATCAACAGCCGGTTTTAATGGCAGTAGCATGCTTGACTTTTGCCAAATATTTTGTTACCTCAGTGAAGCCCATGTCTGCATGCTAGGGGAACAATCTTTTGTTTTTGAGAAGGCCTACAATAAAACCCCAAGTTACATGATAGCACAAAGAAAAATATGCAGCAACATAATCAAGTCATAAGAGCAAAAATCCATTGCTCTGCTGCTAATTCATTTGAAGGGTGTGGTAAATCAATTACCAGCAGATTCTAATGACGGGTACATGCTGGAATTTATGAAAATCTTCCCGACTCTCATAAAGCCGGTCCATGAACTCTGTAGGCATCTGTGAAACAGTCAATTCCCGGAGACTCGTGAGGAAATTAAGTCCTTCAGGCAGATTCTCTAGGCGCTCGCATTCTTCCAGCGCTAAAGTAGAAAGCTTGGGCATGCCCCCTCTTTTAACCGTCAAATTCTCTAAGTTTTGCAAGTTCGAGATGGATAAATATTTGAGTTGCGGCATACCCATGCCTGAACAGGTCATGTGCTTCCCCAGAAAGGCGTTGTTGTGTAATGCAAGGACCCACAAATTAGGAAGCTTTTCCAATTTTTCCATCGGATCATCATCAAACAAAGACCCAATCAAAGAAATTTCAGTGAGGCTATGAGAAATTCTCAGAGGCAACTTGCCTATATGACCTTCTATTTGCAAAAGGTGAAGATTGGCACACTGCAATAACTTGTGAGTAACAAAATGGTTATCGGAGTCATGTGTTTTGACAATGAGTGAAGAAAAGCGTAAGCAGTTTAAGCTTTTTTCCATGCAGTTAATTACCACCTCCAGGTCCTCAAAATTCGCATCCATGGTAGCAACAAGCTTCCGAAGCTTTGTTAATTTAAGCAGATCTTTAACTCTACACTGCCTCGAATCAAAGTTAACAAGTGTTTCCAGCTTTGTCAACCCATCCAATTGCAATTTGCCACCCTCGACGACCTGATAGCTACAAGGCAAAAAAAGATGCCTCAATCTGCTCAGTCTCTGCAGCTCACTGGGTATGAGCATCCTAATCCAAGTGCCTTCCCCTAAGTCGAGAGTTTCCAAGTTCAACAAGCTTCCAATAGTTGGAGGCAAACGCGTGATATTACAGCCTCTAATGCTCAAGTATCTCAAACGGAATAGCTTTTCTATGCCAGTGGGCATCCTCGTGACATCAAAGTTAAAACCACTGAAAAATAAAACTCGAAGCCGTTTAAAGTTGGTAAGATCTGATAATACTTGAGGTAAATCTCTCATACTCAAGAACTGACGAGGAAATAACTCCAGTGTAGCTGAGGGAAACCTCAATACTTTGTAGTTAAAACCAGAGAAAAATAAACCCCTAAGCCTCGAGAGGTCCTTCACTTCTGATAACATGTGCGTATGAGACGTGGACTGTTTTGAGACAGACTGAAGCTGTTTAATGGTATTCCAATTGTGGGGAACCACACACCCGTCTTCAAAAGACAACGTAAGCCTATGTATTCTGGTACTTAAAATGGGGGAAGAAGAAGCTAGACTGGTGTCATTTGTGTGTCTGAAGCTTATGGAGTCACAGAAGTTCTGCTCCTCGGCCTTCAGTAAGCAGAAGTCTCGCAACAGGTCATGAACACGGCAGGTTCTCAAACTCCTAAATGTTGATAATTCTCTTTTCTGCACCAACACCAGATTTCTGGCGACCAGTTCCTTCAGATACTGCTCTGCTATGTCCTCCATTGACTGTTGGCTTGACCCATGGGTTGACGATATAAAGCCTTCAGCCAGCCACAATCGGCATAAACTCCCTACATCCATCTCAAAATCCTCAGGGAACACGGCTGTGTAGAGAAAGCATGGCTTCAAATACTCTGGTAAAAAGTGGTATGACAAAGCCAAAGTCCTGTTTACTTTTGCACAGACTTGAGAACCTTGATGGATGGTTTGGTAGGAGACAATACTGCGGTGAACTGCCTTCCACTGGTGCCGTGTAGGATTTGACGCCAACAGCCCCGCCATCACCCTGATGGCAAGTGGCAAGCCTTGGCAGCGTTCTACTATATCCTTCGCAATGTCCAGCAGTTCCGCATCAACCTTAGGATCTGAGCAATTAAATAGAAGCAAGTGGTAGAAAGATAAGCGTCTGAGCATGATCAAGCCCCTCGAGCTGCCAATAATAGATACGAAAAAGATGAAAGGAAAAAAGTAGCAGATACTCCCGCTAGTAATGATGCAATGCAGACGCAAAAGACTTAATAATGCATGATAAGACTAGAAAAGCGGAGAAAGAGAAAGGATACATGAATGGCACCCCATGGAGAAGTACGAATTGGCAAGGAAAGGAACTAGGAAAATTGATTATTGCTAAATTTTTGGGAGAGAAGGAAGGAGGTGGAGAGGAGGTGGACGTTTTGATGTGCCCCTACTCGGAGGAAAGAGGAGGATTCGAGTGATTGAACGCCGGAGACATAAGTTTCAGTTCCTTTGGTTTGCAATTTGTGAACTTCAAAGTAAAATTAAAAATATACAAATAAATATCCCAATGGGAAGAGGGAGGAAGAGGGGGGAATGATGCCTTTACCAGAAGAAGAGTGACCTCTGATAGCCGTCTTGCGGAGAAGCTCCCAGCCTTCGTCTGGGTTAAGAAACCTCATCCGATGAACGAATCCTTTATCGTCGGCTGATGAAGAAGCAATCTTGTCCGCAACTCCGTCGTCCCGTGTGGTGAGCAGTACTCTGCTGGCGGTTGGTTCTCGCGACGGAAGCGCAATGCGGAGGCACTCCCAAGCATCGGCAGACCAGACATCATCCAAAACAATCAAGAATCTCTTGGACTGCAGGAACTCGTAAAGCTTCTGAGCCAAGTCCAAATCTGAAAATGGGGCCATGTCATCCCTGGCTCGGCAGACATGTTGCAGCAGCAAATCTTCCAAAATTCTTCTGGTGCGGAAGTCTTTCCCCACCGTAGCCCAGGCAACGCAATCAAAATGGCGGCGGACGGAGGAGTCCCCATATACCTTTTGGGCGAGAGTTGTCTTGCCGATTCCACCCATTCCGTATATCCCAATAATTTTGAGGGCGTCATCAGTAGCCAGCAATCTAGAAATCACCTCCCTCCGCTCGTCTTCCCTGCCAACAACGACGAAATCGTCTTCTTGGTCCTCCGAACGAATGCCGTCAACATCGAAGTGGTCGTCTAATTCAACAGGAGGGGAGGGTGATTTCCAAGCATGATCCGCCTTGCAAACATTATCATCAACTAAATCATCTCCTTCCCGTTGACCGAGGAGGGCAGGAACAGCTTTGGCCATTCCGTCTCGATAACAAGCGGCGGCTCTCGCTAATAATCGACCGTTGAAGAGGCGGATCCGTTGAGTCAGATCAACTAACTCCTCCTCCTTGGTCATTCTGGGCATTACCCACTCCAACCACAACTTCTTAAACAGCCACCATTTCTCCAAGCCACCTAATTCCGCTGTCTCTCCAAACTTGAGCCCATCATAGATCAGCTTGTCAACCAGATCCTCCGCTTCGCACACCAATTCTTCCACGTCTCTATCCCAGTTGCACAGCGACGGCCACTGCTGCTCCGGCGACCTCCTCAGCGACCGACCCATCTGCTCCAGCTCTGACCCCAGGCCCTCCAATCCTTCGCCGCTTACCACACCGGACAGCAACTCAGATTCCCTCATCATCAAGTCTACCACTCGATACACACTTTCCGCCATCCACGCATGCGCTCCAGCCATCCACAGGTACGATCTCCTTGATCCAGCAATCTGCTGCTGCCTTCTGCTTGGGCTATCTCTACCTTGCCCTTAATAAAGCAGCACAAATCTTTTCAACTTTCTTCTGGCAAAAGCCGCAAAACGAGAAATGGAACCTTCAAGCATGAATACATACAGCGGTGTACTGCAAGAAGGAAAATGCAAGTTACCGTATGGGACCCACCTAATTTGCATAGGACCCACCTAACTATACGTCATCGATGATGTCACCTGCGGTATGTCATTTGGAAGCCACAGCGTAATTTGTCCAAATGACATATTTACGCTTAAGAGACAATGGGCATATAATCAATTTACGTGTAGGACTCACGGCCGGCGACATTTGATTTGGCTCAAGCCTCTATGCTTCCCTGTCCCAGTATCCCGTCCGGCGAGAAGGGGCACGAAGAAAAAGCAGTTGGAGCTTAAATGCGGCGCCGTTGATTTGGGCGGAATAGCTTTGTAGAGATGTTCGAATACTTTTTACAAGCTTTCTGCACTTTTTGAACACTCAATCTCGATGTCAACAGCAAAGTAGTAAAAATAATCGATTTAACCTGGTTTTTCTTCCCTCTCTCCCACTTCTATCTTGTTCCATCAATGTAGACGCCACCCTGCGAACTTCGGCCTCTGTTACTGTTGTTGATACTCGGACTGTGGCCTGAGCATCAAGTTTGTTTTTCCAGTTTTCGCAGAGACAGATAGATAAGAGATAATGGGTGCATGGTTTTTGATTTTTGAAGCAATCTTTAGTTTTACAGTGAAGATGGATTCACTTACAATAACATGAATTAAAGCCGCGAGCCAGATATCGTAAGAAGACTAGAAGAGCTGCGAGTCAGAACTCAGAAGAAGCGCCTTTTGGGCTGTTGGTGATAGCATGATAGTAAAATCCTCCTCACTACCATCTCTTGTTCGGAGTGGAAGAAGTCGAGGACGGGACGGGAGATATTTAACACGTTGAGGGATGACTCAGCAAGGTTGTAAAAGCATGTGTGGGTCCCATGCCAAGTCGTCGTAATTAACTCTTGAGGACAAATTTGGTATTTAATTAAACCTGCGGCGACATTAATTAATTAAAAAATTAGAGCTGCAGCAATGACCCCGGTCCTCACTCTCTCTCACACACGCACACATATGTTCCCCCTCCGATTTGCCCGCCTGCTCTCCAGCGAACACTTCCAACTCCACGCGCACGCACGAGTATATTTATGAAATTGGTCCTTAAATTTAGATTTCTATGCAAGTACTGGTATTATTTTATCAAGTCATTGCATAATCTCCTCAGGATACATAGTGATTTGTACTTTGCTCCCTTATACATAGTGATTTGTACTTTGCTCCCTTATACTTTCGATGACTCTGCCTATCTTGCCCAAAGAAAAATAATTATTATTCCCCGTGTCTCCCTCTACTCGTGTAAGCAAATTAACCTCCTATTGTACACAAAAGAGGGGAAAAAAAAATTCAACGGAGCAAATTAACCAAATCAACATTCTCCCTCGACTCAATTTCAAACAAATACTACTGTGATTTCGTAATTTAGAATTGGCTCGCTTTCTCAAGCATACTACCATTAGTGAAAGTCCATACCAATTATGTAATTTTTATGTTATATCTTCTCTTATATAATTCTACTACTTCTTTCTGAATCATATTCATCCTCTTGGTTTTAGAATTAATCTTTCTTACACTAACAATGCATACAATATCGGCGTTAGATAGATGACAATTATACAAAATTTGAATTTGAAATTTAACTTTTGCACATATGTAATGAATCCAACGATGATAGTGTATATAAAACTTACTCTTAGTTTTAAGCATAAACATGCAAATCTCACACTCATGGGCTAAATTTTGGTGTAGAAAATTTACATTATATCACAAGTTTGGGCGAATTTCGGTGTACATTATATAATAGACTTAAATGATATTTTTCTTAAGACATTGCTCATTATATCATAGGATTAAGTAAATTCATATCACCTTCGCACGCATCCTACACTTGCATGAACAAGAGATAGCTAAAGGTCTCCCCAGACAGTACCCTATCATACTCCACACCACACTGTACTACCAAACTAGTCACAGCAGCAAAATTACTAGTCTGAGCTAGGCTCACGCATGGCGTCAGGACTAAAAAACTAGTCTAGTATAAAATGTATACTGTGATAAACCTTTTCTGTTTAATTCCCCCTTTTCTATTTATTTATGCTCGCTTTCCACAGTTCACTTTCTGACAAAAAGATACTATAAAATTTTTTACTATCACTAGCCTAATATATATACCTCGTATCAACAATTAAAATCATATTAACACCACAAGCAATTCATCAAAGAAATAATAATATGTTGAAATTCAACAACTGTTATTGCTTATGAACTTGAATTGAAAAGTACAATTACCATCAGTTTAGCACAGTTTTTTTTTTTATTACCATAGTAAATTACCCTTATATTTACTCCATATTTTATTTAAGCTTGTAGCATACTCGTAAGAACTTATATTGCCAAATTTCTTTTGACGTTTATTTTTTGAAAATAATTTCTACATCTAAAATTCTTTATTTTGATAACTATATCTCTGACCTTCCGTTTTCGTTTTGGACATGATAAGTTCCACATTTCATAGATTAAACTCAAAGTGAACAAAAAATTAAAAAAAATAATAATGAGTTAATCTGTCATCTTATATTTGAAATCCTCCCCAAATATGACAAAACGTAATTTCATATATAAATATCGTACATTTTTACTTGTGGAAACATACATTTGCACAAATGTCCACGCGCAGGAAATATGAATCCTGTTGTGCTATTCAAAACAGAAACAGGGGCCATTTCATTTTCCATGCTAATTTATGTCCCTCTCAAAGCCGAGTCTCGCAGCACATGCGACTCTTACCATCTCAAAGCCTGCCTTTTACTTTTAGACTTTTCCAAGGTTTCTGGGCGAGGAAGATCATGACCTCGATTAAGCGATAACGGTCAAACAACGTTTTTTCATTTCTCGGGCGGAAGAGAATTCTTTTGGTCGTTCAATATTCGCGAAATTTTAACGTGACCTTCCTGTCTGTCGCAGCTTGTTACTGACTTTAGGCAGTGCCAGTCCTTACGATCTGAGACTTTCTGAGCAGCCAAAACAGCAAGTCAACGTCTTTACTCAGCTTCAGATGTAGATCTTCACATAGTAGTATCTTTCCTGGGAAATTGATTTTCTTTACTTTGCCTATATCCTAAAGGAGCATCCTCCCTTGTTGACTTTTTTTTTCCTTCTGATGTTTCAGGTCTTCTGGTAGGGTATGACTTTCGTGAAGAAGTTTTTTAGTGTTGCTGATTTGCAGACACTGAGCATGACCGGTTCGCCTGGCTATAATCGGACGATAACAAGGAGATATCTTGGGTGATCGGGAATGTGGATTTCTGTAGATGCAATTATGCATAATCTACTTGTGGTTTGCGGATGCCTGAGCCTGAGGTATTAGCTTAGTAGTAAAGACCGTTATCGAAAAATTGATTTAGCCATGTTTGTATTCATGTCAGGTGATCCTTTCCTTTGATAACTGTTGATCCTCATCTCTCCCCATTTAGAAAAAAAATTTCTGATTAGACAACGCAGTGAATTGAATTTTATTCTTTATTCATGGGTTTTCTTCTGAACTCTCAAAAGTACCACATGGCTTGTAACACAGGTAGATGTAGCATGCCTCATTGTTGTGATGTTATAGTATAAAAATCAAACAGGAATAGATCAAAGTTCCCTTGTTTTCTTGTGGCTATACAATTCCAAAAATTCCCTTCCTGATGATGTCTTTGAAACATAGGTAGAATGCTAACTGGAACGACCAAGAAATTTCAGCTTCTTCACAGTTTGTGTGTCTGTGTGCACGCCCGCCTTTTTTTTTTTTTATTTTTGGTTTGGCATTACGAAAATTACAAGTTTATATTGGCCTTATTTGTATTCCGTTGTGGATACTGTTTTCTTCTTAGGTGTATCACTTGTATGATTACAAGTGATGTACAAGACTGTTGAACTTTACTTCATCAGTCTTTCACTGTAGACCTTGCACCCCATTTTGGGATCATGCATTGAGCAGTTTTGGATTTTCAAAGTATTTTTGGTACAAATCAATGGATGGACCAATTGATGCGTGCTTTGTTGAATGTTAATTGCTGGCGGAACTTGGAAAGTATGTTCTAGTATTGAGATTCTTATTGGTGATAATCATCCAAATGCTTACGCAAAACCAGACATTTGCACGGCAAATATGCAAATATTGGCCGGAATATCATAGCGGCACGTTTGGGAATCTTTGGGTATTTGGCCCCCATTACAGGGTTAAGGAGTTGGACTTCAGATGCAATGCTAAGAAGGATGCTTTGGACTTTGTACTGGAGAAGTCAGGATGTACTCTACCAAGACTTCTGACTACACTAGAAGATATTGAAGAAGAAGCAAGAAGGACTTATGCTGATGATACATTAAACGACTTACAAAGAGTCAAATTCCTGGAAATGATGGCAATGGATGGGTGTTTTTTCCTCCTGCTGGCGTTCTCTATTCTTGGATTGGGATCAACCGGCACAGAAGTAGGATTCCCTGAGAAGCATTTGGTTTTTGGTATAGGATGTGTCAGAAAAGAAATAGACCTGTGGATCCGTTCCATGTTCTTCGTGGGGAACCAAATTCCGCTCATAGTACTCGAGGAAGTCATGAAACTAAGATTCTTTCAAGAATTAAAGACAGAAAAGCAATGGAATCAGCCACTGGACTTCGTTAAAAGGGCCTTATATAATTTCCTCACAGTCGAGCATCAGCCGAAATCAATTGATTTGATCCATTGCCTCCAGTCGACCTTTCTTGGGAGAAAAAGTGGCTTACATGTCACTGTACCCATAATGGACACTGATGCAAGTGATGCAATAGAGGGGATACCTTCTGCAACAGACCTGTTTAATTTAGGCCTAAAATTTGAAAAATTAGAGGGAGAATTGGGAATTAGAGGTATACACTACACATACTCTGCCTTTAATCATGTTCTATACTTGCCTGTTTTCAAGGTTGACAGATACACAGAGCTGATTGTCAAGTGTCTTTACAAGTACGAGATAGTTCAAGCGTCCAGAGGCATTGTACCAGATGTATCCCCCTACTTCAAAGTTTTCAGTGAGCTACTGCGCACACCAAAAGATGTTGAACTCCTTACCTCACAGGGAGTCATTCAAGGACAGCTAGAGGGCTTGCGACGACTTCTGAGCTCCTTTGACGGCATGGAACCATCCGAACATGTACGCCATGTAAGAAGAGAGATCAGAAAACATCCTCCACCGGACTGGCAGATGTGCATAAAGTTCTTACTAAAGCTGATTGCCCTCATTGCTGCAATTCTCACTTGGATTTTTTGCTTTCCTGCAAGCAGTAGCCTTCTTGGCTGCAACAAATAGGAATACGCTCGCTCGATGATCTTATGGCATCTTATGGCAGCCTATGGCCTTCTTGGCTACCACAAATAGGAAGGAAAAGCAGACTTGTTGCTTGATGATATTATGGCCACCATAAAGGGAGAGTGGACTTGTGCTCGATGACCTTATGGCATCATCATAAAGGGAGAGCAGAACTGAGTTTGATTTTTCTCAAGTACTTAATATTGTTAAGTGAACTTTTTTTTTTGGTTATTGTTGGTACTGCGAATAGGACCATATTTGCTCAATGATCTTATGGCATCATAAAGTGAGAGCAGATTGAACTTTGCTTTATGAGTTTTTGTAATACAACTATGTTACAGTTAATTATGATCCTTGCTGCATCATTACAGTGAATCAAATCTCCCTAAATTAACCCCATTCCCTGCACTCCAAAAAATTAATTGGGTGATTCTTCTGGCATTCTGTGCATGCATATTTCTAATTAATTGCTCGGTTCAATTACTGCTCTACTACTGATGGTAGGGAAGATAGGGCCATTTGGGTGATTTTGGGGCAATTCCCCAACACATATTGTTTTCACAGCATACACTATTTTCAAGTACGTATTGTTTTGGATTTTTGGATTAGTTTTTATTACAAATTTGTTGATGGTTTATATGCTCTAAATTTGATCCTGGAAGAAAATTCTTATGTTAGGTTCTTAATTATTTTCGGTCAAATTTTTATCCACCCTTGGAAGCCGCTTGCTTCATTACTTTGCCTGCCTTATTTGGTTGGTTGGGTTCAAGTATTTTGTGTCCTTACAGCCAAATATGTTTTTTTTTCTTTTGTTGAATTTCTGCTTTTGAGGCCTTTAGACATGACAATGAGTCCGAGAAGTTCTTCCAGTGCATTCTGGTAAACTTGAAATTTTGTCTCTGTTTTCAGCATTTCATTTGCATTCTATAGTTTATTTGCTGTTTCTCTTTCTCCCACATTTAGTGCTTCTTATTAGTCGAAATTTAGGATGGAACTTGGCAAACTATCAAAAGAAGCTACATAGTACTTTGAAATTTTGTAGGTGTATACTATCATTCTCAACCAATTTTCCTTAAAGGATTGCCTCATTCCCCCTCTTCCAAGGGACTGAACCTCTTAGGTAATAGTCATTTGGTATGATTTAGTTCAAGTGAATGGATAAATTTTCTTTATACCATGTTCGTGTTGTTTGATGATACGGAGGGAGCTCTTTGATTTGTATCCACTTACTACATGCTAATTGTTTTAAAAGGCTTGATTGGAAAGCTATTAGATGGTGGTCTCACCCCCTTTCCCGGGGTCTCTTGTCACCATTGAAGCTCAAAGGAATGTAGTTTCAAGAATGCTTAATACTTTGTGAAGATAGTAATGTAGTTTCAAGAATGCTTAATACTTTGTGAAGATAATGATCACGATCAATATGATATTATGGAATAAACAATGAAAGTGACTGGTAATACATGTGCTCCACGTACGTGATGCATGTTCAAAATGTCATTTATAAATTACTCGAAGTTTGTAATTATAATTCTCTGAAGTGACTTTTTGTGAATAAAATTTTTTGAGGTTTGTGTTTTGCTCCTTTGTGATAAGGTCATGCTTCAATCCATGCTACAAGCCCGTACATTGTGCCAGCATGTATCCGTATTGATTTTACCTATGCACCAGCTGCAATCGTTTTTAGCTTATCATCCTCAAGATCAGTCGGTGTGGCAATACATGAAGTGACAATGGTGCATTTATGCTTCTAATGCACTAAAAGAAATGCTGGAGTTTGAAATCTGACAATTTTATATGTTGATGGCATGAACAAATGATGGAGCCCCCTAAAAATGTAGCACAAAGCAATCCAATGAAATTTGAAAGGAAAAAAAAAGAAGAAAGAAAAAGAATGGTGATCAGCAAACTAACCAAAATTGTACTCAACGTCCTGATAAACTGAAACGGAGTTGCATAAACAATAATTATTGGTTGAAGAAGTTTCATGGGAAAGAGAGAGAAGATCTTTGAGTTCAGAATCTTCAGAGTAAAGTCAAATACTCAGCAAAGTAACCAATCCATGCTCTAAGCTGCAAATTCAAATATCTTAAAGATACATTTTCTAGATTTTGAGGTCAAAAAGAAAAGGATAATGCTCGGCCTATAAACTGGCTAGAGAGAGAGTGAATAAAACATGTACATGTACAAGAGGTAGGTGGTTTAGAGAAGACCCTAATGCCATTGGATGATGAGCCTCAGTTAAAAAGACCAACGCCTCAGTTTACCTCTTTGCACTTATTGGTTTCTATGGCTACACACACAAACACATACACCTTCACAGTTTCCATAGTTCCCAGCTGAAACCATGCCGTCTGAAGTACTTGAAACTCCTGACACAACAATAACAACATTAAAATTCAACAAACCCTTTAAATCTTCATAAAACCAGGAGTTCAATATAAAACATGCCACCTAATGTACATAAGTATCTCTTGTGAAACTCCTGGTAAGCTCTCAAGGCTTTTGCAGTTTGTCGAAGGAAAGCATGCTATAGTGCATTTGCATAATGGACAAAACAATTAAAGCCGAGCAAATAAAAGGCATGCACTTTAGAGGCTTTTGCCACTGCCAGGGGGGATTTCTTACAATCTCTCTTTTAACCGAGTGCATATAACCAGATGAAGCCATGCCATCTAAAGTACTTAGAAGTCCTTGTAATCTCTCTGACCTTCCATGAATGACTCCTTCAGACACAAGGATTTCAATATCTTTTGGTTTATGAATCAGCTCGGACATGAACTTAAAGTAGGAACTTGCCTCAGGTTCGACCCCTCGGCATTCTTGAACAGTCTCATATTTCAGAAGACATTTGATTAAAAGACCTGTGTATCTGTCAACCCTCAAATCAGGTAAGTAAAGAACAGCTGAAAACTTATTGCAATCGTAATGCATTCCTCTGATCCCCAATTCTCCTCCTAATTTTCGGAATCTCACACCCTGTTCAGATAATTTGCTAGCAGAAACACAGTCCTCTATGTCAGTGTCCTTTTTCCCCACAGCTACGTTCGAGCTGCATTTTGGGCCAAGCATGATGCTCTGGAGGCAATGGAGTAAGTCAACTGGTTTTGGAACCAGCTCAACCATCAAGAACTTATGCAGGGTTCTTTTGGCCAAACCCAATTGCTGCTGCTTACTTCCAATTGTAGCTTTCATTCTTTGAAAGATATCAAGGTGCATAAGTTGCTCCAGTACTATGAGTGGGATTTGATTTCCAACAAAGAACATGGACTCTATAATGTTGTCCATGTATTCAGTGGCACATCCTACGCCAAAAACAGGATGATTCTCTGCATACTTTAATTTTTGTGGATCGGCTCCAAGAATTGAGAATGCCAGAAGGAGAAAGAAGCAACCATCTTTTATCATTAAATATTGAAACTCAAGCACGGTCAAGTCATTCAACGCATTATCAGCATAAGCACCTCTTACTTCTAACTCAATATTTCCTATAGCATTCATAACTCCTTGAAAAGAAACTTGTGAGTTGCTCCGTATGCGTTCCATAGCTTCCTCCTTAACACACTCTGAGAATTCGGTACCAAATCTCCTGTAATTTGGACCAAATACCCAAAGCTTTCCGAATTTTCCTCCATGAAATTCCGAGTAATATACACAAATCTTGCGCTCAACTGGAGTGAGGGCAGTCTTCTCGTCTTGAATACACAGCAGCTCCATCCGGAAGCAGTAATAAACTGAAGTATATGAATTAAAAAGACTGAACCTTCTACCTGCAATCCTAACGATCAACCCCATGTAAGTACCTCTGTGACTACAATATTACGACAACCAAATGACAAAAACCATTCAAAAAGTAAAGCTACCAGGATGAGATGAGAGTAAATTTGATACTTTTAAGGGGTAAATGAAATCCTAGCCAATTCAAATCGACTCCCATTTAGGATCTCGTATTGAAAAACATCTCGTTAGGGATTTCAATCAAATAGAAACTTCAAAAGCAGTGGACTTCCAGACGAGGATAAAAACATCCAAAGTGAGAGTTAATTTGAATCTCCACCATCCGTCATGATTTCTAGTCGGATCCTCACTATTAACATCAACAAATGGAGACTACATAATAGTTAAGGCAGGAGAAAGCCAAGCAAAAATATGGCATTAATTGATCCTGAAATCTGAGACATTATAAAGAGGTTCTGTTCATACCAACTAAACCACAATTCAGGACCCAGCATATAACAATGAACAATCAACAGAAGTGACTCAAATTAAAGAAAGATGAGTGCTTGGATCGATATTATCAATCTACATTCATCGTTTCTTATATTAAAAAAAAAGGGCAAAGAAAGAGAAAACCCGCCAACAACGATTCATCTATTGGATGCCAAAATGACTACCGCCTCAAAGCTGAAGCTTTTAGCTTTCTTTTTGCTTTGGCGTACGACCCAAAACCTTAGAATTAGTTAAAGCTTGTCCGGAGGACTAGACGGGAAAGGGGAATGAATGAAGTTCAAGAAACTCACAGGGGATGAAGCTCTTCTTGACAGCATATGCAAGCAAAACAACGACGGAAAAATCGAAAATCAGGAGATTGATGATGTCATCGTTGACGTCAAGACTTGGTATATACAGAGTACAGACACCCAGCCAGCGGGAGCGACCAAACCATAAAATGGGACAGGAGGCAACTTGTATATTACCCAGCTATGTAAAGGGCAAAAAGGGCCCCTTGCCCTCGCCGTTCTTTCATCTTCCGCGGAGAAGTAGATGCTTCCAGCTGCCAACTTAATCCGTCTTGGGGTTAAGAGACAAGGATAAAAACACTTTTAATACATTTGGTAAGTGTATTTCCTTTCCTTGAAATTAACAATAGGTTTTTTATTATTAAAAATAATTGTAGTGCAAATTCAAAATTAATTTAATTTAACTTGTATATTTTAAAATACAAAAAAAATTAACTTTAACAATTTAATTTAAAATTTTGAATTAAATGAAGAGGTAAATATATTTCAAAAATTCAAAAAAGTACACATTTATCAAATAGAAAAAAAGTGCTTGTGCAAATATACTTCCAAATAATAATATGATTAAGCGCTTTATAAATATTTTGACCAAAAATTTTATTCATTTAAATGTTTTTTTTTGATAAGTCATCACAACTCCAAATGGAATGGTGTCACAATAAATTTGCATAGGTTTCTTTTATTTTTGCTTTTTGGGTTTCCTATGAGTAATCCGTACTTAGACCGATTCCCATTTTTAATCATTAGGCCCTGTTTCGTTCTAGGAAAGTATTGGGGAAAGGGAGAGTAAATCCATGGAAAGTATTTCTTGTGTTTGGCAGGAGCGGGAAAAAAAAAGGCAGAGGAAGAAAATCATGGAAATTGAGAACGAAACTTCCCCTTGATGTTTGCCTAAAATCGTTGAGAATCCTCTTTCTCTGCAAAACGTGAGGAAATTTGGAAGGAAACGTACCTAAATGAGTCAACACTCGGACCTGGAGACTAGTGAAAATTCTAATCAGATCTAGACCAAAAAAATAAATAATAATAATAATAAAAAAACGAACAACTTCTCAAAATTTTAAGAACAGTCCCTGATTGTCTAAATAAATGACGTCAAATGGAAACCAGTCCAAATGATGTTGCTGGAACTCTTAGCCTATTTAATTTTGAGTTTTATTTAATCGATCGAGCTTTGGTATTTGGCATCAGTTGTCCCCACATCTTAAGTCCTTGAGGCGAATTGTTCATAGTCAATAAAAACCAAAGGTAGAATGATCATTTTTGTTGCTTATTTTTGAGACCGTGATCATTTTAGTTGTCCCTACATGTGAACCCTTTTTTTTTTTCAATAGAAAACTGGAAAATTTTAGGGTTAAAAACAAAAAAACCCCGTAGTACACTTAATACACAGAAAAGCTCCCTGTAGTTTCAAAACATACAAAACGATATCTCATATTTTGAACTAAATTGTAAACTAACAGAATTCGTTAAATTTAACGAAAATAACAGTTTTGGCCGTTAAACTTACCGGATTCCGTTAAATTTACCGTTAAATTTACTGAATTCTGTTAAATTTTTCGAATTCCGTTAAATTTAACGAATTGTGTTAGTTTACAATTTAGTTTAAAATATGAGGTGTCGTTTTGTATGTTTTGAAATCACAAGGGACTTTTCTGTGCATTACATATATCACAGGAGATTTTTTTGTTTTTAACCCAAAATTTTATTAAGTTGAAGATAAATCTACAACAATTGTGAAAGACAGAAAAGATGGTGGAGAAAATGTTGAAGTACAAATGTCTGAATAGAACGGACATTCGTAACTAATAAATGAGCAGCGACATTTAGATTCCTGAAAGCTCAATTGGCCTCTCAAATGACAAAATTCTGTAAACTAACTGAGATATCATTTAGCAAGTATCCATAGGCTGAATCGTCAGTTTTCAAATTTTTAAGCATGTTGATGATCTTCAAAGAGTCACCCTCTAAAATAATTTTAAGAACTTTCAACTAAAGTAATAAAGTGATTGCTAATTTTGTAGCACAGGCTTCAATAATATCAGGAGTGAAGGTACCTAAGATTTTGTGCCTATCAATTCCATGTCTCGCTATTGAGAGAGAGAGAGAGAGAAGCAAACTAAGCGGATCACGATAGGAACCATCAAACAATGCTCCATTTCGGTTAAGCCACAAATTTCAAAGAATTATGCCTATCAATTCCATGTCTCGCTTTTTCAAATGACGAAGAAGGCCAGATAACAGAGATGATACTTAATAATCTGCAGAATCTAATCTTATCTTTTGTGTAAGGAAGCTGAGTGCTCAAGCCTAAATTGCTATCAGGTAGCACAAGAAAAGATGATTAACATCTTCCTCAAAAGCCTTACATAAAGAGCAAGTAGGATCAAGACAGACTCCATAACTATTTAACTTGGAAACATAGGTAAAATATCTTGCAAATTCGCCACAAGAATATATTGACTTTGCTTGGTACATTGAGTTTGTAGATTGTTTTTTGATGAGATGATAGGCACTTTTCACAAGAAACATTTTTAGAATAGTTCTAGATGAGCTTGTCATGACTTTGTTTATCACCCAATGGAATGTTCATAATAAGCTCAACCTCATCTTGCTGGAAAAGCTCTCAAAGCAATTCATATTTCCATTTCCTGCAGTGTTCATCAATTAAACAAACCACGATGGAGTTTTCTGATATCACATCAGAACGAGATACAATTTTGAATGTAGAAGGATGTGGAAGCCATATAATTTTGACTGCAGCAGGATGTTGAAGCCGTCTATTTTTCTAAATTTTGATTTGACTCCCATTTCCAACTCGTCATTTGCTACAAGCAAATAGATATTTTCGAATCTCACACACTCCCCTCGAAGTAAAAAAATGCCTGGGACTAGGTTTGACATGAAAAAAAGTCAAAATTAGAAAAATATTTAGCTTTAAAAACTGGATGTGGAAGAGTGAATGGTTGAGTAGTAATGCGCCACGCCTGTTTAGCAAGTAAAGATAAATCAAAAGCCTTAAGTTGTCTAAAGCCCATGCAACCTTCATTTTTGCATGAACACATCTTATCGCAACTTACCCAATGAATTAATTTCTGCTTTGTACCATCACTCCACTAAAAGTTACTCTTTTATAGACTAGATATCTAAAAGCAAGGGATTCGGATACTTAAAACAAGATATTGAGTATGTTGGAATAGCTTGGACCACAGTTTTGATCATGATTTCCTTACCGACCTTTGAGAGACGACGTTCATTCCCTCTTGTTTCTTCTGCCAGACTCTCTCTTTTATTGACGGAAAGACCTAGACTTAGAGCGACCAACAACGATAGGAAGGCCAAGATATTTACCGTGAGTGGGAACTTCTTTAAAGAAGTTGTGTGATGCTTTGTCAAATTATGAGATTTGTGTTTTTGCTGAAGGGTTTACTGATTTATCAAAGTTAACCTCTTGGCCTGAAGTTGCTTTTTATAAAGATTAAGGATTGCCTTTATGTGTGTGCATCTCTCGGAGCGATGCTTTTCCAAACAATAAAGTGAGACAGCTTCGGTCCACTTGAGCCTATACAACAGCCAAAGACGCTTCCACAATGTTCAGCTTCTTGCAATAAACAAGAAGGTTGCCAAATCTAATATCTCGAAAACCATTCATTAAGAAAGTGTAAGAAACAGTAGAAACGCAACGTAAAACAATATCCACAAAACTAGAATGAAAACCTAAAGCTAATATAATATGTCTAAGAAAAGTCCACTCAACCTTATCAAAAACTTTGCTCATGTCCGACTTTATGGACATGGACCCTCCTGTCCAGAAGACTTCAACTTAAGGGAATGGCTAATTTCATCTATTATCAGCGATTTGACGCCTATGGATGAAAGCAAATTGACATGCTGAGATGACTTTAGAAAAACAACCCCTAATTCTATTAGCTAAAACCTTAGAGCCTAACTTATAAACTATGTTGTATAGACTAATAGGATTGAGTGATATTGGATGGACTATGACGCTTAGGAATAAGAACAGCACAAGTATGATTAAGACTCATATGTAAAGTGCCCTTATTCAAGAGGTTAAGAACCCAGCGAGTGACATCCGAATCAACAACGTGCCAATATTTTTGATAAAAAAACTTGTGACATGCCATCGGTCGGAAGATGTAAAAAAAAATGCATTTGATTTAAAGCTTTTGTTAACTCGATGAAATTGTAAGTACGCAGAAGAGAATCATTGATTTCATCGAAAACACATCTCCACACGGATTGGATGACTGCATCAATTGCCTCAGAAGCAGGCTTGGAAGTAGAACAAATTGTGCCAAAATGTTCCATGATAATAATAGCTTCTAAATCCTCTTTCGACTGACACCAAGATCCATTTTTGTCAAAAAAAAAAGGCTATAGTAACCAAAGGTAAAATGATCATTTTAGTTGCTTATTTTTTAGACTGATCAATTTGTTCCTTATGTGTCAATATCTACCAATTTAATTCCTCTTCTTTACAGACTAAAGATCGCTGCCGTAAGATCATCTTTATGCAGCCATAAGATAAGATCGCTGGCTGATCAACTGAATGTTTTGTAGTAGGCCAGAATAGTAAAGTATGTTTGCAGGAATTGAAGTAGGAAAACAACGCTACATCTACCAGGATTTCTCATAATGTACCCGATCACACGTTTTGTAGATATCCAACATTGTTTTGGGGGGTATTTTTTGATCTGTCTCCTTACGTGGCGAAAGTGCTCACAATCACATGGTTCCACGTCATCAAACTCGCTCAGAATTTCTGGCAACGCCTCTGCACTGCCGCCTAGAATGACTCCTTGGGAGGAAAACAGTTCAACATCTTGTTCTGTACGAATTAACTCACTCAAAAGCTTAAAGAAGGAGGTTGATTCTGGTTTAATCCCTCTGGGTTTTTGAACAATCTCATATTTGTGAAGGCATTCCACCATCAACGCTGTGTACCTCTCAACCTTGAAGATGGGCAAGTAAAGAACACCATTGAAGGGATCATGCTTGTAATGAATCCCTCTGCTTCCCAGGCCTTCCTCTAGTGCTGCAAATGCAATGCCTTTTCTGCAAAGTTCCACGGCTGAAGGTAAATCATCAACTTCATCGCCGCCCACATCATTGACCATTATTGAGATACCTACATCTGAGCCACTTCTTGTTCCAAGCAAACATATCTGGAGGCAGTGTATCAGATCGACTGGTTTCGGGTCCAACTCCGTTGTGACTAACATGTGTACAGCTCTTTTTAGCAATCCCGATGGTTGCTTCCATTTGTATCGCCTTTTCAGTCCCTCGAAGAATCTCAGTTTCATCAACTGCTCGAGCACTACAAATGGGATTTGGTTACCAACAAGGAACATGGATTGAAGCCACATCCCCATGTTGTCGCGGACAAATCCTGTCCCAAAAGAGCTATGGCTATCCTCAAATCCAAGTTTGAAACCAAATATTCCCTGTCCAAGAATGGAGAACGCAACCAAGAGATTAAAGCAACCATCAATTGCCATCATGTTTACAAACTCATCTCCACCACCGATACCCTGTAGAGCATCCTGAGAATAAGCAGCTCTTGCTTCTCCTTCACTTTCTTTTAATCTATCCAAAATATTGTGGAAAAAGAGGTTTCGACTTCTCCAATACGAAATCGAAAGCATGCTGCTTCTCTTCTTGTCTGGCAATCGCCTCTGCTCGCGGATAACAGGGGCCAAATCTCCGTAATTCTCCAAATAGGCCATCATGATAGTCTGGCCAATACATGCGTATTTGGCGCGGAATGTTATTAGCAGGGCCACTTGTGTTTTGCATTAGGATCAAAGAGATTCAGCCCCCAAGTCCCCCCTGCAGGTATCATATTCAAAGAAACTCAAGTAAGTTGCAAAAGTCTTCTCCAACAAATAAAGGTGATCACAGTTATAACTCTGGCAAGCAACACCGCTATATCGAAGATAAAAAGTAATCCAGAGTCAATGGTCAAGATTTGTTGATATAATAAAGATGATGAATTGAGAGTGAATTTCAACTAAATGTAGTATAGTACTGTACAGTTTTTTGCCTGTGTACGTTAGAGGACAGCAGAAGAATGGTTGTAATTGTTGGGATTGTTGGTATGAGAGGTGATAAGGTAATAAAATTAAAGGTTCCCATTTAAAGAAAAGAAAAAGGTAACAGATTCAAAAGAGAGATATTTTAATCTGGTTATTCTGCACCTTCCTCCCCGTTGAAATGGAAAACTCAGTCATGAACTTAAAATGATTCAGTCTTCTTCGATTTGGTTCAAATTATCTTTAAGTAAATGCCAACAAAGTGAAATAAGAAGGTACGCTACTCGAACCATCCATCAACTGTATTCCTGCAACAACACCACCACAGCCTTGGACAGGACAACACACACAAGAATCCCCTCCTTAACACACACGGCCTTGGACACTCTCACCCAAACACAGAGACATGCGCGCGCCTATAAACCCAGGGTTGAACAACTCTGAATGAATCAGGTATTATGACATCTAAACTCTAAACGTGATTTGGTTTTTCAATAAGCCTAAAATTGTGTTTGATCTTGACTATTGATTCTTAAAACAAACTCAAATGAGGTTATGTCAAGAAGTAGAGTAACTTAATGATGCTTTCCAAAGCTGAGGATGTAATATTTTTACCTACAAAATAATTTCTACTGAATATACCATCTGAATTGTATTCAAGATAGATGGATTCTGTCATCAAACACAGAGAAAGCAAGCACTTATAGTTCTACCGTCTAAACCTACCAACAGTGCAAAGCAACTTAATTAATTATCACCAAAAGAAAGAAAAAAAAAAGTGCAAAAATGACAGTAGGAAGGGCTTGAGTCCGGGAATGACTCTAGCCCAAGGTTGTCCAGGTTCGCTGCTGCTCTATCTCCGTTTTCTTTCGTTTGACAAAAATGAGACGCCACAATGAAAGAGCTTTTAATTTTTAGGACGAGAGGGGGGGGGGGGGTGAAAACAGCCATTAAATGCTCAACAGCCCAATCAACCAAAACCAACAAGTTGAAGATGACTCAAAACTATTGCGTGTCATGAGCTACAGAATAGTACAGTAGTGTACCAACGAGTTGTATAGAAGCCCACGTGTTTCACGATCAAACCTGAAAGATCACAGCCACCAAAAAAAAAATTCACATGCTTTTTTAAGTACTGTACGAGGAAGAGGATTCGGCCTTGGGCCCTTAGGTTTGGGAGCACCGGTAGAAGTAATAAAGAAAGTTTGATTGACACTCCACCCAGAGCACAGAGTATCATGAGCCAAGAATTATTAAAGCTAATAATATTATGACCCAAGAGAAGCATGAGGGAAGGGAGATTTTAGCGAGACGGTGAGGAGGAAGAGGAGGAGATTATCACGACTACAGCTACTACTGGTATATATACTCATTTTTTGAAGATGTATGTTCTAAGTAACGAGGAGGAAGTTTCGCGTTCGAAAAAGAGCGTGAATTCCTTCAAAAAAAAAAAGAAAAAGAAAAGAAAAGTGAATTTTTGGACATAAAAAACGAATTTGTTCCAACAAAAGTCTTCGTCAGCACAAAGTCTTTCTTCGACAGACTCCCCCTGTTACCAAATTAGTTTCTTTTTCTTCTCTCTCCTCTTTTTATTTTTGAAATTAGTTTCCTTTTTCCAAATTTTTATTTTTCAGAAAATAAAAAAATTATCTCTGTCTCTCTCCCTATTAGTTTCCTTTCTAAAATTTCATCCATCCTTTAAAATTTTGTATTTTATTTCTTATAAGTGGACGGTTCAAAATCAATTTCTCATTTTTTACAAACATATTCACATATCCCCCCCCGGGGGGGTGTGGAAAATGGTTTTTGCTTCTTAGGATCTTTTCTTTACTTTTTCTTAAAGGTAATCAATACTTATTAGTTATTTCTCTAATATATCTACTTCTTTCATATGATACTTAACCATTATCAATTAGAGTGATCAAATTGAACCGCAAATTAAAATTTATTGGAAAAAATAGGAAGAAAATTTAAAAACAAAAATTTAGCATAATAGAGAAATATTTTGACTCTCAGAAGGTCAAGTAATTAACACAAAAAAAAAAGGTTGAGGAGCAAAATGAGAATCAGGAGAATTAATTGTCATTAACCCTGATGTATTAAACATCATGCTATATTGTACTCGCATCGTTTCTCCTTACATATTGCAGCTATTGGCGTTCCTTCTTTCTTTGACACTCTTTGTTTCCATTTGGCTAGCCTTGTTTTAATTTTTCATCTATCCCAAGTTATAGTTCACTGTCCAATTAAAGAATATAACTAACTTTTGAGTTCTCTAAAATATTCTTATTTAATGTATTTCATATTATCAGTAACTATAGCCTATTTTATTTAATACATTCAACTTTTTTTTTTACCAATAATTGCTTTGATATATGTTTACCATCATTGTTGTTGTAATAATTAATGTAAAGGTATAGTAATTAGTGATACTCTTAATATTAATGTAAGGATATTTTAGAAAATTAATAGGCTAGATTTACTTTTTCAACAAAATTAACTAATTTTTCTTAAACTTTGTGATAAAAAAAAAATCAAAACTATTAAAGTGGGACGGCACTAGTAAAAAAGATTTTTGTAGGTTCCTTCTTTGGTTAATCTACCAATGATCTCCTTGCTTGGATTGCATTTATTTGTGAAATTTTTTTGAGTTTTTGTGAGAATATTTTTTATTACATTTTTCAATCTTTTTTTTTTTTTGCTTTATATATATCACATTTTTTTAAAAAGTGCTACAGCGTTTTTTCCATAAAAAAACTGTCAAAAAGATTTACAATTCAGATGGGCTTTTCATTTTCTAAATGAAAATTCATAACTAAAATTTTTAAAAATAAATAAATAAATAAATAAATAAAAGCATGTGAATTAACATAATAAAAAGCATATTACTCAACTTCAGCCATGTTTTCTTAGCTATGAGAAGGACAAGAAGAACTCAACTCCAACCGTGAACTACTGAACTTCATGTGCATTGACTGCAAATTAGGAGGAAACTTTCATTTCTAAATCTTATGCCAAAGGTTGCAGAGCTACCAATTAGTCAATTACAACATTTTGCAAGACCTCCACCTGGCATCTGACGTTGACCGTGATCATCACGTTCTAAAATTATTCTCCATATGGTGGATCTTGTGCGGCTTTTTAAAACGCGTCCCCTGGCGATTTCAAAGTAATTCTACATAAGATGAAAAGTGCACTAATCCATGAAAAGTACGCCAGATGAAAGAACTAACCGCATGTATTCATTCGTGTTAGTGATGAAGAACTGCAATGAAGCTATCCTAAGTAATTTGTTGATGGCCTATTTACCTCCAAACTACGTAGTGCCAACTTTGGCTCAACGTCTCAAAAAGAAGTTTAAATTCCGATTAAGAATTTAAAATCAATTCATTATCAACATCTGTTGTTCCTATCATTCAGAATTCAATTAAACTGAATAATTCGGTCACCAACAGTAATTAATATTCTCTACCATGACAAGCAGTGATTCCTTTTTTCGTGGTTGTAGTCCCAGTTCGGGGAGAGCCACGTCCAGGGATCGAATCCTCGTTCTGCCGTGGCTGGTGATGCTTGGGGCAGGCCTCTCCCAGTCCGTAGTGAGATTAGTTGGGTCGTACGGTAACCAGTCCACGGATCCAGATACCCACTGTGTAGACAAAAAAAAAAAAGCAGTGATTCCTTTTTTTTTTTTTTTGGAAAATCATCTACCGTTTCTCGAAAGAAAAGAAAGAAAAAAAACCTCTTTGGGAGGAGGACTTTGCATTTCTCTTTCAACGCAGGAAGTTTCCTTTCCGTTACTACACTAAAAAGGGTTTACAATAAATTGTCGAACACGGCAAAGAATTAAAGATTCGCATCATTTGTTGTGCTGCTCTGAATCCTTTATTTTGTTGTCATTCTTTCTTCTTTTCTTTTTAGGGTAATTAGGAGGAAACTTCATTTCTAAATCTTATTCCAAGGTTGCAGCACTCGATCTTGTGCTGGTTGTGTAAACGCGTCCCTTGGCGATTTCAAATTCTACGTACGTAAAAGTAAAAGTGCAAATTCTATTTTGTTGTCATTCGGGAAGCTATGAAAACAAGAAGCAAAGAAGAATTGGAAGGGGAAAGCAGCCAACTTGTCGCCTTTTCATACCCCCATCTCACATACCCCAATCCACGCCACCATCATACGCCTGCCTAAACCTAATCCAGACAACGTTGTACTCTTCCCAAAAAAAGAAAAGAAACCCTAATCCATATCTCACGGGTGGATAAAATGTTTTTTTTTTTCCTTTTGGGGCCTATGCTTAAATATCGTGAAAAGGTGTAATTGGAACTTGGTCAGGTAACATTTGTAATGTTGTCCAGAACAACCAAGTAATACGGAAGTCTGTATTTGCTACGTTGGCTACCCAATTACAACATGTACAATCTAACCAATTGCGGACCTTTTTTTTCGCCCTTCTTTTTTGTTGTGGACGGATAGCACAAGTAGGGGCGTGCAAAATCGAAAAATTTCGATCCACTGAAATCGGTAATTTGGAATTCGGCACTGAAATCGAAATTTTTGATTTCAAATTATGCGAATTTGGTTCGAATTCGGTAATGGAGTTTTTGAAATCGAAACTCGAAATCAGAACCCCTTATTTACCTTTGGGAGGAGGACTTCGCTTTTATCTTCGAACAGAGGAAGTTTCCTTTCAGTTACTTCAGTAAAAGGGTTTACAATATATTATCGAACATGGCTAAGAATTATTGATTCACATTATTGTGCTGCTCTGAAGCCTTATTTTATGGCCATTCGTGAAGCTATGAAGACAAGAAGCAAAGAAGAATATATATATATATATATATATATATATATATATATATATATATATATATATATATATATATATATGAAAGTAGTTATTTTAATCAAAATTATTTCTCACTCCTATGTAGCATGCCTAATTGAAGAGAATTAACAGGTTATGGATCACTTGGGTTTTACCCATATTAAATACTATTTGGATTATATTATATGTTTAAAAATTATCTCTAATTTTAAAATAACTTTAAAAAATAACTAATTTTATCTTAATGATATTGCTTTAAAAATCAACTAATCTTATCTTAATGATTCTGCTTTCTATCAAATTATTACATATAGAACTATAGTAAAGTCTTTTTCAAATCACAATTATTGAAATATTACATATTCAATAAATTACTTCTTTTCACTACCATATCATTGATTAGTATTCAAATTGTTCATCATCTCTTCCCTTAATTTTAAATTAACTTAGTGCAAAAAAAAAATTTAACTATTACACTGACAGATTTACTAATATTATTTGAAACTAAATATTTATTGATGAAAAAAGCGGATTGATGGATCTTTTCTACTTAATTAAATGTGAATATATAGTTCTAAGTTGATGGTCATTATAAAAATTTAAAGGGCAAATTACATTTTACTCCCCTGTGGTTTAGCGTTTTTTTACATACCCCCCTTATAGTTTCAAAAACTATACATAACTCCCTCATGGTTTAGATTAAAGTGTCAAAGTGACGGAAATAGTCATTCGTAACGGAACTTCTAGAAATGTCGTAATTACCCTTATAAATATATGACACACTAATCTCGTATGATTTTTATATTTTACTATATAACCCCCTTATGGTTTAATACTTTACCATATAACCCCTTATGGTTTTCAAAATATATACATAACCTCACTTGGTTAATAAATAATTTTCAACTTTATATAAGGGTATTTTTAACATTTTAGGTGACTCCGTTACGAATGATCATTCTCGTCACTTTGACACTTTAATCCAAACCATACAGAAGAAATATCATGTTAAAAACCATTTGCCCTAGCTACAACTGCGTTTTGACAACTCATCAGAAAACTTGGAAGTACTTCTCAGAAATTTCATATCCATTTGGCAGCGAAGCTTCAGAATGACATTCAGGCAGCAAAATATATGGAAATCATAGCACAACAGACCACAACTAAGCATGTATTTCACCTACAGAAATGTCGAAACATATCAAGAACTCTGTTTCCTTCTTCCTATTGGAAGCAGCATAAAACCTGCTACCTAAAGTACATAAGTATCTCCTGTAAAACTCCTGGTAAGCAAGCTCTCAAGGCTTTTGCAGTTTGTCGAAGGAAAGCATGCTATAGTGCATTTGCATGATGGACAAAACAATCAAAGCCGAGCAAATAACAGGCATGCACTTTAGAGGCTTTTGCCACTGCCAGGGGGGATTTCTTACAATCTCTCTTTTAACCCAGTGCATATATCCAGATGAAGCCATGCCATCTAAAGTACTTAGAAGCCCTTGTAATCTCTCTGACCTTCCATGAATGACTCCTTCAGACACAAGGATTTCAATATCTTTTGGTTTATGAATCAGGTCGGACATGAACTTAAAGTAGGAACTTGCCTCAGGTTCGACCCCCTGGCGTTCTTGAACAGTCTCATATTTCAGAAGACATTTGATTAAAAGATCTGTGTATCTGTCAACCCCCAAATCAGGCAAGTAAAGAACAGCTGAAAACTTATTGCACTCGTAATGCATTCCTCTGATCCCGAATTCTCCCCCTAATTTTCGGAATCTCACACCCTGTTCAGATAATTTGCTGGCAGAAACACAGTCCTCTATGTCATCGACCTTTTTCGTCACAGCTGCATTCGAGCTGCGTTTTGGGCCAAGCATGATGCTCTGGAGGCAATGGAGTAAGTCAACTGGTTTTGGAACCAGCTCAACCATCAAGAACTTATACAGGGTTCTTTTGGCCAAACCCAATTGCTGCTGCTTACTTCCAATTGTAGCTTTCATTCTTTGAAAGATATCAAGGTGCATAAGTTGCTCGAGTACCATGAGTGGGATTTGATTTCCGACAAAGAACATGGACTCTATAATGTTGTCCATGTATTCAGTGGCACATCCTACGCCAAAAACAGGATGATTCTCTGCATACTTTAATTTTTGTGAATCGGCTCCAAGAATTGAGAACGCCAGAAGAAGAAAGAAGCAACCATCTTGAATCATCAAATCTTGAATCTGAGGCCCCGTCAAATCCTTCACCACATTGTCAGCATAAACAGCTCTCACTCCTAACTCCATATTTCTTATAGCGTTCATAACTCCTTGAAAAGAAAGTTGTGAGTTGCTCCGTATGCGTTCCATAGCTTCCTCCTTAACACCCTCTGAGAATTCGGTACCAAATCTCCTGTAATTTGGACCAAATACCCAAAGCTTTCCGAATTTTCCTCCATAAAAGTCCGGGTAATATACACAAATCTTGCGCTCAACTGCAGTGAGACCACTCTTCTCGTTTCGACTACACAGCGGCTCCATCCGGAAGAAGTAACAAGCTGAAGTATATGAATTAAAAAGATTGAACCTTCTACCTGCAATCGTAATGATCAACCCCATGTAAGTACCTCTGTGAGTACAATATTACTACAATCAAATGACAAAAACCATTCAAAAAAGTAAAGCTACCGGGATGAGAGTAAATTTGATTCTTTCAAGGGGTAAATCGAATCCTAAGAAATTCAAACTGACTCCCATTTAGGATCTTGCATTGAAAAACATCTTGTTAAGGATTTCAATCAACAGAAGCGAGAGTTAATTTGAATTTCCACCATGCTTCATGATTTGTAGTTGGATTCTCACTATTAAGATCAACAAATGAAGACTAGCTACATAATAGTTAAAGCCGGAGAAAGCAAAGCAGCAGAAACATGACATTAATTGATCCCGTACTCTGAGACGTTATAAAGAGCTTCGCCCGTACCAACTAAACCACATATCAGGACCCAGCATATAACAATGAACAATCAACAGAAGTGACTCAAAATTAAAGAAAGACGAGTGCTTGATGGGTATTTATCAATCTAGATTTCTTGTTTCTTACCAAAAAGGGCACAACGCTTGAACTATCGGATGCCAAAATGACTACCGTCTCAAAGCTGAAGCTATTAGCTTCTTTTTGGTTTGGCGCACGACTCAAAACCTTAGAATTAGTCAGAGCTTGTCCTGTGGACTAGACGGGAAAGGGACGATGGTTGAATGAATGAAGTTCAAAAAACTCACCAGGATGCTGCTGTAGGAGGCCAGGAAAATTAGGGAATGAAGTTCAAGAAACTCTCACAGTGCATGAAGTTCTTCTTCACTGATGATGATGCAAGCAAAAGAAAAACCGAAAATCAGGGAATGCTGATGTCATCCGCCAGAAGTCATCATAAGACTTGGGATATTTCATATTTATACATCCATCCAGCGACCAAATTACAAAATGGGACAAGAGGGCCTCGTGCGTTCACGCTTATCCATCGACCAACCATGTAAAAGGCAAAAGGGCCCTTCTGCGTTCACCCTTCTTTCATCGTGCATGGAGAACTGGATTCTTATTCTTCCAATTATCAACTTATTCCAATTATCAACTTAACAAGATTCTTCCAATTATCAACTTAACCCCTTTAGGATTGCGATATTTCCGTTCAGGATTGCGATTCTTTCGTTTAAAGAAAAGGATAAAAACACTTTAAAAAAATGATCAATTTCATCCATAAACTTTTTTACTAGTGTCGATTTAGTACCTAACTTTTATTTTGATCAATTCGATACTTGAACTTATTTTGTAGCTCCAATTAAGGGTCTCCGCGGTGGCACCACTACTTGAAACTAATTTGACGCCTAATTGACTAATTAATCAAGAATATTATGAGACGCCACTTGCAGGACTGTAATAAAACAAGTAAATCCATATAAAAAATCATCATATAAAACTTTTTTAAAGTTTAAACTTTTGATTTTTTTTACATGATGTACTTGATTTATTATAGTCCCGCAAATAATGTTCCCAAAATACTCTTGTTTAGTTGGTCAATTAGGAGTCAAATAATTTTTAGGTGATAGGTGCTACCATGGAGATCCTTAATTGGAATTGCAAAATAAGTTTACGTATCAAATTGGTTAGGAATAAAAGTTAGGGACTAAATCGATACTAGTGAAAAAATTTTACTGACGAAATTTGCCATTTTTCTAAGCACTTTAATGCATTTGTTAAGTGTAATCCCTTGAAATTTACAATAAGTTTTTTATGATTAACATACTTTTAGCACAAGTTCAAATTTGATACTTTTAGAGCAACTTCTATATTTTAAAAAATAAAAAAATTAACTTTAAAAGTTTTATTAAAAATTTTGAATCAAATGAAAAGATAAATATGTTTTACAAATTCAAAAAAATGACACATTATCAAATAGAAAAAGTACTTGTGCAAATATGCTTCCAAATAATATGATTAAGCACTATATAAGTATTTTGATAAAAAAAAATTCTACTAATTTAAGTGCTTTTTGATAAGTCATCGTAACTCCAAATCGACCAATGCCACAATAAATTTGCACAGTAAAATACAGAAAATCCCATTAATATTGTGATTTGAGATTTTGTCATAATATTTCCTTATTGTTTAAAAACCCATAGATAATGCCCTTATAGTTTGTACTTATTTGAAACTTGGTTGGAAATCATCCAAATTAGCGGAGTTGGACGTAAAGTGGGTTTCAAATTACATAGTCAAGGATAATTTAGTATTTTGCAATTTTTTGTACTTTTCTTTTGCTTTTTCCTTTCTTTTTTGCTTTCCCTTTACCTAATGTTGCCTTTTGCGTTCCCTTTACCTGATGCCGCCTCTTCCTCGTCTGATATCAGATTCCACTTTCCCAAACTTTCTCCTCTTTCCCTAATTTCTTTTGGGTCATTTCTCCTCTGCTATTACATTTTTCTTTTCCTTTTTCCTTTTCTTTTCTTTTTCCATTTCTTCCTTCCTTCACAACCAAAATCATCAACAGCACTGGTGAATGCCAATCATCACCAGTACCGACACCGATCACCAGCAGTTACCCCACCGAGCATCACTAATTTCAACGTGATTTTAATGCCCAATGATCCCAAAATAACACCAAAAAATTTCCAGTTAGATAGATCACAAAATAACAACAAAAATCCTCAGTCAAATTATCTCAAAATTTTATCAAAAATTTTTCCAATCAAATTATCCCAACATAACACCAAAAAACTCGCAAATATAGTAGCTCTATTATTAGCCTCAAATTAATCCCAAATTGAATAGAAACACCGATCACAAAATTAGATCTAGAATTGGCCAGTGATGATGGTGGGCATTTGTTGATGATGGTGATTCTGATAGCTCTAGTTTTGATTAATAAAGGAATCTTGGAGTTGTCTAGTGACAGAATGAGTCACGGTTGTTTAGAAATTTCCAACGAGGAAAAACCCAAAAGTCACGAAGAATCTCGGCAGCAGGAATCTCGAATCTAACTCCAGCAAAGGATAAATTCATAATTAGTGTCAATCATCGGAAAGACGCTTAAGGCCACTAAAGAATTTGGAAAAGCGATAATTTCACAATCTTATCCTGAAGTATCTGATACTTGCAGAGAGCTCCCCTTAGGTTTTAAAAATTACACCTGGTTCCCTTGCTTTTACTGTTTATGTAACAAGATAGATCAATCAGGCTACATTTTTCCTCAAATACCCTAAATTATCCTTGTTCTATAAAAAACAAAAGAAAATTAGTTTTCTCAACACTTTCTTCTAAATTTGCAACAATACCACCACACAAATAGTTTGAACAGTTCAAGAATTTCAGCAGTTCCAAAAATCCCAACCTCTGTCTTGTAATATTATCTCAGGCTAAATGTTTTTGAAAATCAATTTTCCCTTGATAACCAACAACCAAACTAGCACTATCGTAAAAAAAATAATAATCTAACGTACCACCACCAGTTCAATAACATTCCGAGCTCCACAGAAATATATATTAACATCGTAAAATAGAGTAACGCCATCTATAACAAAATCAGAACCAACAATATTAATCAAGTAAAGAAAATCAAATGCATTTATTAACATGCTACACAAGTTTTCAGGATAATAATCAACCCAACAATTTTCCCACTAATCCCTCCTCTTCCATGCTTTTTAGTTATCAATTGCATTATTTATTCCTTTATCATCACTACAAGCATATTCATTTCTTTTTAATTGACAATGAAATCTGCTTCTGCAAGTAAAATAGTGTCATATTCATCAAGTAAATAAAAATGGTTATGGTATGATAGGTCATCATTAAGATAAATAAATATGTAAATATAGAGAAAATGTAAGAGGAAAGAAAAGGCAAAGAGACAATAAGAGAAAAGAAGAAAGAATCGTTGCTTACAAGAGTAAGAGAAAGGGAGAAAAAAGGAATGGTGATTGGTGGAGAATAAAAGAGGTAGGGTTTCTTTTTCTTTTTTCTTGGTTTTATTTAACCCTTGCATCATATTGTGAATTATCTATTAAGTGTAGGACATTATAATCATATTATCACATCAAAGGAGGTTAGTGTAATTTCTTAAATCTGAAGGGAGTTGAGTGAAATTGTCAAAAACCTCAGGGGAGGTTTGTGAAATTATCCCTTTGGAAAAAAGGATAATTGGGTGGTGGTAGTGGTGGTGTTCGATGCTAGGGTTGCAAACGAATCCAACCACTCACGAGCCGATCGCAAGCTGCTCGAGTTTGAGCTTGACTCGAGCTCAATCAACATCGAACTTGAATCGAGTTCGAGCTGACCAAATCGAATTCAAATTCAAAAATACTAAATTGGTTAACTTGCGAGCTGGCTCAAAATCGATTATATATATATATTTTTTATTTTAATAATAAAATTATATATATTCCTAATATTTTATTATTTATTATAAATTATTATATTATTTATTTTTTAAAAATAAAATAAATATTTTTTTAAAGCTCGAGCTCGACCTTGGCATTTTGAACTTGTCGAGTTTGAGATCGAGTTCGAGATTCATAAAATTACGTTGAAACTCAATTCGATTAGGGTGAAACTTGACTCGATCCGACTCGTTTGCACCCCTATTTGATGCCATCAATGGCAATGACGGAATCTAGAGCCACTAGATAACTTAGGAAAAAGAGACAGATAAGGCGGTGGTGATGGAGCTACTGGTAGAGAGAGAGAGAGAGATTTTTGAGGAGTTTGAAAAGGAGTATTGTTGGTGTAGAGTTGGGTCCGTACAGTAGGTGAAAAGAAGAATTGCTGAAGAAGAACAAGATAAGGGAAAGAAGGGAAAAATTGCTGCTAAATAGTAAAGTCAATAAGTATGAAAAATATAAATATTTAAAGGAGAGCAGTGTTGGAATTTGATGCACTTTCATCTAAAAAGACGGTTTCCATCCACCGTCCAAATTAATCCATAGTACAGAAAGGTTTTTTGCGTGTTTTTTTAATGATGATAGGGGGATTCCATGACCTTTGATCAGAATTTTTATGTATTTTATTCTAAATTTGCATAGGTTTAACCCGTCATTAGGATAGTGATATAAATCAAATTATATTAACTATTTTCATCAATTTGTTAATAAAATTTGCATCTTATCCAAAAAAAAAAAAAACACAGTCCAAATGATGTTGTTGTCAGTCTTGGCCTATTCAATTTTGAGTTTTATTTAACCGATCGATCGCGCTTTGGTCTTTAGCATCAGTTGTCCCCACGTGTTGACTCATTGACGCAAATTGTTCCTAGTCAAGAAAAACCAAAGGTGAAATAATCATTTTAGTTGCTTATTTTTGAGACCGTGATCATTTACATGTTAACTCCTTGACGCTAATTGCTCATAGTCAGGAAAAACCAGAGGTAAAATGGATCATTTTAGTTGCTTAATTTTGAGACCGTGATCAAATTGTTCCTTATGTGTCAATATCCATCCTTTAATGGAAAATTAGAGTACACTTTACGTGCACATCACATGCACCATTAAAAACAGCTGTTTACGTTTAATATTATTAGGGTTTTAGTCCCTTTTTCTATCACCGTCAATTGATTTAATCTCTCGTCTCTACAAAATAAAGGTTAATGAATGATTTTTCATTGACTTCTGATAAAAAATTAGATAATTCTAATGAAATTGATAACATAAAATGTACACCATTAAAACAGCAAAAAAAAAAAAAAAAATCTCGCAAGCCGGCCTCAATCTACTATTTTTCTAGATTCACCTCTCCCAATTTCACCAAATTTCTAAATATAACCGTTAATTCATAAGCTTTCGTACCGCGCATATAATACAAGGATTATGCATGTTGCAATTGGAGAAACAGAGGAGCAAATTATTTCCCTCACCCAATTTTCCCAAATTCATGATTTTCAAAGGACACAACAACAACAGTAAATCATGCGATCAAAAAGTTGAGGTTGCAACAAAGAGTACCAAGAACTAAGAGTTAGAGGTCATGACAAATTTTTTCTGTCTTTTTGCTGTCCACATGCAGTGGCGCCGAGGCAACATATATCTAAGCCAATAAAACTATAGCTTGCAGAAGCACAAGAAGAAGAAGAAAAAAAAATCCCCAGCCACTGTTCCACGGATCAGTGTTGAGTCTTCAATGGCTTATTAATTTGTAGCAATTCACTAATACGCTTATTACTCCAACGCAGAGACAGCGAAGAGTTAGATCACCTTTATTCAGCTATCAGAGCGCTGATCAACCATGTGCCTTGTAGCAGGCCAGAATAGTAAAGTATGTTTGCAAGAATTGAAGTGAAAAAATAATACATTTACGAGGGTTTCTCATAATGTACCCAATCATGCGTTTTGTAGATATCCAGCATTGTTTTGGGGGGTATGTTTTGATCTGTCTCCTTATGTGGCGAAAGTGCTCACAATCACATGGTACCATGTCATCAAACTTGCTCAGAATTTCTGGCAAGGCCTCTGCACTGCCTAGAATGACTCCTTGGGAGGAAAATAGTTCAACATCTTGTTCTGTACGAATTAACTCACTCAAAAGCTTAAAGAAGGAGGTTGATTCTGGTTTAATCCCTCTCGGCTTTTGAGCAATCTCATATTTGCGAAGACATTCCACCATCAACGCTGTGTACCTGTCAACCTTGAAGATAGGCAAGTAAAGAACACCATTGAAGGGACCATGCTTGTAATAAATACCTCTACTTCCCAGGTCTTCCTCTAGTGCTGCAAATGCAATGCCTTTTCTGCAAAGTTTCCTGGCTGAAGGTAAATCATCAACTTCATCACCCACGTTATTGCCGCTTACTGTGATAGCTACATCTGAGCCACTTTTTGTTCCAAGCATGCATGTCTGGAGGCAATGTATCAGATCGACTGGTTTCTGGTCCAGCTCCGGTACGAGTAACATGTGTACAGCTCTTTTTGCCAATTCCAATGGTTGCTTCCATTTGTTTTTCTTCATTAGTTCCTGAAAGAACCCAAGTTTCATCAATTGCTTGAGCACTACAAATGGGATTTGGTTACCAACAAAGAACATGGAACTAAGCCACATCTCCATGGCTTCTCTGACGCATCCTATCCCAAAAAAGCGATGATTATCCGGAAACTCAAGTTTGAAACCATCCATTCCCTCTCCAAGAATGGAAAACGCAACCAAGAGATAAAAGCAACCATCAATTGCCATCATTTCTCTAAATTTGTCTCCATCGATATCCTTTAGATCACACTCAGGATAAGCAGCTCTTGCTTCTTCTTCAGTCTCCTGTAATCTGCTCAAAAGTTCTGGTAGAGTAGAACCCGACTTCTCCAGTACGAAATCCAAAGCTAGCTTCTTCTCTTTTTGTCTGATGTCCACCTCTCCTTTCAGTTCTTTTTCCAGATAACAGGGGCCAAATCTCCAAAACTGTCCAAATTGGCCATTATGATATTCTGGCCAAAAGATGCGTATTTGGCGCGGTATGTTATTGGTTGGTTCACATGTGTTTTGCATTAGGATCAAAGAGATTCAGCTCCCACGTCCCACCTGGTATCATATTCAAAGAAACTCAAGTAAGTTGCAAATGTCTTCTCCAACACATAGAGGTGATGGAGGGGACCTCAATAATCATAGTTACATACCACTTGAATATATTCAAGATAGGTGAATGCCGTAATCAACACTGGCAGAATCAGGACCTACAATCAGTGTGGGCAGTGGAGGCAATATTATACACCTAAAATGATATTATTACTGTGCAAATAAAATTTTAATTAAAAAACATGTTTTGTACGAGTTTTGTGTTGTGGAAGTATTGATTCAAGTAGTAATCAATTTTGTGTTTTAATAGCTTTAAAACACCATACCGAAGAAGAGACTGTCTAAAAGAAATTGGTTGTTTAGGGGAGATCATATGAGGGCGAAGATTTCTTACAATATAGAGGGCAATGTAAAAAGAAACGAGTATTTTTCAAATTTGAAGGGGTACAATTATAATAAAAACATAAAAATTTGTAATAATTTCATGGCTATTTTTTAAATTTTATAAAGTTGACGGGCAACACAATGTAGCTCCGCCACTATTTATTGAACAAAGAGAAAGCACTTGGTTCTCACTTTTTAAGTGTGGACAACGCTTGATTAAGGGGTGTTCATATTTTCCAAATAATAAAAAATCGGCCAATCCAATCTACATTGAATTTTGAATTTTTGTAAAATAGAATTTAAAAAAAAATCAAAATATAATTTTCTATAAAAAAAAAATACATTACCGAATTACTGTCTTAAGGCTACCAACAGTAGAAAACAACTTATTTATCATAAAAAACTGCAAATGATAGTAGGAAGGCTTGAGTCCCGGAATGAGTCTAGCACAATGTTGTTTCCTACTATATCCATTTTCTTTTGTTTGGCAAAAATACCAACTTTGCTCTAGAACCATAATTTCTTTTTCAAGGAATTAAACAAACGGAGGAACAAGAGAAAACCTCAAAGGAAAAAAAAAATATGGGGAGAACCCAATTTTCCAATTGTGATGAGAAATAGAAAGGGTCCAATTCCAAATGAGACACCACAATGGAAGAGCTTTTAATTTTTAAGGCCCCTTTTTAAATGTTCAAGAAACCAACCCAACCGACGAGTTGAGCATGAACATTCAAGAAACAGCCAGGAACAGCAAATATTCAAGAAATTTTGTGTATGTAAGTCACCTGCTTATAACGGCCGCACTTGTTATCATTGGAAGAAGCCAACCTTTACGATCCCATGTGTTTCACTATCAAAACTGAACGATCACAGCCAAAAAAAAAAAAGTCAGATAGTTAATTGAGCTAACTAGCAGCAGCATGCATGGCACCAAACACACGACGCACTGATACAAGTAGTTTCACTTAAGGGGAAAACGATGAGGCGCGGCTCGATCGCTTAATATTTGTGGTAAAAGCAGAATTATTTGAAGTAAGTCGATGATAAAAAGCTTTGAGGGCGGGTTGTTTGAGAAAATCGGGAGGGCAGAGGGACTTAGGGAGTGGCGAATAACTTCAGATTTCGGTAGTACGAGGAAGAGGATAGCATTGCTAGAACCAGTTATGGCATTAAGTACGAGGAAGAGGATTCGGCCCCAGGTCTGGGAGCACAGGTAGAAGAACTAATAAAGAAAGTTTGATCTGCTGCGACGGGACAGCGTTGACCGCCAAAGGCCCACACGCAGCCATATGAGCTATCAACTCATAAAAATAGAAAAGGAAGGATACTCCACCCAGAGTACTACTATAAGCCAAGAATTATTAAAGCTCACAATAATAATATGACGACTAGCTAGCTAGCACCATCAAAGCTACTCGTATACCTTAGTACTATGACAAAAGACAGGACGAGAGAGGAGGCAAGAGGGTGAGGGAAGGGAGATTAGCGAGATTTTTGAAGATGCATGTATGCAAGGGTTGTAGACTTGTAGTTGAGGTGGAGCCGTGCAGTTGGTGGATTTTAAGCTAGGTAGGTTGTTTATGTATATAACAACGAGACAAGACTAGGATGTTTCGTGCCAAAAAACGAAAAGTTAAGGTAAGAAAAGGAGTCAGAGAGTATGTTTCTTTCTTGAAAAGGAGTGACGAGTATGTTTGGTGCAACTTTTTGGACATAACGAATTTGTTCTGCAGCTGTGAAAGAGCATGACAAAGGTCTTCGTTAGCGCAAACTCTAAGGAGGAGAGACCGAAGAATATGTTCGGAGCAAGCTTTTGGACATATAAAACGATTTTGGTGCTGCAGCTGTGAAAAAGCATGACGAAAGTCTTCGTTAGCACAATGTCTAAACAGGAACTATTTTCAACTATTTTCAAGAGTCACATATAAACTTATTAGGTACTACAATGACTAAAAAAAAAAAAAGAGTAAAGGATAAATCATTTGCTATAAGAACCCTATCCTTACCATCATTATTCTATATTTTCCATTTCAAGTCCTAGGGTTTAAGGCTCACCGGGCCTTTGAACTATTTACAGTAACAAAACGAGGGATAGGAACCCATGTAATATCTTTCTATCTAAAGAGTAAGCCATTTTTTTCAATTTAAGTGGATTGGTGAGAAAGAAGTCTCTCATCTTTTGTTGTCTATCGATTCGCATCACAAGCACTCTTTTATTTACTTGTTGACGAAGACAAGACTTGCCCAGACACAACTGTTATCAATCTCTCCACCTGCCACGTGGTGACTACCACTTGCCCCCTAAGAGTCATTTAAGTTCTCCCCTTACCTTTTATAGGCCAGCATCTTTCCTCCTCACATATTGCAGATGTTCCTTTCCTTGCATGGAACCTTTGATTGGGAAGATTTACAGATGGCTGGAGAGAGACTGGAAATGCAATATCAACCACTCATGGAGGGAATGTTTACAAGGTAGCTGATGGCCTGGCTAAGAATGGGAATTAACATAAAAAGGAGATACCACTCAACTTCAACCATGAACTTCAATTGCATTGATTGCTAAATTAGGAGGAAACTTCATTTCCAAATCTTATGCCAAAGGTTGCAGTGCAACCAATAAAAAGTGCACTACCACTTGCATATGTTCTTTTGGGTATAATGGACTACTACTTGCACATTTATTCATTCATGGAAGAAGATTATATTGTGTGTTGTATTTTCTTTTCATGTTCTCACTTGTTCCAGATTTTATAGGGCATGTACACTCTATCGATCCTTGATTTGGTAAGAACCCATACAAGTATGGCGTGCAAGCTATCCTTGAATTGGTGAAAGCCCATGTAGTATTGTTGGGATATCAAGTGTGAATCAATATCCCACATCGGAAGGAGATGAATAGAATGAGGAACATATAAGTGGGAATGATCTATAGACCCAATGCCTTAAGGTTTTGGGTTGGATGTGGTGTCAAGTCCATGGTTGTGGTTCCATTCTAACTCATGGTTAAATTCTCCCCGAGTTTGGCTCTCTCAGAGCCCAACAAGTGGTATCAGAGCCGATGGTTCGGTTGGGCAGTGACTTCAGGATAAAAAGCCAGTGGGAGTGGTAAGGCGTGGCTTGGATAAGAGCGGGGGAAAAAAAAAAGATCATGCAGACCTGCAGTGAGGCAAGGGCATGTGGGTTTCTTGAGCAAAAATCGTACACTCCAGATTAAAGTGGGCTTGATGGAGTGGATGGGCTAGGGAGAGAGGTCCTACATCGGAAAGAGATGAGTAGAATAAGGAACATATAAGTGGGAATGACCTATAGACCCAATGCCTTAAGGTTTTGGATGGGATGTGGTGTCAAACCCATAGTTGTGGTTCCCATTCTAGCTCATGGTTAAATTTTCCACGAGTTTGGCTCTCTCAGAGCCTAACAAGTATCAATTTATACCTCGTATATTGTCATATGGAAATGGGCTGTTTTCGTATCTCGGTTTTATTTTGGAATGGTTTTATATGTTGAAATTAAAAACCAAAAAAAAAAAAAAAAGCACGCCACCCAATTAACAAAACCAAATTAATTGTGGTACAAGGTTGCCTTCATACAATTAATTTGTGCATTTCACTGCTAATAACTATATATAAGAGGTAGATTGATGTCTAAATGTTTCTTGATCGCATGAAGTATGATAAACTTTTTTTTTAATTTTTTTTTGGGTCTATGCTCAAAGATCTTGAAAAGGTGTAATTGGAACTTGGAAGTAACATTTGTAATGTTATCCAGAACAACCAAGTTAAACGGAAGTCTGTATTTGCTACATTGGCTACCCAATTACAACATATATAATCTAATCAATAAGAATATTGCGGACCTTTTCTTTTTCACCCTTCTTTTTTGTGCTCGTGTAGATAATGATGAACTGCATTGAAGCTATCTTAACTCTTAAGTAAGTAATCTGTTGATAGCCTATTTATCTCCAAATTAGTGAGTGCCAACTTTGTCTCAACGTGTCGAAAAGAAGAATTTTAAGAATTTTCGATTAAGAATTTAATCTCTCCAATAGAATTAAATTAAATTGAATAATTTGGTCACCAATATGTTTAATTCTCCACCATGACTAGCCGTGATTCTTTTTTTGGGGGTGTTCGAGTGCCAACCTCTTATATACCTTTGGGAGGAGGCCTTTGCTTTTCTCTTCCAACGGATGAAGTTTCCTTTCAGTTACTCCGCTAAAAGGGTTTACAATAAATTATCGAACATGGCTAAGAATTAGGATTCACATTGTTGTGCTGCTCTTCAAGCTTCAAGCTTCAAGCTTCAGGAAAAGGCGACAAGTTGGCTGCTTTTCTCTTCTTCTTGTCATTCTTGAAGCTTGAAGACAAGAAGCAAAGAATAATGGAAGGGAAAAGCAGCCAACTTGTCGCCTTTTCTTACCCTCAATCCCCCATCATATGCGTGGCGAAGACTAGGAGACTAAACCTCATCCACACAACGTTGCACTCTTCAAAAAAAAAAATTTGAATTATATCTTACAAACAAGTTTTTTATGACGGAATTCATTACTATATCAATGAATTTTTGCATGTGAAAAGAACCATGGAATTCTATACTAGTTACCTGATATCTTAATTAGGTTCAGGCTTATAAATCTTTCAGGAAGAATCAAGCAATCTAACATTCGCGTTGGATGAGAACTTTATAAACGAGTCGGAAACTTTTAGATCAGTTACTTGATATTGTAAATCGTTGCCGGTTGAAACACAGATGGCTCGAGTTACGCAATCTTAAAGAGAGAAAATGGAGAAGAAAAAGCCAGCCAGGTAGTAAAAAGAAAAACAACTAGGGTCCTCTCCATTAATTGGAAACAACTTTTTCTCCTTTACACTTGGATGATAGATGAACTTGTTTTTTGAGTATGTTGATAATGATCTACTTGTGAAAATCAAATTAATAACACAAGTAGATTATTTTACAAAATTCTGAACTTACCAAAGAAGAAGAGTAAGGGTTTGAGAGTTGAGATAAGAATCTTATGATCACATAATTAATGTCCTCGCAAGTTAAACTAGGTCTAGGGGATTGCAAAATTTTGATTGTGTATATGTACAAAGAAATACTTAGATGGATAAATGGAGAAAAACGCAATGGGTGGATCTCAACCCAGTAATTAGCACCACAAGGGGTTATGAATAGATAGATGTAGAAGCGCTCGTTTGTTCATGCAAAATGAAGGCATTCTCCTTAATGTAGAATTTTAAAGTAATTTGTTTTGTTAAATTTGGCAAAGAGAATTTTAGAGTAAAATCTTATGATTATATGGAGGATTTTTAAGTATAGTTTTTAGATAGATTTGCGTTAGGAAACATTAGAATTTTCTTTTGAATGAAGTCAAGCTTCTGGTCATTTTTTGTGGGGGCTTCGTCCAACAGCAATGGTTGCCTGATGGATACAGGTTATGGTCTTAAGTGTTAATTTTTTTGGACAAGCAAAAGTATGAATCAGTTTTTATGGGAGCTGTTGTTAATTAAGCCTATCTGAACATCTCTTCGAAGAAGCTTAATGTATCTAATGCGTTGAGAAGACAGCAAGTCCTCAACAGAAACATAAACGTGCTTCCAAGCATAAGCATACTTAACTAATCTAATCCAACTATGCTGAAAATTAAAAGCCAAAAGAACGAAGGAGAAAAGGGCCAAAAAATAGTCTCCCTCAATAAGAAAAACTTTCGATACTCTTAAGTATGAGCCAAGAAAAGAGTACAGTGGAAATTATGAACCAAGAAATCTTTCATCCTTTGTGGAAATTGAATGTTAAGATGATCGTTTGTCTCACCCAATTTCTAAGTCTGTCCGTTATTTGGGCGGAGAGATGTTGCGTTTACAAAACCCAATTTTCGTTGGAAGTTCTTTAGCTGCCCAAATAAGTAGGACTATTAAGTATTAGGATTAAATTTTTATCCAGTGTCAATATAGTGAATTTTTTACACTAATAAATAAAAGGTACAGATGTATACTACTTGTATAAAAAGTGAATTTCAAATTTTGAATTAGATTATGTGGCAAGCATCGTGTATATATTAATAGTGTATAAAAAAAAATTACCCTAAATATTAACCATATGATGAAGAGGTTTGCATTTCAACCTTAAAATTTTTGTTGGAGAGGAGGGACACGGGAGGGGCCCTATATGGATAGAAATTATAATTTTACAAGCGCAAATTTTGGCTTCTACTTTTTTTAAAAAAAAAAATTTGACACTGAATTATCTAGGAAACTAATTGCACTTAAAATGAAAAGTTTTAATCAAGTTTCTGTATCAACAATTTTTTTTTTTTACCTACTAAATTATTTTAACAAAGCAACAGCAAAGTTAAGTGTACGGAACTTTAGTAAGGAAGCTATGTATTGATTGATAAACTGAAATATGCAATAGTTGGACCACGGCAGGAACGGTCCCTGCCGGTTGACCGTTCCTGGCGGTTTTGTGTATTTTGCACGTGACGGTGTAATTTTATTTGCACACGGTGTAATTTTAGAACAAAATTTTATGAACCCTACATACAATATGAAAATCGAGGTATAAGACATGATCTAGATCATACTTTTTTTGTGACCAAATGAACAGGGACGGTTCTTCTGACCGTCCCTGTCCCTTGTCCACAATAGTTATGTATTAGTACAAGTATTCATTTTTTAATCTTCTCATCCTTACAATCCCAAGGAGAAAAATATGGTTGACTATTCTTTACTATTAATCTTTGAAGACAAAATCATATTTAAAGTGCAAATGGAAAGTACTCACAAAAATAATACAGATATAAATGCTGGTTTTATATGTTCAAGGAGAAAAATTTTCGGAATTTTCCAATTTTATTAGTTTCAGCTCATATATAGAAGATCATATGTACGCGGAACAAAGTATTAAAAATTGAAATTTGGTAGATCAAAAATGAATAAGAAAATGAAATAATTAATGAAAAGGTGTATGCAATTTAGCTTTAAATAAAATTTTCTTGACATAATAGATAAAATTTTAACAAGTCAACATGTAACGCCAAAATAATTAATCAATTAACCAAACAGTACTAGTAAGGTCCAAAAATATGTATAGAGAGGTAAATGTACAATTTTTTTTTTCTTAGGGTCTGTTTGGTTGGAAGTAAAATGTTTTCCTTGGGAAAATATTTTCCGTGGAAGTAATTTTCCATGAAAATCATTTCCCTTTCATCATTTTCAGGTGTTTGGTTAGTTCATTGAAAATACTTTCTTACTTCATTTTTCTGGTGTTTGTTTAACTTTTGAAATATTTTCACTTTTATCTCTATCTTTACTTTTTACACATTATAACTACATACTTCTTCCCATGCAAAATAAAAAAATTTATCTCATTGTTTAACTTTAAAAAATCTTGGAGAAATGTATATATGAATAAAAAATATCTCTTTAAGCAATAAACAAATTGCTAGCCATTTAGTGTCAAATATAAATCACTTGTAATGCTTATTGTGACATATATCTTGCACTTTCACTGCTGAAAGTTTCTCTAGAAAAGAATGTCCCTATTATACATAATTAATTACTAACATAGGATGAGCAGGATGAATTTTTTTTTTTTGATTTTGAATATACTAGGAGGAGGGTTGGGTTGGGTTGGGTTGGGTGGTACGGGGGAGGGAGTGTAAGGAAGAGGTCTTGGGTTCGAATCCTCCTGTTTACATTAAAAAAAAAAAAGAACATACTACAAGATGTTTTCAGTAAGTTTGGAACATATTATAGGCGGGATGCATACATTTCGGAAAACAACTTCAGTAAATTTGGAAGGGAAGTTGTTTTCCATAAGATGAGTGAAAATATTTTACAAAGGAAAATGTTTTCAGTAACTTTTGTGCAACCAAACATGGAAAATTAGGAAAATATTTTCCTGGAAAACATTTTCACCCGAAACAAACGGACCCTTAATGTTCAAATTTTTCATAAAGCAACAGCTAGGTTGTGTCTTCTTCTTCGCAGATGTCAAAGTCGATCAAATGACGCAGGAGCTGGAAGACAATCCTTTAGGTATTGTTATGCTTTGGAGATTTCATGCGAACAAAGCTAGTGAACTCCGTGTGGTTATTAACATTGCATTTTTTGGGCCTCGTTTACTTTTCCAAATGGAAGCACAAAGAAACCTCCAAATTGTACTATAAACGAACATTTAAACGAGGATGCAGGTAAAAAAAAAACCAACAAAGGATTCTGATCATCATTGAATTCTTTCATTTGTGACAACCCTTTAATGTCCGGATGGGGAGGGTTCTAAAGTAAGTTAACAATAGAAAGAATGTTTGAGCGAAGGAGAGAATTAATAGGCAAGAGTGCCAATACTTGGCACATTTCCTGGGGAGCCTTTTTGAGTGGTGTTCCTGTCCTGACCGGCCAGATTGCTCAAGATTACTGAAAACTTGTAATTTGCCACTAATCTAGAATGATATAAAGGCACTGACATGTTAGAACTTGTAATTTGTCATCAGTTATATCAACAATGGTTATGGTTTTTACCTTTACGGTCCTTTTCTCTTCAATCTCTTGTTTACCGTTTTATATAAGGAGGAGGATGAACAAAGACCTCTCGCCATCGAAGTAATCAAACATTAGAACCAAGTAAAAGCATTAACAAAGAAGTCTCAATATTCGCACTCATATATATGGGAAAACCATCAGTTTTGGTATTGGCGCGGGGGTCTAAAGTAAGCTAACACAGCAAAGACTGTCTGGATTAAGGTGAGGATGAAAAGCAAGATAGCCAAGAGTTTGAACCTTTCCCAGGGAGCAATGTTATAGTCTCTCAGTTGGATCCTCAAAAGGTGGAGGTTTGGAGTGGTGTGCTTGTCCTGGCTGGCCAGATTGCTCAAGATTGTAGGCAACTTCTCTTTATGGTAGGGGTTGTCTGCTTTGATGATTCCTTTTTTGGCTAACAGCTTGACATCTTCATAGGTACAAATGAGATCGTTCATGAACTGCAGATAGGATCTCACCTCGCGTTTGCTCTTGCCCTGTTGTTGACTCTCCTCGTAATGCTTCAGGCTTTTGAAAACTAGTTCTGTATCATCACCAACTGTGAATACCGGCAAGTAAAGACGAGCAAAGATGAAGTAGTCTGTAAAACTTATCTCTGTACAGCCCACCTTTTTCACTTTCCTAAAACGGATTCCCTTCTTATTCAACTCGGAGGCGCTAAGAGTCAGGTCCTTGGCTCCATGGACTCCCCTGCTGTCCCCCAAATCAACATCCCCTGTATCAGCGTCAACGAGGTTGACATTGCTTAAACTTCGTCCTGGATCAAGCATGAATGAGTGGAGCGCATGAAGCAAGTCAGTAGGCTGCTGTTCTTCACCCCGAGGGTTTGGTGATGCAACAGTTTGATTGGCAACATGTTCTCGAGCAGGCAGAACAAGCAACTCATACATGATCCTCTTGGGCAGTTGTGATGGGGTTTCCCAGTTCACTACTTTTAGTATATCCTGGAAAAAACTTTGCTTCATAAATTCATTGAGCACCACAAGTGGAATTTGATTCCCAACAAAGAACATCGCCTCAATCCACCTGTTGACATCCTCTTTCTTCTTTTTGTTGCCAAAGATAATGTGATTGCCGGGATAACCCAGTTGCTCGGAAGAAGCTCCGAGGATGAATAATGCCAACTGGAGGAAGAAGCAACCATCTTCAATCATCATCCACCGGAACTGAGACTCTGTCAAGTTACGCACGACTCCCCCAGCATCAGCATAACTAGCTCTGGCTCTTTTCTCTACCCTTCTCGTTGCAAACAAGTAATTTTCTATGGTTCTGTTTCTGTTCCCGCCTCCAGATTTTTCCAGTACTTTATCCCACGCTTCCTTCTTTCCACTGACCTCGGATTCGTCTTCACGGTAAAATGGGCCAAATCTGGGGTGCGACACTTGGAGCTTTCCCTTTTCTCCAAGTTCATCGAGGACTGAAGGGTGGCACTTGCATATCCTACAAACGGGCTTCTCATTGACTGCGACTAATGGGATGTCTTCAGGGTCATCTGAGCCGTCTACCAGTTCGTATTTGTGCCAAGAAGTAGACATATTCGATCTGCCTCAGGTCAAAACGCAGATTCAACTTATTTATGGCTCCTAATCATACAACAATTTTACTTCTTTTGAACCAATAAAATTGGGAAAAGAAAAACGTTTAGGAGTTTCATATCAGAAAGAACCGGTTACCCCTTTTCACTGAAGCGGACCTCAAAAAGGAAAAACAGTTGAAACGAAAAGCATGTCGTGAATTAACCAGATGGAAGAACAGTTTAGTCTAGGTTGAAGGTTCCTCAGCTCCAACGAAATTCTTGGCTGGAAAAACAATATGAGAGAGTGAAAGTTCATAGTAGCAATGATGCTAGGTTGAAGAAGAAAGAGCTAAAGGAACAGAGCCGTTTGCAGTTGGCTAGTTGGAACTTGGAAGCAACCCTTCACGGAAATGAGAGAACCAACCAGCAAGAATTTGCAAGAATTAGTGTTAATAAGAATTTGCAAAATGGAATAATTGCAGAAAGCTCCCCTAAGGTTTCTAATAATTTCACTAGCTTCCCCTAAAGTTTATAAAATTACATAAACCTCCCCTGAGATTAAGGTTTTGATAACAAAATTAGTCCAATTAAAAAAGTAACATTAAAAAAGTACTTTAAGAAGAGAGATGAAACTTATATTTCATAAATACCCTTTATGCATGTATATAAGTTGTATTAGTAAAAGAATAAAAATAATTAAAAGTTAGAAATAATTAGTACACACATTTTACCACTCAAAAAGTTTGCATTTAATAATTTAGATAATACAAATAAGTAATAAAACTAAATTAATGATCACAAGATTCAGCAAAACAGACTAGTCATCTCTTTTAACATGATATTTGTTATGATTCTTGTGATTTTAAAAAGAAAATTTTTTTCAAATGTTGTTTTTTTCCCCTCCTTTCTAATTGATTGAATTTTCAAATTCTTGTGATTAATAGAATTTGACAATGATCAGAAATCAATTGTACACAAGGTAAGAAAAAGGGTTTTGATAGAAGAAAAAATACAAACCAAAAGAAAGTTGTTCGTGAGGATTTTTTTTTTCCAAAATTTGAAAGTTTTTCTGTTTAGAATCACAAAAATCATAGCAAATATCATGTTAAAAGAGATAACTAGCCTATTTTAATGAATCTTGTGATCATTAATACAGTTGTGTTACTTATTTGTGTTGTCTAATTTATTAAATGTGAACTTTTTGAATGGTTAAATGTGTATATTAATTGTTTCTAACTTTTAGTTATTTTTATTCTTTTACTAATACAATTTATATATATGCATAAAGGGTATTTATCGAATATAAGTTTCATCCGTCTCCCTATAGTTCTTTTTTAATGTTATTTTCTCTAATTAGACTAATTTTATTATCAAAATTTTAACTTTAGGGGAGCTTTGTGTAATTTTATAAACTTTAAGGAAGACTAGTGAAATTGTCAGAAACCTCATGGGAGGTGAGGTTTCTGAAATTATCCCTCGCAAAATTTGATACCCTCTAGCTTACCTATTGGTTGCCCTATATAAACTATGCAGAGTGAATTTTCTAGCCCCACCCCTTCCCCTTTCTGTTTGGGCCCTTTGGGCCACTGTGCCGAGTGAATTTAATACTCTAGATTTGAGAAACATTTGCAATTACCATTTTACGGGACAAACAACTTTATTGGAAACATATCAAACTTTTCCATATAAGATCCTAAAAAAACCATCCACGCAGATATCTCAGGCATTGTTTATCTTGTCCCGAATCGGCTCAAATAATTCAGGAAATCAAACAGAAGTTAGATAAGTTTAGAATGAGGAACCTATGCTGTCCATTCTTTCTTAAGTTTGGTGAACATAAGAATGGTTTCATCTATGGTGGTGGAAAGCTGACTCACCTATGCATGGTGGTAAGAGCAAAGGAAATTAGGACAACACATCGCAGTGGAGCAGGACAAAAAAAAAAAACTATTAAAAGTAGTGACCGAGTAGACTTCGGTCCCGTTTGATAAGTGAATTTTTTGGGTGTTTGTCTAAAAATTTACTGTAACTTACTGTAGAAGTTTTTTAAAAAAATTTTAGAGTGTGTAAATTTTTGAATATTTTGAACTGTATAGTGTAAAAACTTTGAAAAGTTTTTTGAGGTCATTGTAGCTAAAGTTTTTAAAAAACTTATTATAGTAGACAAACTTGGCAAAAAACTTGTCTGCCAAACAATGCCGAAGTTTCACGCAAGGTGGTCCATTTTAGTTTTGGGAGAAATAACATGTATGCCCCTCAACAACTTATAGGCATTTGTATGCACCAAAAATTGTCATTAATTGGGGATTAGCTCGTCATGCCTAATTGGCGGGAAACAAGTTGCAAAGAGTGGGAAGAGTTGAAAAAATTGGTCAGATGCAATAATCCTTGGGATATGCCGAAGTGAAGCCATGTGTACTCCAATCTTAATTTGTAAATGCTTACTTGATAAAAGAGTTATGATGGTTTAAATTTAATTGTTAGTTGATATAGATGATTAATTATATACATAAATAATTAAAAGAAATTAATTTTGTATAAAATTAATTTTTTATGTAATTACATTTATTAAAGAATTTTGGTTTATAAGGTTATTGTAATTTAGTAGTTACAACATTTAGAGTAGTTACGAGTAGTTATAATAGCAAAATGTGATTCAGTAGTTAGAGCAAAAATTAGTTTTTCTTTAAGGATAAAATAGAAATTTTTAAAAATGACATAAAAAAGTTTACACTAATTGTGATCCCTCTAACTTTATATATAGCATAGATAGTGGCCTTTTAAATATTAACATTATCTAATGATAAGGATAACCAAATTATAATAAAAATCAAAATTTAATCTTAAAAGTAAGTGCTAAATTTAAATATTTTGTTGTGATATGGATATTGATATGGATTATCTAATGATAGCATATCCATTGAAACAAGCCGGCAATGATAGCTAGATAAATGTCAATTAAAATCATGTGTTCAAATTAACATACATATCCGAACAAATGCACTTGACGATAAATTGGAATTGAAATTGATTAAGTTGGTCGATTAGCATAGATGAATTATCATAAACATAATTCGCATGTTCTAAACTAAGATAGATATCATAATCCTTTTTCTGGGGGACGGGGGGTTTTATGTAGTGTGTAATTGAATTTTTTACATTGAACCAAATTATTGTCTAAGCAACTGAGTCACAAAAGTTATGGATGATAAATTGAAATTATTTGAAAAATTGGCAGTTAGATTGAAAGATTTAAAAAATTGGCAATCAAGTAATCATGAAAAATGTTTGCAATCAGCCTAATGCATGAAATTATTGGAGAATAATTTCAAATTTGAAAAGGAAAATATGAATATGAGTAAATGTGAGTTGATTGAACAATAAATTTGGCTATTTCATTGTTAACCATTTCATTAGTTCATGTTATCTTTGTATGTTAACAATTTCATTGTTTTATTAGAATAATAATTTGATTTCATATTCACCAAATCAAACTCTAATCGAATTGAAATCAAAATTCAATATAAATCTTTTGACAGATTTTATCAATATTGAAATTTGGTTAAAACACCAATCTCGGTTCTAATTGACCTTTGTATTTTTTTTCGAAGTAAAGTTAGTAATTGATAATAATGTCATAGTGTGTTCATGTGTGAGTAGCTATTAAGTAACTAGGCTATTAAGTGTTGTGATTGTAATCAGAATGTAAAAGATAATTAAGACTATTAATAATCCACAATACCTTTTTTTTTGGCAAAAAACCACATACTATATTTTGGATAATATGGTATTGTGTTGAGAATATGTTGGCATTCAATTTACACAAAATATTTGAACGGAGAAAAGAATGATTCATTAATTTTCATATATCCAAACCATAAGATATTGCTTTTGTATGGATTTTTACTAGGTATGCATTACACTAATCTTTTAGAACTACATCTTCAATGTATTACCTACTCAAGTTTTGATTATTAAATTATCCAGTTATAGTAAGGGTTAAGATAAATTAATGTTGCAAGGTTTAACAGTGTTCTTAGATAAATCTCGAGGTGATACATTCTTTTTTTTTGGTTAAATAAAATTTATCCCCTTAAGGTATATCCTACTTTTAAAAAAAAAATTGTTTGGTCTCTCTTCTTCTTTTTTTTATTCGAAATTAGTTATCTTTTTTAATTGAATTTATCCCTTTAAGTCAATTACCCATTTTGAGAATCTTGTATTCCTTCTTTTTGCAAACTAGAGGGTGATACTTATCCATTATAAATATTGTTTTTTTAATTATCACTTAAGTCTATCTAATAGTGAAGTTTAATTATATCAATCCAAGTAATTTTGGGTGAAAATTTGGAGATTGGTAGTTGGCGACTTTAGTTGACTTCCGCAATTTCACCCCTCTACCCTTAGCCCTTGCTAAATCTTGAAATTTTTAATTTTCATTTACCGCTATTATTCGGGGAATTGTACCCCTTTCGTTTCATTGTTAACGTGATATTTTCACTTTTTTATTGTTTCAAAATAAAAGTCTCGTGATAAAAGTCAAACAACTTGCAATACAATTTTTCTTTTACACGCTTAGTAATAATGATAAGATTTCATCAATTAATAATAAATAATTATATCAATTAATAATAAACAATTATATATGACCCACCATAATACATGCACACTTTCACAAGTCATATGGCCTTTTGTTTTTAGCTGGCTATTTCAGTTTCAGTGTTCAAACAATGGATAAGATTGGAAGAATATGAAAAGTGCAGTCCAACATTTTATTGTGCATAATAAAATAAGTGCTATTCCCAAAAAATGTCCCAATTTTGTGGGACAGAGGGAGTAGTTCGCGGCTTCATCAGTGGGGATTTCCAGATTCCACCCACTACAAAGCCATTTGTATTTGCTGTTCACTCCCTCGTACTAACCCGCAATTTGTCTTTTAGTTTTGGCTTGTGCCGGTGACCTTATCTGAATTGGGCCCCAAACACACAAAGAAAGATGGCCATGCATGCTGAATTGTCTTGTTAATATTTCTTCAGCTTAACCAACTACTCTAGCCTAGAGTAATTCACTATCAGGAAGAGCCTTAAAACTCTTCTTGAGTATACGTCAATAGATTGAATTTCTTGACCTATATTCTAATACAAAATTTTTTGTAAATTTTAATAGTGAATGTAAAGGCACCCGTTTGATTCAATGACAGCTCAGTCCTCTCCAGTTCTCCATTAACTCCCTTTGATCGACCCATGCACCTTAATGTAGAGTAGAAGCAGGTGTAGAATAACATTTATCGTATCAAAAAAAAATAATATTCTTTCTGCATAGGGTGGAAAGTTACCCTAATCTTAAAAAATTGATTCCACCCTTGAAGTCACCCTACTTTTAAAAAATTGATCAGGAAGGACGCATACTTTTTTTTATTATTTATATAATAACAATTGAATAGGACGGACAACTTTCCACTACCCTACTTTTGAAAAATTGATCAGTAAGGACGCAACTCTCCGCCCTAAGAGAGCGACCCTACTTTTAAAAAATTGATCAGGAAGGACGCTTAGTTTTTTTTTCTTATACCATATAATAACAATTGAATAGGTCGAAACAACTTTCCACTACCCTACTTTTAAAAAATTGTCCGGGAAGGACGCAACTCTCCGTCCTAAAAGCGACCCCACTTATAAAAAATTGATCAGGAAGGACGCATGCTTTTTATATAATTGAGCGGGATGAACAGGGAAAAGGACAAGCAATGAGACAAGCTCTCTTTGGGGTATATTATTTTATTATTAGACAAGAGGGAGATTCTTTTTGAGGATATGGGAACCACTACTTTTGAAAAATCGATTAGGCAGGATGCATACTTTTTAGGGATAATTTTGGAAATCTCCCCTAAGATTTCATGAAATATCACTAAGCTTCCTCCATATTTTCAAAATCTCTCTTATCACCCCTCAAGTGATTGTGGTGTCACATGTCAACATCAAAATGGATGAATTATCAACAATAACCTCATCACTTCTAGCAATTATCTAGCATATGAAAAGCAAAAAAAAAAAAGAAAAGAAAGCATGTAATAGCCTAAAGTCTGGGAAACAGTTGGCCCACTTACAAAATAGAAATTGTTTTGATTTCTAGTTCAATTTTTTTCTTTAACATTGGACTTTATAATTTGAATTGAATTTGAGGCCAATACATAATAGTGTTGACTTTTCATATGCACTTAGTATAAATCATTATTGATATTGTGCAAGCGTCTTGATAATTTTTAATATAACCAAATATTTTTTTAAAAAAATGTATCCATGGCCACCTTTGTTTTTGGTTTCATACTTACCTTAGTTCACTAGTTATTTCTTAATCTATTATCCTTAGTTAGGGTAAAGAAATCAGCACCATGTCTTTTGACATCCAACACTGGTAGCAAGTTTAGAAATGAGAATAAGATCCTTATTATTACCCTTTTGATATCTTTATTAATATGTTTTGTTTTATTTTTATTTTTCTTTGAATTTTCTTCCTTACACTGATATAATCAGAACAAGTGGCTATGATAATGTTCTTTGGAATACCAAATTTTTTTGTGCGTACGTCCAATAATAATACCCTTATAACAAAGGCTAGTTGAAAGGAAACTAACTTTGTTTATATTGAAAAAAACTGGGATGGTTTTGAATGGTTGTCCTTGGGAGTTTTTGTAAAAAAAAGTTAAATATATATTTTTCTATTTACATTGTTGATTACAAAGTTTTAAAGTTCCAAGAAGGTGTACAAATAACACAGCACAAACAAATAAACAAGAGTAAAATGTCATACTTTTTGATAGCTAGTCATTTTCTTCTACCAATTTTCTCTCAATCTGCCCATTTTCTGAAGCTATTTCTGCGTTTTAATATTGCTGCCAGGAAGCCAAAACTAACCGTTGCCCTCCTTACGGTCGTTCACTTTTCTCACTTGCAGTCCAATTTTCATGCATTTCACTCTTTGACCCCCTCACTTTCTACATAGATTTTTTTTTGTCAGCTTAAGGGTATTAAGGGAACTAAAACACACTCTCTCTCCTCCAAAATGCATTTTCTATTAATACTTTTGGTTAGAGGGGCTTATATTGTTAACAAAATATCAATTCAAAGGGTGGTAAGAGAGATTTTGAAAACGTGAGGGAGCTTAGTGATATTTTACGAAACCTCAGGAGAAGTTTATGAAATTATCCCTACTTTTTATTATATAGTAATGATTGAAGAGGATGGACAGGGAAAATGGACAAGCAATGAGACAAGCTCTGGTTGGTTGGGGTGTAAACTCCCTTCTCGACTCTACCTACTACCATATCTTTAGGCATGAAGCCAGTCAGAGGGGGAAATGTTTTAGGACATAGCTATCACAAACTATGATGCGTATGATCTGGAGTCTCCACCTTTGGACTGGAATCTCAAACCAAGTTTGCATTTTGTCACATCTAAATTCTAAACAAAAAGAAAGAAACAAAGAGGATATAGAAACTCCTATACCCATGCATGCAGCAACATAGTAGTAAAAAAGAGACTCTAGCTTAGCTTTATAAGAAAGACTCAACCAGAGAATTAGATCAAAGCCTCTGTAGAATTAACTAGACGAACACCATACAAAGATTCTAGTGAACAATCAAAGACGGAAAAACTTACCAACATTTTTTTTTTTAAAGGAAAATTTCCTGCTGTGAAATCGAGCTCCTTTCACAGTCAACGGCTGAAAATTAGTTTTTACTATCATTTATCGTGAATGAACAAACTTCGATAAAACGTATGAGCTTGATTAGTTTATGGGCTCAGTAAATTAATTACTAGTTCTTTGGTTGGTTGTATAAACCAAAACTTTCGCGCAACACGTGATGGCTCTTAGTTAACTACGTAGTTCATTAAAGAGCGTAAAGATTCTGCAACAAACAAACCATAAAAGAATAAATAAGCAGAAGGACAGCAGCACGATCCGCAGGCTACTGATTTTGGGAAGATGACCGCCGTGGCAAGCATCTCAGCTGCCGTGAGGAGGCTTCAAGAATTGTTGCTCGACGAAGCGAGAGCTTTAGGCCAATTAAAACCGGTGGTCGAGGGCACTGTGTTGCCGAGACTGCAGGAGTCGGAGGAAATGTTGATGGGGCTACCAGCCCATAAAATAAGAGTAAAAGGAGCCCAGGATGATCTGGAATTTGGAAGAAGGACCAGAAGTCTGTTGTCTTCTATTGAGGATAAGGTGGAATCGTATGCCCTCCAACCTGGATCTGCAACTAGCAGTAGTCGTGAAGCATGTTGCGGTGGTGGTGGTGGTGAGAATACAGCGTTTGGGAAGCTCGTAGCTGACTTGAAAGTTGCTGTTGATGGACTCAAGGATTGCATTACATCCTACTGTGCAGAACAAAATCAATATCAACAGATTCGAAAGCTAGGACAAAAGTCCCAATGGCTCGTCTCTCGAGCAAATTTCTCTAGCGGCCGCTGGGGAGATGAAGCTTTTGGATTGGAGGAGGAAGTACGTAAGCTGACAAGGGTTTTAGTCAGTGAAGAGACTGATCCCAGAGTCGTTTTCATAGTCGGAATGGGTGGAATCGGTAAAACAATCCTTGCCAAAAAACTGTTCAATCAACCTGATGTTCGGCATCATTTTAAGGGATTCGCCTGGGTCTATGTAGGTGGTTACTGGAGCACCAGAGATATCTTGGTAACTATAATCGACCAACTGTCCTCCTTGCCGAGGAAGAAACGGGAGGCGATGATGAAATCCGAGGAAGTGGAGCTGGCCCCACAGGTGTTCACAATTCTACAGCGAAAAAGTTGCCTGGTCGTTTTGGACGACTGTTCCGACCCTGAACTCTTGGATATCCTAAGCATTGCCTTCCCATTTGCGGTGAGGAGTGCTTGTGCAAGCAAATTCATTCTCACCACTCGAAACCGGAATTTAAGCAGATTTCTTGATCCAGGTGCAGTATACAGCTTGCGCATGGAATCACTGAATCCCAACAAGAGCTGGGATCTATTCTCTCATATTTGGCGCAAGCTAAAGGGTCAGTCTCTCTCAACTTAAAACAAAACAATCATCTTTGCTCTCTCTCTCTCTCTCTTGTTTTGGTATTCACGTCTTCATTTACTTTTTAATAGATTTAAGGGAAAGAAAAAAGAAGAAGAAGAAGCCCAATAATTTCATGGTGCAAAGTGGTATTAACAAGAGATTTAGCTACAAACTTGACAATGAATATTCATAAACATTCCCGACCAAATCACTTGGGGAAGAACATTTGCCTGCAATTTCAATCAAAATTAAGCTCCTCTCATACATTAATTCTCTACAATTAGCTAGAAATTAATCAAAGAAAATCAAAATTCCATAGTTCTACTGCTCATGAGCAGCCCTACTTGATGAGAGAATTAGCAACAAATATACTATATCTACAATTGATTCTGTGTTACATTTGTATAACCTGCTTTAAGCTAATCAAAATAGAAGAGAATCTGACGGGATTTCCCGTGGAAGGAAGCCATATTGCCACAATTAAACTGGCAAGAGACACTCCCACCAAGACTTAAATGTGGTACCAACAACCCGCAACCCAAGAGGCTGTTGGGCAATTGATTTTTTGTTACATGGTACTTCATAGACTTGGGTGTTGACGCTTGTACAGTTGAAAGTAATCTTAACTTTTTCGCAAGGCATTTTTTGATGACGTTCCAATTATTGTTATTCGTGACACTTCTATCTGATGTCATTTTCTAAAAAGCGCCAATGTGGAATGCCAATAATAACTGTTTAAAAAAATACTTGAGCTTGGGACAAAATCCTGGTTAACAAAATTGTAATTTACAGATGCTCCTGTTGGTAGATTTTTAAAGAAGATATAACCCTCATTTGAATCTCAACGTCTTGGTTTGTTTCGTTAATTGGCTTCTGGTTTTCTCTACAGAGGGTCCGATCCCAGGGAGACTGGTGCCAATTGCATGGGAAATATTAGCTCGATGCGAAGGCTTACCATTGGCTATCATTGTACTGGCGAGCATGTTAAGCACTGGAAGGGAAGGTGAGCGGAATAGGGTGCTTTACAATCTTCTTGAGAACCGCCACCAGATGGATGGATTTCCCATAGGCTTTCATTGCCTACAGTCAGCTTACTACGCTTTGCCACTGCGCCTTAAGGCGTGCTTTGTTTATTTGGGAAACTTCCCAAACAATTCAAGAATACAAGTAGAGAAGTTGTGCCAGCTTTGGATTGCTGAAGGTCTGATATCAGCTGAGGATAGGGCAAGCGAAGAAACAATGATGGATGTTGCAGCAAAATATTTCGGCGAATTGGCACTAAGGAGCTTGGTAACTCTGGAAGAAGATGAAGTGTCAGACTTAAGGCTCATGTCCGGCCACATTCAAGGCCTGATAAGAAGTCTCTGCATAATAGAGGGAAGAGAGGACGAATTTTTTGAGATCATGCCTGGCTCGGAACCATATATGATTTCAAAAGCACAAAGATGTGCTATATATTTCGATAAATATTACAGCGTATCAAATGTTATCCCCACTGCTAACCTTCGGTCTCTTTTATGCCTCAACTCTGAACAATCAAGGCAAGGATCTAGGTGGCCACAGGGACTTTTTAATTTCAGAAAACTTAGACCGCTAAGAGTTTTAGATTTTGACAGAGTTAGTTTTCAGGATGGAAATCTTCCTCAAGGAGTAGGAGAGTTAGTCTACTTGAGATACTTGAGTTTTCGAGGATGTTACCTCGAGGATTTGCCATCATACATTGGCAACCTTTTGTACTTGCAGACCCTCGACCTAAGGGTTCAAAAAGATTGCATAATGACCATTTCAAATGTCATTTGGAAGCTTGAGCGATTAAGACATCTGTATTTCCCTCTAGCATTTCAAACTCCTGATCATCGTGGAATGTTGAAACTAGATAGCTTGAAACAACTAGAGATACTTGAGGGATTGAATACAAGTGTGTGCAGAGCTAAGGACCTCATAAAGCTGACCAACCTTCGGATTCTAGCAGCAACTGCAGAAGGAAACCTCGAGGACTTGGAGCTCATCATCCGCTGCATAGGCATCAACTCAAGCCACTTGAAGAGGACATCGCTTGACATTAAAAAGTTTGATTGTTACTCTGAGGAACGGCTGTCTTTCATACAAAGATTATTCAGCTGTCCTGTTCTTGATACTCTGCAAATAGAAGGGCACATAGGAAAATTGTCAGACATTGGTACAATCTCTGGAAGATTTACTGAGATTGTGTTAAATGGTTCTGAACTTGATCAAGACCCTATGCCAACACTGGGGAACCTTCCCAACCTAAGGATCCTTGTCTTAGAAGTCGAGGCATACTTAGGAAAGAAATTGCATTGTTCTGATACAGGTTTTCCTGAACTCAGGAGTTTAAAGCTCTCCAAGTTGTACAACTTAGAAGAATGGGAGGTGGACGAAGGAGCATTGCAAAAGCTTTCTACTTTAGAGGTTTCCATGTGCAGGAGAATGAAAAAGCTTCCTCAGGGATTACAAAGCATCATTACTCTCAGAAAGCTGAAGGTCAGCATGATGCCACAACAATTCTTAGGCAGGCTACGAATGAAAAATGGCAGAGGAGGAGAAGATCGTCACAAAATCAACTCAATGTGTTCAATAGAATTTGGAAATGATGATCCTTGGCTTGAGTTCACCAATTCAGCAAGTCAGGTAATCCTTCACCATCTCCCCGTGGAATTTTACTTACATGTCAAATCTTTCATCCTTCAAGAAAATTTGTTGCTACAGGTAGGACTTCTCGATGCCAAACACACTAGTAAATATTCATTCTTAGACTAAGTTAATACAAGATGGAAGTAATGTACAGTTGGATACATTGCACAAGCTGTCACTGTAGTTGATGCTTCAGAGAAGGCCTCGTTTTTTAATCCCTCTATATTCAGTTTTTAGGTCAATAAAATTTTACTTCTATATAAAAGCAGTCCTAAACACCTATGATTTCATATACCTTTTTGGGTTTTTTGAATCTTCAATTTTCAGGACCAAAATAAACGAGCACAGACTTAGAATTTTCTGTGCCTCTTCAGTCTTATAGTCAAGCTTGGAAAATAGAGTAACAAGCTAGTTTATTGTGTTTAATACTCCACATTTCAGCTAGCAATACAGGAATTCCCAGAAACAATAACACTAACTACGATCGAATCCCAATCCCAGAAACAGCTTGAATGACTTGAGAGCATTCCTTGAATAATGTTACAAGTCTAATAGAGATGTTGTCAGATTAGACATCCTAACTTCTTTTATTTATTTATTTATTGGTCTTCTATTTTGCAGCAAAAAAATTCCTTTGATGGCAGAATCACCGAATCTCAGGCTTCAAGTTCAACTCAGAGTCCAAACCTAACTGGAAGTTTTGCATGCTTACCAGAAACTGAGAGGGAAAGAGATGTTTACCTTCAATGATCCCAGTTGAGAAAATGCACCAAATTGTGAACTTTCATCTCCACTTTAACTTGCTTGTGCCCTGCTCCAACATTGTGGCATGGCCTAGGTATGCTCTTCTCAGAAGTCAGACCAGAGAAGAAAGATGGATATCAGTCAAGCTCAAGCTCCAGACACCGTCAGAAGTTCAGTCTGGACTCCAAGAAACGAATTGAAGGAGGATGTTTACCTTAGCAAGAGTTGCACTAGCCAATCCCTGTTCTTGAGGAAAGGCTTCTTTCCTGCACCGTAGTCTTCACATCACTCACCAAATGCCCTGCTTCAATATTTTGCCATTGGTTAAGTGAGTTTTCAATTGTTAATTTGAACTTTATCATGTCAAAGACTTTCACATATAAAAGCTGCATTCTGAATTTCCGTTGTTGTATTTCTATGTAATAGTAAATGCTCTTCTTTGCATGAATAATGTTGGCCACACAATCTCATTTTATGGTCTAAAATAGTATTAATGTTTATGCTTCTCTCCCTGATAAGATGGGTTGATTATTGCTATCTCTATGCATAATGATTATTTAGGCCTAAACTATATTTATAATTATAGCAAGGTTGATTGACACCATCACATCGTCAAATAAGTTCTAAAATTTATAATTATAACCATAAAGAGCTTCTGCCAAATTTCTGTAATTCTATATAAGGTCATGCGATTATTTTCTAAGGAATCTATCTTTTTATTTTTTTCAATTTAGCCCTTGTGCCAACTCTCACTCACGTGTCATGAGACCTATTGACTTGGAATCTTTTTTTTTTTTTAAACCATATTTTAACTTCTCTGATCCCAAAGTGGATTCAAGCAGGCATGGTGGAGAATGGTGGTTTATGTACAATTGTTATATATATATTTTTTTTTGATAAAATCCGTATAAACGCTATGGTTGAAAGTTAGGATGTCCTCTTATCGTTAAAAAATGTTCATAGCACCTCTCATAATTCAAACTAATATGGAATTTAATTAACAACAGGCTTTTCAAAAATGTTTGTAATATCCCCTTATGATTCAAACTAATTTGGAATTTAATCGATAACAAGCTCGTTACTTATAAAAGTGATATCATTTTTGGGATGATAAAATGCATTTTATCCATATTACACCATTTTTTTTGTCCCAAATTCCTTTTTTAATTTTTTCTTTTGCTTTATAATTTTTTCCTTTGTTTCCTTCTTTTCTTCTTCTCCCCGAACCCCATCCCACCAGTACCACCACACCACCAACACTGATCACTATAACTCCCACGTCCACCAACAAAGGATTCTGATCATCATTGAATTCTTTCATTCGTGTGAGCCCTTTAATGTTGGGATGGTGGTTCTAAAGTAAGCTAACATAGAAAAGAATGTTTTGAGTGAAAGTGAGAATTAACAGGCAAGAGCGGCAATACGTTGAACATTAATTTCCTGGGGAGCCATGGTCTAATCCCTAAGTTGCGTCTTCAAAAGATGGAGAGACTTTGAGTGGTGTTCCTGTCCTGACCGGCCAGATTGCGTCTTCAAAAAATTTTGACACTGAATTATCTAGGAAACTAATTGCACTTAAAATGAAAAGTTTTAATCAAGTTTCTGTATCAACAATTTTTTTTTTACCTACTAAATTATTTTAACAAAGCAACAGAAAGGTAAGTGTACGAACTTTAGTACACTTGGGATCCTCGGTGACAAAGTTTTCTATGCCAATTCAATGCCACCTATAATATTTTGTCAAGTGTCATGTTATTATTTGCACTTTAGGGTCCGTTTGTTTCGGGTGAAAATATTTTCCTAATTTCCCGTGTTTGGTTGCACAAAAGTTATTGAAAATATTTTTCTATGTAAAATATTTTCACTCATCTTATGGAAAACAACTTCCATTCCAAACTTACTGAAGTTGTTTTCCGAAATGCATGCATCCCGCCTGTAGTATGTTCCAAACTTATTAAAAACATCTTGTAGTATGTTCTTTTTTTTTTTAGTGTAAACAGGAGGATTCGAACCCAAGACCTCTTCCTTACACTCCCTCCCCCGTACCACCCAACCTTCCCCCTAGTATATTCAAAATAAAAAAAAAACCTCATCCTGCTCATCCTATGCTAGTAATTAATTATGTATAATAGGGACATTCTTTTCTAGAGAAATTTTTAGTAGTGAGAGTGCAAGATATATGTCACAATAAGCATTGCAAGTGATTGATATTTGACACTAAATGACCAGTAATTTGTTTATTACTTAAAGAGATATTTTTTATTCATATATACATTTCTCCAAGATTTTTTTAAAGTTAAACAATGAGATAAATTTTCTTATTTTGCATGGGAAGAAGTATGTAGTTGTAATGTGTAGAAAGTAAAGATAGAGATAAAAGTGAAAATATTTCAAAAGTTAAACAAACACTAGAAAAATGAAGTAAGAAAATATTTTCAATCAGCTAACCAAACACATGAAAATGATGAAAGGGAAATGATTTTCATGGAAAATTACTTCCATGAAAAATATTTTTCCAAGGAAAACATTTTACTTCCAACCAAACAGACCCTTAATTTTCTAATAATTCAACCGGTTTGGTTTAACACAAGTTTTTTCTATTCTCTAAAACTTTGAACCAAACCAAACCAACCGGTCTAATTCCATTCATCATTGATTGCCTTCCAACAAAATTGCACAGGAACTCTTTTTGACGTTGATTGCTTTGAAAAAGCCAAAAAGAGAAAATTCCCAGAAACTAGTGTGCTGAAAATTCCGAAATGGTGACTCGCACCGCTGCTGGAAATTCTTTCAGCTATATTGTTGGCTGACTCCGATGAGCTCTACACTTCAACGACGTCATCCTTTTGATTCCTCCACCAGCTCCACCAATTAAGAAAGATAACACTGCTCCAAGTAAATGTACCTTCTCTCAAAGGAGGACGTAAATCTGGTGCCCAGTTTTGCAGTTCCCGGCTGATGCCCAATTGAATAGCAGCAACCTGACCTGCTCCGAGGAGTGCCCAATGGCAATTAGCTGATAACAAAAGAAAATTGCTAAAGTTGAATTGAATCATCAATTAACTCATCCTAGGCAGGTAGAATGATTTCACACACAGCTTGCATGATTAAGGAACCACGTGGTTTTAAATTTGCTCGAAAAATTAATCCCACGGTAAGGACTAAAACCTCAAACACCACCAACCAACCTCCCAAAAGAGACCCCCAAAAAAAAGCAATAATAATCAAAGAAGAAAGACTGAAGCAGAGCTAAGTTACATAAAAGAAACACTGGGGTTTCATTGGTTATCAAAGAGCCGCAGAAAGCTTTAATTTGAGGACTTCCTGAATAGGTCTTGTCAATTTGCTTCAACAGTCGAAGGCTACAGTTTTAGCTTATTAGACAACGGTTGAAGCTTTCAGGGACTTTTTCTTTTTGACTTTGTTCAAAGCAATCAACGATGAAAAGGTTTGGACTTTGGAGGCAATTTTGTTTAGGGTTATCTTTTTTTTTTTTCTAAAGCAATCGATCTTGAGTGGTTGCTGTACAAAAGTATTGGTAATGGAATTAGACCAGTTGGTTTGGTTTGGTTCAAAGTTTTAGAGGATAGAAAAAACTTGTGTTAAACCAAATCAGTTGAATTATTAGAAAATTAAAGTGCAAATAATAACAGGATACTTGGCAAAATATTATAGGTGGCATTGGGTTGGCATAGAAAACTTTGTCACCGAGGATCCCAGGTGACTTTAGTAAGGAAGCTATGTATTGATTTTTATTTTTATTTTTTTTTTGTCAAAAGAAGCTATGTATTGATTGATAAACTGAAATATGCAATAGTTGGACCACGGCAGGAACGGTTGACCGTTCTTGGCGATTTTGTGCATTTTACACACGGCGTAACTTTATTTGCACAACGTATAATTTTAGAATAAAATTTTGTGAGTCCTACACATGATGTGAAAATCGAGGTACAAGATGTGATCTGAACCATATATTTTTTGTGACCAAATCCTGATCATGAACGGTGTGCAGCGATGGTTCTTCTGATGATCGTCCATGTCCCTGTCCATGTCCCTTATCCACAATAGTTATGTATTAGTACAAGTATTCATTTTTTAATCTTCTCATCCTTACAATCCCAAGGAGAAAAATGTGGTTGACTATTCTTTGCTATTAATCTTTGAAGAGAAAATCATATTTAAAGTGCAAATGGAAAGTACTTACACAAATAATACAGCTACAAATGCTGGTTTTATATGTTCAAGGAGAAAAATTTTAGAAATTTTCAATTTTATTAGTTTCAGCTCATATATAGAAAATCATATGTAGGCAGAACAAAGTGTTTAAAAATTGAAATTTGGTAGATCAAAAATGAATAAGAAAATGAAATAACTAATGAAAAGGTGCATGCAATTTAGCTTTAAAAAAAATTTTCTTGACATAATAGATAAAATTTTAACAAGTCAACAGGTAACGCTAAAATAATTAATGGCAAGTTAAATTTTATAAATCAATTAACCAAACAGTACTAGTAAGGTCAAAAAATATGTATAGAGAGGTAAATGTACAATTTTTTTTTTTCTTAATGTTCAAATTTTTCATAAAGCAACAGCAAGGTTGTGTCTTCTTCTTCGCAGATGTCAAAGTCGATCAAATGACGCAGGAGCTGGAAGACAAACTTTCGAACAATTAATGTAAGGGACTACCTTTAGGTCTTGTTATGCTTTGGAGATTTCATGCGAACAAAGCTAGTGAACTCCGTGTGGTTATTAACATTGCATTTTTTGGGTCTCGTTTACTTTTCCAAATGGAAGCACAAAGAAACCTCCAAATTGTACTATAAACGAACATTTAAACGAGGATGCAGGTAAAAAAGAACCAACAAAGGATTCTGATCATCATTGAATTCTTTCATTTGTGACAACCCTTTAATGTCCGGATGGGGAGGGTTCTAAAGTAAGTTAACAATAGAAAGGATGTTTGAGCGAAGGAGAGAATTAATAGGCAAGAGTGCCAATACTTCGCACATTTCCTGGGGAGCCTTTTTGAGTGGTGTTCCTGTCCTGACCGGCCAGATTGCTCAAGATTACTGAAAACTTGTAATTTGCCACTAATCTAGAATGATATAAAGGCACTGACATGTTAGAACTTGTAATTTGTCATCAGTTATATCAACAATGGTTATGGTTTTTACCTTTACGGTCCTTTTCTCTTCAATCTCTTGTTTACCGTTTTATATAAGGAGGAGGATGAACAAAGACCTCTCGCCATCGAAGTAATCAAACATTAGAACCAAGTAAAAGCATTAACAAAGAAGTCTCAATATTCGCACTCATATATATGGGAAAACCATCAGTTTTGGTATTGGCGCGGGGGTCTAAAGTAAGCTAACACAGCAAAGACTGTCTGGATTAAGGTGAGGATGAAAAGCAAGATAGCCAATAGTTTGAACCTTTCCCAGGGAGCAATGTTATAGTCTCTCAGTTGGATCCTCAAAAGGTGGAGGTTTGGAGTGGTGTGCTTGTCCTGGCTGGCCAGATTGCTCAAGATTGTAGGCAACTTCTCTTTATGGTAGGGGTTGTCTGCTTTGATGATTCCTTTTTTGGCTAACAGCTTGACATCTTCATAGGTACAAATGAGATCGTTCATGAACTGCAGATAGGATCTCACCTCGCGTTTGCTCTTGCCCTGTTGTTGACTCTCCTCGTAATGCTTCAGGCTTTTGAAAACTAGTTCTGTATCATCACCAACTGTGAATACCGGCAAGTAAAGACGAGCAAAGATGAAGTAGTCTGTAAAACTTATCTCTGTACAGCCCACCTTTTTCACTTTCCTAAAACGGATTCCCTTCTTATTCAACTCGGAGGCGCTAAGAGTCAGGTCCTTGGCCCCATGGACTCCCCTGCTGTCCCCCAAATCAACATCCCCTGTATCAGCGTCAACGAGGTTGACATTGCTTAAACTTCGTGCTGGATCAAGCATGAATGAGTGGAGCGCATGAAGCAAGTCAGTAGGCTGCTGCTCTTCACCCCGTGGCTTTGGTGATGCAACAGTTTGATTGGCAACATGTTCTCGAGCAGGCAGAACAAGCAACTCATACAAGATCCTCTTGGGCAGTTGTGATGGAGTTTCCCAGTTCACTACTTTTAGTATATCCTGGAAAAAACTTTGCTTCATAAATTCATTGAGCACCACAAGTGGAATTTGATTCCCAACAAAGAACATCGCCTCAATCCACCTGTTGACATCCTCTTTCTTCTTTTTGTTGCCAAAGATAATGTGATTGCCGGGATAACCCAGTTGCTCGGAAGAAGCTCCGAGGATGAATAATGCCAACTGGAGGAAGAAGCAACCATCTTCAATCATCATCCACCGGAACTGAGACTCTGTCAAGTTACGCACGACTCCCCCAGCATCAGCATAACTAGCTCTGGCTCTTTTCTCTACCCTTCTCGTTGCAAACAAGTAATTTTCTATGGTTCTGTTTCTGTTCCCGCCTCCAGATTTTTCCAGTACTTTATCCCACGCTTCCTTCTTTCCACTGACCTCGGATTCGTCTTCACGGTAAAATGGGCCAAATCTGGGGTGCGACACTTGGAGCTTTCCCTTTTCTCCAAGTTCATCGAGGACTGATGGGTGGCACTGATAGGTTGCAATTTTATCATTTATTTTATTATTAATTTTTCCTATTACCTGACCTAATGTGGATTAATTGCTAGATTCTACTCACTTTTGATATTTTGCATTTATTTCAGGGAGTAGAACGAAAATATAACAACAGGTGCTAATTTGGCAAGAAAAGAGTTCAGATGATAGAGTTTGTCCTAGGGGCATTTTTGGAACAATAAATGCTGAGCCCTTGTTGGGCAAATTGGGCCGAAGTCTTCATTTTTCCGCACAGGAGCCGCCGCAAGGAGCACTACTTTATATAGGAAAATTGCGCAGGAAAAAGGGGGTCTTCTTCTTCCTCTGCGGAAGGAGAGCCGCCGCGCAGAGCTTCTCAAAAGAGGACATTAGATAGGAATAGAGCAAACAATGGAAGACAACTCTTTAGCTTAGTCTTTTGACTTTTCCTTGTGGGCTCCAAGAAGCTTTTCCTTTTCCTTCTCGTATGACTAGACAAGTAGAGACCATAGAATCAATTGCTGTAGCTTTGCTATCTTTTCAAACATTGGAACCGAATTGAATTTCCCCAATTTCAAGGGACAATGGCTGCGGCTCTCTTTACAATTTCTGGTGGGTTTAGTTCATCAATTATGAGCTAATTTCCTTTTTCTAGTCAAGGAGCAACGGATGTTTTGATTCGTCTAAAACTTGTGAGATCGACTTAATTTTATATTTTTCTTTTATTTATTAGTATTCGCATATTCCTTATTTGCAATGCTTGTGATTATTTAATTAATTGATTGTCTTGGATCCAGATAATTAGTTGATTGGGTAATCTATTGTCAATTAGGACATTAAATCCGTAATTGTTTAATTGTCCTAAAATAGTGACAACTGGCATGATTAGGTTTGTGTCAGGGGAATACGCGGGCTAATCTAAAATAACCCTGGTAGTGCGTTATTTGGTTAGAATAGGGCTTCTCTAATACGTAAGGCAATTGGGGAATTAAATTCTATGGGCGTACCTAGGATTATTTCTCAATTAGAGCAGTGATTAACGGGCGTACCTTGATCACCGACACAGTAAGGAGGGGTTGACTGCCATCGCTTGTTTGGTAGTTATAACCTATTTATTGATGAATAATTGGAATTGCCTTTGCTTCAATGATCAACTAGATGAACCATTGCTGAAGTTATTTCTTGGCTAGATCCTTAATTATCACTCATTTGATTTTAGTAATTGGTTATTTAATTTTTAGTAGTTTCTTAGATTTTATTTGAATTCCTTTGAGTGTCACCTTTTGCACAAGAACACCCCCCTTTGTCACTGTGAATTTGAAAAGAAACAATTACTCCCAGTCCCTGTGGATTCGACCCTGCTCACCGCTATCTACAGAAATTACTTTTAGTTTGAGCAGGTTTTATTATTGCACAGGCTGACAACCTGTCAATTTTTGGCGCCGTTGCCGGGGACTGGTGCCAGATTAATTTGTTTCTTTTTGAGTTTATTTTGTTTTCATTTTTTTTTAATTTATTTTTCTCTTATTTTTTTTTAATTTATTTTATTTTTTTTATGGCTGCTAACATTCCATATTTTGATGATAGACTGGACTTTGTTCCTGAATGGGGTTATGAGACTCATGTTTTTCCTAACGATCAATGGGCTGTTGCAAATTGTGGAACTTATTTTGACTCAGGTTATTCAACTGACACATACCCCGTATTTCAAGATAATCTAAGTTCTCCACTTGATACTTTTGGAGATTTTTCACCCCAATATCAAACGCAGTATGACCCTTATTCAAACGGGTATGATCAAGAATGGTGGGATAATTCCAATTTTGATTATGCGACCGGGCCAATGGATTTTCAACAGCAAGAGTCTCAACAACCATCGTCCCTGTCAGGTATGTCTTTTCAGGAATTGGGTGAATTATTTATTAATACATACAAATTCCAACAGGAGACACAAATGAGGAATGAGATGACGAAAGATGCAATGAGTTATCTGGCAGATCAACTATGCCTATTGACGTCCAGAATGAATCAATTGGCTTCTCAAATGGAAGAATTGCCCTTGAAAACCATTGTTGATCTAGAAGAAAATGAGAGTGCACTTTGCTTGACTAGTGATGAGGAGATGCAAGAGTGTCAAAATGAGAAATCTACAGATGCAATTGAAAAAGAAGTTGAAAAGGAAGAAATGGAACCCCAACTGCAACCCATTCAAGTGAAAAAATCCAGTGAACAATCTCCAAATGCGGTGACATCTCCTCCACTCCTTCATCAATATTCTCCTGACTCTTACTCTTCAATTCCTGTTAACGAAATTGACTTTATTATACCAGACAATTTTGAATTTCATGACAGGAATAAATTAAGAGTGGCGATGGCGAGATATCTTGAACCAATAAATGCAAGTGGGGGAGGAGTGAATGGAGAATGCAAATTATCATCGACTCGTTTGGCGCCATTCACTAGTCCATGGAAGCCCGTAGCTCGTATGCTCAAGGATTATTCTATTTACGAGGGTTATCAGGACTATATAGAGGATGAAGCAGTAAGACGAGCCACAAGATTTTATCCTCCATGAGCAAAACATGATAATGTCTAGCCAAAGACATTAAAGAAAGGCGCTCCTTGGGAGGCAACCCAATTGTTCCTTTTAATTGTTTGTTCATTTTCGTGTGGTAGTTTAGATGTGCTCTCCTTGAATTCGACTAATTTTGGGTTTTAGTTTTCGTTTTTGCTGATTTATAGGTGCCCTTCAGTCATGACGCGCCCGCGTGGTGACGTGCATGAAGCTCACGATCAGAAACTTCTGGGAGCTCTCTTGCCCTCATGACGCGCTCGCGTGGTGATGTGCAGGAAGCTCACGACCAGAAACTTCTGGGAGCTCTCTTGCTCTCTTGACGTGCCCGCGTCACGTTCGCGGGAAAGGTAAGTATTCAAAGAAACTCAAGAACGATTATTGATTTCCTGTTAATCACTACTTTTGAATTTCAAAAATAAATTTTGTCAATAAAAAAAAAAAAAAGAGATGATATATGAAAAAATTTTCCACCAAAAAAAAAAGGGGGAGTCTTGCCCTGAAAAAAAAAATCTAAAATGAAAAAAAAAAAAAAGATTTTTTTTGTCTCCTTTATCACCGTAGCTCAGTTAAAAAAAAAAAAAATTCTTTTTCCTTCTTTTTCTTTTCTTTCTTTTCTTTCTTTCTTCTTCTTTCTTTCTTTATCTTTTCTTCCTCTTCTTCCCCGCTGCCTTGTTCCTCTTTTTCCTTCTTCTTTTCTTCTTCGGCCGCCACCTCTGCATCGCGCGTCGCCAGCGACGACCGCCGCAGCTACCTCCTACTCTCCCGACCACCTCCACCTCAACTCCACCTGGCGCGACCCTCTCTCTCTCTCATCTGCAGCCGCACGCAGCTGCCCACAAGCCCGCAGCCTCCACGCCGCGCGCCAACAGCTCCTTCCCCAGCCCGTTCGCCGCTTCCTCCACCTCGTCACGACCGCAGCTGCCTGCGATCTCGCCGTCGCCAGGTGCACGGCTGCAGTGCCTCGCGCCCAAGCAGAGGGGCGACGCCGCCCCTCAGTCGACATCGCATCCACCGCGCGCCTTCTCTCCTCCTCGCCAGTGAGCTCTCCACCCGCGACTCCACCAGCAGCTCACGCCTTTCTCCCTCTCGATCTCACCCTCCACCCGCAGCTACTACCGTCGAGCTCCACTACTGCCACCCAGGCTCCACCTGCGCTCAGTTCCACTCTAGCAGTCAACCAGCCGCGCGTCTCCTCTTCCCCGATCTCACTCCAGCGACTGTCACCACCTTCCCCCACATCGCAGCGCTACCTCTTCCTCGCAAGCCACCAGCGAAGCCGCGCCTCCCACAGTCGCTGTTTCTCCCTCACGCATGCACGCCAGGAGTCGTGCATATCCCACTTCTTTCGACCATCAAACAATTGAGGTATTTGACATTCGTTCCCCAACTCCTCAGTAGTATTTTGAGCGGGACGCGGAGTTGTTTTTCTTTTACCGAGGAATCCACCAGTGGTACTGGTGGGGTAAATTGGACGTGAATTTGGTACCTTCATTTGGTTGTCTGAGTTATTATTGTCAAATTTCTAAACTGTTATCATTGAGATTGCTAATTTTAAGTTAAAACTTTAACTGGCCAACTGGAGCCATTTGTTGAGAATTTGGGTGAGCTGAAATATTGCACTTGTTTGTTAAATTGGGAGGCTTGTATACCATTTACATTGCTTATTCCAGTTCAGTGCATCTAGTTGAAATGCTGGGGTTCATTATTAGATTTGACTGAGAATCCTGTGGATACATTGCTTGTTGTGCGAATTGAGCTACATTATTTGGGGGATCTCACTACTGTGGGTTAGCCGTTGAACTTGTTTCATCCACTGTTTGGGTATTTTGGCTTCACTGGGTCACTTCTACTCTTTTGGCTGACTGTTGGAGGCTGGGCACTTGGAATTACTCTGCTACTGTCGAATTTATGAGTTATTATTGATTGCATTGTTATTTCTTGGGGCTGTTTGATTGGGTTGTGCATTCCATTTTCCGCCAGTGGTACTGGTTGGAGTATTTTCACTTCAATTTGATGCTTCTTTTGGGTTGGTTAACATTGTGCGGTTAATTGTCAAATTGGGACCATTTGTTGGGATTCTGGTTTACCTTTGTCTACTTTCACCTGTAAATTTGGGAGCCGTTGTTGCCTGATGAATTGGGAGACATAGATGACTATTGCTCTGCCCTGATATTGCTTGGTTGCTTGCGCATTCTCTATCTTATGATTGGGTTAATACTTGGGGCTGTCGATTTACTACTGCTTTGCTCTGCTATAGCAATTTCTCTCATTTTGGACTGTGATTTGCACCAGTGGTACTGGTGCGAGTATTTGTTAGCTCTATTTGATTCGACATCCGATTGACTGCCACGGGCCTGTGACTGTGTGGCTATTGCTCAATTTCTGAACTCATATCGCTGGGGTTAACATATTATTTTTGACTGACTGAATTGGGTAGTCCCTGTGCTTATTGATGTGCCTTTGCTAGTAACCAGTTGTTGGTTGCTAGTTTCCAGTTGGTTGCCACACACCAGTGCCTATGGATTTGCATTTGTTGGTGATTGTTATCTTTGTTGGATATTCTGTCTTTTGTTGTTTGGGGTGATAATTGGCGTCAATGGTGAGTGGCGCCACTTACAAGCACAGGTTCACAACGTAGATGAACGAATGACGAACATCACCCGCCAAGTGGCAAGGATGTCTCAGAACTCGGCTTCCCTCCACTGTTCCCTCCTATCCCTTAGCTGTTCAACAGGGAAGTTTCATTGTTCTCTTCGCTTTCATTACTTTATTACCTCCATTGAGGACAATGTAGGATTTAGGTGTGGGGGGAGCAGTTATGGTGCTAGTGTCTTTCGTTCATTTTCTTTTTCTTCTTTTTAGTGATTAGCTCGTATGTGATGCCAAGTTTGATGTTGGATTATTGCCTCTATTTCTACTTTTGCCAAGTTTTAATAATAAAAGGGTGTCAAGTTAATGTGGTTGAATCCAAGAACATCTCTTTGGTGAATATCGATGATTGTTTTACTCTTATAATTTTTGGTTAACTTTCCTAGGCATAGGGAATGATTATTGACATTTTCATGTGAATTGATCCGGTTATTAACTTTAGTTCTCCATGTTTGAAAATGAGGCTAGCTGATGCAAGTTTTCTTTTGGTTCTTATGTTATATTGAATTTTTGTGATTTTTAGCTATGAATAAACTTGACTGTACTCCGCTATTAGTTACTACTGAGTAACCGGGGATCTGCACCTAAAAGTGTTGATTCTCGTGTCAAAAGGTAGTAATTCCTATGAGTACGTGGTCACGTGGCGATAGAAACTGAGTAACCGGGCTCCTTCATCTGGCCAATGTTGGAGTTCGCGTCAAAAGGCTCTAATGGCTAGCGACTAAGTCTTTTGTTACTATTGAGAAAAGAAAAAAAAAAGAAAAAAAAGAAAGAAAAAAGTGGAAGTTAGAAAAATGTGAAAAAAAGAAGTGAATGTTGTGTTAGTGTATAATAAAAGTCAGCTTGCCGATTTATGGATTTAATGTTGAGATTTTGGTTAATAGTTGGACCATTTGTTGATAAATGTTGTGCATCATTCCTTTTTCTTAGATTAGTTAACCTGAAATTAGAGGAGTTTGTGGTTTAGAAGCTAACCGGAGTGATATTTCTTGGACTTGACCATTGATGCTTGATTATTATTTTTCTTGGTATCTTGGCAATTTGTTGGATAGAGCAATAGCCACTATCAAATTTTGGATAGAGCAATTTGTTGGATAGATCAATAGCAACTGGCATGATTAGGTTTGTGTCAGGGGAATACGCGGGCTAATCTAAAATAACCCTGGTAGTGCGTTATTTGGTTAGAATAGGGCTTCTCTAATACGTAAGGCAATTGGGGAATTAAATTCTATGGGCGTACCTAGGATTATTTCTCAATTAGAGCAGTGATTAACGGGCGTACCTTGATCACCGACACAGTAAGGAGGGGTTGACTGCCATCGCTTGTTTGGTAGTTATAACCTATTTATTGATGAATAATTGGAATTGCCTTTGCTTCAATGATCAACTAGATGAACCATTGCTGAAGTTATTTCTTGGCTAGATCCTTAATTATCACTCATTTGATTTTAGTAATTGGTTATTTAATTTTTAGTAGTTTCTTAGATTTTATTTGAATTCCTTTGAGTGTCACCTTTTGCACAAGAACACCCCCCTTTGTCACTGTGAATTTGAAAAGAAACAATTACTCCCAGTCCCTGTGGATTCGACCCTGCTCACCGCTATCTACAGAAATTACTTTTAGTTTGAGCAGGTTTTATTATTGCACAGGCTGACAACCTGTCAGGCACTTGCATATCCTACAAACGGGCTTCTCATTGACTGCGACTAATGGGATGTCTTCAGGGTCATCTGAGCCGTCTACCAGTTCGTATTTGTGCCAAGAAGTAGACATATTCGATCTGCCTCAGGTCAAAACGCAGATTCAACTTATTTATGGCTCCTAATCATACAACAATTTTACTTCTTTTGAACCAATAAAATTGGGAAAAGAAAAACGTTTAGGAGTTTCATATCAGAAAGAACCGGTTACCCCTTTTCACCGAAGCGGACCTCAAAAAGGAAAAACAGTTGAAACGAAAAGCATGTCGTGAATTAACCAGATGGAAGAACAGTTTAGTCTAGGTTGAAGGTTCCTCCGCTCCAACGAAATTCTTGGCTGGAAAAACAATATGAGAGAGTGAAAGTTCATAGTAGCAATGATGCTAGGTTGAAGAAGAAAGAGCTAAAAGGAACAGAGCCGTTTGCAGTTGGCTAGTTGGAACTTGGAAGCAACCCTTCACGGAAATGAGAAAACCAACCAGCAAGAATTTGTGTTAATAAAAATTTGCAAAATGGAATAATTGCAGAAAGCTTCCCTAAGGTTTCTAATAATTTCACTAGCTTCCCCTAAAGTTTATAAAATTATACAAACCTCCCCTGAAATTAAGGTTTTGATAACAAAATTAGTCCAATTAAAAAAGTAACATTGAAAAAGTACTTTAAGAAGAGAGATGAAACTTTTATTTCATAAATACCCTTTATGCATGTACATAAGTTGTATTAGTAAAAGAATAAAAATAATTAAAAGTTAGAAATAATTAGTACACACATTTTACCACTCAAAAAGTTTGCATTTAATAATTTAGATAATACAAATAAATAATAAAACTATATTAATGATCACAAGATTCAGCAAAACAGACTGGTCATCTCTTTTAACATGATATTTGTTATGATTCTTGTGATTTTAAAAAGAAATTTTTTTTCAAATTTTGTTTTTCTTTTCCCTCCTTTCTAATTGATAGAATTTTCAAATTCTTGTGATTAATAGAATTTGACAATGATCAAAAATCAATTGTACACAAGGTAAGAAGAAGGGTTTTGATAGAAGAAAAAATACAAGCCAAAAAAAAGTTGTTCGTGCGGATTGTTTTTTCGAAAATTTGAAAGTTTTTCTGTTTAGAATCACAAAAATCATAGCAAATATCATGTTACAAGAGATAACTAGCCTATTTTAATGAATCTTGTGATCATTAATTTAGTTGTGTTACTTATTTATGTTGTCTAATTTATTAGATGTGAACTTTTTGAATGGTGAAATGTGTATATTAATTGTTTCTAACTTTTAGTTATTTTTATTCTTTTACTAATACAATTTATATACATGCATAAAGGGTATTTATCGAATAAAAGTTTCATCCGTCTCCTTATAGTTCTTTTTTAATGTTAATTTTTCTAATTAGACTAATTTTATTATCAAAATTTTAACTTTAGAGGAGCTTTGTGTAATGTTATAAACTTTAACGAAGACTAGTGAAATTGTCAGAAACCTCATGGGAGGTGAGGTTTCTGAAATTATCCCTCGCAAAATTTGATACCCTCTAGCTTACCTATTAGTTGCCCTATATACACTATGCAGAGTGATTTTTCCAGCCCCCACGCCTTCCCCTTTCTGTTTGGGCCCTTTGGGGCAGTGTGCGAGTGAATTTAATACTCTAGGGGCCTGTTTGGAAGTGAGTTTTTTGGCCAAGTTTTTTAGCTACAAGTTTTTTAACAACTTTAGCTACAGGAACCCAAAAAAACTTATCAAATTTTTTAACCTACACACTTCAAAATATCTAATACACAAAAAACTTCTATCTTTCTTCGTCTTTCTCCCCCACCCCATCCACCATACCTTCATCGCCGGCCACCACCTCCGTTGCTGTTTCCGGCGCCGGCCACCTATTCCGGCGCCGGCGTTCCCAAATTTTTTTTTCCTTCCTTTCTCCTTCCCTCTCTCCTTCCCCTCCCCTCTCCCCCTCCCCTCCCTGGCCAAACTCCCCCGACCTATGCAACAACTACAGTTACTTTCCTCCTGCATTTTTCTTTCTCCCTCCAATCACACCAATGCTATGGCTGACGGGGGAACGGGGGAATGAAAGAAGGGGGTGGCGAGAAACGAGAAGGGAAATGGGGGAGGGGAAACGGGAGGGGGGTGGCGGGGGCAGAGAGGGTGGCGTGCAGAGGGGAGGGGGAAAGGGCAGGGAGGTGGCTGGGGGAGGGGGTGGCGGGGCAACGGGGGAAAGGGCACAGGGGAAGGGGAAGAGGCAGGGCAGAGGGGCTAGCGGGGGAAGGGTTGGCGGGGAGAGGGGGTGGCGTGCAGAGGGGAGTGGGAAAGGGCGGAGGGGGTGGTGTGGCAGCGGGGGAAGGGGGTGGTGTGGTGGCAGGGGGAAGGGGTGGCGGGGCAGAGGGACTGGCGGGGGAAGGGGGCTGACGGGGGAAAGGCTGGCGAGGCAGAGGGGAGGGGGAAGGGGCAGAGGGGCTGGGGGGGAAAGGGGGCTGGCGGGGGAAATGTAGAGGAGAAGAGAAGGGGAAAGGGAGGAGAGGGGTGGCGGGAGGGGGAAGGAAGAAGAAGAAGAAGAAAGAGAGGAAAGAAAAGAAAAAGGAAAAAAAGAAAAAGAAAGAAAGAAAGAAAAAAAAAATTCACCTTACAAAAATTTTTACAAAATTTTTTATCTTACAAAAACTTCTACAAAAAGTTTTTTATCTTAAACTTCTACAAAAAAGTTTTTCACCTTACAAAAACTTCTACAAAATTTTTTCAAAAACTTCTACAGTACACTACAGTAAAGTTTTAGACAAACTCCCAAAAAACTTAGGTTCCAAACAGGCCCTAGATTTGAGAAACATTTGCAATTACCATTTTACGGGACAAACAACTTTATTGGAAACATATCAAACTTTTCCATATAAGATCCTAAAAAAACCATCCACGCAGATATCTCAGGCATTGTTTATCTTGTCCCGAATCGGCTCAAATAATTTAGGAAATCAAACAGAAGTTAGATAAGTTTAGAATGAGGAACCTATGCTGTCCATTCTTTCTTAAGTTTGGTGAACATAAGAATCGGTTTCATCTATGGTGGTGGAAAGCTAACTCACCTATGCATAAGGAAATTAGGACAACACATAGCAGTAGAGCAGGACAAAAAAAAACTATTAAAAGTAGTGACCGCGTAGACTTCGGTACCATTTGATAAGTAAATTTTTTGGGTGTTTGTCTAAAAATTTACTGTAACTTACTGTAAAAGTTTTTTTTAAAAATTTTGAAGTATATAAATTTTTGAATATTTTGAAGTGTATAGTGTAAAAACTTTGAGAAGTTTTTTGAGATCATTGTAGCTAAAGTTTTAAAAAAACTTATAGTTGACAAACTTGGCAAAAAACTTGCCTGCCAAACAAGGCCGAAGTTTCACGCAAGATGGTCCATTTTAGTTTTGGGTGAAATAACATGTATGCCCCTCAACAACTTATAGGCATTTGTATGCACCAAAAATTGTCATTAATTCGGGATTAGCTCGCCATGCCTAATTGGCGGGAAACAAGTTGCAAAGAGTGGGAAGAGTTGGAAAAATTGGTCAGATGCAATAATCCTTGGGATATGCCGAAATGAAGCCATGTGTACTCCAATCTTAATTTGTAAATGCATACTTGATAAAAGAGTTATGATGGTTTAAATTTAATTGTTAGTTGACACAGATGAGTAATTATATACATAAATAATTAAAAGAAATTTATTTTGTATAAAATTTATTTTTTACATAATTATATTTATTAAAGAATTTTGGTTTATAAGGTTATTGTAATTTAGTAGTTAAAATATTTAGAGTAGTTACGAGTAGTTATATTAGCAAAATGTGATTAAGTAGTTAGAGCAAAAATTAGTTTTTCTTTAAGGATAAAATAGAAAGTTTAAAAAATGACATAAAAAAGTTTACACTAATTGTGATCCCTCTAACTTTATATATAGCATAGATGGTGGCTTTTTCAAATATTAACATTATCTAATAATAAGGATAACCAAATTATAGTAAAAATCAAAATTTACTCTTAAAAGTAAGTGCTAAATTTAAAGATTTTGTTGTGATCTGGATTATCTAATGATAGCAAATCCATTGAAACAAGCCAGCAATGATATCTAGATAAATGTCAATTAAAATCATGTGTTCAAATTAACATACATATCCGAACAAATGCAATTTACGATAAATTGGAATTGAAATTGATTAAGTTGGTCAATTAGCATAGATGAATTATCATAAACATAATTCGCATGTTCTAAACTAAGATAGATATCATAATCCCTTTTCTAGGGGAAGGGGGGGTTTATGTAGTGTGTAATTGAATTGTTTACATTGAACCAAATTATTGTCTAAGCAACTGAGTCACAAAAGTTATGGATGATAGATTGAAATTATTTGAAAAATTGGCAGTTAGATTGAAAAGATTTAAAAAATTGGCAATCAATTAATCATGAAAAATGTTTGCAATCAGCCTAATGCATGAAATTCTTGGAGAATAATTTCAAATTTGGAAAGAAAAATATGAATATGAGTAAATGTGAGTTGATTGAACAATAAATTTGGCTATTTCATTGTTAACCATTTCATTAGTTCATGTTATCTCTGTATGTTAACAATTTCATTGTTTTATTAGAATAATAATTTGATTTCATATTCACCAAATCAAAGTTTAATCGAATTGAAATCAAAATTCAATATAAATCTTTTGACAGATTTTATCAATATTGAAATTTGGTTAAAACACCAATCTCGGTTCTAATTGACCTTTGTATTTTTTTCTAAGTAAAGTTAGTAATTGATAATAATGTCATAGTGTGTTCATGTGTGAGTAGCTATTAAGTAACTAGGCTATTAAGTGTTGTGATTGTAATCAGAATGTAAAAGATAATTAAGACTATTAATAATCCACAACACCTTTTTTTTTTTGGCAAAAACCACATACTATATTGTGGATAATATAGTTTTGTGTTGAGAATATGTTGGCATTCAATTTACACAAAATATTTGAACGGAGAAAAGAATGATTCATTAATTTTCATATATCCAAACCATAAGATATTGCTTTTGTATGGGTTTTTACTAGGTCTGCATTACACTAATCTTTTAGAACTACATCTTCAATGTATTACCTACTCAAGTTTTGATTATTAAATCATCCAGTTATAGTAAGGGCTAAGATAAATTAATGTTGCAAGGTTGTTCTTAGGTAAATCTCGAGGTGATACATTCTTTTTTTTCGGTTAAATAAAATTTATCCCGTTAAGGTATATCCTACTTTTTTTAAAAACATTTTTTTGGTCTCTCTTCTTTTTTTTTTAATTCAAAATTAGTTGTCTTTTTTCTTTGAATTTATCCCTTTTAAGTCAATTACCCATTTTGACAATCTTGTATTCCTTCTTTTTGCAAACTAGAGGGTGATACTTATCCATTATAAATATTGTTTTTTCAATTATCACTTAAGTCTATCTAATAGTGAAGTTTAATTATATCAATCCAAGTAATTTTGGGTAAAAATTTGGAGATTGGTAGTTGGCGACTTTAGTTGACTTCCGCAATTTCACCCCTCTATCCTCAGCCCTTTGCTGAATCTTGAAATTTTTAATTTTCATTTACCGCTATTATTCGAGGAGTTGTACTCCTTCCGTTTTATTGTTAACGTCTATTTTCACTTTTTTTATTGTTCCAAAATAAGAGTCTCATGATAAAAATCAAATAACTTGCAATATTATTTTCCTTTTACACGCTTAGTTATAATGACAAGACTTCATCAATTAATAATAAATAATTACATCAATTAATAATAAACAATTATATATGGCCCAACATAACACATGCACACTTTCACAAGTCCTCTCGCATTTTGTTTTTAGCTGGCTATTTCAGTGTTCAAACAATGGATAAGACCGAAAGAATATGAAAAGTACAGTCCGCCATTTTATTGTGCATAATAAGATAAGTGCTATTCCCACAAAATGTCCCAATTTGACGGGACAGAGGGAGTAGTTCGCGGCTTCATCAGTGGGGATTTCCAGATTCCACCCACTACAAAGGCATTAGTATTTGCTGTTCACTCCCTCGTACTAACCCGCAATTTGTCTCTCAGTTTTGGCTTGTGCCGGTTACCTTATCTGAATTGGGCCCCAAACGTACAAAGAAAGATGGCCATGCATGCTGAATTGTCTTGTGAATATTTCTTCTGCTTGACCAACTACTTCCAGTGTGGGGTTAAGTTCCCACATCGCTTGGGGGGGTTTGGGGGGTTTAGTAGTTAAGTGCTGCGGAGCACTTCAAAAGTTGCCGGCTTTTGAAGTGTCTTCGCAGAGTCCATTTATCGAAACACTCATACAAAAAACTGTGAGTTATGAAAGGGACCAACTACTTCCAGAGTAATTCACTATTAGGAAGAGTCTTAAAATTTTTCTTGAGTATAGATAAATGGATCGAATTTCTTGACCTACATTCTAATATAAGATTTTCTACAAATTTTAATAGTGAATGTAAAGGTATTCGTCTGATCCGGTAATAATTCAGTCCTCTTCAGTTCTCTATTAACTCCCTTTGATTGATCCATTCCTTCTTAATGTAGAGTAGAAGTAGGTGCAGAATAATATTTATTGAGAATAGTATTTATAGTATCGAAAAAAATAACATTCTTTCTGCCTAGGGTGGAAAGTTACCCTAATTTTTAAAAATTGATTCGACCCTAGAAGTCACCCTACTTTTAAAAAATTGATCAGGAAGGACGCAACTCTCCGCCCTAAAAGCGACCCTACTTTTAAAAAATTGATCAGGAAGGACGCGTACTTTTTTTTTCTTATATATAATAACAATTGAATAGGTCGAAACAACTTTCCACTACCCTACTTTTAAAAAATTGTCCGGGAAGGACGCGACTCTCCACCCTAAAACCGACCCCACTTTTGAAAAATTGATCAGGAAGGACGCATGCTTTTTAAATAATAATATAATTGAACGGGATGAACAGGGAAAAGGACAAGCAATGAGACAAGCTCTCTTTGGGGTATATTATTTTATTAGTAGACAAGAGGGAGATTCTTTATGACGATATGGGTACCACTACTTTTGAAAAATCGATTACGTAGGATGCATACTTTTTAGGGATAATTTCAGAAACCTCCCCTAAGGTTTCATGAAGTATCACAAAGCTTCCTTCACATTTTCAAAATCTCTCTTACCACCCCTCAAGTGATAATCAAAATGGATGAATTGTCAACAATAACCTCATTTCTTCTAGCAATTATTTAGCATATGAAAAGAAAAAAAAAGAAAGAAAGCATGTAATAGCCTAAAGCCCGGGAAACAATTGGCCCACTTACAAAAAAAAAATTGTTTTGATTTCTAGTTCAATTTTTTCCTTTAACATTGGACTTTATAATTTGAATTGAATTTGAGGCCAATACATAATAGTTTTGACTTTTCATGTGCACTTATTATAAACCATTATTGATATTGTGCAAGCATCTTGATAATTTTTTAATATAACCAAATATTTTTTTTTTTAAAAAAGGCATCCATGGCCACCTTTGCTTTTAGTTTCATACTTACCGTAGTTCACTAGTTATTTCTTAATATATTATCCTTAGTTAGGGTAAGGAAATCAGCACCATCTCTTTTGATATCCAACACTGGTAGCAAGTTTAGAAATAAGAATAGGATCCTTATTATTACCCTTTCGATATCTTTTTTAATATGTTTTGTTTCATTTTTATTTTTTTCAATTTTCTTCCTTACACTGATATAATCAGAACATGTGGCTATGATAATGTTCTTTGGAATATCAAATTTTTTTATGCATACGTCCAATAATAATACCCTTATAACAAGGGCGAGTTGAAAGGAAACTAACTTTGTTTATATTGAAAAAAATTGGTGTGGTTTTGAATGGTTGTTCATGGGAGTTTTTGTAAAAAAAATTAAATATATATTTTCTGTTTACATTGGTGATTACAAAGTTTTAAAGTTCCAAGAAGGTGTACAAATAACATAGCACAAACAAATAAACAAGAGTAAAACGTCATACTTTTTGATAGTTAGTCATTTTCTTCTACCAATTTTCTCTCAATCTGCCCATTTTCTGAAGCTATTTCTGCCTTTTAATACTGCTGCTAGGAAGCCGAAACTAACTGTTGCCTTCCTAATGGTTGTTCACCTTTCTCACTTGTAGTCCAATTTTCATGCATTTCACTCTTTGACCCCCTCACTTTCTACATAGATTTTTTTTGGTCAGCTTAAGGGTATTAAGGGAACTAAAACACTCTCTCTCTCCTCCAAAATGCATTTTCTATTAATACTTTTGGTTAGAGGGGCTTATATTGTTAACAAAATATCAATTAAAAGGGTGGTGAGAGAGATTTTGAAAACGTGAGGGAGCTTAGTGATATTCTACGAAATCTCAGGAGGTGATATTCTACGAAATCTCAGGAGAGGTTTATGAAATTATACCTACTTTTTATTATATAGTAATGATTGAAGAGGATGGACAGGGAAAAGGGACAAGCAATGAGACAAGCTCTGGTTGGTTGGGGTGTAAACTCCCTTCTCGACTCTACGGTCTCTACCTACTGCCATATCTTTAGGCATGGAACCAGTCAGAGGGGGAAATGTTTTAGGACATAGCTATCACAAACTATGATGCATATGATCTGGAGTCTCCACCTTTGGACTGGAATCTCAAACCAAGTTTGCATTTTGTCACATCTAAATTCTAAACAAAAAGAAAGAAACAAAGAGGATATAGAAACTCCTATACCCATGCATGCAGCAACATGGTAGTAAAAAGAGACTCTAGCTTTGCTTTATAAGAAAGACTCAACCAGAGAATTAGATCAAAGCCTCTGTAGAATTAACTAGACGAACACCATACAAAGATTCTGGTGAAACAATCAAAGACGGAAAAACTTACCAACTTTTTTTCTTTAAAAAAGGAAAAATTCCTGCTGTGAAATCGAGCTCCTTTCACAGTCAACGGCTGAAAATTAGTTTTTACTATCATTTATCGTGAATGAACAAACTTCGATAAAACGTATGAGCTTGATTAGTTTATGGGCACACTAAATTAATTACTAGTTCTTTGGTTGGTTGTATAAAACTTTCGCGCAACACGTGATGGCTCTAGTTAACTACGTAGTTCATTAGAGAGCGTAAAGATTCTGCAACAAACAAACCAAACAAGAATAAATAAGCAGAAGGACAGCAGCACGATCCGCAGGCCACTGATTTTGGGAAGATGACCGCCGTGGCAAGCATCTCAGCTGCCGTGAGTAGGCTTCAAGAATTGTTGCTGGACGAAACGAGACCTTTAAGCCAATTAGAACCGGTGGTCGAGAGCACTGTGTTGCCGAGACTGCAGGGGTGGGAGGAAATGTTGATGGCGCTACCAGCCCATAAAATAAGAGTAAAAGGAGCCCAGGATGATCTGGAATTTGGAAGAAGGACCAGAAGTCTGTTGTCTTCTATTGAGGATAAGGTGGAATCGTATGCCCTCCAACTTGGATCTGCAACTAGCAGTAGTCGTGAAGCACGTATGGGAAGCCTCTCCAAAATTAGTTGCGGTGGTGGTGGTGGTGGTGAGAATACAGCGTTTGAGAAGGTCGTAGCTGACTTGAAAGATGCTGTTGATGGACTCAAGGATTGCGTTACATCCTACTATAGACAACAAAATCAAAATCTAGCAATTCGAAAGCGAGGACAAAAGTCCCAATGGCTCGTCTCTCGAGCAAATTTCTCTAGCGGCCGCTGGGGAGATGAAGCTTTTGGATTGGAGGAGGAAGTACGTGAGCTGACAAAGGTTTTAGTCAGTGAGGAGACTGATCCCAGAGTTGTTTTCATAGTCGGAATGGGTGGAATCGGTAAAACAATCCTTGCCAAAAAACAGTTCAATCACCCTGATGTTCGGCATCATTTTAAGGGTTTCGCCTGGGTCTATGTCGGTGGTTACTGGAGCACCAGAGATATCTTGGTAACTATACTCGACCAACTGTCCTCCTTGCCGAGGAAGAAACGGGAGGCGATGATGAAATCCGAGGAAGTGGAGCTGGCCCCACAGGAGTTCAGAATTCTACAGCGAAAAAGTTGCCTGGTCGTTTTGGACGACTGTTCCGACCATGAACTCTTGGATATCCTAAGCATTGCCTTCCCATTTGCGGTAAGGAGTGCTAGTGCTAGCAAATTCATTCTCACCACTCGAAACCGGAATTTAAGCAGATTTCTTGATCCAGGTGCAGTACACAGCTTGCGCATGGAATCACTGAATCCCAAGAAGAGCTGGGATCTATTCTCTCATATTTGGCTCAAGCTAGAGGGTCAGTCTCTCTCAACTTGAAACTTCAATTGTTTGAACAATCATCTTTGCTCTCTCTCTCTATCTCTCTCTCGTTTTGGTATTCTCGTCTTCATTTACTTTTTAATAGATTTAAGGGAAAGAAAAAAGAAGAAGAAGAAGCCCAATAATTTCATGGTGCAAAGTGGTTTTAACAAGAGATTTAGCTACAAACTCGACAATGACTATTCATAAACATTCCCGAACAAATCACTTGGGGAAGAACATTTGCCTGCAATTTCAATCAAAATTAAGCTCCTCTCATACATTAATTCTCTACAATTAGGTAGAAATTAATCAAAGAAAATCAAAATTCCATAGTTCTACCATAGTTCTACTACTCATGAGGACCCTTACTTGATGAGAGAATTATCAACAAATATGTGATATCTACAATTGATTCTTTGTTCCATGGTACTTCATAGACTTGGGTGTTGACGCTTGTACAGTTGAACGCAAGGCATTTTTTGGTGACATTCCAATTATTATTATTCATGACACTTCTATCTCATGTCATTTTCTAAAAAGCGCCAATGTGGAATGCCAATAATATATAGTAGCTACTATCATTGTTTAAACAAATACTTGAGCTTGGGACAAAATCCTGGTTAACAAAATTGTAATTTACAGATGTTGCTGTTGGTAGATTTTTAAAGAAGATATAACCCTCATTTGAATCTCAACGTCTTGGTTTGTTTCGTTAATTGGCTTCTGGTTTTCTCTACAGGGGGTCCAATCCCAGGGAAACTGGTGCCAATTGCATGGGAAATATTAGCTCGATGCGAAGGCTTACCATTGGCTATCATTGTACTGGCGAGCATGTTAAGAACTGAAAGGGAAGGTGAGCGGGTGCTTCACAATCTTCTTGAGAACCGCCGCCAGATGGATGGATTTCCCATAGGCTTTCATTGCCTACTGTCAGCTTACTACGCTTTGCCATTGCGCCTAAAGGCATGCTTTCTTTATTTGGGAAACTTCCCAAACAATTCAAGAATACAAGTAGAGAAGTTGTGCCAGCTTTGGATTGCTGAAGGTCTGATATCAGCTGAGGATAGGGCAAGCGAAGAAACAATGATGGATGTTGCAGCAAAATATTTCGGCGAATTGGCAGTAAGGAGCTTGGTAACTCTGGAAGAAGATGCAGTGTCAGACTTAAGGCTCATGTCCGGCCATATTCAAGGCCTGATAAGAAGTCTCTGTATAATAGAGGGAAGAGAGGACGAATTTTTTGAGATCATGCCTGGCTCGGAACCATGTATGATTTCAAAAGCACAAAGATGTGCTATATATTTCGATAAATATTACAGCGTATCAAATGTTATCCCCTCTGCTAACCTTCGGTCTCTTTTATGCCTCAACTCTGAACAATCAAGGCAAGGCTCTAGGTGGCCACAGGGACTTTTTAATTTCAGAAAACTTAGACCGCTAAGAGTTTTAGATTTTGACAGAGTTAGTTTTCAGGATGGAAATCTTCCTCAAGGAGTAGGAGAGTTAGTCTACTTGAGATACTTGAGTTTTCGAGGATGTTACCTCGAGGATTTGCCATCATACATTGGCAACCTTTTGTACTTGCAAACCCTCGACCTAAGGGTTCAAAAAGATTGCATAATGACAATTTCAAATGTCATTTGGAAGCTTGAGCGATTAAGACATCTGTATTTCCCTCTAGCATTTCAAACTCCTGATCATGGTGGAATGTTGAAACTAGACAGCTTGAAACAACTAGAGATACTTGAGGGATTGAATACAAGTGTGTGCAGAGCAAAGGACCTCATAAAGCTGACCAACCTTCGGATTCTAGCAGCAACTGCAGAAGGAAACCTCGAGGACTTAGAGCTCATCATCCGCTTCATAGGCATCAACTCAAGCCACTTGAAGAGGGCATCGCTTGACATTAAAAAGTTTGATTGTTACTCTGACGAACGGCTGTCTTTCATAAAAAGATTATTCAGCTGTCCTGTTCTTGATACTCTGCAAATAGAAGGGCACATAGGAAAAACGTCAGAAATTGGTACTATCTCTGGAAGATTTACTGAGATTGTGTTAAATGGTTCTGAACTTGATCAAGACCCTATGCCAACACTGGAGAACCTTCCCAACCTGAGGATCCTTGTCTTAGAAGTCGAGGCATACTTAGGAAAGAAATTGCATTGTTCTGATACAGGTTTTCCTGAACTCAGGAGTTTAAAGCTCTCCAAGTTGTACAACTTAGAAGAATGGGAGGTGGACGAAGGAGCATTGCAAAAGCTTTCTACTTTAGAGGTTTCCATGTGCAGGAGAATGAAAAAGCTTCCTGAGGGATTACAAAGCATCATTACTCTCAGAAAGCTGAAGGTCAGCATGATGCCACAACAATTCTTAGGCAGGCTACGAATGAAAAATGGCAGAGGAGGAGAAGATCGTCACAAAATCAACTCGAAGTGTTCAATAGAATTTGGAAATGATGATCCTTGGCTTGAGTCCACCAATTCAGCAAGTCAGGTAATCCTTCACCATCTCCCCGTGGAATTTTATTTACCCTCAAATCTTTCATCCTTCAAGAAAATTTGTTGCTACAGGTAGGACTTCTCGATGCCAAACACGCTAGTAAATATTCATTCTTAGACTAAGAGATGGAAGTAATGTACGGTTGGATACATTGCACTAGCTGTCACTGTAGTTGATACTTCAGAGAACGCCTCCTTTTTGAATCCCTCTAGATTCAGTTTTTATGTCAATAAATTTTACTTCTATATAAAAGCAGTCCTAAACACCTATGATTTCACATACCTTTTTGGGTTTTTGGAATCTTCAATTTTCAGGACCAAAATAAACGAGCAGAGACTTAAAAAATTTCCTGGGCCTCTTCAGTCTTATTGTCAAGCTGGGAAAATAGAGTAACAAGCTAGTTTATTGTGTTTAATACTCCACATTTCAGCTAGCAATACAGGAATTCCCAGAAACAATAACAATAACTACGATCGAATCCCAATCCCAGAAACTGCTTGTATGACTTGAGAGCATTCCTTGAATAATGTTATAAGTCTAATAGAGATGTTGTCAGATTAGACATCCTAACTTCTTTTATTTATTTATTTATTGGTCTTCTATTTTGCAGCAAAACAATTCCTTTGATGGCAGAATCACCGAATCTCAGGCTTCAAGTTCAAGTCGTAGTCCAAACCTAATCGGAAGTTTTGCATGCTTACCAGAAACTGAAAGGGAAAGAGATGTTTACCTCCAATGATCCCAGTTGACAAAATGTACCAAAATTGTGAACTTTCATCTCCACTGTAACTTGCTTGTGCCCTGCTCCAACATTGTGGCATGGCCTAGGTATGCTCTTCTCAAAAGTCAGACCAGAGAAGAAAGATGGATATCAGTCAAGCTCAAGCTGCAGACACTGTCAGAAGTTCAGTCTGGACTCCAAGAAACGAATTGAAGGAGGATTTTTACCTAAACGAGAGTTGCCTTAGCCAATCCCTGTTCTTGAGGAAAGGCTTCTTTCTTGCACCGTAGTCTTCAGAGACATTTCCAATTTTGTGATGAATTTTAAAAAAATTCTACAAAAGGGGTGATTTTGGTTAGATATTCCGCAGGGGTGTTCGCATTCGCGGAATGCGAGCTCTGTGTAGAGCTCGCATTCGCGAAATGCGAGCTTCCCATTCCTTGAACCATTGCACACCTCCCTTTCCTTTATTTTGGACACCTCCCTTATTACTGCAATAAATAGAAAGACCAGACATGTAAGCATCGACAAGACTTACGTTTAAATTGAAATTTAGTATATTTGGAAACCTTATTTAAGAATAATGGTGTCGTATTTTAGTGACATACTATAGAGAGATAATATGTTGGAAAAGTAAAATTTTGGTTGGACAACAGTGTTTAAGAAATAATATAAAAATTTTCTAAAAAATGGGCAACCCATTCACATAAATTTGTAGGAGTTCAGCTACAGTAATCTACGTACTAATAACTGAGAAAGAAATGAAAAATCGAGAATATTCCAAAAAAATCCAGGTTTGAGTAGTCAATACCTGAAGTTGGAAATTGAAAAAAAAAAAAATGAAGACCATGAGAATTCAAAGAATCCAAGCTTAAGAAATGGCGGAGCATTAACCACTGTATAGGACCAAACATTATTTGCAACCCAAATTAGTGGTAAAAGAACTAATATCATTCACTCTGATTCACTATATTCACTATATTCCTCTGTGAACTCGCATTCCGTGAATGCGAAGACCCCCCATTTGTAGAACAACCTCCAAAAATCGCCCCAGTTGTAGAATCCTTTTTTTTTTTCATCATAAACTAAGAATTCACCCGTAGTCTTCACATCACTCACCAAATGCCCCGCTTCAATATTTTGCCATTGGCTAAATGAGTTTTCAATTGTTAATTTGAACTTATCATGTCAAAGGCTTTCACATACGAAAGCTGTATTCTGAATTTCCGCTGTTGTATTTCTATGTAATAGTAAATAAATGAACTCATTTCCTGTGACAATTGCTTCGTCCAGTATGGATTAGGCTCTTCTTTGGATGGATAATGTTGGCCATACAATCTCATTTTTTGGTATAAAATAGTATTATGTTTATGCTTCTCTCCCTGATAAGATGTAAAATGCTGTTGGCTCTGTTATTGCTTCCAGTTGATTATTGTTATCTCTATGCATAATGATTATTTAGGCCTAAGCTATAGCCAGAGAGATACACTCATTCAAGTTTCAGCATTTTTCTTTTCCCCTCTATTCAGTGGAGCAGGGAAACTTGCAGAAGCTGAGACATGTTTTTTGGAGTGCAGAAAGCTATTTGGATTAGAGATGCATCTAGCTCCGTTTAGATGCACATTTATCCAGTATCTTAGGTTAGAAAGAAGATGATTACCATATATACATATTTTTACAGAAGACATGGTAAGACGCATGGCAGAAAGCCGGAAGATAGCAAGGTTGATTGGCACCATCACATCGTCAAATAAGTTCTAAAATTTATAACCATAAAAAGCTTCTGCCAAATTTCTGTAATTCTATATAAGGTCATGCGATTATTTTCTAAGGAATATATCTATTTTTTTTCAATTTAGCCCTTGTGCCAACTCTCACGTGTCATATTTTAACTTCTCTGATCCCAAAGTGGATTCAAGCAGGCATGGTTGAGATTGGTGGTTTATGTACAATTGTTATATTTTTTTTTTGATAAAATCCATATAAACACTATGGTTGAAAGTTAGGATGTCCTCTTATCGTTAAAAAATGTTCATAGTACCTCTCATAATTCAAACTTATATGGAATTTAATTAACAACAAGCTTTACAAAAATGTTTGTAATATCCCCTTATGATTCAAACTAATTTGGAATTTAATCGATAACAGGCTCGTTACTTATGAAAGTGATACCATTTTTGGGATGAAAAAACGCATTTTGTCCATATTACACCATTTTTTTGGTCTCAAATTCCTTTTTTAATTCTTTCTTTTGCTTTATAATTTTTTTCCTTTGTTTCCTTCTTTTCTTCTTCTCCCTGAACGGCTGAACCCCATCCCACCAGTACCACCACACCACCAACACTGACCACTATAACCCCCACGTCCACCAACAAAGGATTCTGATCATCATTGAATTCTTGCATTCGTGTGAGCCCTTTCATGTTGGGATGGTGGTTCTAAAGTAAGCTAACATAGAAAAGAATGTTTTGAGTGAAGGTGAGAATTAACAGGCAAGAGCGGCAATACGTTGAACATTAATTTCATGGGGAGCCATGGTCTAATCCCTAAGTTGCGTCTTCAAAAGGTGGAGAGACTTTGAATGGTGTTCCTGTCCTGACCGACCAGATTGCTCATGATTACTGAAAACTTGTAATTTGCCACTAATCTAGAATGATATAAAGGCACTGACATGTTAGAACTTGTAATTTGTCATCAGTTATATCAACAATGGTTATGGTTTTTGCCTTTACGTTCCTTTTCTCTTCAATTTCTTGTTTACCGTTTTATATAAGGAGGAACAAAGACCTCTCGCCATCAAAGTAATCAAACACTAGAACCAAGTAAAAGCATTAACAAAGAGGTCTCAACATTTGCACTCATATATAGGAAAACCATCATTTTTGGTGTGAGGGTCTAAAGTAAGCTAACACAGCAAAGACTGTCTGGATTAAGGTGAGGATGAAAAGCAAGATAGCCAATAGTTTGAACCTTTCCCAGGGAGCAATGTTATAGTCTCTCAGTTGGATCCTCAAAAGGTGGAGGTTTGGAGTGGTGTGCTTGTCCTGGCCGGCCAGATTGCTCAAGATTGTAGGCAACTTCTCTTTATGGTAGGGGTTGTCTGCTTTGATGATTCCTTTTTTTGCTAACAGCTTGACATCTTCATAGGTACAAATGAGATCGTTCATGAACTGCAGATAGGATCTCACCTCGCGTTTGCTCTTGCCCTGTTGTTGACTCTCCTCGTAATGCTTCAGGCTTTTGAAAACTAGTTCTGTATCATCACCAATCGTGAATACCGGCAAGTAAAGACGAGCAAAGATGAAGTAGTCTGTAAAACTTATCTCTGTACAGCCCACCTCTTTCACTTTCCTAAAACGGATTCCCTTCTTATTCAACTCGGAGGCGCTAAGAGTCAAGTCCTTGGTCCCATGGACTCCCCCGCTGTCCCCCAAATCAACATCCCCTGTATCAGCTTCATCGGGGTTGAGATTGCTTAAACTTCGTCCTGGATCAAGCATGAATGAGTGGAGCGCATGAAGCAAGTCAGTAGGCTGCTGCTCTTCACCCCGGGGCTTTGGTGATGTAACAGTTTGATTGGTAACATGTTCTCGAGCAGGCAGAACAAGCAACTCATACAAGATCCGCTTGGGCAGTTGTGATGGGGTTTCACTGTTCACTTGATTTAGTATTTTCTGGAAAAAACTCTGCTTCATAAATTCATTGAGCACCACAAGTGGAATTTGATTTCCAACAAAGAGAATCGCCTCAATCCACCTGTTGACATCCTCTTTCTTCTTTTTTTTGCCAAAGATAATGTGATTGTCGGGATAACCCAGCTGCTTGGAAGAAACTCCGAGGATGAATAATGCCAACTGCAGGAAGAAGCAACCATCTTCAATCATCATCCACCGGAACTGAGACTCTGTCAAGTTATGCAGGACTCTTCCAGCATCAGCATAACTTGCTCTGGCTCTTTTCTCTATCCTTCTCGTTGCAAACAAGTAATTTTCTATGGTTCTGTTCTTGTCTCCAGATTTCTCCAGTACTTTCTCCCACGCTTCCTTCTTTCCACTGACCTCAGATTCGTCTTCACGGTAAAATGGGCCAAATCTGGGGTGCGACACTTGGAGCTTTCCCTTTTCTCCAAGTTCATCAAGGACTGAAGGGTGACACTTGCATATCCTACGAACAGGCTTCTCATTGACCGCGACTAATGGGATGTCTTCAGGGTCATCTGAGCCGTCTACCAGTTCGTATTTGTGCCAAGAAGTAGACATATTCGATCTGCCTCAGGTCAAAACGTAGATTCAACTTATTTATGGCTCCTCATCATACAACAATTTTACTTCTGTTGGACCAATAAAATTGGGAAAAGAAAAACGTTTAGGAGTTCCCTATCAACAAGAACCAGTTACCCCTTTTCACCGAAGCGGACCTCAAAAGGGAAAAACAGTTGAAAGGAAAAGCATGTCATGAATTATGCAGATGGAAGAACAGTTAGTCTAGGTTGAAGGTTCCTCAGCTCCAACGAAATTCTTGGCTGGAAAAACAATATGAGAGAGTGAAAGTTCATAGTAGCAATGATGCTCGGTTGAAGAAGAAAGAGCTAAAAAGAACAGAGCCGTTTGTAGTTGCCTAGTCGGAACTTGGAAGCTGGTCCAGTTTAGTGAGAATCCTTCTAGACCCTTCACAGAAATGAGAGAACCAACCAGGCGTTCACAATCACAGGGTCCTACACCACACCAGCAAGAATTTGTGTTAATAAGAGTTTGCAAAATGGGATAATTGTAGAAACCTCCCTGAGGTTTCTAATAATCACTAGTCTCCCCTGAAGTTTATAAAATTATTCAAACCTTCCTTGAGATTAAGATTTTGATAACAAAATTAGTCCAATTAGAAAAAGTAACATTAAAAAAGTACTTTAAAAAAAGAGATGAAACTTTTATTCTATAAATACCCTTGATGCATGTATATGAGTTGTATTAGTAAAAGAATAAAAATAATTAACAATTAAAAACAATTAGTACACACATTTTACTATTTAAAAAGTTTATATTTAATAAATCTGACAATACAAATAAGCAATAAAACTACATTAATGATCACAAGATTCAGCAGAATAGACTAGTCATCTCTTTTGATATGATATTTGCTATGATTTTTGTGATTTTAAAAAGAGGTGACTAGTCTATTTTATTAAATCTTGTGATCATTAATGTAGTCGTGTTACTTTTTTGTGTTGTCTAATTTATTACATGTGAACTTTTTGAGTGTTGTAATGTGCGTATTATTTGTTTCTAATTTTGAATTATTTTTATTCTTTTACTAATACAATTTATATACATGCATAAAGGGTATCTATGGAATAAAAGTTTCATCTCTCTCCTTAAAGTACTTTTTTAATATTACTTTTCTAATTGGACTAATTTATTATCTAAATTTTAACCTTAGAGGAATTTTTTATAATTTTATAAACTTTAGAAAAGGCTAGTTAGATTGTCAAAAATCTCAAGGGAAGTTTCTAAAATTATCCCTTGCAAAATTTGATGCCTGTAAGTTGCCCAGTATACACTATGCAGAGTGATTTTTTTTACCCCCCTCCCCCTCCACCCGCCTCTCTTTTTCCGTTTGGGCCACTGTGCCGAGTGAATTTTAAGGCACAAACAATTTTATTGGTAACATATTACCTTTTTACGGGGAAGCATTTGCAATTACCCTTTTGCGGGACAAACAATTTTATTGGAAACATGTTATAGTAAACTTTTCCATATCTTATCTTAAACTACTTAAAGCCGCGAAGCCTGATGAATAGTTGATTGTGCCGGTTTCCTTGTGGTTTTGCAGCTCATTTTGTCCTTTTTCGTCTTTTCCCGGGCTCCATCTACCGCAATTGCTTCTGCTTCCGCTTGTCCTTGTTGCTTGTTTTGTTGCTTTGTTCCCATTGTGCCCTTTTCTTGGTACGTCTGTAATTTTGTCCCCAATTTTGTCCTTTTGTTTCTCCTCAATCTTGCGCTGTTGCCTGCTGTTGCCTTTTCTCCCCAATTTTGTTCTTTTCTTTTTCCCTCCTTTTCCGCAGCTGTAATTGTTACCTTTACTCCCTGATTTTGCCTTTTTCTTTCTCTTCCACTTTCGCTGTAATTGTTATGATTTATTACGATATTCATTATATATATTAGCAAAAATGAAAATGTTGCGATTTTGCCCTTTTCTTTCTCTTCCATTTTCGCTGTAATTCTTATGATTTATTACGATATTCATTATTTACTATAGATAGATATATATATTTTAGCAAAAATGTTGATTCTGTGAAAAAATATACGAACTGCTAAAAAATTATTTGTACACCTAATACACAAATATGTATAGAATAGTATATAAATTCCATATTTATTAAATGTAACTTCCATAATATTTGTTAACTACTAAATTATTAATTTAAAGCTTTTGCATTTTCGAGACTATTTTTTGAGACTAAAAAACTATTAAATATCAACAAAATTACGTAGGTCACTAAAAATCCTATGTATATCTAAGACATACTAACGAATAAAAATTCTATGTGTATCTAATCAATATATATAAATCGATTATGCTGTTTTGTATTAATGCAGATCAATGAAAATTATATGTGTTTAACCTATATCTAATATATATAAATTAATAATATTGCCTTGTATTAACATATAATAAGTGTTATTTATATCAAATAATTATAATTTCGAGACTATTTCTATATTTATAATTTTCTCTCCTTCTTTATATTTATCCGCTTATTTATTAACTCGCTTATTTATTAATTTTGTCGAAAGTGTGTATATTGACAAAAATATTGACTATTAAAAAAATACGCAAATCACTAAAAATGCTATGCACATCTAATATATAAAATAGCCTTCTTTTTATGTTTATTCGCTTATTTATTAATTTTCTCCAAAATATATATTAGTAAAAATATTAAATATGAAAAAATGCAAATTCTTAAAAATCCTACGTACATCTAATATATGCAAATGAATAAAAATTCTATGTGTATCCAATCAATATATATAAATCAATTATGCTATTTCGTATTCAATATCAAAAAAATATGCAGGTTGCTATATACACAAACATATTAAATATCAAAAAATAATGCAAGTCGCTAAAAATCCTATGTACATCTAATACATACAAACGAATAAAAATTCTATATGTATCTAATCAATATATATCAATATATATAAATAGATTATGGTATTTTGTATTAATGCAGATCAATGAAAATCATATATGATTACCATGCATCTAATATATATAAATTAATAATACTACTTTATATTAACATATAATAAGTGTTATTTATGTGAAATAATTATAATTTCGACACTATTTCTGTGTTTATAATTTTCCGTCCTTCTTTATATTTATCCTCTTATTTATTAACTCACTTATTTATTAACTTTGTCAAAAGTGTGTGTATTGAAAAAAAATATTAAATATCAAAAAATTACGCAGGTCACTAAAAATCCTTTGTATATCTAATACATACTAACGAATAAAAATTCTATATGTATCTAATCAATATATATAAATCGATTATGCTATTTTGTATTAATGCAGATCAATGAAAATTATATGTGTTTAACCTATATCTAATATATAAAAATTAATAATACTGCCTTGTATTAACATATAATAAGTGTTATTTATATCAAATAATTATAATTTCGAGACTGTTTCTATATTTATAATTTTCTCTCCTTCTTTATATTTATCAGCTTATTTATTAACTCGCTTATTTATTATTTTTGTCTAAAGTGTGTATATTGACAAAAATATTAACTATTAAAAAAATACGCAAATCACTAAAAATGCTATGCACATCTAATACATAAAATAGCCTTCTTTTTATGTTTATTTACTTATTTATTAAATTTCTCCAAAAATATATATATTAGCAAAAACATTAAATATGAAAAAAATGCAAATTCCTAAAAATCCTACGTACATCTAATATATGCAAATGAATAAAAATTTCATGTGTATCCAATCAGTATATATAAATCAATTATGCTGTTTCGTATTAATACAAATCAATAAAAATCATATGTACTTAACATGTATCTAATGTATATAAATTTAATTAATTTTCTCCAAAATGTATATATTAGCAAAAATATTAAATATGAAAAAAATATGCAAATCGCTAAAAATCCTACGTGCATCTAATAGATGCAAGTGAATACAAATTCTATGTGTATCCAGTCAATATATATAAATTGATTATGCTATTTCGTATTAATACAAATGAATGAAAATCATATGTACTTGACATGTATCTTATATATATATACTTAAAAATAAATCAATCCAATATTTATTGATTCAAAAAACAATTATTCGATCAATAAATACATATATATGATTCTAAATTTATAATTTCAAATTGTTAAAAATCCTTAATTTGTATATATTATATTTATGAATTTATATTCTTCACTATATTTCTTTTCTTTTAGTTTTTCTAATACTAAACTCTTCCACTATCTAACACACGATCTTGAATCTTTGGTGAGTTTCATACAAATTACATTCCAATCAATATAATTCATACACTACATTGCTACTCTCATTTCATAATACAACTACGTTTTTCCCCTATTTTCTATCTCAGGTACTCATTGGTGATATACTCTCGCATATACAAACAGACAACATAGGAGTCATCAATTGCTATCATGCTAAAACTCGATGGATCTTTCAGCTAGAAGGAATAGAAATAACAGAAAGTTGGTCAATATTCGCACAAAAACACTTCTTACATGAAGGAAGTGTCATCCTGTTCACCCTGCTCAATGAAAACAATTATCATCTGTAGCTCTTCAGCAGAGATTTTATCCAACAATCATAATTAATCTGTTCCCTAAATTTTCTTTATTCTACTTCCACTTATATTTAACAATATAAAAATAAACATATCAAAATTATTTCAAATTATTAATTTATCTCAACTCTTAACAAATGATTTACATTCCATTAATTTAAATAATATTTACATCCTGTTACTCTTAAAAAATTAAATACAAATCACAACAATATTACTATATCTATTTATAAATATATTAATCCAATATATTGTTCCACTATTTATTATTCCAACCTACTATCATATAAAACACTCTAAACATTAATTATTAAATAAATCTTACATTACTCTTAAACAATCAATAATGGGCACCCCGCGAAACTCGCGGGGCACAATGCCTAGTAAGATCCTAAAACAACCAACCATCCACGCAGATATCTCCGGCATTGTTTATCTTGTCCCGAATCGTCCTAACGGCTCAAATAATTCAGGAAATCAAACTGAAGTTAATCTAAGTTTAGAATGAGGAACAGAACTAAATGGAGTCTTCCACGTTTGCGAACATAAGAATCGGTTTCATATATGGTGGAAAGCTGACTCACCTATGCATGGTGGGAATAGCAAAGGAAATTAGGACGACACATCGCAGTGGAGCAGGACCAAAAAAAAGAGTTAAAAGTAGTGACCCGAACCGGGTAGCAGATGTTTCAGACAAGTTCATTGTACTTTTAAGAGAAACTAGGAGGGGATTACCGCGCAATGCCCGGTGTTAATTTCATATTGCCCAGAAAATGCTCGGATTTTCAAGTGGAGATATCATAAATCGTATGCATTGCATTTAAGTTATTTGGTTATAAAATGATTAAGTTTTTAAATAAGCAATGTTGTAAGAAAATGCAAGTAAATAAAGGTTTGCATCTAACATGGTGTCGAGAAAAAGATCGAAAAGAAAATAATTGAGGTGAATAAAATTGAAGCTCATCAGTATGATTTTGCTTCATGTAAAGATGGGATGAAGTGTTGGGAGAAATAAATGGGAGATTCGAAAATATTAAACAATGAATAAACACTATTAATTTTTTCTATTATTTTGTGGAGGATTGATTATCTATGGTGTTTTTAAAATTACAACGAGCATTAATTTTGATGTTGTTCAATCGTTTCTATATTGTTTATCCAATTCTTTGCATGTAACATGAAAATCGGAACAACTAACGCAACAACTCTGGTCAGGAGAATGGAAGTGTGATACATGGTATTTAGGTGTACACTGAGAATGAAGGGGGTTCATATTTCTTAAAAAGGATCCTCCATGCAACAATCTATCTTCACAGTCAATGGAAACGTTCCCAAACCGAAGTTTATTGTTGGGAAAATGAAATAACTAGTTGACAAATAGAAAGGTAGAATTCTTGGCGCACTTGAGTTTCATGCCATAACAGGCCATTTATATGAAATTAATTACTGATTATGCAGAAAAAGGTAGCAGGAAAACGGTGAAAGCATGCAAATTGCTCAATCCTAGCCATCTAACTTGCAAATTGTTGTGATGACAGATGTTGAATTATTTGAGCCCATACAATTAGGAGGCATATAATTAGTAAAAAGAATTATTGAATTAAAGAGGTAAGTGAAATTTGCAATTCAGTGTCATTAAGAATACAACCCACCGTAACTGGACAAAATTAGGAAGTACATAATAGGTTCACTATACACAATATGATGCACTGAAACAAAAGTTGGTCACTATCTTTACAAACAAAACCTCTTATTTAAAATCTAAAAGGTACATAATGTCTACAATAATATGTATCCAAAAATGAGGCTAATAAATAATCACTGTAGATCCATGCAGGACAGACATAGAAATAATGCCAATCTTGATTCTAGGGGTGCATAACACTTCAATCATGATAATGCAAGGGAAACGGTAAGAGTTCTTCCACTTTTCGGGCTTTGACTCATTGCTAAGCAAAACAAGCCAAACAAATCATTAAGCATTCTCTCAATTAAGTTACTTAATTTGAACTCAAGCCACACAATCAAATAACAGTAAGTTTAAAGATATCTAATTGGGCCTAGAACAACAAAGCCTAAAGAAGTGTCAGATGTTTTAAATGAGGTCCTTTAATCTCTATATCTTGACTAATAATCTGCACATAGAACAGCAAAAACATATTCCAAGGAAAATGAAGAAAATTCTCTTAACAAATTTAGCAAGTCAGCAAAATGTTGAACTCAAAGTCATAGCTCAGGAAATCCTCATCAATCCATTTTAGCTGTGAGGAGTAAAGACAAGTTAAATTAAATAGCTATCAATGATACAGTCAACCAAACACAGTAGCTCTAGTATGGTAAAAGAATATTGAAATGGTCAAATAATAGTGAATTTCCCAAAGAATAGGAAACTTAAATGACCAATGCCTATCTTAGCGCCAAGTAACCCAAGGGTCTTTTCTTGAAACTTAATCCCTAACTTTTTCTTAACATTTTAATCATTACAGTAATGACCATAATGATTTCAGTATCAGTATTTCAACTTACACTTTTTCCCACACCTTTCTTCTTTTCTTTTACGTCCCTCCTCATACTGCCAATGCCTCTCATCCTTTTTTCAACAAGTTTATACCTATAAATATTGAAGTTCAAGAAATGAACCCAAAAGGTTAAAGATGAAATATACAAATTTATTACCAAGTAAAACTTACTCTAACAACAAAAGTGTAATCAATCTATAAAATTAATCAATGAAAAGAAACTAATGATTCGTTATTCAAAAGCCCATCAAAAGAAGATGACATTTTCACACTACAAAATAGTCTATCTAGATAGCCAAATAAGGAAGCTGACATGCTATGGAGTTCCAAATACGGATGTGCACAATATCTGCTCAACCAAGTCACCTAGTTTAAGATATTCTCACCTGTCAATTAAGTAGAACTTATACTATCATTAAAACCCAAAAAAGGAAAAACAACAATAAAAGGTGAACAAACAACTACTTAAAGGCTATCTTCACCATTTGTTTATTCCTGGACCACAAATAAAGATTGCTTCTTCCTGTAGTGGATACCAGAAAAAGAAGAAAGAAGAAAGAAAAGGTCAGAGATAAAAATCTGATGAGGAAAAATTTATCCCTGAGAAATTGCAATGGCAAAGCACCTTCAGTTGTGTAGACAATCATCTCTCTAGTCTTACTCTCAAACATATACTACTTTAGAAATATTGACTTGTCCTAAAAGATGCAGAGACAGAAATTGCATGAAGACCAGGTCTCATATTCAATGAAAAAACAAGAAAAGAACAAAAGGATTCAACTTTTAACTGAGCAAAAAATGAGTCCTGAACCAGTTTAGAGGTTTATTCGAAAAATCTTTAAACTTCTTTGCAAAAGTGAAAGTGAAAAGTCTTAACCTCGACCCTTTTGTTCCATATTAGTTAATGTTATTTATCATTTAACTTCTGATTTAACAGATGCACTTGATATAATTTTGGCAGATTTCATTGTGACAGGTAAAAAGATTCACTCAAAGCTAGTATTTAAAAAAAGAATATTAAAATCTAAAAACAAAAGGCCCAAAGTATCGTGAAAAATATAGGAGCAGGAGTTTTACCACAATTTTTTGCCATCGTCCACAAACCTCTATCATAGAGGGAAAGAGGGAAGGTCACAAATTGAAAAAAGAAACAAACCAGAGCAAAAAACTTGTGGGCTAAAAAGTTTCTTACCACAGAGGTTGTTCTTCCTCACTCTGTAAAAATGCAAATTGTAATATGAAAGTATAAATGAAGTAAAAAGACAGGAAAAATCACAGATGAATGTGCGCCAAGAAAAGAAGCAATCAGTGTTTCTATAACAGGGGCTCTAGAATGCATAGGTGTTTTAGGGATTAAATGCTTCTAGAATGCTTTAAGAAACCACTATAACTCATACTTTCTGTCAAACAGCACCAGAAAAAATGTTTACAGAGGAAAACATTGATGTTCATGCCTATTTTTTAGCTAAAACCTAATAAATTTATCTTCCTTTCTATAAAAATAATAGTATAATCCAATAAAATAAAAGACAAAATAAAAACTTCAAGTGATTTGAGAGTAGAGACTGAAATTAAAAGGACAAAGTTTTTATTGGCAATAAATAAATAAACAAATAAATCAATAGATAAATAAAGCAGAACAGACCTTTGGAGGACAGAAAAGGATGGAATATATCCACAAGTACTTGCATTTGCATCCCATAAAAGTTTTCATTTTTTTCCTGCAAAGATAATACTATAAAAATTAGGAAATCGGATAAATAAAACATAAGAGACATAAAATACAATAAAAAATCTTAAGATATAAAGATTAGAAGATCAAAGTTCTTATCGCTAAGAAAATAATTGAGTAACAGAGATATTAAACCAAGCTTTATTAATTTTTAAGCAAATAAAGACCATTGGAAGAACAAAGAAAAGTTGAGTAAATCTACAAGTTATTTGTAGCTCATCTCATCTAAAAAGATCAGAAACAAAAGCCAGAAAATTTGGTAGAATTGTACGAACAAAGCGTGAAGAATTGTACAAACAAAGCGTAAAGAATCAAGGAAAACTTACAAAATCTAATTAAGGTGCTGAAGCTGATTTCTAACATTTCACCTGCAAGATCTAAGCACAAGAAAAAGAGACGGCAGAACACAAACTCAGAAGCATACTCAACAAGAAAATAAAAAATAGCAGATCTCTGGGTTTATAAATACTTCCGACTTTCGCTGCTTTTGGATAAAGATTTTACTACAGCTTTCTTTGTTTGCTCAAAGAAGGAGATGGAATAATAGTATTTCAGACCTCTGGGTTATTAATCGAAAGATTAACAAATCTTAGCAGGAAAAATGTCTTTCTTTTGTAAATAAGGGAAACTGTAAAACTTTAGGAAAATATTGGAGCTTACCAATTAAGATGATTTCTGTGTCTCATGCGTTTAGTAGCTTCATATCCAGACCAATTCTAACAAGGGAAAAAAATCAATTAGAATCATATAATTGAAAAAAGGAAAGAGAAGAAAGAAAAAAGGGGGAGGGGGAAAACGGGAAGGAAAAACACAGAAAAAAGGACCAAATAAAAAACAACAAAAAGGAACAAAGGAACAAAGAAATGAAAAGAAAAATGGAAGGGGAGAGGAGAAGAGCTCTGGAGAGCAACGAAGCGACGGAGATGAATGAGGGGAAAGAAAACAAGGGAAGCCCTAAAACAAAATTTTTGGCACGTGAGAAACACATGATGGACGACCACCATCCAGCCAATAAACTTGGCCACATCAGCACAACAACCACCATTCGTAACAAATCCATTCGCGCTTTTACTATATAGGTTGATAACATGTATGCTTCTCAACAACTTATGGGCATTTGTACGCACCCAAAAATTGTCGTTAATTTGGGAGTAGCTCTCCATGTCTAATTGGCGGGAAACAAGTTGCAAAGAGCGGAAAGAGTTGGTCCGATGCAATAATCCTTGAGATACGCGAAAATGAAGCCATGTGTACTCCAATTTTAATTTGTAAATGCTTCCTACTTGGCAAAAGAGTTATGACGGTTTAAATTTAATTGTTAGTTGATATAGATAAATAATTATATACATAAATAATTAAAAGAAATTATTTTTATATAAAATTTATTTTTTACATAATTACATTTATTATAAATTTATTAAAGAATTTTGGTTTATAAGGTTATTGTAATTTAGTAGTTACAATATTTAGAGTAGTTACGAGTAGTTATATTAGCAAAATGTGATTAAGTAGTCAGAGCAAAAATTAGTTTTTCTTTAAGGATAAAATAGAAAGTTTTAAAAATGCCATAAAAAGTTTACATTAATTGTGATCCCTCTAAATTTATATATAGCATAGATAGTGGCTTTTTAAATATTAACATTATCTAATGATAGGGATAACCAAATTGTAGTAAAAATCAAAATTTACTCTTAAAAGTAAGTGTTAAATTTAAAGATTTTGTTGTGATATAGATTATTTAATGATAACAAATCCATTGAAACAAGCCAGCAACGATATCTAGATAAATGTCAATTAAAATCATGCGTTCAAATTAACATACATATCCAAATAAATATACTTGACAATAAATTGGAATTGAAATTGATTAAGTTGGTGGATTAGCATAGATGAATTATCATAAACATAATTCACATGTTCTAAACTAAGATAGATATCATAATCCTTTTTCTTGGGGGGGGGGGGGGTTTATGTAGCATGGAATTGAATTTTTTACATTGAACTAAATTCTTGTCTAAGCAACTGAGTCACAAAAGTTATGGACGTTAAATTGAAATGATTTGAAAAATTGGCAGTTAGATTGAAAAGATTTGAAAAATTGGCAATCAAGTAATCATGAAAAATGTTTGCAATCAGCCTAATGCATGAAATTCTTGGAGAATAATTTCAAATTTGAAAAGAAAAATATGAATATGAGTAAATGTGAGTTGATTGAACAATAAATTTGGCTATTTCATTGTTAACCATTTCATTAGTTTATGTTATCTCTGTATGTTAACAATTTCATTGTTTTATTAGAATAACAATTTGATTTCATATTCATCAAATCAAAGTTGAATCAAATTGAAATCAAAATTCAATATGATTCTTTTGACAGATATTTATAGATGTTGAAATTTGGTTAAAACATCAATCTCGGTTCTAGTTAACCTTTTTATTTTTTTCTAAGTAAAGTTAGTAATTGATAATAATGTCATACTGTGTTCATGTGTGAGTAGCTATTAAGTAACTAGGCTACTAAGTATTATGGTTGTAATCAGAATGTAAAAGATAATTAAGACTATTACTTATCCACAATACTTTTTTTTTTTTGCAAAAACTACATACTATATTGTGGATAATATAGTATTGTGTTGAGAATATGTTGGCATTCAATTTACACAAAATATTTGAACGGAGAAAATATTGATTCATTAATTTTCATAAATCCAAACCATAAGATATTGCTTTTGTATGGGTTTCACTAGACACTAGGTATGCATTATACTAATCTTTTAAAACTACATCTCCAATGTATTACCTACTCAAGTTTTGATTATTAAATGATCTTAGTTATAGTAAGGGTTAAGATAAATTAATGTTGCAAGGTTTAACAGTGTTCTAAGGTAAATCTCGAGGTGATACATTCTTTTTTTTTTTTTGTTAAATAAAATTTATCCCCTTAAGGTATATCTTGGCTTTTTTTTTTTTTCAAAATTTTGGTCTCTCTTCTTTTTTTATTCGAAATTAGTTATCTTTTTTCTTTGAATTTATCCCTTTAAGTCAATTACCCATTTTGACAATATTGTATTTCTTATTTTGACAAACTAGGGGGTAATACTTATCCATTATAAATAATTTTTTTAAAATTATCACTTAAGTCTATCTAGTACTGAAGTTTAATTATATCAATCGAAGTAATTTTGGGTGAAAATTTGGAGACCGATAGTTGGCGACTTTAGTTGACTTTCCCAATTTCACCCCTTTACCCTTATCCCTGGCTGAATCATGAAATTTTTAATTTTTATTTACCACTATTATTCGGAGAATTGCACTACATTCGTTCCATTGTTAATGTCACGTTTTTACTTTTTGTTGTCCCAAAAAATAAGAGTTTCGTAGCAAAAGTCAAATAATTTTTTTTTTTAAAAAAAAAGTCAAACAATTTCAATGTTTTCTTTTACAGTAATAATGACAGGACTCTATCAATTAATACTAAATAATTACATATGGCCCACCATAACACCTGCAAGTCCTATGACTTTTTGTTTTTAGCTAGCTATTTCTGTGTTCAAACAATGGGCAAGACCGGAAGAATATGAAAAGTGCAGCCCACCATTCTACCGCGCATAATAAGATAAATGCAATTCCTTAAAAATGTCCCAATTTTATGGGACAGAGGGTACTTGGCGGCTTCATCAGCGGGGATTTCCAGATTCCATCCGCCACAAAGGCATTTGTATTTGCAGTTTACTCCCTCAGATTGTGAAAGATGTCCACGCTGAGTTGTCTTGCTGACACTTCTTCTGCCCACGGTGGGGAGTTCACTCTACTTTCCACAGTAGAAGTATCATTTATCGTGAATGAACAAACTTTGATAAAACGTATCAGCTTGATTCTGGGCCTAAGTCTAATTGGACGGAGAAGTTCTATTAAATTTTTTTTTTAATTTTATTTTTTTGGGCACAGTGAATTAGTTCTTTGGTTATATAAACCAGAACTTTCGCGCAGCACGTGATGGCTCTTAGTTAACTACGTAGTTCATTAAAGAGCGTAAAGATTCTGCAACAAACAAACCAAAAGAGAATAAATAAGCAGAAGGGCAGCAGCACGATCCGCAGGCTACTGATTTTGGGAATATGACCGCCGTGGCAAGCATCTCAGCTGCCGTGAGGAGGCTTCAAGAATTGTTGCTGGACGAAGCGAGACCTTTAGGCCAGTTAGAACCGGAGGTCAAGAGCACTGTGTTGCCGATATTGCAGGAGTCGGAGGAAATGTTGATGGGGCTACCAGCCCATAAAATAAGAGTAGAAGGAGCCCAGGATGATCTGGAATTTGGAAGAACGACCAGAATTCTGTTGTCTTCTATTGAGGATAAGGTGGAATCGTATGCCCTCCAACTTGGATCTGCAACTAGCAGTAGTCGTGAAGCATGTTGCGGTGGTGGTGGTGGTGGTGGTGAGAATACAGCGTTTGGGAAGGTCGTAGCTGACTTGAAAGTTGCTGTTGATGGACTCAAGGATTGCGTTACATCCTACCGTGCACAACAAAATCAATATCAACAGATTCGAAAGCTAGGACAGAAGTCCCAATGGCTCGTCTCTCGAGCAAATTTCTCTAGCGGCCGCTGGGGAGATGAAGCTTTTGGATTGGAGGAGGAAGTACTTGAGCTGACAAAGGTTTTAGTAAGTGAGGAGACTGATCCCAGAGTTGTTTTCATAGTCGGAATGGGTGGAATCGGCAAAACAACCCTTGCCAAGAAACTGTTCAATCACCCTGATGTTCGGCATCATTTTAACGGTTTCGCCTGGGTCTATGTCGGTGGTCACTGGAGCACCGGAGATATCTTGATAACTATACTCGACCAACTGTCCTCCTTGCCGAGGAAGAAACGGGAGTCGATGATGAAATCCGAGGAACTGGAGCTGGCCCCACAGGTGTTCACAATTCTACAGCGAAAAGGTTGCCTGGTCGTTTTGGACGACTGTTCCGACCGTGAACTCTTGGATATCCTAAGCATTGCCTTCCCATTTGCGGTGAGGAGTGCTAGTGCTAGCAAATTCATTCTCACCACTCGAAACCGGAATTTAAGCAGATTTCTTGATCCAGGTGCAGTATACAGCTTGCGCATGGAATCACTGAATGAAAAGAAGAGCTGGGATCTACTCTCTCATATTTGGCGCAAGCTAGAGGGTCAGTCTCTCTCAACTTGAAACTTCAATTGTTTGAACAATCATCTTTGCTCTCTCTCTCTCGTTTTGGTATTCTCGTCTTCATTTACTTTTTAATAGATTTAAGGGAAAGAAAAAAGAAGAAGAAGAAGCCCAATGATTTCATGGTGCAAAGTGGTATTAACAAGAGATTTAGCTACAAACTCAGACAATGAATATTCATAAACATTCCCGAACAAATCACTTGGGGAAAAACATTTGCCTGCAATTTCAATCAAAATTAAGCTCCTCTCATACATGGTACATTTATACTCTACAATTAGCTAGAAATTAATCAAAGAAAATCAAAATTCCATTGTTCTACTGCTCATGAGGAGCCTTACTTGATGAGAGAATTAACAACAAATATATGATATCTACAATTGATTCTTTGTTACATGGTACTTCATAGACTTGGGTGTTGACGCTTGTACAGTTGAAAGTAATCTTAACTTTTACGCAAGGCATTTTTTGGTGACATTCCAATTATTATTATTCATGACACTCCTATCTCATGTCATTTTCTAAAAAGCGCCAATGTGGAATGCCAATAATATATAGTAGCTACTATCATTGTTTAAACAAATACTTGAGCTTGGGACAAAATCCTGGTTAACAAAATTGTAATTTACAGATGTTCCTGTTTGTAGATTTTTAAAGAAGATATAACCCTCATTTGAATCTCAACGTCTTGGTTTGTTTCGTTAATTGGCTTCTGGTTTTCTCTACAGAGGGTCCGTTCCCAGGGAAACTGGTGCCAATTGCATGGGAAATATTAGCTCGATGCGAAGGCTTACCATTGGCTATCATTGTACTGGCGAGCATGTTAAGAACTGAAAGGGAAGGTGAGCGGGTGCTTCACAATATTCTTCAGAGCCGCCGCCCGATGGATGGATTTCCCATAGGCTTTCATTGCCTACTGTCAGCTTACTACGCTTTGCCACTGCACCTAAAGGCGTGCTTTCTTTATTTGGGAAACTTCCCAAACAATTCAAGAATACAAGTAGAGAAGTTGTGCCAGCTTTGGATTGCTGAAGGTCTGATATCAGCTGAGGATGGGGCAAGCGAAGAAACAATGATGGATGTTGCAGCAAAATATTTCGGCGAATTGGTAGCAAGGAGCTTGGTAACTCTGGAAGAAGATGAAGTGTCAGACTTAAGGCTCATGTCCGGCCACATTCATGGCCTGATAAGAAGTCTCTGCATAACAGAGGGAAGGGAGGACGAATTTTTTGAGATCATGCCTGGCTCGGAACCATATATGATTTCAAAAGCACAAAGATGTGCTATATATTTCGATAAGTATTACAGCGTATCAAATGTTATCCCCTCTGCTAACCTTCGGTCTCTTTTATGCCTCAACTCTGAACAATCAGGGCAAGGATCTAGGTGGCCACAGGGACTTTTTGATTTCAGAAAACTTAGACCGCTAAGAGTTTTAGATTTTGACAGAGTTAGTTTTCAGGATGGAAATCTTCCTCAAGGAGTAGGAAATTTAGTCTTCTTGAGATACTTGAGTTTTCGAGGATGTTACCTGGAGGATTTGCCATCATATATTGGCAACCTTTTGTACTTGCAAACCCTCGACCTAAGGGTTCAAAAAGATTGCATACTGACCATTTCAAATGTCATTTGGAAGCTTGAGCGATTAAGACATCTGTATTTCCCTCTAGCATTTCAAACTCCTGATCATGGTGGAATGTTGAAACTAGACAGCTTGAGACAACTAGAGATACTAGAGGGATTGGATACAAGTGTGTGCAGAGCAAAGGACCTCATAAAGCTGACCAACCTTCGGATTCTAGCAGCAACAGCAGAAGGAAACCTTGAGGACTTGGAGCTCATCATCCACTACATAGGCAACTCAAGCCACTTGAAGAGGACATCGCTCGACATTAAAAAGTTTGATTGTTACTCTGAGGAACGGCTGTCTTTCATAAAAAGATTATTCAGCTGTCCTGTTCTTGATACTCTGCAAATAGAAGGGCATATAGGAAAAATGTCAGACATTGGTGAAGGAAATATGTTAGACATTGGTACAATCTCTCCTAGCTTTACCAAGATTGTGTTAAATGGTTCTGAACTTGATCAAGACCCTATGCCAACACTGGAGAACCTTCCCAACCTGAGGATCCTTGTCTTAGAAGTCGAGGCATACGCAGGAAAGAAATTGCATTGTTCTGATACAGGTTTTCCTGAACTCAGGAGTTTAAAGCTCGTCAAGTTGTACAACTTAGAAGAATGGGAGGTGGACATAGGAGCATTGCAAAAGCTTTCTACTTTAGAGGTTTCCATGTGCAGGAGAATGAAAAAGCTTCCTGAGGGATTACAAAGCATCATTACTCTCAGAAAGCTGAAGGTCAGCATGATGCCACAACAATTCTTAGGCAGGCTACAAATGAAAAATGGCAGAGGAGGAGAAGATCGTCACAAAATCAACTCAAAGTGTTCAATAGAATTTGGAAATGATGATCCTTGGCTTGAGTCTACCATTTCAGCATGTCAGGTAATCCTTGACCCTCTTTCCGTGGAATTTTGTTTACTTGTCAAATCTTTCAACCCTGAAGAAAATTTGGTGCTACAAGTAGGACTTCTTGATGCCTGACATATTAGATATTCATTCTTGGACTAAGTTAATACAAGAGGGAAGTAATGTACAGTTGGATACATTGCACTAGCTGTCACTGTAGTTGATACATCAGAGAAGGTCCCGTTTTTTAAACCCTCTAGAGTCAGTTTGAGGTCAATAAAATTTTGCTTCTATAGAAAAGCATCCCTAAACACCTATGATATCATATACCTTTTTTGGGTTGTTTTCAATCTTCAATTTTCAGGACCAAAATAAACTAGCACAGACTCAAAATTTTCCTGTGCCTCTTCAGTCTTATAGTCAAGCTTGGAATATAGAGTAACAAGCTAGTTTGCTGTGTTTAATACTCCGCATTTCAGCTAGCGATACAGGAATTCCCAGAAACAATAACACTAACTACGATCGAATCCCAATCCCGGAAACAGCTTGTTTGACTTGAGAGCATTCCTTGAATAATGTTATAAGTCTAATAGAGATGTTGTCAGATTAGACATCCTAATCTCTTTTATTTATTTATTTATTGGTCTTCTATTTTGCAGCAAAACAATTCCTTTGATGGCAGAATCACCGAATCTCAGGCTTCAAGTTCAAGTCATAGTCCAAACCTAATCGGAAGTTTTGCATGCTTACCAGAAACTGAAAGGGAAAGAGATGTTTACCTTCAATGATCCCCGTTGAGAAAATGTACCAAATTGTAAACTTTCATCTTCGCTTTAACTTTCTTGTGCCCTGCTCCAACATTGTGGCATGGCCTAGGTATGCTCTTCTCAGAAGTCAGACCAGAGAAGAAAGATGGATATCAGTCAAGCTCAAGCTGCAGACACTGTCAGAAGTTCAGTCTGTACTCCAAGAAACGAATTGGAGGAGGATTTTTACCTTAACGAGAGTTGCACTTGCCAATCCCTGTTCTTGAGGAAAGGCTTCTTTCTTGCACCGTAGTCTTCACATCACTCACCAAATGCCCTGCTCTCACATCACTCACCAAATGCCCTGCTTCAATATATTGCCATTGGCTAAATGACTTTTCAATTGTTAATTTGAACTTTATCATGTCAAAGACTTTCACATATAAAAGCGTATTCTGAATTTCCGCCGTTGTATTTCTATGTAATAGTAAATAAATGAGCTCATTTCCTGTGACGATCTCTTCATTCAGTGTGGATTAGGCTCTTCTTTGCATGGATAATGTTGGCCATACAATCTCATTTTTTGGTCTAAAATAGTAATGCTCATGCTTCTCTCCCTGGTAAGATGTAAAATGCTGCTGGCTCTGTTATTGCTTCCAGTTGATTATTGCTATCTCTATGCATAATGATTATTCAGGCCGAAGCTATTGCTATCTCTATCTGTTATTGCGACTTTTTCCCATAATAGATTCTCTCATCCACACATCTAGAGTACCACTCTACTTTCTGGAAAAGTGACCAGGATGGACAAGCAAAAGCCAAAAGGCACAGGCAATGAGATTCTGTCAAGGCTATATTATTGAACCATCCCAACTCCCAAGTGACCTTCCACATGTGTTCTTGTAAGTCTAATGACCCAAATTTTATCACCCCTTTAATATTCGAAGTGATGAGATAGTGTGATAAATTTTGAATTATTAAATCAGAGGAGGAAATGTTTTGAGACACAGCTATCAGAAACTATACATGGTAATGGTGATGATCTGTAGAGTCTCCACTTGGACTGGAATCTCAACCAGGTTTGCAATGTCACGTCTAAGTTCTAGACAAAAGAAAGAAACGAGGATATATAAACTGCTATCTATTATCTATTAATCGATATTCCCTATAAAACTATAAGCATCGATAATCTAGGCAAGTGGAGTGTAAGTAATTTGTTGTCTTAATTTTTTTTGCCGTGACTAAGTAAGTAATGTTTTATCTAATAATTAGAATTATTTTCATTTCAGTTATGAAAGTAATGAAATGAATAAAAATGTTACCAATTGATTCCATAAAGTGAGTAATTAGAATAAAAAATGTACCATTACCAATTCATTCAAAAACGTTAGTAATTAAGATAAAAGTCCCTCTCATAGATGCCTTCAGACAAATATAAAAACTAAAATAGAAATACCCAAAAAATAACATTATCATCAACCAAAAAAAAAAAAAAAATTGACTGAAAGTTGAATACTAATCATAAAATGACATAAACAAGAGAATGAAACAATCCAAAGCCTGAAAAAGATAGTCCAAATGAAACTTGGATAATAACAAGCACATAATTCTACAAAATATAACATCATAACATTTTAGAATAGTTAAATGCCCAAATGAAGAATGTTAAATAAAATCAAAATTACTTCTTAATGAAATGACATTACATTTTCTCCCATTGTCCTCACTTCTTAATGTCGCAAACTACAAAATTTTGCTTAGAAAAGTTTTTCTTAAAATTCTCTAAAATTTTGAATTAGAAATCAGTCTTTTAAGGAATGTATTGGTGGAAAAAAAGGAATTGTTGCCTAATTTTTGTTGATGAAACTTTATTGCTCTGAGGCTTGAAAACTTGCTTATCTGCGCAAAAAATAGGAAGTACAAAAGTCATATATGTTTACAAAAACCAAAAAATAATCCTCACTTAGAGTTGTGGTGATAATTAATTTAACATAAGGCTTCAATCTAAAATCATCAATTAATTTCTATAATTCTTACAGCTCCTCAATGTCAACATGGGACAATAAAGTCGTGGTATTAATCATTAATTGAACAATTCATGCACTATAAAATGGCTTAAATCAAAATTTAGTGAAGAGTAAATATACAAATAAATTTTCAAGTTACATGAAAAATAAGACTCAATTATGAAGAGGGTAATTAAGTATTGTTGGATTGGCATTGGAAATTGGTAATGTTGTTAAAGTAAAGAAAAGTTTGGATTCAGAATCTCAAATTGCACATGCTTGCGAGTGCACCTGGAGAATGTTTAAATATTATTTTAACCCCCCATCTAAGTTTTCTATTAAAATATATAGAGTATAATTTCAAGGGATCCTTAAACTCTTGCATTGATTCTAGAGACCATCATGACTTTCAATTGAAGGAGTTAGGCTGGGATCTCTTCTGCAGTGGCTACAAATGAGATGTTTTAGCAAATATTTTTCTAGGTTTGATTTCATGCACTGGTTTGATAAATCATAGAAAATATCCTCTTATTTTTGTGGCAGCTCTGGTAAAACAGTAAAATATATTATAGTAAGTTATCTAACTTTCCATCTTCAGAGTTTTTGTATGCTTGAATGCGGCCTTGTTTGGATTGTGATTTTCCGTCGGAAAATTACGTCGTTTTTCGTAATCATATTTCCCTATTACCTTTTTCCCTCACATACATCAAATCGCTACAGTAATTTTTCCATGAAAAATGCAATCCAAACACAACTACTTGATAAATATAAAATTACTTAAAACTAAACCAATATGCTTGGGTTAGAAAGACAAGATTTGGGAAAATTTTCCCAGTATCTTACTACTTACGAAAATTTAGTTGTATCAATATCATATTATCTAAAAAAGAATACGTATGGTTGTCAATTCTTGTATTTCATGCTAATGTTGTATCATTATCATATTATCTATAAAAGAATACATACGGCTGTCAATTCTTGTATTTCATGTTAAAGATAGAGGTAATTTTAGAAAGCTGCTTCATATAATCACGTGTTATATTATATGTACCGTAAATGTTATTCTACAACCAATGATAAAATATGTGCTAAATATTTGGTATCCGTGTTTGTTTATTTCAACAAGGCTATATTTCTGTCCATGTTATATCTGTGTATGATTGGCAAATTCTACATTTTATTTATCATAATTTCTTAGATAATATTACGTTAACAATCAAAATTTTACAAAAAAATTAGTATATTAATCATTTTGTGTCATCCCATGTTTGGTTGCATTTTACATATAGGGGAAATGGTATTTAGTCATTACGGGATGACTTAGAGATAGAATGATGAAATTTTAGACTAATTTATCCTTACAAATAATTTAAATTTCTACAATCATAATAAAATATTCTTACCCTCACACGATGATATAACATGAATGGACTAATTTGACCCTACTAATTAATTTAAAGTTTTTTCCGACTGATTTGCCTCTACTACCAACAAAAAAATATTTGGACTAATTTGCCCTTACGAATGAAACAAATTCAGAGTGAATATTACATAACCATACTTTTACATAATAATATGATAATAAATGGATTAATTTATCCCTACTAATTATATTAAAATTTTTTGCCTAATTGGCACCCCCTATTCATTATTTTAAATTTTTTGAAAAATTACCCCTATTAATTAATTAATTAATTAAAATTTTTTGACTGATTTATCCCTACTTTCATCATAATAAAAGGATTATATTGCCTTTTAACTAAATTGCCCTTACCATAGAGTAATAAGTTCATTCAGGCAGGCACCGATGAAAAGAAGATATGAGCGCTCTCAGACAAAACACTCTATTGAGTACTTTAGGAGATTCAGGACTTTGGATCTTATGTAACACTTGATTTGATAATGCAGTAAAGCACGTTAGGAAAATATGCAACGCTTGTTTTGATAATTCACTAAAGCACGTTGGGAGGATATACTTGGCTTGACACTAAGAAAAAGAAGAGATTGATAGCTCAAGTATCTTTAACTAGGACATAGGGCCAAATGTTGATGACCGGGAAAAAAAAAACCAGAAAAAAGCGATTGTAGGAGCACCTGGAAAAGCCAAAACTTGGCGAATAGGGAAAGACATAGAAAGTAAAATGCCTTGCTGCTTCTGTGAGCAAGGTATACAAAGATCTACATAAATATAGAAGAAACTACATATCACAGCACTTGGTTGCAACCTGAATTGATAAACTACATATCTCATCTATAGTTGCACCATCCAAATTAATGGCCGAATTGGCAGAGCCTGTCGTATCTTTTATCATAGAAAGGCTCAGTAATCTATTGATTGAGGAAGGCAAGCATCTACATGGAGCGAGCGATCAAGCTGAGCAACTTCAGTCAGAGTTAAAGCTGATGCAAGGCCTGTTAAGAGATGCTGATGCAAAGCAACGTGACGATGCTGTAATTCGTGAGTGGATTTCGCAAAGCAAAGATCTTGCATATGAAGCAGAAGACTTGATCGAAACATTTGCATTCAAAGTTGGATCCAGAAGGGGAGGTGGTCTTGTAAATGTCCTTAAACGATACACTTGCATCTTCAAAGAGTGCTATATGAGGCACAGAGTTGGAGTAGATATTCAGGGCCTCAACACTAGAGTCTCTAATCTCACCAGTTGTTTTCGAGATTATGGGATAAGAACAATAGTGGAGAAGGAAGGTCCAAGTTCGAGGCAACTGCGATGGATCAGGAGGATTTATTCCCATGTTGAGGAGGAGGATTTTGTTGGCTTGGAGAGAAATGTCGAAGTGCTGGTTCCGAAGGTGGTAAGTGAAGATGGGACAAGCCACTATAGAGTTGTTTCTATTTGTGGGATGGGTGGTTTGGGGAAGACAACTATTGCCAGGAAAGTGTATAACCACCCAAATGTGAGGCGTCATTTTGATAGGTTTGCCTGGTTTTGCATATCACAACAATGGCAAACAAAAGAGATTTTGCAAGGGATCTTGGTTAACCTAATTCCTGAAAAGAAAGATGAGATTGTGAAATCCTGGAGTGCTGATGAACTAGTCAGGCAACTTTACCACATCCAGCAGAATAAAAGATGTCTGATTGTTCTTGATGACATTTGGTCCTTTGATGCTTGGGAATGCATAAAAAATGCCTTCCCAACTAGAGAGAAGGGAAGCAAAATATTGGTTACTACTCGTAATAAAGATGTGGTGATACGCATGGATGCTTTTCACCATGAGCCTCGACTTTTGTCCTTTGACGAAAGCTGGGAACTGTTTCAAAAGAAAGCACTAGGAGAAAGATATAATAATCATGGTACGTCATTTTGCAAACGAATTTTCATATGGTTTTTTATCTAGTTTTCTATAAGCGCCAATGAGGAATGGCAATAACAGTAGCTGCTTAATTACTATCATTGTTTAAAGAAATATTCAAGGTTGGGACAAAATCCTGGCTGGCAAGATTGTAATTTACAGATGTTCCTGTTGGTAGATTTTTAAAGAAGGCATAACAATTATTGGGCTGTCAACGTCTTGGTTTTTTTTTTTTTTTTGGTTAATTGGCTTCTGGTTTTCTCTACAGAGGGTCCGATCCCTGGAGAACTGGCGCAAATTTCAAAGAAAATATTAGATGGATGCGGAGGCTTACCATTGGCTATTATTTTATGTGCGAGGATGTTAAGAACTGCAAAAGAAGATGAGTGGCTTAAGGTGCTTCAAAGTCTTCCTAAGACTAAGAGCCGCTGGATGTATGGAGGTCCTCAAGGTCTTGATTACCTATGGTCAGCTTACTGCGCTTTGCCACTGCGCCTAAAGGCGTGCTTTCTTTATTTGGGAAACTTCCCAAACAAATCAAGAATACAAGTAGAGAAGTTGTGCCAGCTTTGGATTGCTGAAGGTCTGATATCAGCTGAGGATAGGGCAAGTGAAGAAACAATGATGGATGTTGCAGCAAAATATTTCAGCGAATTGGTAGTAAGGAGCTTGGTAACTCTGGAAGAAGATGAAGTGTCAGACTTAAGGCTCATGTCCGGCCACGTTCATGATCTGATAAGAGATCTCTGCATATCGGTTGGGGCAGAGGTAGAATTTTTTGAGATCATGGAAAGAGAGGGAACTTCCTATTATCAACGACAAATGAGGTCAGAGGCACAAAGATGTGCTATATATTTCAATAGATATTACGACGTACCTGATGTTTTCCCCTCTTATAACCTTCGGTCTCTTTTATGCCTCAACTCTGAACAATCAGGGCAAGGATCTAGATGGCCACGGGGACTTTTTAATTTCAAAAAACTCAGATTGCTAAGAGTTCTGGATTTTGACAGAGTTAGTTTTCAGGATGGAAAGCTTCCTGAGGGAGTAGGAGAGTTAGTCCACTTGAGATACTTGAGTTTTCGAGGATGTTACCTGGAGCATTTACCATCATATATTGGCAACTTTTTGTACTTGCAAACCCTCGACCTAAGGGTTCAAAAAGATTGCATAATGACCATTTCAAATGTCATTTGGAAGCTCAAGCGATTAAGACATCTGTATTTCCCTCTAGCATTTCAAACTTCTGATCATCATGGTATGTTGAAACTAGATAGCTTGAAAGAACTAGAGATACTTGAGGGATTGGATACAAGTGTGTGCAAGGCTGAGGACCTCATAAAGCTGACCAACCTTCGGATTCTAGCAGCAACTGCGGAAGGAAACCTCAAGGACTTGGAGCTCATCATCCGCTGCATAGGCATCAACTCAAGCCACTTGAGGAGGACATCACTTGACATTAAAAATTTTGATTGTTACTCCCAGGAGCAGCTGTCTTTCATACGAAGATTATTCAGCTGTCATGTTCTTGATACTCTGCAAATAGAAGGGCACATAGGAAAAATGTCAGACATTGGTACAATCTCTGGAAGATTTACTGAGATTGTGTTAAATGGTTCTGAACTTGATCAAGACCCTATGCCAACACTGGAGAACCTTCCCAACCTAAGGATCCTTGTCTTAGAAGTCGAGGCATACTTAGGAAAGAAATTGCATTGTTCTGATACAGGTTTTCCTGAACTCAGGAGTTTAAAGCTCTCCAAGTTGTACAACTTAGAAGAATGGGAGGTGGACGAAGGAGCATTGCAAAAGCTTTCTACTTTAGAGGTTTCCATGTGCAGGAGAATCAAAAAGCTTCCTCAGGGATTACAAAGCATCATTACTCTCAGAAGGCTGAAGGTCAGCATGATGCCACAACAATTCTTAGGCAGGCTACAAATGAAGAATGGCACAGGAGGAGAAGATCTTCACAAAATCAACTCGAAGTGTTCCATGGAATTTGGAAGTGATGATCCTTGGCTTGAGTCCACCAATCCAGCGAGTCAGGTAATCCTTCACCATCTCCCCGTGGAATTTTATTTACATGTCAAATCTTTCATCCTTCAAGAAAATTTGTTGCTACAGGTAGGACTTCTCGATGCCAAACACACTAGTAAATATTCATTCTTAGACTAATTTAATACAAGATGGAAGTAATGTACAGTTTGATACATTGCACTAGCTGTCACTGTAGTTGATACTTCAGAGAAGGCCTCCTTTTTGAATCCCTCTAGATTCAGTTTTTAGGTCAATAAAATTTTACTTCTATATAAAAGCAGTCCTAAACACCTATGATATCACATACCTTTTTTGGGTTTTTTTGAATCTTCAATTTTCAGGACCAAAATAAACTAGCACAGACTCAAAATTTTCCTGTGCCTCTTCAGTCTTATATTCAAGCTTGGAATATAGAGTAACAAGCTTGTTTACTGTGTTTAATACTCCACATTGCAGCTAGCAATACAGGAATTCCCAGAAACAATAACACTAACTACGATTGAATCCCAATCCCAGAAACAGCTTGTATGACTTGAGAGCATTCCTTGAATAATGTTATTAGTCTAATAGAGATGTTGTCAGATTAGACATCCTAACCTCTTTTATTTATTTATTTATTGGTTTTTTATTTTGCAGCAAAACAATTCCTTTGATGGCAGAATCACCGAATCTCAGGCTTCAAGTTCAACTCATAGTCCAAACATAACTGGAAGTTTTGCATGCTTACCAGAAACTGAGAGGGAAAGAGATGTTTACCTTCAATGATCCCAGTTGAGAAAATGTACCAAATTGTGAACTTTCATCTCCACTTTAACTTGCTTGTGCCCTGCTCCAACATTGTGGCATGGCCAAGGTATGCTCTTCTCAGAAGTCAGACCGGAGAAGAAAGATGGATATCAGTCAAGCTCAAGCTCCAGACACTGTCAGAAGTTCAGTCTGGACTCCGAGAAACGAATTGAAGGAGGATGTTTACCTTAACGAGAGTTGCACTAGCCAATCCCTGTTCTTGAGGAAAGGCTTCTTTCTTGCGCCGTAATCTTCAAATCACTCACCAAATGCCCTGCTTCAATATTTTGCCATTGGTTAAATGAATTTTCAATTGTTAATTTGAACTTTATCATGTCAAAAGACTTTCACTTATGAAAGCTGTATTCTGAATTTCTGTTGTTGTATTTCTATGTAATAGTAAATGAGCTCATTTCCTGTGACAATCTCTTCATTGAGTGTGGATTAGGCTCTTCTTTGCATGAATAATGTTGGCCATACAATCTCATTTTTTGGTCTAAAATAGTATTATGCTTATGCTTCTCTCCTTGATAAGATGTAAAATGCTCTTGGCTCTGTTATTGCTTCCAGTTGATTTCTGTTGTCTCAATGCATAATGATTATTTCTTTATGCCTAAACTATAGCTATAGAGGTACACTCATTCAATTTTCGCCATTTTCTTTTTACTTTCTGTTCATTGGAGAAGGGAAACTTGCAGAAGCTCAGACATGTTTTTTGGAGTGTAGAAAGCTATTTGGATTAGAGATGCATGTAGCTCCGTTTAGATGTACATTCATCCAGTATCTTAGGTTAGAAAGAAGATGATTACCATATTTTTACAGAAGACATGATAACACGCATAGCAGAAAGCCGGTAGATAGCATCATCTAGCAAGGTTCATTGACACCATCACATCGTCAAATAAGTTCTAAAATTTATAACCATAAAAAGCTTCTGCCAAATTTCTGTAATTCTATATAAGGTCATGCGATTATTTTCTAAGGAATATATCTTCTTTTTTTTTCAATCTAGCCCTTGTGCCAACTTGGAATCATTTTTTTTAAACCATATTTTAACTTCTCTGATCCCAAAGTGGATTCAAGCAGGCATGGTTGAGATTGGTGGCTATATTTTTCTGGATAAAATCCATACAAACGCTATGGTTGAAAGTTAGGATGTCCTTTTAACGTTCAAAAATGTTTGTAGTACCTCTCGTAATTCAAACTAATATGGAATTTAATTAACAAACTTTTCAAATTAATTTGAATAATGTTTGTAATATCCCCTTATGATTCAAACTAATTTGAAATTTAATCGATAACACGCTGTTACTTATAAAAGTGATATTTCACGAGATAATTCCTATTTTAATTCTTTCTTTTGCTTTATATATTTTTCCTTTGTCACAAGAAATCCACAGCCTCCTTTCTCCCCTCACCACCACCTTCTTTCCCTCTCCCGACCAGCACCACAACCACATCCCTCTTTTCTTCTCTCCCCCTCCACGACACCATCTCCCTCCTCTTCCTTCTCTTTCCCCCTTCCTCATCCTCTTCCCCCTCTTCCTCCCCTCTCTCTCTCTTTCTCTCCCTTAATTTCCCGCTACCGCCCTCCTCTCTCCCACCCCTCCTGCTACCTCTCCCCCTTCTCCATTGACCAGATTTGGTCCCTTAAATTTTGGTGTAAATTTCAACTGATCAACTCCTTTAACTAAGTCATTGATTACGCTAAAAGCATAGTACAAATTTTACACCAAATATAGTAAGAAATACGCAAACGATTTGAATTGGATAGAACTCCCCGCGTGTGAGGCCCTAATCCGTTATTTGATAGCTACAACTAATGTAAAATAATGCTCAGACAAAAGATCTTGACAAAAAGGACAAATGTATTGTACATAACTGTATGCGCCCTTAAACCAATAAACTTTAGCAACTGAAACCATATGTGTTTGTACAGAGTCATAGAGTGCTGTACTCTCAACATGGAAATTCTTTTAATCAACCAATTCTGTACTACGCACGCCAACTACATCCGTTATCCCTTGCCACTGTTGAGAATTTGACAGAAGTATGACTAAGTATGGTGCATAACACTACATGCAATTGATCTCTTAATTAGCATAGACCACCTTAAAAACAAGCAAAAAAGATTGCAACACAGCATATCGAAGCATGGACACCCTTTTCCAGCTTCATTCTCTGAGAATTATCCGCGGGATCTAACACCTAATGAGAGAGACAATGAGTGAGTGAGTCAGTCAGTCAGTCATACAAAGAAAGTACCATAAAATTGAAGAGTTGGATTAGCTCTACGGAAAACATTTAAGTAGAAGGCCGGAAAGGCTCTTTTAACTGATGGGAAAAAACCCAGGTGAGGTAACCAGTAACTTAAACTGATGCAACTATCAGTTCAGTTGTTGCCAGAAATATATACTGATAAGAAATCTATTGGTACTATGTTGGAATCAGACAAGAGAAAGAAGAATGGTTGAGCATTCTGGCAGTATTACTTGCCGGTAAATAGAGCCAAAAATCAAGATGAGTAATGCATTAAAAGTGTGTTTGCATTCTGCAGTTCAATTTGAGCAGTTCATGCAATTACTGAATTCCTCATATTTCTACAACTAACTGATCCAACAACGAAAAGAAATAATATATGAAAGTTACACTGCATAACAATTAAAACATTATAACACAACTTCTAATGACTTGTTATTAACTAGTAAAGTGAACTTGTAATCTAAGACTAGTACCATTGTCGTGTAATAACATTTACAAGTGTCTACATTAAGAACAGTTTAAGGCTCAGAACTTGTTTCAAACATGACTTTTGAGTCTTTAACTAATAGTAATACTTCGGAACAGTTTAAGTCGGCTTTTTCAAACTTTTAACAGGATACAAAGCCATATAAGAAAAGAAGATTTACATTTGCTTTCCTAGAAAACCAAATAGTGTCTCAGTTTGGTTTGGTTAGTACAGCTTTATTACTAAACAAACAAGACAATTAGTTTTCTCAAATAAATTCACAGGAAGCTGAACTTCACCAACGCTGCTATAACATGAAGGTTTTAAGCTTAATGAATTTCTAACTATTAAATAACAAAAATAATAGGAAGATTTTCTGCTTAAGAGTTTTCTGGTCACAGCACCTTGCATGATTAATGGAACAGTTAGCACGGAAAAGCAAACCATTTTGCATGAACTGTAACAGAGACAACAAGATCAAACAATTCCACAAAACATAGATGGAAAATTAAGTGATCGTATCTTGTTTACCAAAATCAGGTTGAATTCAAAGTCAGGTGCTCAGAGCTCACTAAGTCACTCTAGCAACCCTTGTAAGTTTAGCACCTGATTCTCATAGGTCAAAAGGAACAAAAGTTCCCATCCTTACCTATAAAGACATCATATAACCCAACAACAACATTGACTTTCTGATGTTCACTTGCAGCCACAATCTTCACAGTTTAAATGGTGAGACTAAAAATTCTGAAAATAGGCTGTGGTTCTACTACTGGAGACGTCATTTATAGAGAATAGAGGATAAAGCATACCCTCATAGCTAACAAACAACTATACAGCTTTCTGTAGAAAAAATTTGTAGATCAAATGCCAAGCTGAAATCTGCTGAAGTTTGTCACATACGAAAAAACTGGAAAATTTGATCTAAGCCACATCATTTATCCATACAAAGAGCTAATACATTAAGGCACACGTGCTTATTACAGTCTCTTCCTACAGTTTCTACTCAAGTCCCTAAACGAAATATTTCATTTGATTCTATAAAAGACACTATCTCACATATTATCTTCATGATGCCCGAAGGACATTGAAATAACTTTTCAGTTTTCCTTCCAAAGCAATAAAAATCTGGCACCAACTCATCTCTTGCTTTTATTATGTGAACCTACTGAAGAGAGCAATTGTTGTTAAAATCCCAAAATATCATTCAGGTAATTGTAACCTCTAAACGACCACTACTACGTGTCAACCTGCTGAAGCATATAAAGATGACAAGAGATGAGAAGGCACACCTACTTTTCAAAGATTTCTTGTCTCGGCAGAATTGACTACCGCAGCCACACTTGAAAGCCTTCACTGGATGAGTATGATCACTGAAGTCAATGCCATAGTCCTGCAACACGCAAAAAAACTTGTTTCATGATTGTTGAATATGAATGTAAATGAGCATAAATGCGCTAAAACTCAAGGGCAGTTTTACGATGTGACCCATGCCAGGAAACTACTTTATAACTGAGATTTGATGAAAAATTTTACGAGAACACTCGACTCACCACTCTTTTGGGTTTTGGACTCTTCTCCATACATCTACAGTACCACTGCTTTTGAAAATTTGAACAAGATGGACAGACAAAAGGCACAAAGAACAAGATTCTGTTTCGGGACATCATTTACCCATTCCAATTGACAGGTGCCTTGCATCATTTTACCATAATAGATTCTAAGACCATCTTATGACAAAGATACAAAGTTATGGTAGCATACTTACCCACGTCAACTCTTCAAAAGCATCAACTTTCCTTGTCGTGAAAAAAGCAAGCTGCAGGTTGTAGGAAAGGAAGAGAATTCTGGCTGTTAACTCCCTCGAATATACCATATTTAGGCATATATTCAAAGAGAAAATGTTTCAAGACAAAGCTACATAAACTATACATGGTAATAGTGATGATCTGGAGTCTCCACTTCAACTGGAATCTCAACCAAGTTTGCATCGTCACATCTAAACAAAAGAAAGAAATATAAATACTGCTACACACAGATAGGCAAAAATATAAAAGAGACTCAGCCTCATAAGACTAAACCAGAGAATTAGCTTAAAGCCTCCAGAACTAACTAGATGCAGACCATCAATACATTCAAGATAGTGGAAAAACAATCAAAGACAAACTTTAAAACAAGAAAGTTGCACTAGGGTCCTGCTGTTGAAAATTAGTCTCATATCTTTTATCTTCCAACAGTGCAACCTATGCTGACCAAACATTGATAAGAGTATCAACTTGGATGTGGACCTAAACACTTTATTCCGTTTTAATCATTAAAAGTTTTAATATACTTTGTCATAGTAAAGGAACCAAGGAATATAAGGTTTATCAATTAAACCAAGAAAGCTAAATTTACTACAACTCAGAGAAAACAAAGATCCTTTGACAGAGACTATTAGTACAACAGAAGCATTGCCAGAAACACTTAAGCCCTTATATAGTATACCTGTGATTGACAAATCTAGCAACATTTCCATAAAAGGTAGCGTCCAAACAAAGGGCTTCCTCATCCTTCAGGACTCCTTCGGTACACCAGTCCGCATCTAGCAGCACAGGATATGTGTGCTTCTTTCCAGTGTGTTGTGAATTTCGGTCAAAAAGTTCCATGTTGGTCACTATTTCTCCCACATACTCACAAATAAAGGCACCTTTAGGCAAGTCCTCAAGGGTTCTAAGACCCCATCCTTTTCCTTCGGGTGTCATAAACACCTGAACATAGGAAGCGTTGATATCTCAATCACCAATAAAAGCATAATCATGATCTAGATTAAATAACATACATAACACAGTGGATGACAATATGCAGCACAAGTTTTATATCAGCATAACAGTGAGACTGTTATGTCATTAACATGTCTAACCTGCAATTTGCATGTTATGCCTCGCTGAACAACGCGATTGCCACAATCCTTAATACAACCACATTTATACCAGCACTCTTTTATAAACTTCCTGACAAGATGGCCCTTGCATTTGCCAGATAAGTTTTTATCTTTGGACCTTTCTAGTGGACACTCTTGACAGTAGAAAAGATTTTTCTGCTGGGGACTCCGATTCATCAACATACAGTCTTCAAGAAACTTTTCTTTAACAATACCCCCTGGCATGTAAGCAAACTCACCACCAGTTTCACCAGCACAAGCACAAGGGATTTTGGAAGATAAACAATCTCCAAAGCAATTGGAACAGCAATTCTCATCAGATATACGAGCAAGAAGAAATTTAACATACGCACTTTGATAAGTGATGTTTCTGGGAATGTACTTAAAAATAGGCTGATGCTCATTGTTAATTTCATTTATCAATGAAATCTCCAAATTCTCTTCCCCTCTTGTAATATCATCAATATAATAAGCAGAACTGAGCATGTCATTAGAAAAATGTTGCGTCTGAACAATCACCATACTGGTTGAAGTTGAAGATTTTTGGTCTCCAAGTGCTAGACTGTTTTTGTTCCGTTCACTGAAGGACCCCTGCATGGTTAAATCTATCTTGCAGCGGCTTAAGTTAAAACAATTCAAACTTTGAAACTTTGGAATCTTGGGTGGAGCTTCATTTAGGCTTTGAAACTCTACAGACCCCAGTGAAATATTCGGCGCAACGCAAAAACCAACTTGATGACTGACATTCCTATTTAAAACATCTTGAGTATCTAAAATTCTAGGAGCAACTGGATTGGCATGTGCATCAGCAGAACTTACTCCATCATCAAGAGTGGTGTTGGTCCCCACTGCTAAAAAGCCCTCACATATATCTTTCATCAGATTCATCACAGAGAAACCAGATTGATTGATTCTGTATGATTTATGAAGCTTTTCCTCCATCCGCCTAAAGAGGGCATCTAAACTTGGAATACAAAAATTTGATGGAAGGGAAGATTCATAGATTATAGAAAGTTTAACCTCCCCGCTGGAAGAAGAAGCAATGTCTATTTGTGAAGAGGTTGAGGATTTATTTTCCTCTTTTGTTGCAACTGAACATTCATATTCCAGACGATTTCCTTGAGGAAGAGAATCCTTTCCACTTGAAGATTCATCTTCATAACATAGAGAGAATGCAGCTAAAAAGAGTACAGATAAAGCATACATCAAAAAGCACCACATTACTAAATCACTAAAGTGAAAATATCAGATTATCACAAGTAACTTAAATTGACTCAAGAACAGTATGTACTGGGTTAATGAGGGAGAACCTTTCCATTTCACATTCCAAAATAAGGTTATGCTTGGAAAAGGAAGCCAACATGCAATCATGCTGTAAATAGCATATCATTGTGCAAGTACATGTGTGTCATATTATGCAACTCAGGAGTTCCACTTAGAGAATGCTCCTTCTTGGAGTTGTGGGATGTTAATTCTCAAACATAACTTGCATAAAAAGTCAACAATGTACCTCATTATTTTGAGACTATAAAATAAGGCTAATAAAATGACATATAAATTCTGCCTCAAAAGGAAACAATTTCTTACATGGATCTTCCATGTCAAGATCAATCAGTTCAAGTGATGTTGAAAAAGGTTCTTTTGCATTAGAAGAATCACCTTGAGTCAACAATTCCACATTATCTGGACATGGAGACAAAGTAAAATCAATTTATACAAAAGGATACAAGTAGAGAAGATTAGAGGCAATGAAAGATAAATCAGGTGTTAATGACATTCATTGTACATAGAGCAGTTATCTTTGCTGTTCACATATTTCCAGGAAACTTGCACAAAATTTGAGATTCTCTTTCTTCGCAAAGTGAAAATTCTTACACTTATCTTATTATCTCTCTTTCATCCTGACAATTCTCTTCCTTACCTATTTACTTGTCTTAAATTCTTGTCTGCCTCAAATAGGAAATATTATCTTACTTGTATCTTCCATGTCGAGATCAATAACTTCAAGGGATGTTGAAATATGTACTTTTGCATTAGAAGAATCACCTTGAGTCAACAACTTCACATTATCAGGACGTGGACACAAGATAAAGTCAATTTACACAAAAAGACACAATTAGAGAAGATTACATGCAATGAAAGATACATCAAGTGTTTAGTGACATTGGACATATAGCAGTTATCTTACTGCTCATATACTGCCAGGGGAAATGGTAAAATCAATTTACACAGAAGGATACAAGTAGAGGAGATTAGAGGCAATGAAATATGAATCAGGTGTTTAATGACATTCATTGGACATAGAGCAGTTATCTTTACTGTTATCATATTTCCTGGAGAAATATGACAAAAAATTTGAGATGAACAGTCTTACACTTTTCTTAGTATCTCTCTTTAAACCTAACATTTATCTTCCTTACCTATTTACTATTTCTAAGTTCTCATTTTCTCCCTTTCCACTTAATATGTCACTTTCCCCATTAATTTTATTCCTTGCATGTTTGTCTGCCAGAGAATCAAGGATGCCTACTTTTAAGCAACTAGTGCATGCAGAGGAACTCTATGCACTCCTGAAGTGTTTCATACCTTATGCATTCAGTCAAAGCTTTCTATTTTAATATATGTCCAAGTAACTTAAGGCAGGAAGAAATACCAGGAAGAACTACAGAGAGAGGAACCTCAAGCTCTGATAGGTCATCAGGCAACAGCTCTTTTTTACCTGGAATAATGGAATAATTTTCCATAAGCATATTTGTCTGGTTAAAAGATTACTATCATGTAAAACACTGTTCTCTCCCTAGGAAACAGTATGCTTGCCTGTTTCATCTACCATTCTGGGAACGATTGAACAGGAGGTGTAAGTATCACAATTCTCATTAAGTTGTGTTCCTGGTGAGAGCAAATCAGACTCGTTGGTTTTATCATGAGCCGACACATGAATTTTCTTTTTTGGTTTTGATCCTGAAGAAGAATTTGGAGTAGTGGTTTTCACTTCTCTTCGATAATGTGGCACCGGAGACAGGACCTTGGCTTCTGTTTCATTATCAAAGAGATGAACATGAACCGACTCAATCATCTTTTCCTTCCCATTAGATTCAGGAATTACATATTCAACATGATGAACTGGCTTATCCATAGTTCCTTTAAAACTTGGGCTGGAATCACCAGGAGAAGACAAAGCTTGAACAGCTTGACTTCTCAATCTTGACTTTTTCAATGGTGGCTCATCCTCTTCTGGCTCATCTACTAAGTGGAATTTCTGCTGTTCCCTTTCCTGTCTCGAGAATAAAACCATTAATAATAAGCATAAATATCATAGCTTATGGTATGTCAACTTTGGATGGATGTACCAGAAGTACATAGATTGCACATCCAAAACTTAGTTAATTGGCAAAATTTTTTCTCCTCAACTGATACAAGGGGTTGAGCAAATATATGACAACTATGTGGACAACCTGATATAACAAGCACTCAAGTTATCAAAGGATTTGTAAATGCAATAAAGACGGTTAAACCTTGCATTCCTCACTCTCAAGAATAGCATCCACCAGAACAGTATAGTTCTGATCCTCAATATGCTGCCAATTTTGGTTATACACGTCCAAAAGACTCTTTAATACAGGTTTTACAATATGCTGAGGATAACCGAGAGCTCTCATAGCCTTGTAAGCCTTTGCAAACTTAGGATTTGGCGCCATAAGTTTGTAATTCTGGATTTCTACATTGACCGCAGAAAAGGCTCTAGTTTCCAGCCCTACAACAAATGTCAAGCTTCAAAAGCTACACAAACAATACAAGCAACACTTCGGTTGGATGCAACTAAAGGATTTGCATCCAAGGACTAATGCAAAAGAAAATAATAATAGCACAATTACAATTTACAATCAAAGTGATGATTCTGAACATAGTTAATAAGACAGAAAAGCAAAAAAGTAACGGTACTAAGCTGAGTAATAAACAGGTTAAGAATTAGAACAATTAGAAGACTAACAATGACAGTGGAAGTGGAGTGCTATATTATATTTCCCTTGGCACATTGAACTGCTAGCAGCCTTACTATCGACCCAAACCCAAACCATGAACACCACAACTCCAGTTACAATCAGAGAAAGTTATGATCCACCTCTGATCTAAACCAGAAATCCATGGTTAGGAAAATTTAAATCTCTTACAACAAATATAAATTTTAATCTTCCTAAAAGCATAAGTGCCAACCTCGTCCAAATTGACACTTCAGCTCCAGAAAATCAACAAAACTAGGATAAACTATTTATTAAGAAAGGGCCACACAACTAAAATTGACGACTTCTAGCAGCTATTTTGGAACTAAAATTGACAAAATAAATATATGTAGTGATATATGGAGTCGACAAACTCTAAAAGTTGATAACATTAGCAGATTCGCCTCAAGTTACAAGTTTAATGACAATTCGACAAAGGAAACACAGAGATTGTTACATCCAAATAGTTTGGTAATGGTTGAGTTTTTCCAAACATGAACAAACCAATGTCAAAATAGAGCATGAAGTTCACTACACGATCCCCTCCCTTGACTATCATCTTTATGCGACTCCTATTTAACTCTGCTGGCTATAAGATCAGCGATTCAGCTAGCAATTTTTAATGTCTTTTAGCCAGAGTTCGTAAAGCTTCAGTTTTTTCTTTCAAATAAAATTACTAATCAAAGTGAATCAATTTATTTTTTTATCTGGTTAACTAAGGATATACACATCTCATCAAGTTGTGCCCACTCATATAGCATAATTCAGCAATGAACCTATTCAGGTGTCAGCTGCACAATCAGCCAGTTAGCAACAAGAAAAATGACAAAATACTAGAGATATTCAACATATCTGGTTCCAATTGACCTCTGGTTCAACTATTAATTATTCTATTTAATAGGACTGCAATCTAGTCAAGTTAAGCTACCGCCATTTTTTATGCTGCTTAGTACATATTCGAAACTGGAGCTCAAACGGTCCTGTAACTCAATTTAAAGAACACTTTTACTCTAACTCGAACTAGTCAAGCGTCACCACAATAACTACAAGAACTAAATAATTTCGACTAATTTTTTTTTCTCCCTTGTATTATTTCATGACAGGAAGCATACCTTTAGAACCCACCAACAGAATAAATGAATAAACAAAAACTACCTCATTTTGAAGAAGCATTTTTACCAAATCTACAAAATTGAACGAGACACTCCCAAAAAAGGAAAAAGTTAAGGATAGAAATCAACTTAAACGAAACGACCCATTTTCTTTGTGACATAAACGAAAAGAAAACATTAAAAAAGGATACAAGTTAACTAAAAGAAAAAACCCTTTTTTATAAGAGAAAAGGAAAATGACCCAAAGAGTTTGCCAAAATAAATAGCACGTTAAAAATCCCAAAAGGAAGAAATATTCAAAAACCAAAAACCCAGTAAAATTCTACGATCAAATTTCCTTTTACTAAACCCTTCGACCGAAAAAACCCATCAATAATATTTATAGAGTTACCATTTTTACATGCCAGTTTTATGAAAACAGGGGGGTAGTGTACCAGGATTACTTAAGAATATGGGTTTGACTTGCCCATTTTAAATAATCATTTCTAAGCATAAAATACTCACTGATAATATAAAGAAAAATCAAGCAATTTCTTGTAGAAAACAGAGCCCGCACTACGAGTTATCCATTTTTGTCCAGGTTTTAGCTCAATGGTTGATAATAGAGTTCAACAAGAAGTAGCACTGATTAGTTCAAGGGCCTAAAGCAGACTCTAAAACCCTAAATCTGAGATTTTGACTATACATTTTGCACAAATCACAAGTAAAAAACATTAATATTATAGGATGAAGGAGGGATAGGAGCTTACCCCACTTGGAGTTGAGGTGAGAGACTTTTCTTTGAAGTCAAGAAAATTGGAGAGAAAAGAAGAGAAGAGATAAACAAGAATATGAATAGACTTGTGTAAGATCTTAAATTTATATTACAAAGGTAGAGATGTATTACTAAATCTACATCTTGTACAAGTTTTAATGTTATCGGTACAAGTTACGCATTTAATTTATGCGACGTAAAGATGTATGATTTTTTTTTTTTAATAAAATATCATACTTTCATTAAAAGTTGCATTGAACAATATTACTATTTCAAGTGACGCACAATGAATGGCTAATTTGTTTTTCAGTTAGGCAAAAGCAATAAGATGTTCTTTTAACTATAAAATAAAATTTTGTTAATTTTAAAATTTATTTGTGGACTCATTCCTTGTACATTTTAGTACTTTCTAGGGTAATGTTGAATTCAGATTCAGAATTGGAGATGTTTTAGAGAAATTGAATGTTTTATTAGATGGTAATGTAAATTCCAAATTCAATTTGTAGATGTTGTAGAGAAATTGGATGTTTGACTACAGATGCAAAGTGATTTGCAGGGACAATTCTAAGCTTTGTAGTTTAATTTTTCAACTTAAGTTTACACGACCCCTGATCTTTGAATTGGCCATTTGTCTTTAATTCTCCGATCGTGTCAAAATTGAATATATTAGGAACCAAATTTTGTTTTTGTCAAAGTTCGGGGACCACTATGATCAAATTGAAACTTGAGAGACCAAATTTATTTTCTTTCAAGTTTTAGGGGACATTTCTTTTGGTGCAATGCCCAAGCTTTGGAGCACTCCCCTTCCCCTTGTAATGCCCAAACATAAATCTTTTGACAACAAACCCATAAAAGTGGTAGACAACCATTCAAATTTATGTGTACAAACCATTGGCCCTTAGCTACAAACTGTGTTTTGTCAACTCACCAGAAAACTTGGAAGCACTCAGAAATTTCATATCCATTTGGTAGTAAAAGCAAAACATGTGGAGATCATAGCATAACAGACCACAACTAGAGCAAGTACTTACCTACAGAATTGTTAAAACATATCAAGAATTCTGTTTCCCTTTCTTTTTTTTTTCCTGTTGGCAGCAGCAGATAGTTTAGATACAGTTTGAGTTTAGTAGCCTCAACTACAAATACAGCAGGACAGCACAAAAGCCAGAACCATGACAATCAAACTTGGTACCTCAACATTATGTATATTATGTTAGCTACAAACTACGAACTTTGATATGATTTGAGAGATGGAACTACATTAATCCTGAATCCTGAATTATGTGGTTTCAACTCCTGTACAATTTGGGTCGAAGCGAAGGACTATTACTATGAATAATTGCTGCAGCAATTGAGAAAGACTGGAGGGCTGACAGAGTCGACCGGAAATGAATATAGTATAAGCCATCATGAATGTTTGTCATTTTCATGATAGGTGAAATTTGCCGGGAACCCTGCAAAATTCAAAGGGGAAAAAGTTATCCTGATTCTTCATCTGTGAACGCATGGCTGTGTTGCAGGAAGTTTCCTTCCTTTTCATTTCTCCTTGACCAATTAGGCTTAGTAAAGCAAAAGAAAGCATCTGTCTGAGTTCCTCATGGAAGAATGATATGAGTTCTGCTTAGATAGGCATGAGCCATTGGCGGAACTAAAATTTTTGAATAATACAAATGGGATAAAAGAAAGACAACCAGAGAACGAGGAAGAAACTTGGCATACCTCTACAAAGAAGTCAACTGTCTTGCACTCTCCAGAATTATCTGAATGGGGCAGATTCTCAATTCTGTTTGTTCTTGTACTGATTACAGTGAGCGGGCACCCGATATCCCAACCTCCGCATTCACAATGCCCACCGGAGTGCCATCTCTCCAAGAGGCTTGATGGCCCGCCTTTCCTGGCTCTTGGTCCACCGTGAAAACCTGCTGGAACTAGAATATTCATGCTTGTTGAGCATTCTCCACCATCTCGTTGGCCACGTTCTGAAATTGATGAATTTTCTGAAACTGCATCAGTCTGGATGTTGCCAGATTTCCTCAGAAATTTCAAACCCCAACCACCAATTTCTGGCTCCTTAGGTTTGTGAGGTATATGGTCCTTCACAACTATGGCAGCCAACTCAAGATTTGGTGGAATGTCATTTTCCAGAAGATTGGCCGGACTCTGATCAAAATTGTCACATAGATCATCAGAAGACTCCCAGGATGTGTCTTCAAGGATAATACTCGTTCCCCATAACTTTGAAGACGTTCTTTGCTTACGAGACTGGCTTGTCCTGAAAACATCTGCTACCTTCTTTGTCAGCCCTTTGTTCTTTTTAAGAACACTAACTGAGGTTTGGGTCTCTTGCATCCAACTTTCACTGGAACCAAACAAAACAAATTGTGTCTCCATGATTTCTGAATTCCTGGGGCACAATGTTATTGAAGTAGACACTTTCATCTTAGCAACAAGATCTAACTCTCTATCCCGAATATTCAGGTCTCTCTTGGGACCTGATTTTAAATGAAATGAGTAAATATAGTCGAGAGACTTGTCCTCTGGTGACTGGATCTTCAGTAAGTTGGCAGCATAAACCTCCCCTTGATCATCCACAGAGAAAAGATAATTGGGGCATCCATCCTTCCACGTGCACTGCAGCATTCCTTGGAAAATAGCAGCTGATGCAGAGAAAGAAGACTGATCAGAGCTGGTAGAATTTGTGCTTGATACAGAAGCCAGTCTCTTGTGCACTGGCTCAGATCCATATTCATTGTCTCCAAGCACCACGTCCTTCAGTTTATTAGGCTTACTGGTATTGAATTTAACAGGAGAGCTAATAAAATCAGAAGCAACTGCTTCTTTGATGTCCACTAGACCTCTTCCTCCATTGCTGGCATTAGAATCGAGGGCTCCCAACTGATGAAGCAACGGGCTCCTCAAAATGTTTATCATGCTCTTGCTGGCAGAGATTGTGCCCAGAATCCTTTCTCCTGCAGAACTTATTGCAACACTATCTGTTAAAAGAGCCAATGGATGTTCAATAACTAACCTAGCCATATCATATGCACGTCTACTACTAATTCCTCTTGAACTTAAGTCATTGTGAAAGACCCCAATAGACGAAAAATTGCATGAAAATACTCCAAACGCACTGATATGCATCCATTCCAGACAGCGACGAAGGTATTTTTCATCAAAAGTTATAATGTGCTTCGGAATTGCATTATCTAGACCATAGAGCTTTTGGAAGAACCACTGCCTACTGCAACTATTTCTTCCCGATATGCTTAGAACAACTATGTGGTCAGACTCTTTCTTTGGCAGGAAATCTTCAGACAAAGTAATCCCTTCTGCTGAGTCTCTACTCTTGCTCACAGACTGCAATGAATCTTCTTCCTCCAGGTCATCTTTCTCCAGGACATCTTTGCTTCTCATTTTCTGCTTGTAATCGAGTTGAAAACATCTACTGCGCTCAAATGTCCTAATCTAATTTCAATTTAGGTGCCAAGTTCAAGCATCAAGTGGAAAACAACTCAGCCTCAACCTTGATGATGTGCAACTGATAATCTGGAAATCAAGTAGCACCACATGATTATTTTATGAAGTGCCAAAATTAATTTAAGAAATGAGTAGAGGATGGATACAAATTTTTTATGCTGTAACTAGCATCAGCTATCAAATTAGAGAAAAGGAAGGACAAAGAGCATAATTTTGTCAAAGCCAAGAAAGCTGCAATCTCTTTTTATGATTCAACCCTCAAGAAATTTTGGTACAAGAGCTAGTGTATACTTCTGATTCAGAAATAGAGGGCTAATTGCCCAACGGTCAACCTTGATTTCAACAGAAAATACCTAGCAAATTAGGTAAAAACATCATTGAAATGTCAGAACTCTTTCACAAGGTCAGAACAAATGCAGTATAAAATTGAAATAAAAGACTAGAAAGCAAAGGCAAAACTTGTAATAGATCCGGGTATCAAGAACCAACTCAGGACAATCAAAAAACACATCAACCAGAACAAAGGAACCACAAGTCCAGTATGAGAAACAAGCAAAAGTAGAAACAATAAACAGACCTCAATAAAACAAACGTAAACTGAAAGTTATACAACTAAAATGAAGATATATATATATATATACCTCTCCCCCCAAACAACAAAAACAAAACAGACAGTTAAGAGGTTGGGGGTGGTTGGTGATATTTAGAGCTATACAGAACGTATAAAAGAATTGCAATTGCATGTAATTAATATCGGACTGCAAATATAAACAGAAAATACAACCAATCGAAGGAGCCCTATTGCTTTACTTCTTATTAAGACTCTAAACAGCAACTTCATGTTAAATATGGAGTAGCAAATTTAATTTAAGAAGCCTCAGCTTCCCACCAATCAAACATTTCTCAACCAAACACAATAAAGTTCCAAACTTTCATCAATCAACACTAATAAACAAAACAGGGATGCAAGTGTGAATCTTTCTTACCTCAGAAACTGGATTCACAAACGAAAACCCACTTCAACTCTGTTCCCACAGCAAGCTTTACCTTAGAACTTCTCCTTAAACAACTGAAAATGAAACCCATTAAAGAAAACCATTTAATACTCAGGCAAAAGCCAAACCCACAAAGCAAAAACAGGTACCCTAGCACTTGATAAATAGTACAACATTAACTTCCAAAGTCAATTTTGTACTAATGAGAAAAAGGAGAAAACTTTACCAACCAGCAAAACACATGGAAGAATAAGCTCCACCACTTTCAAGTCCTCAACTAGAAATAACTGTATTAAAGAACACAATTCTAGAACCAAAAAGTTTCAACTTTGAAGTGCTACATTAATAGATAAAGAGTGAGAATAAAGAGAGCAGATGGGATGGGATGGGAAAAGTAAGAAGAAGCTAAAACCAAGATTAACTGTACTGGTTTATGGTTGATGTAAGCCACGTTTTGGGATTTAGAAAAAATTGGACCTCAATCATCAAAACATCAAATTCTGGTGCTACATGGGTGGGTCCTACATCAAATGCCAATATCTTGAAATTTTCTTGCTTCTCCAGTCAAAAGTTGAAAACACCTATTGGTAAATTTCACAGACAAAGAGACACGGATATGGACACAGGCCATATGCGTTATGTGGTGAAAGACTTTGGCATACCATATAGCTGCAAAAAAGAAAAAACAAAGGAAAGAGAAATAGTGAAAAAAGTATAGATGAATACAAAGTAAAAAGGTAACAAGAAAGAAAAGGTGTTAAGAGCTTTTTGAAAACTATTTCCTCTGGCAATCCGAAAAAGCATTTGTAGCTAGATTATTCTTATATATACCTGGAGTTTTGTTTACATGCTTTTCGATACACAGTTTAAAGATTTACTTTAGAAATTCTCAATGAAAATTTTATAAACTGTTGTTTAGTGGGCTTTAGTTAATATACTCAATGTACACCTAAATTAGTATATAAAGGCTTAAACTCGCCTCTATTGCTTACCTTAGAGTTAAATGCATTTCTTATTTAATTTCACTTTCACAAAAAACTAACACCTACACCTCTTTTGACAGTGTCCATTGAACACTCATTAGACAAACATAAAATTCATTGTCACGTAAAAATGTAAAATATTTTTTTGACATATTTTTCAATTACTGCTAATATCACATCATCAGATTTCTATAATTTATTTTTCTACACAAACTGGACAGCTCTAATCCGAAGGAGCTCCAAATTTTTCTTTGGGAGAGAGGGGAGCGTGCTACTCTGCATCTTCTTCGAGTGGAGAAAGTGGGAGGAAAGATATGGGAATTGTATTACGTGACATGAGCTGGTGAGCATGATAGCAACTGCACTCTTTCGTGCACACAACTAAGGCCTCTGAGGAAATCACCGAAGCACAAAACAAGGAGCCATCCTTCAGACAGAGAGCCCAACCGAATGAAAACAGACACACAGAAAAGGTTTAACACAAAAAACAGGACCCCAGAAAAGACATAATAGGCTGACTCTCTGATTCTTTTCTTTCCTTTACCCGGATATTCATTATCTTTTTTTTTTTTTGCTCTTTATTAGTGCCCTATTTTAATACTACATCAAAAAGCTGAAGTTGACCTTCAAATAGCCTTTTCGATAAAGGAGGAAAAAACACTGAGAAATGGGGATGCCAAAAATGTCATTTTCCACCAATAGTAGATGCCTTATTTCAAATGATATAATACCGTGTAGTTCTTAAAACGACAAAACTGCTCCTTTTTAAGTCCAAATTTGCATTCCGACTCCATGAAATTTTGTCCAAAAATTGCTGTAAGAATAACCTGTTTGAATTGCGTTTTTCGTGAATATTCTTTGTACACAATTTTCAATCACTTTTTATCTTATATACATCAAAAGCTCGTCAGAAAATGCAATCCAAAATAGACTTTTGTGGCTTGGGGTATTAACAGCAGCCACATTTTATGTATGCAAAGATTTGGTACAGGGGATGATGTTGGGAGAATCAAGGACAATAATAATAATTTATGTTTTGGGGGGTGGTAATTAATTAATTTATGGAGCACAAGTAATAGAGAGTTAAAGCTGTCATGTTCTTTTTCTTTTGACCGATGTTTTTAACTGTTATGTGCGGCGGGAATGCACGAGATATTTGAAATCATATGTATGTATGGCATAGGTTGCAATAAATATTTGAGTCCAATAATACGTCCTGTATGTTACTCCCACCTCTATCATTCCAAGTGCAAACAAATCCTGGTCATGCACAGTCAGCTGTTCTGACACGTTTTTTTGTGGTACTTTTTTGAAACAATTGTTTGAATTTTGTTTTTTCTTGGAGAAGGCAATACAAATTTGAATTTGAAGTAATAAATGAAGAAATTTGTAACGTCTAAGATATGCATAGAGCTTTCTTTTTTTTATTTTTTTTTTGAATTTGATCTAAAGCAATATAGTGTGAAAAATTTGCAGTTTTAATACTAAATATTTGGAGTATTGGCAGTTTTAGTCCTTAAAATCTGGACAAAAGCAAATCCAATTTTAAATGTTTTAATTTATAAGTACATTTATTCCAACTGGCTGGTTTTAACAAATTGTTATCGGAATTTGATCATGTAGGCAGCTAAATTTTGAAAATTAATTAAAAAAAAGAAAAAAATGTTTATAACTCATCATCTGTAATTACAGGGTACTAATTACTCACATACAGAATAGTCGTGTAGCTAAAAAGTAAAGACTAATTACTTAGCTTGCGACTAATTAGTTCTCTATAATTGCAAATTATGGCCACCAATATTTTTTCCTTTTTTCTAATTTTTGTTGTGATCAAATTTCGATAATCAATTAATTGGACTAAATGTGCTTGGAAATTGCTAAAATCAATTAATTGGACTAATTTTGATAATAATTAATTGGACTAATTTCGATCATAATTTGCTAAAATCAATTAATTGGACTAAATGTATTTGAAAATTGAAACATTTATGACTAAATTTGCTTTTGTCCAAGCATTTGTTATCAAAACTACAATTTTCTGATTGTAGTATATATTAATGTGTTCTCTTGAAGTTTTATTTCTTCGAAGAAAGGGGATTTTCTTTAGAAATACAATGAACCATAAAATGATGTGTTTGAACGTTTGTTGGAAAAAAATAAAATGATGTGTTTGAAAGATGCAAATGAAAGCGATCGAAGTGAAGTGACTTCAAAAATGCGACAACACCTAATGTAATTTATTTCTTTTGTTTTTTTTCTTTTAAAAGTCAACAAGATGTAGAAGTCTATAGCATCATTGGAATCATGGCCTACCATTATTTTTAATAGGTTATTTCGATGGATATAAACTACTATCTTTCGGTCACTATTAGAGAGAGGTCCACAGGAATCGGCCATTATTAACCCCTTGAAACTTTTCTGAAGAAAGAAAGAAACCTTTAAATTTTGTATCCATCTGTTTTTATACTCTTTACGAAGAAGAAGAAGAAGTCAATTTCTTTAATTATAGTAATAGTTTATTTATCTTTTTACAAGCAAAGAATCCTGAGATGCTTATTTTGAGCGAATATAATCGAGAAACAGACAGTACAAGCTTACGTTTTAATCACTACTAATAATGAGAGAATAAGTATTGGATTCTTGATAATGGGATTTTTCCAAATACACAAAGCTCTATTTGGATTGTAAATTATTTGAGATATTTTTACTGTAGTACTTTTTGTGATGTGATGTATGTGAGATAAAAAGGTAATTGGAAAGATAAAAAGGTGTGTTGGAAATTGTAATGATGATGTAAGCAAATAAATTTTGGCTAATAATTCTCTATCCAAACAAACCCGATTTAATTAACAAAAAAAAAAAGAAATCGAAAGAACTATTATTGCTAATTTAACTAAGTGAGTTGGTTGCAAATTAATTTATGGTATATTTTCACTAATAGTTATTTTTCCACAATTTATGGTAGTGATGCTGAACTTATTACTACTTTAGCCAAGGCAGAAGAATTCATGACCAGTTGACTAAAATCATCGTCTTGTTGATACCCATCCATCCCTGGTCCATGAACATATCTTCAGTGATCTGCTCAGTTGAAAGTCATCATGTGATGGTTCAATTAGCCCAAAATGCTGAAACATGTCATTTTCAGTAACTCAGTGGACCAAATTTTTCTCTGAAACCCACCATGTGAAGCTCATTAATCCTTCAAATAATCCATTGACTTTATGTGATTTGAGTCCCATCCTTGCATCCACTGTTTAACATTGCAAATTTAAGAAGCTGTCTGCTTCTCTTGAATGCTTTCCAAGTTCCTCAGGTGCCTCATTTTCATCCTTCTGCCTTTTTCTATACCACACGTTTACTAGTACTAATTTTCGATGAAGGGTCTGTCTAACGGGTGTTTTAACAAGCACTTAGAGAAATTTCCATGTTAGTTTTTTGGAAATTTAAAGTTGAAAATGTGTGTTTACTTAATAATTTTTGCATAGGTTAGGTGCACCAGTGCAATCTAATTTTAATTTAAAATTGAATTTTAATACTTGCGCAAGCAGCATTGTCCATGTTGAAATGTGCAATCTATATTTTCACTAATAGTTATTTTTCCACAATTTATGGTAGTGATGCTGAACTTATTACTACTTTAGCCAAGGCAGAAGAATTCATGACCAGTTGACTAAAATCATCGTCTTGTTGATACCCATCCATCCCTGGTCCATGAACATATCTTCAGTGATCTGCTCAGTTGAAAGTCATCATGTGATGGTTCAATTAGCCCAAAATGCTGAAACATGTCATTTTCAGTAACTCAGTGGACCAAATTTTTCTCTGAAACCCACCATGTGAAGCTCATTAATCCTTCAAATAATCCATTGACTTTATGTGATTTGAGTCCCATCCTTGCATCCACTGTTTAACATTGCAAATTTAAGAAGCTGTCTGCTTCTCTTGAATGCTTTCCAAGTTCCTCAGGTGCCTCATTTTCATCCTTCTGCCTTTTTCTATACCACACGTTTACTAGTACTAATTTTCGATGAAGGGTCTGTCTAACGGGTGTTTTAACAAGCACTTAGAGAAATTTCCATGTTAGTTTTTTGGAAATTTAAAGTTGAAAATGTGTGTTTACTTAATAATTTTTGCATAGGTTAGGTGCACCAGTGCAATCTAATTTTAATTTAAAATTGAATTTTAATACTTGCGCAAGCAGCATTGTCCATGTTGAAATGTCTTGAATCAGATCTTCGACCTCCGCTGAGCTTACGGTATATATTAAATATCGTATCCATTTTCGTTTGGGTCTCGGTTTTTGGGCCTAATTTTTGGGTCCAATCCGTTTTGGTTATTTGGTTGTATATATATACCTTATATCCATTCTGTATAAAATATCGGATACATTCCGAACCCTAATAAAAATCTGATTTCCCCCAAATTTGTTCTTGCTTGTTCTTGTTTGTTCTTCCGTTCTGCTGCATCTGTTTTAACAGTCCATTTATGGTTGCTGATACGTACATTGTCTGTGCACGTAAGCTTAATCCATCTTTTTTATATATAATAGAATTTTCTCCGACGGCTGTCAGATATGTATACATTTTTTCTTCCTATTAAATTATCATTTGAGTACACCAACTTATTAAATTACCATGGTCAAATAGACACTTATGAATGCACCACCTATTTTATACCTAATTAAATTACCATTTCAGGGCACCAATTTATTGGGGTTAGTGGTAACTGTTTCATAGATTCAAAAGTTTTCAAATCTTCAATTCTGGGATCCCAACAGTCTTGGATTTGGACAATTCAAGTCTCCATCGGCTGAATGCTTGAATTTTACTTTAACATTTGATTGGTTGGGACAGACATTTGTTTCCTGATTTTGCTGTCTAAGCAACAACCCCAAGAAAAAAATGAACATAAATCTTTGTTGTTTTGTTAGATAAAGTCAAACAATTTCATTTGTATTATATGATTAGTCAGACAAATATTCCTACCTCTCATAGAATTTTCAATATCACGGGCTAGGATTAGGTTTTGAAATCATTCCAGAGAAGACTAAACTAAAAAATTCTGCAGCACCATTTTACATGGAGTAACGCTTTTGAGCCTGAGGTAACTTTTTGATTAAGCTACTTTAATCTTGTCAATTTAAAGATAATACGCGCTTTCTTTTGTGAAAATGTCATTTTCTTTAGCCATAAAATCTGGGATTTGAAAAGTGCATTTCTTGAATGCAACCAACATTTGATTTTGACCAGGACCAGGGCCTTTTTTGAGTTTAAGGGACAATAATTTTCTAATGATATTAGCTTTGAGTCTTTTGACAAGTAATTAAGTAGACTAATCATAGGTAGCTTTCTTGATTCATGATTCCAGCACTAAATCTGGCACAGAAGAAAAGTCTGGTCTAATCTAACAGGGCCTTTTCTATTTCTGCTGTTTTATGAGAATTCCTAAGTTGAACTCTAGAGAAAGGATTTTAACCCGTATGTGAATTGTGAAGCCCTGATTGTGTTTAAGGTTTAGGTATCAAGGGGCATGCTGCAGGGCTTCCAAAACATTCTGTAACATTCCAGTTCCTCTCATTTGGCAAGAATGGAAGACAATCAGAAAGAAATTTCAGCAGATACAAAAGAAAAAAAGGACAACCCAACATGGTGTTGAAAAAGAAGTTGCTGCAATTTGGCTATGAAATTTGACTCCATTGTTCAAAAGGATGATGCTTTTGTTTTGGATTTAAACGTGACCTAAATGCTGAGTTACCTATTCAAAACCTTGCAACAAATCATCTATGTCCAGTTCACATCATTTCAAGAAAATAAAGCAGGATAGGCAAATAGGGCAGACCAAGAGAAGGTAGAGTTACTATGGAAGGGACTGTTGAACAAGAAATGGCCAATTGGTGCTGAAGTTTGTGACCCAGGTGGCCAATCCTTGTGATAGTCCTGTGGAACCTAATCATTATTCAGTAACACTAGCCCAATCCAGAAAGCAAAAGACCTGAGCTAGAAATATTTTCCTTTTGGATTGCATGTTTTGATATATAGTTGTTTGCAAAAAAAAAAAACACTGGTCCTTCAACCCAAAAAAAAGTAGTCCAACTCTTGGTATTTTCTTTATCTATTTGCCTTGCAATGATTTAAAATGCACTAAGACGGTTCATTGCTGCTGGTGACCTCAAGGCATGTAGCAGAAATGTCCTTACAATTTAGGCATACTTTGGCCCAGAGATACGTATTCTTGTCAAATTCTATCAGATATCATTGGATGAAGTGGTTGGGAATCAGGACTCCTGAGAAGCATAGATGGAAATATTTAACTTTCAAAAAAAAAAAAAAACCTAGAACATTATATTGCTGCATGAATCTTTATACAACTCTGATCTCGATTTTAACAAATAAAAATGACTGTCAAGATGCACGATGCTTGTGGCTACAACATGTATCAATTGATTACAAAGATAACATATTGTTAAACTTGTAGTTCCCGCAAATGATTAGCTTGAGATTTGCGTAGGACTGATGACTTGTAATATATGTATATATATACAAAAACTCCTCTCTGTTATTTGATACTATGTAGTAGTTATGACTTAGTGATATACTAACCATATGGACCCAATATGTTCATCTTCTATCTCTATCTTACGATTAATGACTCCTGCTGATGAAAGAAAGGCCTCTGCAAAATTGTTGAAAGGAAGGCTGCACAAAATTAAAGCTGTTCAACTCCAAGATGGAGAGGATTGCATTTGAAAGAGTTCACGCCACTGATATGTGCAAAAATATCTGAGGAATCAACCATATCATCTTCATCTTTCACGACCACCTATAAGCCGAAAAATGAAACTTTTGTTAGGCATAATGAAGTATACATTCCAGTTTATATGACAATGAAAGGGGTAAAAAAAACCGTGAACAGGCATTTTGGGATCTGGTGATTGGAAAAAAGGAGACAGAAGCTGGTGGATTAGGTAAAGGAAGGACGATCACATCTCTTGATTGTTCATGATGGTGTTCATGTCAGTGATGAAATTGATAGGTGAAGAGAAAATTTAAACTCACATCCTCATCTGTGTCCTCTTCTTGGTTGCTAATGCTACAAGCAGTTCTATTCATCTCCAGCTCATCATTTTTTGCAAACCTTCCCCTAACACGAGGCCTGCTGTCTGCCAGTGTTTTGCGGCATGCATACTGCACATTGGCTTTCAATATTAGTACACCACATATTATTCAGGCATGAAATTCAGTATGCTCCAAAAGAAAGTTGGTGGACATATATATTTTTGTAGCTTGAGTGTTCGTTATATTAGCAGACAAATGAATCTTCTACATATGGCTGCATGAATTAATAGCAAAGAAGGTGATGATGCCTATTTAACGGATACCTTCTGCAGTTGTATATGTAATAACGCTGAGGATGCAGCAGAAGCTGACATATGAGAACTCAACTACGAAGACTCTCCTCTATTGACAAGGAAGGATGCATAATCCGAATCTCTTGATTGATGACAAAAAAATATACATGCATATTGTTAAATGTGATTGTATGCACCTTGATTTTTTTGCTGAAGTTCCTTTCATTTCTCTTCTTCATATACCGATGTATCTTTTCTCTCCTTTCTTCAACAGTGAGCTTGCCCACCTTGAAAGTTGGATCATCTAGATTTGATATCTCTGATGCCAAGGGAGTAGAATTTCCAGCTCCATTAACAAACTGTTGACTCTCATTACTAATTGCCTGGTAAAAGGAATATGATTGGTGAATGCGAATTACAGATAAATCACTCTTTGGTGCTCAGAAAGAAATAACATCCATATATATGTATACACATATCATGTGAAAGTACTAATAGTAAATCTTCTTGTATCCCATGAGTTTGGGAGGAGAATTAACAGTCTAGTACTTACCAATTTCTTCAATATGTAGGATGTTTATGTAAGAAGATTACCTGAAGCTCAGTGCTGCAGTTATAAACTCGGGGCATGGCATCTGGGCAAAAAATTCCACCATTTTCTCCCTGGAATTCTAATTCCTGAGGTGGCAATTCAGTGCCAAGGAAAAGGCAACCTCCAGAGAAAATTCCTGGATTTTCTGCTGCTAATGCAGCATTGAGAGTCCCTGGCAGGTATGGTCCAATAGTAGGATCAAGTAGAGAACAAGAAGGCGAAGAAGTACTCAAGCGCATGTAAGGTGGCATGGCAGACAAGCATTCCTCTTCATAAACAGGAGGCATCGGAGGCGCCATAAGTGGGACAGCAGGGGGTTCTCCAGGATACTGAGCAAGTGATCCATCAGCCACGTCTGTCACTGAACTTCGAGCATTCAAGGAAGAGTAATCGAACTGGTCTAGTTGGTTATGGACGTACTGAGGAATGTTATATGCTGTAGAATTACCGAAGTCTATGGAAACAGAGATGTCATTTTCAATATCATCTGTGGAGTCAAAGATTACAGATAGATTACTATTGTTGTTAGTTGTGGTTGTGGTCATGGTGGAGGTCATGGTGGAGGTCACGGTATGAGTTGTGGTGGCAGTCTCGGGTGGTTCATCTTTAACTAGTAAGTTGTTAGTGTATCTGTTCATGTCAGGAGTAAGGGAAAGATTTGTAGAATAGGAAGAGTGCTCTTCATAGCAACAGTTTGAGTTGGAAGCAACTTCAGAATTTTGTAGAGTCTCTGGAAATAATTCAGACTCACAGAAGTCGAAAATCTGAGCATTAATGGGGCTTGAAATTTCTTCCTGCACAAGAGAAACAACAATTAATCCATCGACTTTAACACGGCGTTCTTCTTACAATTAATTCAAGCAATAAGTTTTTCCCCTAAATTTCATCAAGCAAAGACAGATTCTTGAAAGGAGGAGGAACTTCTTGGTGATCAATGTCTAGCAAAACACCAAGATGTAGGTGGGCTTTATACTCCATGTGACCTGTGGGGACTGTTATACTATGAAAACAGATGTTTAGTGGCAATGGTAAAGAGGGAAGCTGGTGGCACTTGAACTTAGTGCAAAATAGAGAAACTGTCAAATCTGGGGAAACAAAAGGAACCTCAAGGCACTAATAGTCTCCTGTGTCGTGCATGTGCAGTGCTGCCAATAAATTCTATATTCAGTCTAACTAAATTAAAGTTGTCAAAACTAGAAACCTTAAGCAATAGTGAGTGTACCAAAAAAGCTATATTCCATCAAAATCCAAAAAGATAACGGAAGTTGCGATTAAGATGGATCATGACAAGCATTAGACGAAGTGCTTTAGGAAAATGACAATTTGCTGAGCAAACTTGGAATGCAAGACTGAAATCATCTTCTCAAAGAAGATTTGAGAATGCAAACTTTATTGACTCACTATTAAGTTGCAGAAAAGGATCATGAGCTGCATATATATATATATATATATATATATATATATATATGCCCTTTTGAATTTGATGCTTATGTAAGTTCAACATCAGAAGAACTAGAACAGTAGAACCAAGGTCCATAGTGGCGAAGTGCGTTTGAAAATGTGAACAGGCGTAGCTAAAAGTAAGCTAATATATTCCCTTTGGCACGACAGAAAGAGCCTCAACTTTCCATTGATAGCTAAAGGATCAAGATTCAAAGTGAAAGTAATGGAAAAGAAGATTATGTCTAATTGAGAAAAGAAATCTGCATCAAAAAGTGAAAAGAGAGAAGATTAAAGAAATGAAAGAACTACAGAACAACATCCTGCAATCTGTGCGTTGAATAGATTGCAGAGTCATTAATTGTGTAAAAAAAAGAGTAACCATTTGAAGAGAAATCAAAGCTATTGAAACTTTTTCACACTTCAATCATTTAAATCAGATTCATTACCAGAACCCCTGAGGATCAGATTTAAAAGTTCCCATGGATGCACGAGTGACTCTTCTATATATCACATGTAGAACAATAACAACGTCTATCTACAATAAATAAGAAGAGGAAACTGCATGCACGATCAAATCCCAGTAAAAATTTCATCATTTTGCAGCTCATCGTAGACATGATAAAGAGAGAAAGGGCTTTTCAGAGTCTAAGAGATTATTACAAGGGGAAGCTGTTCTTGATGGTGAACCATGTCCTGCAACATTGTTCTATATCTTCCGCAAAATTACGTTGCTGCTGCCGCAAAGTGAAAACAATTCCAAATCCTCCTCAAGAGCTCGATGATTTTTCTTTTTCTTCCCTAACAAACAAATCTCGAGCACCAAAAAAAATAGCCCTGATCAAATTTCTTCACCCTTAGCCCAAATTGCATGGCTGAAAAAACACTGAAGGAACACAAAATTTTCCACCCCACAAAAAATTTAATACATTAAGTATATATTTTCTAATTTTTTTTTTCAAGGAGGAAGAGTGAGAAATTTTTAGAGAAATGAAGAAGAAAGGACGTCCAGCATGGGATGGAAAAGATGAAAGTTGTTAAGGTGGTGTAAATTTGAGAACAAAGTTAGTTATATAAGGTTTGTGGGAACTCCGGACATCGAGTCAAACCGAGGTTGTCGTCAGGCCGCACATTGACCTATGTCTCCGTGGCATTGTTTAGTAAACCCATTCATCTGCTGACACATGCACTCCTGTCCAAACTGATTTTTCTCTTTCCAGAGAAAATAGTTTATATCTCCCTATTATATCTAACTAACTAGCACTGGAACTTTCTTTTTGAAGAGAGAAGGGTAGATTGCTACTTTTCATAGTTTTTACAGAAAAATGTAACGTAGCGATGATTTGATTTGATACATATGAGATAAAAAAGTGATTAAAAAATATGTTCACGAAAAACATAAATTTTTTTTTACAAAAAATTACGATCCAAACCAGGCTTAGTTTAATCATGAGAAAATGATCGTTAGGAGCTTGTCTAGAAAATGGATTAGGCAACCATGACTAGAGAAATTAATCAGAATTCTAGAATAGTTCTCACCTTTGAAATACATTCGCAGGAGTAAAGTTTAGATACAGAAGAAACGTCTATGTGCAGAAAAAAATTCTTGGAGATTAAAAGATGGAAATTTGTTGGGATTATAGTGTGATGAACAATTTTAGAAATAGATTTAGATAAAAGAATAATAAAAAAAAAGAGTGTACAATCTATGCTTATAGTTCTGATTGGGAAATGATTAAGGTGACAAGGCGATTAAAATAGAGATTTTATCTCATCAGTCTACATTAACACATGATTATTAGCAGTAATTATAATTCTCTGTAGTTTACTAGTGTGTTACGTTGAAAAATGAATTTTTTTTTTTTTGTGTAATGTTGTTTGCTTGGGGAAGATAAGGGGGTATATCGTATATGTTAAAAAAAGGCTCAAATTATATTAAGGTAAAGCATAAAGGGCACAAAAGTGCACTTAAGTACAAATTTATGCTCTTAACCTGAAATTTTTACACCTTTTCGGGTTTTTCGGGTGAGTAAGAATTTCATTTCTTTCAAATTTCCAGACCTTTAAACCTAATTTTTTTTTCAGTACATCTACTAGAAAATTAAAGTAGGAATTAAAAAACTGGAATTGGTATTTTTTTTGTTCTATCACAAAAAGTATGATTGAACAAATAATCAGCCTTAAAATTGAGATTCAAAAAAATATAAGTATCAGCTGCTAGAATTTCGAAATGCATCAAGATTTTTAACGGGGATCAAGCTAGCACCACATGTGAATCGAGTAAATAGCCGTATAATTTTAATTCCCTAGTAAAATTACATTTTTTTTTTAATTCCCTAGTAAAACTACGTATCATTGAAATCCACCTTTCTGATCTAACTTGGTTGGATATGAATAGAATCCTAATGAGATAATGAAAAGATTAGTATAGATGCTTCTCTTGACCGTTTCTAGACAACAATTGTGGAGGCAATGAGGCTCGTAGTCTTTGTCGAACTTCAATTTGCAGAAAAATTATGGATACTGTAATCTGGCAAGTAATTTCAGTGGCATAAATAACGTATGATTCATCAATACTAACTAAAATTGATTGCTTTACTTTTAAGCCACAAATTACAACTTTCGTGCTTTCTTATGGTGGGAAATATTTGTTAATAAGTGCGGTAGCAATGATGTTATAAAAAGAACAAACGGATTTTTTTAACAGGTGCCCGTATCGTTAACATATTTAAAATTCACCTAACCTATCATGTATATATACGTAATAATATTTATATACTTTTCCTAATTAATGTTACATTTTTTAAAATAAGACTTCTGAAATATATTTTAACGAGTACCCAATGAACACCCATTAGACAAATCCAAAACAAAATGAAAAGTTATGCATAAATGATGCAAAAATTATGGAATTGTAAGTAGGAGGCCTTTGGTTCAAACCTCCCATTAGATGAAAACATGCGATACCCTTTTAGAACTTAACTTTATTCCTATACTTTTTCCTAGTCAAGGAAACCACATTCTCAAGCGCAAGGATTCTTGTCTCTTTTATTTTTCTTGTTCTCTTCTTTCTTAGTTTTCCTTGTTTTCGTTCTATCCAGACTCACGGGGTTGATTACTTCTCAATCACAAAATTGTCCTCTTAACTTCAAACTTATTGGGGACTACAGAATTACAAAATGCTTTTAGGAATTTTTCTTCAAATGACTCTGTTCTTTATTCTATAGAATGTTGAAAATGATAGAGAAAAAGAAAATGGGCATTTAAGCTGGACTTTGCATCAGATTAAAGAAGGGAAAAAAAAAAAGGTGCATTTTGTTCCATGGTAATTTGCGTGATGCTTTTCTTTGTATTATTTCTATGTGGATCCGAGGATAAAGTTTACACTTGATCATGACATAGAACTTTGGCTGAACAGATACTTCTTGAAATGGACTACTCAATGGAGAACTTTCTTCACTTGGATAGACCAAGGTAGAGCACGCTTTCTCGAATATATGTCTCATTTAGGCAGCTCTCGACAAGGAGAGTTGGCATTCTTAAAGATGACCTTGGTACTTGGTAATATAACCATTCTTTTTTTTTTGGTAATATAACCATTCAAGACTGTGATTTTTGCAGAATTATTGGGTCCTTATCCTGTTTGTATCAGACATAGACCTCAAGAGTTTCACGCAGCTCAGTTCTTTCCTTATCTCAACTTTTTTCAAGTTGTCGGCATTGTCAAGAAGAATTGATGCGTGGATAGCTACTGAAACAACTAGTATTCTAGCTTGTGCTATACACGAGTTTATAAAACACTCGATTGATCCATCTAACATGGAGATATCGAAAAGTTTTAAATTTTAAATTTGACTGTTCGTGGGATTAATTATAACCCACTATTTCAAAGCCTTCAATCGAATTTTATGCATTAAAATTATTGAAAAATCCAAAAGATTTTTAATGTAGACCTCTTGAATAGCTTCAAAACCTCTCATTCTTTCTTTTGAATTTTTCAATTATTTCAATGCATAAAATTCAATTAAAGGCTTTGAAATAGTGGGTTATAAGTAGTAATCCTAGGAGCAGTCAAATTTAAATTTTAATATATATGTATGTAATATATATATATATATATATATATATATATATATATTATATTCAGAACAACTAGTACCTAATTTGACAATTTTGACCTTCTTTGTACTCAAGTGAAAAATATGAAACATGCAAAATTCAACAGTTTCTTAGCGTTGTAACAGGATATCTTAGGATGACGCTGTACAATTTGTCAAAATTGACTCTCTACACTATTGTACTTCCATGAATGGCTTAAAATCATGAAGATTATATGCTTAAAAGCTGGCTAGCTAAAACTTCAACCTTTACCATCCTCAGCTGTCTATAAAGGATTGGTGTATCAACTGTAAAAGTTAAATAGTACTCAAGATTCATCGATTTCTATGTAATTTCTTTTACAACTAACGTGGCTAACATTCATATGCTCGATCCCAAACTACTTCAGCAAACTATGATTGATTAGTTCAATGGTTAGCACTATATCCCCACCTGGCTACATAAGAGAATATTGACTTTGGATTCAAGCACCTGCAATAAGATTTTTTTTTTTTTTTGGAGTTTAAGGTAGATCAAATTCACGATTTGGGAAGGATGGGACTTCAATGAGTCCAAAGTACGTGCAACTTAATTTTTACATTTTTTGTTTAAAGCTGTATACTGGAATGATAAGATATTAGTAAAACAAAAAAAAACAAAAATGGAATTTTAATCTTGTAAAACATAAAGTGTTTTTGAGTGATTATGCTATTTGTAATACTGTACATGTTTTAAATTGTATAGATGTTCAAAGCATATTGATCTGCCTGCCTAAGTAGTTGCCAAGCATGAAACAGGCCAATTGTAACTATAATCAACAATTGCAGGCTTACAAGGATGAAAGAATTGAGATATATAGGGGACAGGTTTTAGAGAAAGCTAATCTCTGAAGCCACCTTTTATTCCAGACTTGTGATAGAAGATGGTCCAACTTCCAGGCACCAGAAGAAAAAAAGGCACACTTTCCAGGTGGCTTTGCATCAGAAACAATCTTTAGCCAGTTCCCTGGACTCCTTTCGAAGATGATCCCTTCCCAAATTTTGTTGCAGGAAGGCATATTTGGTACAGAATCGACAGGCCTCGTGGGTTTGCATGGTAAAAGATGTGTCCATAATCTTGAGTTGAGCCGACGCCTGATGCTAAACATGGCTAAACGGATACAATTCGTTGTCTTTACAGTCAACTCTTGTACTATAAATGGCAAAGTACATGACACCTTTTTGGCTTCAAGGCATTTGCCCTATATCCTGCTTTGGCAAAAATTCGATTGCATGAAGACATTTGCAGTGTTTGTTGAATTTTTCTTTTGTGAATGGAAGATCGGGTCATTTAGAATCTTAGATTATGTTCTAAATTTTCATCAATTTCTAGATGTTGGAAACATATTCCCTGCAGACAGGATGGCTGTAACAATTGTGTTCTGAGTCGAAAACCCATATGCTCAGATGTCTGCATTTATGCTAAGATTATGGATTAGATCGAGCATCAACATTGAGTGCTAACAAGCAATTGATTCAAAGATGAAAGGACTTCTTATCTATTGGATGATTTGAAGCTTGTTTAATATCTCCAACTCTCCCATTTTTCTTCCCTTACCTCCCCGACACAATCAACCAGCCATTAAATTCCCTCATTTAAGCTCTGCATGGCCATGTTTTGGTGTAAATTTTTGTTAAACACACACACACACACATGGATATTAGGCTGTAATTTAGTCCCAACTGTTAATCTTATCTTGCCAAGTTTGCTTTAAGATTTTAGTATATTAAACGGTATCCATGCACAATTATATGTATTGCCATAAATTACTTTTATAAGTGAAGCATTAAGCTTGTAATGTTAGAAATCTCTATTTCCTGATCACTAAATTAATTTATTTAGTGAGATTAATTCTGCCAACAGAATTGAGGAAAATTTTAAGAAAACAATAGATTTTAGCAACGAGAAGGACTCTAATTACTTCTGCATATGTAATTTATGAGATTAGTCCTCATGCTGATGCTGAGGCTGCAGTATTTGAGAGTACTAGAACTACTCCTATAATGGTGACATGCTGCTGGTGGTACAAAATTTGCGCCCTGAACCAATGGGTGGTAATGCAATATCACCATGTACTTCAAAAATATACAATTTGCCCTTCCCCCTCCCAAAATGAATAATGTTTTGTACTTTTAATTTTCGCTAATTCATGTGCATATTTTTCTTCCCAAATTACCCCCAAACTTCCTAGTTTCTCAACAGTCAACTTTTATATTGTTGTATTTTCCTATTATGTATTCACTATAATATTATGTTATTGCATGCTCTGATATTGGATTATAGTATATATTAAACCAACAAAAAAAAAACTCCCCTAACTATCGCCTTATCCCCGCCCTTTTTCACTATCTTGTGGGTGCTCCAATTTGTGACCACTTCTATGTTTTATTTGACATAAATTTTTAAAATATATATATAATACCAATAAAAATCACAATTATTAGTCTTTTGAATATTTAGCCAAAAATAGTAATTGCAATTATCAGTTATTTTTTCACATTTGATACTACGCAAAATCTAAATCAATATCCATGGATTTTTCTTACGAACAATATGTAACATGTGACAAATAAAAAGTCTAGCAAATTAACATAACAATATCATACTTTTACTACAAACACAAAAAATTGCCAAGAGAAGCTACATTATTTAGAGCAAATCCCCACATTATGATGGATTTAAAAAATTGTTCTGCAAAAGGGTTCTTTGTTGTGGCGGCTTCGACTACAGCTCGCATTCCGCAAGTGCGAAAATAGCAGACCTTCTGTTCCAAGCAAGAGAATGTATTTCTTCCTCCTTTCTCTGACAATTATCAATTATATCCAACTAAATAATTCAAGTTTCTCTTTAACAAATGTTTGTCATCTTCTATAACAAGAGTCAGCAACCACAAATGAGAAAATGCTGTCCTTTTTTCTGAAATATGGATCAAAACTTGGTGAATTCAGCTATACCTCGCATTTGAAAAATGCGAGATTGACGAGTTCGCATTTTGCAAATATGAAGATCTCTCTTGTTGGAAGCACACATCACAATCTACCCTTTTGAAAAATAATTTTAGAATTCATCATAATCATGGAATTTTCTCCATTATTTTATCACAACAAGTACCATTTTGTTAATTTTAAATTAAAAATATATGCATATAGATACATTAGTACTATAATGCATTACATATAAGGCGGAGGCAGGGCTAGTGGAGTCCTATTTAAATTGTTACTAAAGTATACATAAGTCTACACAGTAAGTTAATTAAACTGCTGTTCAACATCACATCATATAGTAGCTGAACATTTTGATGAATACATAATAAGAAAACGTAACAAGCTAAGAGTTGATCATTGAGAAAATAGGAAGATTGGAGATAATTTGCGAAGAAAAATATACACATGAGTTTGTCAAAAATACAAATATAATTCACTTGGAACGATCAAATGTATATAATTTAAGTTCAGGGTGGTGAATTATTACCGCCCCACAGATTTAAGAGGGCAAAGTTTTAATAATCCTAAATTAAATCAAACGCCCAAGGAAGAGACTGATGATTCCGGCGATGTCAGAATTTTATATAAAAAGAACATATCCGCCACTTAAATTATGCCGTATCATGATTTGACTCCTAAAAATCTATGTATACGAGGAAACATATTCTAAAAGCACAATTGATGTTCAAAGCATTTCGTTTGAATAACGGGATAACTTGACTGAAAGAATGTGGATAGCGTCAATGCATTTCGTTTGAAATAACGGGATAATTTGACTGTTGAGACAATGTGAATAGAATGAATTACACAGTATATCCTTGAAATGCTTTATACATTTGTTCACTCAACCAATGGATTGCTTTCTCTCCAAAAAAAAAAAAAAGGAATTAATGTATTACTATGTGTTACTATTACTTAGGATCAAAACCAAGATTCATTACACTGGAGGCAAGAGCTTGAATGATCAAGTTAAATATAGATTAAACAAGTATTAATCAAAGCTGGATTCAAGCTGAGCTCAAATAGACGATTTAATCGAGCAATTGTGGAGTTTGATTGTTGCCTATTATAGGTCCCACTACAATCCTAATGCAAACTTGAACTAATGAAATCTTGAACAATCGATTATTAGATCAAACTCAAATTGTACACTTTGCAATTAACTGACTCACATATTTTTTATGTTAGTGGCAAATATTTTGGTAATTTACTATATTTCTCTTGACAACCCTGTTTTTGGTATGTTTATTAAAATACAAAATTTGTTTAGAACAACATCTCCAATGAAAATCTAACAAATCGAAGGGAAGGCTTGTAGGGAAAGAGGATAAGGCAAGAGGGAGATGGATTAATGAAAGGAGAGGGGAGGAACCTTAGAGCTAGTTGTGATAGGACTGTCAATGGGGCTGGACCAACCCGAGCTCGGCTCGCTCGGTCCGACAAAAAGCCCGATGAGCCCGATCATTTAGTGAGCCGGTCCGAGTCCGAACCTAAAAATTAGGCCTGAATTAAATGTGAGCCGAGCTTGGGCCTTATTAGGCTCAAACCCGATATAGGCCCGGCCCTTTAATTACCTATATATATAATATTTATATTTTGATATTATGTATAATTATATATCCAAATTTATTATTACTAAATACTAAATATATACATAAATTACAAAACACAAAAATACATCTAAAAACTCTTTCATGAGCTTTCTTGAGAGCCAATATTGGTAATGCATAACTAAATCTCTAATTTTTCTTATTGGTTGAGTAAATTTTTGTATTGGCATAATATTGGTTGATTTTTTTTTTGTTTACAAACACAAAAATCATCAAGCATATTTGGATTTCAATCACAAGATTATAAAAAAAGTTTCAACTTTTAAAGATGTATTGGCTTATGATCGCATGTTTTATTACTATTTTTCATGCATTTTGAATGGATTAAATATAAATATTGTTGAAAATTTTTTGGTTTATATACGTTTTAAGAACTATTATTTGTTCATGTTTAGTTTTAATATTATAGTCTTGTAAATGTTAAATTAGTTTTACAACTTAATAGTTATAGTAATTATATTAAGAAAATTAAGGAGTAATAAGTGAGCTTGGGTTAAGGCCGATTAAGGCTCACAACCCGAATATTATGTGAGATGAATATGAGTTTCACATTTATGAACCCGAAACTCATAGCCCGAAACCCGAAAATGATTCAAATTAAATTAGTTGAGCTTGAACTCATCAAAGCCCGACTCATTAGGCCCGATTGACATGCCTAAGTTGTGACTCCAAATGGTGCAGGAATCGAACGAGCGTGTCTTGAAAAGAAAGGGGTTTATTGGGATTAAAGATTATTTGAAAATATTTTTTAAAAAATATTGGATTATTAGATTAATTTTTTATACATTAATAATGTATATACCATCATCATTGAATGCACGACAATTCATCTGAATTTAAATTTAAAATTCAAATTTTACTCATATATCATACATCTAACCGTGAAAAGTGTATATACTATCAATGTATATAAGATTTATTCAAAAATATTACGATATTTTTTGTAATGTGATGTATGTGAAATAAAAATAATTAAAAAATACATTTATAATGCAAGTAAATTACTTTTAAGAAAAATATACAATTGAAGCAAATCGTGTTATGAATGTTTTGGACCAATACCCTTTTTAAAAAAAAAGAAGAGATACAGTCAAATTTTTAACAAACACCAAAAAACAAAATTCAAGCGGACATTATTGAAAAAAGCAACTCAACACGTCAACAACAATTCCTTCTCTTATTAGGGGGGGAAAAAAGAAACAATAAAAGGCTTTCGAGGAAAATTTCTTTTCCTTCCCTTTCGTTTTGACTTTGAGTCAATAAAAGACTCGGCCTGCTTCGAAACCCGGCCCAATACTCCACTCTCCGGGCCAACCATAAAAAACTCAAACCGGACCAACCTATATCTCCCCAAAACCCTCGAAAAAATCGTTTTCTTCTTCCCTCTCACCAGCAGCTGCTTTTGCTTGTCAAATCGCCCGGGAGAAAACTCTAGCAATACATCTCATTCTCCAATATGAACTGCTCAAGTATGAATTCTCTCCCTTTTAGTTCACGTTTCACTCATTTTTGCTTGATTTTCAGCTACTTTTTCTGATCTACGGTGCTTTATTGACTGTACAGTTTCCGGCGAGGTGCCGGAGGAGCCAGTGGTCTCGAAGAAGTCCGGACTCCTTTACGAGAAGCGTTTAATCGAGCGACACATCTCTGTTCGTTTCTCTTTCCTGTTTCTCCCTCTTTAATATCCCTCTTCATTATTTCCTGTATGTAGTCATTAAGTCCTAGGGTTTACTTCAGAACTTTTGTTTAGCTTTTGAAGGTGGTTATGATATTTAGTATGCCAAAATTTTGCAACTTTGACTCTGTGGGCGGTAGTGAGCTCGTAGAACCAGAAAGATTTTTTGCAGAGTAATGTAAATAGATTGAGGATGGCTTAAATGTCTGAGTCACGAAGCAATGGAAGTAAGATTGGAAGTATCATAAGTACGAGAAAGAATGGTAGCAAAGGAAGCCATTTTCTAGAATGGGAGATGAGCTCAAATTTGGTAAATTAGGACGTGTTGGAAGTAAGATTGAAAGTCTTGTAGGTTCAAATGAGATTGGCAGCCTAGGAAATCTTTTTTAGGATTCGAGATCAGATTGTAATTGTGAATGGAGAAGCATTGGAATTACAATTGTAATGAGAATGGTAACCAATAACTTTTTTTTTCCCTTCATAGGAAGTAAGATTAGTCATCAGTTTTTTTGACAGTTATACGGTGGCCTCTTTTTGTCCTGACACACAGTGGTTATTGATCTACTTATATCCTGCTCTTTGTAGAGTCTTTTTGTGGAAGGATCCTTATTTATTCTGCAGTGGAACTATCTGTATCTGACTCTTTCTTCAAATATGATGGAAGGAGCCTTTTTTTAGAAGTTTTCTTATATGAAAAAATTGCTGCTAATTAGGTGAAGACAAAACAGAATAACAGGAATATTTAGGCAATCAACTTTAAATGTTTAACCATTGATCCTTCTAGAACTGAAAGTGGTATTGGAAATTCTTTTTTACATCTGTTGGGAAGAAATTTAGAGAAAATAGATATGAGTAAGAAAAGATCATGTGAAACTATTTGGCTGTCCGTGTCTCGATTTGGCGTTTGGATATAACTGAGTTATCTAGCAAAAAAATTGGAACATTGCACAATCTTTTTTCTCTTTCATAAACATGTACATGTTGTTTTTCCTTTTTACCGTGATTGAACTGTTACGTTTTTTTTTTTTAAAAAGGGATGGAAGGCATTAAATTATTTCTAATAGAAGCTGTGTTTTCTGTCTTGCATTTGTTCCTATCTTCTTCTATTACCTTCTTTCACCTCTTTTATCTCATAGGATTATGGGAAGTGTCCGGTTACTGGGGAACCTCTAACAATGGATGACATTGTTCCAATTAAGACCGGAAAGGTATGATATACATTGTTAATGCAATATATATTAGATTTTGCCCTTATTGTATCAGGTTGAAAAGTGCTTTTCTCTCATGTGGTTTAAGTACAGTGGATCTGAATTGTAACATTTAGGCTTAGAAGTACATGAAAGCGACATGGTGCATGAGAGGTTATTTTTTCTTCAATTAAATGCAGATAGTGAAGCCTCGACCAGTACAAGCAGCTAGTATACCTGGAATGCTGGGAATGTTTCAGATTGTACGTGTTTCTGGTCCTTCTATTCCTGATTTTTTTGCGAAAGCATTTTTGTGATGGAATTATATCATGACTTCCAATTTTGTCTAAGTGATATTATGCTCTTATTGTCAGTTTGTTTCAAATGGCTCCTAGGAGAATAGAAATTTGTCAGAAGAATATTTAACTTTCTGTTGACCTAGGCTTATGTTCTCTGCTGTGCGTAGCCTTCTTTTTTGGTGTCAGTAAGCTCCATTAACTGTTGCTTGTCGCCTGAAACAGTCTCTAGGACCCATCCTTCCATTAAAAGCCTTGAAAGGGATTCTAGGAGTCAAAGAAGCTCACTTCAGAGTTATTAGTTGTTATTGTTGATGTTGGGCAATATTATCTACATGGATTCTAGAATCTTTGTAGGTTTTATTTCCTGGTCAAATCATATCTATGTGAAGTAATCTACACAAGCTGTTGGATGCTGGTTGTAGTGAAAACCTACTTATTGTGGCTTGCTAGTCCACTATTTTAGCTCTCTATTTGTAACATAAAATTTTTGTTGGAGTTAAAATGATTTGATGAATAATTTTTCACGTGGTCATTTTACTTTTCTTTTCTCAATCTAGGAATGGGATAGTTTGATGCTGTCAAATTTTGCTTTGGAGCAACAATTACATACAGCGAGGCAAGAGCTGAGTCATGCTTTGTACCAGGTAATTATGAGGACTTGTGCTCTTTTAAAACAAGAATCCTTTAATTCATGTTTGTTCTCCAATTGATTTGTACGATGGTATTCTCTGCATCTCAATCGTTTATTGTCTCTAGTTTTCTGGTACTCAGGAATTTTAGCGCAGACACAAAATATATTGTGCATCATTAATATTGTCCCAGACCCCAGGCTACTCTTTCAATGTGCTCTTTGCTCCATAATTTTCTCCATGGTTTTAATATACTCTATGATTTCATGTTTGGCAGCATGATGCAGCCTGTCGTGTTATTGCAAGGTTGAAAAAGGAAAGGGATGAAGCAAGGGCAATACTGGCTCAGGCTGAAAGACAAATGCCTGCTGCAGCAGCACCAGTACCAGCAGCAGCAGCTAATGCTGCTGCTTTAAGCAATGGCAAAAGAGGTTCTTCCCTCTCTAGGCTCTGTTGTTTGACATCTTACTATACATGGAGGCTGATTTGTGTTTACAGCTGCTGAGGATGATGAGATTGGTCCTGATGGGAAGAGGATTCGACCAGGAATCTCAGCCAGTATCATTTCAGAGCTCACAAACTGTAATGCTGCACTTTCACAGCAAAGGAAAAAGAGACAGGTAATGACTGATGATTTCTTATTGCAAATGCTTCATGAAAATAGCACTGGAACATTGCTGTTTCATGGCTGGCATCTCATTTTGAAGATCCTCTCTTTTAATTTTCCTTGTGTAATTGAAGGTGTCTCCACACCTATTTTTGGCATTTCTGCATATGGCCTGATCTTTTTTTTGTTCCCTTGTATATTTAGATACCTCCAACGTTGGCTCCCATTGATGCTGTGGAGAGATACACACAGCTCAATAGTTATCCACTTCACAAAACCAACAAACCTGGTATATTATCTTTGGACGTGCAGTATTCAAAGGTATGCACACTCTCCGACCATCATGGTTTTTTGCTTCATGTTTCATTTCTTGTAATCATGTTTGATAGATTGCTGACAAATTAAAAGAATTTCATTCTCGAGGTTGTCTAATCCACTATGAGTCTTGGTCGTAGAGAATGAAAGACCATGATATAAAGTAAATTACTCCTCTTAGCTAGAGGCTGTTTTACAACTTGAGGAATTTATGGTGATCATAAACCATATTGTGTTAGTGGAGTTGTCCTGGATAAACTTTCTTTGACCTTTTCAGGCAGAAGGAAAAAAAAAAAGAAAAAGAGGAGAAAATGCACTCATGATGATTTATATTAATTTGGACTCGAAAACCGGTTCGAGTGTTTCAAACATGGTGTCTGAAAAGTAACTTAAATTCGAAACCACAGGCACTAGTGTTGTTGAACAGAGAGCTTTATGCTGGTAATTAATGAAGAAGCTAAATCTTTATGGTTTATTTTAGCTGTCATGTTGGATGTATGATCTCATGGATGGACTTTACCATTCCAGATAACAGCAATAGATCTAGTAGCATTTGGGGTTTCAAATAGCTAATAAGCCATAGAAAGTTTACTGAAATTTGAAAACCACATTGAATTTGATTGGACAATTTAGTTGCATTTTTTGATTCTAGTTTCCTGAATCTGAATCCAGCGTGTTCAAGTTCTAATAATAGTTTTTTTTTTTTAAAAATCAGGATATAATTGCAACCGGTGGAGTGGATACAAATGTCGTCGTTTTTGGTCGATCTTCAGGAGAGATTTTATCTACACTGAGTGGTCATTCGAGGAAGGTCTAATTAAAGATCTTGTTTCCTACCCATGTATATCTTTTGAGTTAAAAAGTTTAACCTGTTTCTTTTCTGTAGGTAACAAGTGTTAAATTTGTTGCGGATGGGGAACTGTTGCTTTCTGGATCAGCTGATAAGGTAAATCACTTGATATCTGATGGAGTCAAGCACACCTTTCCATTCCTGGCAGTTGTATCATCATACTATTTTCTTGTTCAACTTTTGGTTTTTTCTTATATCAAGCTAGAAAAACTTTTTCTGAGAGGATGAGAGTTTCCATTAACTACTTGCTTCAAGGGAATCCTTATCGGTTATTAATGCATTGGAGATGATTGCTTCAGACTTGTGTAAAAATATTTCTGAGTGCCTTATTGTCCTTTTATTTTTTATTTTTCATGCATATTGCCGATAACCTGCTTTTTGTCGGTCTTTGCAATGTTGGTGTGTTTAAATGTCCCTTGCTGTTCCAGACTGTTCGATTGTGGCAAGGATCGGAAGATGGCAACTATGAATGTAGGCACATCATGAAGGACCATGATGCAGAGGTAAATCTTGTTCTGTCTTATTCAACTTGGTCACCAAGTGACTAGTCGTTCTTTTCTTTTTTAATTTTATTTTAATTTTTTTTTAAAGTTTTGCTGCTGGCTAATAGTAAGTACTGGTATTTGGCCTGTTAGATAGAGATCTGATCGTCAGCATAGTGTAATGTTTTGCTTTGAACTTTTCTTTTTTAATTGAAATAAGCAAGTTCTAGCTTTTTCTTAAGCTGAAAATTGTTTTGAGTTGTTCTCTTTGCTTTTCACTGTTGTCCTGAGCCTTAGGCTGAAAAAGGTGAGAACGTCTTCTTTGGTAATTTTATTTTGAAACTGCTAGATTAGATCTCTTCTTCTTTTTTGTGGCTTTGTGGAAACACTATTTTTAAGAAGCTTTGGAACAGCTGAAGAAACAGGCCCTTTGCATCCTTGACCTTTTTGAATACACATCAAAATAATTTTTAAGCGCCATTTCACTGTTACGTTAATTGCTGATTACTTTAATCTGCCAGTCATTCCGCAAGAAACAAAATTTTTCTGCAACATGTTGATTGTCATTTTTGGTGGTATTGTAATTGTTGTTGCTTGTGGATAATCTCTTTTGACGGATATGTTAGTGGTTGGAGCAATGTAGTGCTCATGAGGATTCATCAAATATTTTTCTTTTTAAGTTTCTCTTTGCTTGTTCTATTGTTTTTAGTGCTTCTTACCTATATGATGTTTCTATCATTTCCATCATCTGTTTCTTGTTGCTCTTTGTTATTTGCTATTATTCCTCGTGGCAATTAACCTAGCTCTTCTAGGAAGTATCTGATACGGAAAAGTTATCATCAGGTGTATTATCTTGTTTTCATTGATAGTGTTTTCTGCAGTGAAGTTCTTTCCATGATGGCATTTAGTCAGTGACTTTCTATATCGAATATGCTTGTGATAGTACTGGTGAATGAATATCTCTAGTAGATAGTGAAACATGGTTTCCTCGGTTACAAGATGGACTTTTGTGGGTACCATTTGATGGGAGCTAAATTGTCTCCCGATCTGATTTTGATGAATCAAATCTGCTAAAGGAAGATAATTCGTCCTTTGGCTTTGTTATTTTCATTTGTCATACGACCTTTCCTTTGACAAATTTGGTTTGCAGCCCTAAGTTTTCAGTGGTTAGCACAATTTAACGTGAATATTGTTAATACTGTAGGTGCAAGCAGTAACCGTTCATGCAACCAATAACTACTTTGTTACAGCTTCCCTTGACAACACGTGGTGCTTTTATGATCTTGCTTCTGGTCTATGCCTCACTCAGGTTCACCTCTCTCTCTCTCTCTCTGAAATCTTAAGTGGATGCTTAGGCATCCATCTAAAAGCTACCTACTCAAAGCAATATTACATTGTCAGGACTTTTACATCTTTTAAATTTCCTTTGGCAGGTTTCCAATGGTTCAACAAATGATGGTTTCGCGTCTGCAGCTTTTCATCCTGATGGTCTCATCCTTGGAACTGGCACTTCCGATGCTTGGGTTAAGATTTGGGATGTTAAAAGCCAGGTGATCTCTTTTTCCTTTTCATTTTCTTTTTCAAGATTAACCCCAATCACAGAATATTATGCATCCTTTGTTTATGATGTTTTAAATTGTATCTGTGTAGACAAATGTTGCCAATTTTGATGATCATCGTCATGGACCAGTTACTGGACCAGTTACAGCAATGTCATTTTCTGAGAATGGTTACTTCCTAGCGGTATGTTTTACTGTAGAATTAAATTGTATGTTTTGCTGTGGAATTGAATTGTGATTGATAAGGAAGCTTGCCTTGTTTCTGATAGTTGTTTTCATTTGGCAGACTGCTGCCCATGATGGTGTCAGAATTTTTGATCTGCGTAAACTGAAAAATTTCAGAACTTTTTCCCCTTATGATGAAAATACATCGACACAATGTGGTATGGCTCAGGTTCATGTTATTTTTTGTGCTTTCTGATGCAGTATCTGGTTCTAATAAGTTCTATTGTATCTTAAGATTGTTGTTAACCTTTCGAAAATTGAGGAAGAACTCTAAACCTCTGACAGGTAGTATCCTGCAGTCACCTGGAACTTTAGATACATCAGTATAGTATCCTTTTCTGGGTAGAAAAGTTTGAATACACAGTTCATTTTCTAATGAGAAGCTTTTTGATACATTTGGGAGAGAAGTCCAATGTGACATCTTTGGTTTCTAGACCAATGTCTTTGCCAACTCAATCTAGACGATTGGACAAGTTTTGATGAGAAATTTGACGGCAGAATAATGAGCATAGGTTTGGGTGGTTTGAGAAATGGGTAATTTTTTGTACTCCCCATTGACTGCTTTCTTTCAAAAATTCAGCGAATGGGTCTTTCCTAACAGCCTGGATGTTTGATTTGGCATACTACCTGTGTTTTCGGAGTTTTGCAACATTGCCCATCCAGAATTTCTGATGTTCTATTTCTCCGCATATTGCAGTGGAATTTGACCATACTGGAAGCTACCTTGCACTTGGTGGTGCAGATATAAGGTGAGTTTCCATTTGAACAGTGAATCCACCCTATCCTACTCAATTAACTAGATTTCTGCAACAGTAATTGTTGTTTGTTATGATGGTTAAAAGTATGGTCACTTTTTGGTGCATTTTGAAGTATAATTGTATTCAATGGTTCATGACAGAGTGTTCCAAGTTGCCAACGTGAAAGCTGAATGGAATTTGGTCAAAACATTCCCGGACTTGTCAGGCACTGGTAATCTCCCTCCCTCTCTCTCTAAATTAAAAAAAGATGACATTTGCTGTGGCACTCTCAGCTATCTAATGGGCCCTCAGACCCCAGGCATCCAAGCATTTTCCTTCTCTGCGCATGCAATTACATTAGAAATCTGATTGAATTTTTTTGATGGGCGCAGGTAAAGCAACATGTGTGAAATTTGGCCCAGATGCTAAATACTTGGCTGTTGGATCAATGGATCGAAATTTAAGAATTTTTGGCCTGCCAGAGGAGGATGGTCCTTCAGAGTCTTGATCTCCATCTTAATGCATTCAATGCTCAACTATCTGTGTGATTCTGTGCGGCTTCTTTATTGATTATCCAGGGTGGCTGTATCCAATGGGCTATAGAGGCGGACATTTGAACTAGTTCCTAACGGAGCATATAACCTCCTTGGTTTTGCCTCAGTTCACAGAACCAGAGAGAAATGAACCGGACGATTCTTGACAACCTGGTGTACTTAGCACGAGTGTAATGGAATTCTATTCAGCACTCAATAGTCGGTATTGATTTTGTAGCATTGTGTACCATTACTAAGATTAATTTTTTTTCAGGAAAACAAGAAAGAGAGAAGATAATTAGGGGACATGCTAGGAAACAGTCCCTGAAAATTTCTGCTGTTATTTGAATATTTAGTGCTTGTGCTGTTAGTGGAGCGGATGAGATTTCATCAATCTGTTTTTCCATTGCAAATGTGCTGCGATTCTTTAGCTGATGTGATTGTCCGGAGCTCTGTTGTGGAAACATCACAAATTTCTAACCGAAGAATTTGGCAGTCGTCTCTTTTTCACTTTTTCGTCGGCGTTTGCTTTTGGTGGCGGGCAGTTGTTAAGCAATTTGTGTCGTCTCAGTGGTAGAATTTGCATAAACTCTTCCGAACAAACTAAATTAAAAATTTCATTGAAAAATTGAGGCATTCAATTAGAGGAAAGGAAGTCTTTAATGTTTTATCAGTAATAACTTAATTTTGTTGTCAAGATACATACAAGATCCTCTCTACGACAGAGTCTTGACTGAGGAGGAGGCATTGTTGTCTCATATTTACAATTTTGAAGATACAAATAATATCCAACCTACAACTGAAAATGAAACCTTCAATAAGATTAGGTAAGTACATTCGATTACTCTTTTTTAAGTATTTTTTTTCCTTCTTGTTTAACTTGCCATAGATCATGCTAGAATTAGTAATTGAAGCCATGCATGGGGGAAGGAATGTTTGATGTCTTTCCAAGGTAAGAACTCGTTTAAATTACCAATCAATAGCCAAAAAAGAGCACGCAAATCTACCAGGAAGAAAGTCCGCAACATTTTAAGGTTTGGCATAGCGGGCATGGCCGTGATCCAGAAGCTATAAGAAACTACACGAGCAAGCAATTTACTTTTGTTTTCTCATCACTAGTCACCCAAGATTTCCCTAATAACCGTTCCAGTATTCGAGTGCCTGTTTGGATGTCCTAAGATAAATGATCTACTCGAAGAGAAGAAACATTTCACTCATGGATGGGTATAAAAGGGCACACTCAAACTACAATTGCTTAACTTTATAAAGCAAGCCATCGCTAACAGTCCAGCAAAGTCATGATACAAATTACAAAACGCAATTCTCAGCAAAGCAACAGGGGAAAAAAACGGACACCTTCTCAACTTAGGATGAATGCTATATTACCAAATCAGGCAACACAATGCAAAAAGGAACACAATTGACAGCAAAGCCTTGCAATCAATGAACTACAAGAACATGGGTATATACAGCAGGGAACCTCCTGAATCAAGGAGAGCACTGCATAAGACATCAAAGAATAATGAATCCAATATCAACAGTTTTCAAAGCCATTTTGATCTTCTACTAGGTAAGGTACCGAGATGCATGTGTAAAACCCCACAGCTGCAAAAGGTGAGGAGAAGTAAAAATGAGATTCAGAGATACTTGAAACAATCTGTGTTGTGAAAAGCACATTGTAGAATTCAGTCATGAAAATTCACAATGAGTTGATATTGATCTTTCCCCTGTCGCTTGAATGTTTTTCATTTTGGGTGCCCCCATGGGGGTGGGGGAGTGAGGGTAAGTAAAATTTGAAATGAGCAAAAGATATGCTGAACAATTCGATACTTAGCCAAGAACAATAATGACCTCAACAATTATCAGGATGAAGATTCGGTCATGTTGTTTTAGCTGATAATATTATTCGCCTTCACTTATGATTTAAGGAAACCCACTAAAAAAAGCAAGAGTATACACTTCCTTGCATCTGGGGAAAAAGGTTGATCCTATATAAAACCAAGCAACCAAGGATCTTTAGTCATTCTTTTCTTCAAATTCAGAGAACTTGCATTCTGAACTGAAACCAGTACTTTGAATTCCTAAATATACAGCAAGTGAATGTTATACACAGAAAACTTCTTATTTCTTATAGAACTTTGTAGATCTAGATTGCATAACCATTACTAACTAGATGAAGCTTTGGCACAGGGTTAAGCTAAGCATGCATAAAAACAACATGAAGAAAAGCTTGCTAGAGGTCCCCCCCTCCCCCAAAACAAAAAGTTCTACTTCAAAAACAAATTGTAAAAGAAAGGAAAAAGCCAAAGCCATCGAATTATTAATAGCCAAATAATAGAGAAGGCAAAAGGTCAAAATTTGGATACCTCAACATTCTTCAGTTCGAACTCTTCATCATGTGCCAAGCATAAGTTTCCAAAGGTTTCACAAGCTCCACTGCTTCCAGTTAACCTTTTCACGATAAAATTTGGGATGAAGATAAATCCGCAATTTTCTAAAGAAAATATTTAGACAATAACCAAATGTGAGAAAGCGGCTCACAGTTCTCCATCCAAGCATAGAGCAAAACTTCCACCACCTCCAAGTGCTAGTAAGTCATTCAAGCACAAGTAAAAGTATCTGTTTACACCTAGCAGTAAAAGGCCTCAAAATTAGTTTACTTGTCCTCAGTGCAATGACATAAACTTTAGCTGGATTCGCACTCTCCAACCTCAATTGCACAGAATGCAAATGTTATCTAGGTTAAATGGAGTAGCATATTAAGACTGCTATTTAACATATCAATACATTTTTCAATAATCAAATGTGAATAACCAACCTCAGATGGAAAAACAGGCCCAAAGATTATACAGAATAATCATATAGAAACAGCAATTACACATTAATGTACATACATACTTGTCCATAAACATGCTGATATATGTACATGTAAATACATGCTTAAAGATATAAACAGACACACCAGGCAACTAATAGTCATGTACAAGCATGCATACTGCACATGTACAATGCGTGTGTTCCTGCATAATTAGAAAAGAAACAGACGAATGATATCTTTTTGCTGAAGTGTAAAAGGCCTCAAATTAAAAAGCCATTAGCTTAAAGCAGCACGGCTTTGTGTAGTAGCTTTTTATATTACAGGAATAGCAACTCCTCATCAACTATTAGCCCAAGCTTGGCACTTGGTTCCACTTTGTGTAAACTAGTGATTCCCTTCAATTTAGCCAATGGAACTTCCCAAAAATCCTCAATAATCATAACATATTCTTCTTCCTACACTCTTCGTGTCCATGAGATCAATTAAGAGTCACCAATTTGACATTAATTAACAAATGTCACTCATCTGTACAAGTGTCTTCTTATCATGAACAAGTAATAACCAGCATTTGATTAGGTCATGCTTTTGGGAAATGTCTAGCAAATGACTAAGGATGCCACAAAATCAGATACAACAGATTTTTCCAAGATCACTCCCTAAGGAGAACATCCAGATAGTGGTTTACATGAATGCTCAAAATCATTTCCATACCAGTTGGTCTAAAAAGCCTTGGTTCACCATATAAGGTTGTGAATACAAATGATTGATTTGTCCCCTGTGCAAAATGACAAATAGGAAATCAGTGTACAAAATAGCATAGAACTCTATGCTTTTTACCAGTTAAATAGCAGTTATGATTTTAACCCACCTGATACTTTCTCTTTGCAGTGGGCTTCAGAGGGCACTCAAGCAACCCACCAAATATAGCACCTTGATTATCACCAGTAATCTGCACAGATCAGGATTGCCACTAATACCTTTAAGGAAGTGAAACAACAAAAAAGAAGGGCAATTGTTCTAGCTATTCAAGAACAAACATAAACGACTTTAGGCAGATGAGATTTTGTCATCTTCCATGTTAGCATACCAGCAAGCAAGGACCAGAAAGCTCAGCGCTCTTGCGAATGAGTGTACGAAGTGATATACCATGTCTCACAGTACTGCCCTTCATTGAAATCAATAATCCTAAATCAAGATTGTGATGCAAAACTAACAAAAGAACTTCAATGAAAAATTGAGAGAAATTTATTTAAACTTACCTGTATAGTAAGGTCCATTGGCAACCTTTTACTATATTAGGAAGGGATGACTCAAAAAATTCATATAGGTCTGGAGATATGAAGACAGAATCATCAGTAAGATTGGACAATGACCTCTGAAAACTATTTGGACAAGTAGCATCTTCAAAGATATCAGAACCACAACTAGTTGTGCTCCTTCCAGAGCCAGGCTCTCCGTTCTCAATATGGGTATCTGAATATTCCTTCTTCTGGAAATCTAATTTTCTAATAGATACATGATTCCCATTTTCTTCATGAACACTTAGTGATCCACTGTTCCCGTACTCATTATATGGTTCTGAGTGTCTGTCCAAAGGTCTGTCTTTGAATGAGAAACTCTTACTTCTCCAACTAAAAGAATCTGACTGCTGTAGTTTGATATCATTTTTATGATTATTTGGTCTGAACCATTCAAAGCTCAAAGAAGGGAGACCAAAAGAGAATATGGAAGACCAAGATTTTCTTTCCTTCATGAACTGCCCGGCCTACACATTAATGAACCAGTGTTACAAAATTCTCTTCAAAACTGCCCAGTAATATAATTAACAGACAAATCAAAAGTATAGCAAGTCGAAACTTTACCTGAAACCAAAGGATGTTTCATTTTCATTTTCCTATGTGAGACTTCATAATGCAAATTGAAAAACAAAAGTTCAAGCACATTGGAAATTAGCTGCTGATCGCTCCATCAATTTTCTAGATTTAATTACATTAACAAAGGGCCACAGAAAAATCAGGCTTTTCTTTTCAATTAGATCCCTTTAGCAGATTCTAAGTTTTATAAGACAAACACCTTATCATTGAACAACAGATACAATAACTCATCATCAAATACTTCATTTGATACGCAGAAATTGAAAAGGGAATGGGACCTTTACTCCGATATTCACTTTTGAAAGTATTCAGTACAATTGTTAAAGCTCATACTCATGAACAAGAACTCTTCTTACACTCTCTCAAAATTCAATGATACATATCAGCTGATTTTCTCACCATTCATCAAACTTGCATCAGCTTTACCACAAACAAAATTCAAATAATCAACAATAAAACCAGTATCATAAAGTTCAAATTTCCCACCAAAACCAATCTAAATATCCAAAAACTCCCACATTCCTCGAATCACATTGTCCAAAAACAAAAAGATCAAGCTTTTACACAGAATTGAGATAAGGAGTCATCCTGAATTACCGTCATTACTCCAAATCAAAACTCAGAATCCCCGAAAACTTGAACTCGAATAGCACAATATACATTTCATAATAAAAAAATTTCAATCTTGAACTTTACAAGAAGAGACTACCTGAGGCTGTTGATCTGAGTTCTGAGAAGGGGAATCAGAAAAAAGCTGTGAAAGTTTTTCCGAAACTGTGTCTTTCAAAGCATGCATAACTTTTCTGGGATTTTTTTTCCTATACCCTTTTCTTTCTAATGCCTGATTTTTTGAATTGCAATACGAGTTAATAGAGAATAGTCCCAAAAAAAAAAAAAAAAGAGGGTTCTCCAGATCAAAGAATGTGTGTTGAGCGGTGTATTGAAAGGTACAAAAGCAGAAGAAAGAAACGCTTTTGAGAGTTGAAGGAAAGGTGGACGAGTGGACAAATAGTTGCATTAAAACGGAGGTCACCGACCCAGAAATCAAGCGGGGATGAGGGAAAAGTTCGGTAAGAATGCACAAATCCTAAGACAAGTAAAGAGTCTTTTGAGTGTTTTGAATTTTGACTGATTCGCTGGTAATTAACTTTTTAGGACAAAAACGACGCTTTTAATGGTTGGATTGCATGGGAAAAGTTGTCTGGTTTTACTTTTACCATCACGAAAGAAAAAAAAAAGTTAAGAAAGATTGGATATATTTCAAATTTGAGATTTTTGTTTAGCTTAAAATTGAAAAAAAGGTCAAAAGGGTTAGTAGGAATTAAATGAGACTGAATTAAGGTAATTTGTGAACCGAAGAACCAATGCACAATTGATTCAAATTTGTAGACATTTGTTTTTGGTCGATAAATTGAAGGGAAAAAAAATTGAGTAAGTTGGGCCGATCTGGCCCAAGATAGGCATATCCTTACACTTGAGTAGGGAAAAATTGGCACCTTAGTTGGGCCGGACGTGAATAAATTAAGCATCATTGTGTGTGTATGTGTGCGCGCGCGTTTTATTTGTACTATGCGTTAGTTTTATTACTTTGTGCATTTCTATAAGGGATAACTTTAGGGACTAGGGGGCTAAATCATTGTCAAAAAAACCCTTTAGGCGGGTTTTTGTTCAATTGCACGAGATATGATCTCATTTGTTTAAAATGTAACTAACTTTTAACGACTTATAAATATAAAATAAAATTTTGTAGGGCTCACATACAATATTAGAATGAATGTACAAAATATGATCTAGCCTTTTTTTTTTTTTTATCAAATCATGACCATTAATCTTTAGGAAGATTGTTACGTGCAATGTCCCGGCATCTGTTGACAATTTCATATAAATACACTTTAAATGTCGATGTTACTTTCCCTTTCATGTGGATGTGACCAAATGTAGCCATCAGGAGCCTTTAAATGATCAAATTGTCCTAAAAAATTTGTGCCTGAATATAGTGAAAATATGAAAAAAAAATTTACTTGAAAATGGATTTTTTTTCCTATTTGGCATAAAAAAATCTGGAGGTATATACGCTTAAGGCACCGAGTAGCATTTGTAATAGCATTTATGAAAAAAAACCAAAGTAGCTTTCACAAGAAAAAAAAAAAAAAGAGAAAAGTCAAGGAACCAAAAGGCTCAACTGTCTGTGATCCTTCATTTGATGAAGGATTTGTGCAAAAAGGTGACAAATAAAGCACAATTTTTTTTAGTTTATTAGACCTTCTAAGTATTGATTATTATTTATCGTGTTAATGTTTGTCACAGATTATGACTTAAACTTCTTAAAAGATCATATGCTATACTTGTAAATGTGTCTCTATACTACTTGATGATGGTCACAGATGGCTTTATTTACAGAATATCTTTAGTTAAAAATGGCATGAATATTTTTTTTGCACCTTCATCAGCCTTATACATTGGCACGAAAGATTTGTTGTATTACCAATGGCTCTTCTTGGACTTAATGGTCAAAAGTATAGTTTATTATATGATTTTTTTTTGGCTATCCTATGAGGATCATATTGGATCAGTGGCAATCTTTTTCTTTTTCTTTTTCTTTTTTATTAGCATTTTCCTCACCAAAAAGAGTTAATTGTTTTGTTCTAAAGACAAAAAGGGCAAAATTGGAAGAACATTGTATTTTAGTACTTTTGTTTTACTTTTGAGGTATTATGACAAGGATTGATATTGCTAAAAAACATGTCAATCAAGGGGAGGCCAATCTAATTTTCAATATTAGAGGATATTTGTCTGAAATTGTAAGAAATCTCGAAGGAGGTAATTGAAATTATCCCTTTCTATAAATTAAAAAGTTGTAGATTAACACAAAAATGTTGAATTTTAATGTGTACTAGAAAATTTAATTTGTATCCTTCAAAAAAAAAAAAAAGAATCCAGACCTTCTTTGCTAACCATCACTGAGGAAGATGCGCAGACAGCTGTTTTCCAATAAAAGTTTATCAAGCTGGGAGGTTTACTGCATGTCCAGAAATCAGACTTCTACTGCTCTCTCTTTTTTTTTTTTTTTTTTTTTTGCCGAGAATGCATGTTTGATTTTAGAGCTTTGTCAATGGAGTGAAACTTCACCATCTTTTGTTATGTCCTCCTCTAAAAGTGGACTCATTTTCAGTTAATAAACAATCTCATTCTCCCATTAAAAAAAAAGAAAAAAACAGATCTAGCTCTGTTTGGATTGCTGAATTTTTCAAATACTATTAAAATTTTTAAAAAGTACTTTAAAAGGTAGTCTAAATTTTTTTAATGTTTAAAAAATATCCCAAAATATATTCTAAGAACTCTTCCACTCTTAAATATTCCAAAATATTTTCTAAAAATATCTCAAAATATACTATAAAAACTCTGCTACAATAAAATTTTTCAAAAACACCCCAAAAAATAGCTAATCCAAACAATTATGTTTGTGTTTTGGATAACACAATTACGTAACCACTTCTTTTATTTGTATTTGAAAAGACTACACGTTATGTTTTACATAATCTTATCCGAAATTGAATCACATTTTGTCCTGTCTATTTGTGAACAAATACTCCAAGTTTAAGTATATTCATGATTCCTTGTCAAAGTAACATCAAAAATATACTTTCCACCAACCAACTGAAAAGCCCGCGCTGGGTTGTTCGGATGGTGGAGGCGGGGTCCTTACTCCAAGTCTGTCTGGGTTCGATTCCAATTTGCAACTCAGTTGTTTACCGTCCTAGGTATCGGTCGGGTCCGCTCTTCCTGGGCGCCGTGGGATTAGTCGGATGGTCCCGGATATCCACAGTGTTGAAAAAAAAAAAAACTAACCAACTGAAAAAGCTATAATAATTAATAAATGAATAAAAGATATAACCTTGTTTGGATTGCATTTTCTTGGATTTTTTGTAGAAAAATTACTGTAGTGATTTGATGTATGTGAGAAAAAAAGGTAATAAGAAAATGTGATCATGGAAGACGATGCAATTTTTCGGAGGAAAATGACTGTCCAAACGGAACATTAGAAAAACAAAAGATTTAGCGGTGCGAGCCAGAACCATCAACCGTAGAAAAATTTGCAAGCCTGGCAGAAACAAGAGTTGGGGATTAAGGCATCCAACCAACCTGTACAAGCGTCACTTTTTTGAAGAAATTCTAATGGCGTGAAGCTTGAGTTTGACAATGACGCATTAGTTTCTAAAAAGTGAAAAACAATGGCATAATTTCTAGTTCTTGATGATGGCAACCTTTCCCTTTTCTGCTACGTTGTCCATTTATTTATTAACGCAGTTAACGTCTGCATTGATGCGTTCAAGTTGAGTTTTTTCCTGTTTAAGTATGAAAATGACTATTTTTATTGAGTATAGCTTTGTCAGAATTGGATCCAGTTTGGATGATGGTAACGTACGTATCATTTGATGCTTGATTTTGGTTTAGAAAATGATTTGTGGCGGAACCAAGGCATTACTTCTTAGATTTGCTTGACCATCACGATGGCTGTGCAAAGCGTGAAAGCGAAACAAAGAATATCCAGTGACGAGTTCTCCTCCAATGTGCTGAATGCTTTAATCTCTTTTGACAGTTGACAAGATGATCTTTAAAGAAGCTCACCTGTTTCTTGCTTCTTGAGTCACATAGATTTCGTTCTGCCTAATCATCAATAAATGTTCACAGGATGAGAACAAATGTCACGATTGTACCCCACTATTCAAATTCAAAGTTCTTGATTGATTAAAAGTGCTAGGAGTATCTACTTGGTCAAACTGATTTGTACACTTCCAAATTCCATCACTGTCCTCTCTCTCTCTCTTTCATCGGCTCCCCCCCCCCCTCTGCTAAGTGCTAGCAAGAGAATATTTTCCCCACTTTATGAGCTGGTATATTTTAATCTTTTTTGTTCTCATCCTCCTCAAAAAATATGTAGTACTCACTACCTAGCAAAAGAATTTTTTTTTTTGAAACAAAAGTATCGGTACTGCCATTTCCAGTGAGAACAATAATAATATTTTATCCATTGGGTACTCCTCAATTATCAAATTCACTTTGCACATTGAACACATCTTCCTGGAGTCTTGTCTGAAAAGGAATTTTTTAATTTCATTTATATGAGATTGTTACATTATATTTTTCATAAAAATTTTAAAAAATTACAATTCAAACACGACCTACCTTCTTTCCTCTGCAGTCTGCACATCCAAAGATAGGTTGAGGTGAGGTGAGAACTGTGCCAGCCAAAAAGAAAGCGAATCCCAAACACCACAGCATCAAAACCTACACCCTTTTTTGGTAGAAGAAAAAAAAAATCATTTTTGGGGTAGTTGAATTGAATCCCATTATTCAATACTGGTACCAAGTTTCAATCTTTCCTCACTTTTTAACCAAAACCCATCTCTCAAAACCCTGAAAACTTTCCTCCCAGACACAGTAAAACCATGATTTGATTCATCAAGAAGCTACCCGGAAATGGGGTTGCCCATTAGACCCTTATGCTTGTTCTCCCTTTCTCTGGCTTTTTTACCATTTCTTCAGCTTATCCCATTAGCTAAATCTGCATCTGACTACACCAACTTGGTATATAAGGGCTGTGCTCAGCAGGCTTTATCAGATCCAACGGGGGTTTATTCACAAGCTATTTCGGCTCTTTTTGGAAGTCTTATTGCACAATCCTCAAAGAACAAGTTTTTCAAGGCTAACACTGGTAGTGGCCAAACCAACATAAGTGGTCTTTTTCAATGCAGGGGTGACCTTTCCAATGTTGACTGTTATAACTGTGTTAGCCAGCTCCCTATCCTTATAGACAAGCTCTGCGGTAAGCCTACTGCTGCAAGAATTCAGCTTCAAGGATGCTACATGCTGTATGAGGTTGCAGGGTTCCCTCAAGTCTCAGGAATGGAAATGTTGTTCAAAACTTGTAGTGGAAAAAATATTGGTGGAGCTGGTTTTGAGGAAAGAAGAGATACCGCCTTGAGTTCGTTGGAAAATGGGATAGGAAGCGGAAATGGTTTCTATACCACTAGCTATCAGTCTGTTTATGTGTTGGGGCAGTGTGAGGGCGATTTGAGCGCTTCTGATTGCGGTCAGTGTGTGCAAACTGCTGTTCAAAGAGCTCAGTCTGAATGTGGAAGCTCTATTTCCGGCCAAATCTATCTTGACAAATGCTTTGTTAGCTATAGTTATTATCCCAATGGGGCTCCTAAAAGATCATCATCTTCTTCTTCATTCTCATCTCCTGAAACTGCTTCAACAGGTATTCCTTTTTTTTTTTTTTTGGGAACAGTTATTCCTGCTTTAGTTCCATCTGCTGGTTATGATCTTACTACATGTTTTAGATTTTCTTTTTTGACGCGTTTGTTTAGTTGTTTAAACTTTTTCTGCAGCAAGTGTAGTTTAATTGACTACAGATTTGGCAGCTGTCTCCCTCTTTTAATGAGTCTAGTGGCCAAGAGTGTATCGAATAATGTAATGAGTATGGGATGAGTGATTTGCTTTTAATTTTTAATGGTGATCACTCTTAACAAGATGTTTGTCTGGCCTAGATTTGCGGGCTCAATCTCTAGATTTGTTGCTAATAGTCCAATGTGTGTTCATTAATATTGAATTTGGGTTGCATTTGGTCAATGTAGGGTCAGGGCAAAGTACAGGGAAGACAGTGGCTATAATATTAGGAGGGGCAGCAGGAGTGGGGTTTCTGGTTATTTGCCTGCTGTTTACTAAAAACTTAATGAAGAAACATGATGGTAAGTATGATTATTTATGGTGGTGGATTCCTGTGTACCATCATTTGCTTTTATAAATCTTTCTTTCTTAATTTATTCTATCATATTTATGGGTGTGCTGTTGTTCTGCAGATTCTTGAAGGAGCCCTTGTTTTTGTAAACTAAAGTTTTTTGAGGTGAATGGTTCCTCTGAGTTTGTTATTTTTCTAGAGATTGTGGAAGGGAGGAGAGGGGAAAGAAGTTAGTTGCGGGAAAACTTCTCACTGTTAGGCAGAAACAAATTTTGGGGCATGAAACTGAGGACGGGATGCTTGCATCTAAAAGGAGGATGTAAGATGTATGCTTGTCGAGTCTGAAAAAGATGAGGAAGAGTACTAATGGATCTTGGCCTTTTTCTCATACTGCCATGTGCATATTTTCTCTTTTCTTCCTTGTCTTGAATAATGCTCCTCCATTTTCCTCGAAACTTTTTTGCTTTTTATAAAGCTCCCTCCCTCTCTCTCTCTCTCTCTCTCTCTTTCTCCCCCTGTCTGTGTGTGTGTGGTGGTGTCTGGAAGTGTAACATACTTAGGTTATCATTTAACACCTTGTCAAAGGGTGTTTGTTCAGTACTCCTATGTATATATGTCTGCTTCCTCATTTGATTCCGCTGAAAAAGGGAAAAGGAGGAAAAAAGGAAACAGGGTAGTTTAAGTATTGCAAGTCAAAGAAAGAAAACTACAATGATGGAATGTATCCTCACATTTTAATCCTGTATGAGCTGAGATGGGAGTCTTCTAAATGGTAAAGTGTTGTCTCTAGTTATTTCTGATAAATATCTGGCCATCAGCTAAAAAAGAACTGATGACTAAGAAGTTACATCTATACTTTTTCGATCAGCCCTTGACTACATGTTTGAAGTTTTCCTCAGTTTTAATTGCTCAAACATTATAATCAGGTGCTTAGCAGTATCTGTTATCTTAAGTCTGATATTCTAGTACCCTGATGTCTATTTCAGCTCATTGCCTGTTTGATGCATTATTAGTTTAGTTGCACTGAATCAACTGGTCTGTTCAATTCCCACCATTGAACTTAAGATCAACCATGGAAGGTTCCATCATATAGAAAACTTCTCTAGTAGATGCCCGGAAGTAAAACTAGACTGGTTGCAGTGATTCTATGGATGCTATTGTTGCCTAGTTGCACTTGGTGAAGTTTAAACTGTGGATCTAGTTTTCTTGCTTTCAGTTTTATCCAATGTCCTCAAGAACCCTCTTTTGCTTTTTGATGAGGACATCAGAGGAGTCTGTCTTCCTTGAAGTATTATTTTCGACTGTAATAGTCAGGAGACACTTTCTTTGCCCTGACTAAGTTTTTATTTATGCAACTCCTAGTTTACCCAAAAAAAAAAAAAAAAAACAAAAGAAGAAAACTTCTGGCTTCTTTAACGTCTTCAAGGTGTTCCTTGGGACGTTTGCCATATCAAGCTTAAAGCCTCATGAAAATTAGTTATCGCGACAGGTAATTTGAGAGCTTCCTATGTTGAGAACTTCATGATCAAGTCATCGTTTAACTCTGCAAGAATTGCATGAAAACTACTGAGTCGAGGAGAGAATGGGAGCTCTATTGCAGATTGAGCATCTCAAGGGATCGAACTTTGACAGTTGAAACTGTTACACTAGCGGTCATACTTGTGCATAAAATTAAATGTTTTTGCCTCGGTAGATTGAACATCCATTTGTTTTTGCTTCAGGACTGGAGAATCTTGTTGAATATTTGATTAGTAGTTCACGTGCAAACGTAATTGTAATATCTTAAAATATATTATTTTTTAGATGCTAAAATTTTTTTATGAAATTTTGTTCATCAACATCATAATATAGTATTCTTATGTTATTTATTTTCTTTAGCTAGTTGCTTTTAAAATTTTATTAAATGAAAAGAGATAGAAAACGTTTCAATGCAGTTAACATGTTTCTTATGATTGAATTCGGAATCATGAATCAATTACTTTTTGATTTATAACTTGAGCTCTAACGTATCAAATATTGATAATGTGATGCTCCACTTCTCCCAAGGCGAACGCGGGACGCCCTTGGGAGAAGTGGGGTGTCAGATAAAATCATGTTTTACCAAAATTATTATATATTCATAATTCTATAACATATAAGCCACAATCATTAAATTTTTTTATAAATGAAGAATATAATTAAGCTAGAAAAATAAATATACATGTAATTTGATTTCTTTGTATTATGTTAATTCTATTTTTGTCAATAATGGAGTATAAATGAACCACTATGTAAAAATTTTGTCTTGTATATTCTGACAATTGAAATTTCATAGATAGAAATAGTTGGGCTTTTTCTATTATCCTTTTCTTTTATTCATATTTTTAGCACAATCGAATGCAAGGCAAAAGCAACAAGCCTACTTTTTTCACATGAGCACAATATTTTTTATTTCAGTATTAGTTTTTTATATGATCATGGAATTGGAATGAAATTTACTTAATTTTAAAGCTTTTCATTTCATAACTATTACGATTATTTACCAATATTGCAATACAATAAATATATGTAATCATTAGAAAAATAAGGGTATTTTAGGCATCACTGAAAACAATTTGGATATCATTTTTATTTTATCATTCTTCATTTTAAGTATTATAAGTCTTATTTTATCATTGGAGATAGCTTTTGACTTGATGGATAGACTTGGTTTGCTCAAACTAATACAATGAAGCATTACTATATTATTGTCAATAATAATGTTTGTCTTAGTGATTTAGTTGTTATCTTTGGTATTATTTGAATTGTATTCTAATTTTTCAATTCATTTGCTATTTACTTTATGCCATTTTATGAACAGTTTTCAATTTCTTTTCATTTTTCTTGTTTTGAGAAGTTGCTATTAATGATAATAATGATTTGTACGGTGCTATTTTAGATTTTCCTTTTTCTAGTTTAATAATGATATTTCACTTATAAAGGTGTCATAATTTTTTGTATATTGAAATTCCATTAGTGCAACATGAAAAATTCTTCATATTTGTAAAAAGTGCATCATTATAAAATTTGCTCATAATATTTGTATGAAAATATATAGATGAACAAGGGTTCTCTTCCCCCTTTATGTTTCGTTATTTTCTAGAAAGTATCGATTTTTTGACATTGATTTTCTTTTTACAATCTCAATTAATGACTAATGAGAAAATTTTCATACTTAAATTAAGAAATTTTGATACATATAATAATTGGAGATGGAGTCCAAAGGTCGGTAAATAATTTTTAATGAGCAAATTTTAATTATAATTATCATTAATACTATTGAGATGTAATCAATTGGAGTGTTTTATTTCTTTTAATTAGTGCCAAATTAAAATGCATTAATATTCATTAAAAGACATAAGGGTAATTTAAAAATAACAAAAACTAAGATAAAAAATTGCTTACACTCCCTAATGTAAAGATTCATACTTTTTATATAATAATGAATAATGATAATGATAATGATAAGGCACTAATTCACAGGAAACTAAAGTGCCCTCATCTAAAGAATCTTGCAAGGGAGATCCTAAGCAAGTTCTTTTCAGCATCTACCAATAATGCTCAAAGCGGCCTTCCATAATTTTCCATTGCATCTAAACACCAGGCGAGATGCAACTATTTCTTGATCGATGAGAGCCCTTCACATGGCTCGCCATCTATAGATTAATACCATTTGCTAAATCCAAAAAAGCTTCTCACACATCCAGTGAGGAAGGTATCACAGCAAATCCCACCCCAAATTGTTCAATGACCAAACGTCCAAATGCACCAACCTTCAAATCTTGCCTGACTCAATGACCACAATCTCCAAGCAGAAGTGGTCGGTTCTGGAATTAGAGGCTTTATAACTAGTGTCTCCTCTTCATAACGGAAGGATGTCAAATTGTGTATAATCAATGAAAACCACATCTGAAATTGAAGTGTTTGATCTTTTTCAATCCAAAACGTTTTGGAGGCCAATTGTATGATTGTATCATTAGAGTAACGAGTTACTAACATTAATCCTTAGATGGGATCATTTAATCGATTCTCAATGGTTCCCAATGTTCACTTGCTTAAGAGAGATGCCTTAGCAAAATAAGGTGAATTAGTTTGACACAAATTGTGTATATTCATTCATTCTTAGGATGAATTAGTCCAAGTGCACGTTGAGTTAAAATAATTCCACTCAAGATTGAGATGCATGCATGTTCTTGAAATGGATTCAGAGATTAGAATAGGGAACTGGTTCAAGGTGCATGTGATCTTGGCCACAGAATATTCGATCCAAAAGCGTTCCATCTCATGATATTCAAACAAGATAAAACCTAAGAGCTTACATAGAAAAGAAAAATTTAAGACCAAGTTTTAACCAAAAAATTAAGACATTAGCAAATTCTTAGATGCCCGAAAGTTTGCTTTTGATAATGCCGAAAAGCCAAAATTGAAGGTCTAATGAGAGAGATGCTTAGTGACTTTTTCGTTATTATGTTGAGTAAATCTTATATACACTGATAATATATGCACTATTATGGTTGGATACACATATACAAAATTTGGGTTTTAAATTCAAATTCGAATTATATGTTATGTATCTAATAGTGAAAGTGTATACACTGTCAGTGCATAGAAAATTAATTCTATTATGTTAGTGTGTTTTGATAGAAATTATTTGTTGAAGAATTATTTGCTTATATCATAAATAGATTTTTTAATACATTTTTTTTATTTTACATACATCACATCGTAAAATAAATGTTATCATAATTATTCTAAATAATATATTAAATAATCTCTTAGCCAAACACACACATTATTGTTCAACCTAAGGAGTGCATAAATGTGCCTTAGGTTATTCCAACACGGTCAGAGAACATGTCCTCGCCGTACACGGACCCCCGCATCGTACATGCAAAAGCCATCAAAACTCACCACCGAACTTTGCTTATCAGCCTTATCACCCTTTACTCTAGAGCCAATCTCCACGCTAACTCCCTCAGCATCTTCAATTCCATCCGCGACCGGAATGTTGTGTCATGGACAGCTCTTATCTCTGCTTTTTCCAACACCCCATTTGCCTTCCACCATTTTATTTCCATGCTCCGGCAGTCCACCCTCCCAAACAGCCGTACTTTTTCTACTTTGTTCAGTACTTGCGCTTCACTTTCCTCCCTATCTGTTGCCCTCCAACTCCATTCCCTTGCCCTTAAGCTCTCCTGTGATTCCCACCCCTTTACGGCTTCGTCTTTGGTTTCCTTGTACTGTAAAAGCCGGTTTCTTGACGGTGCGCGTAAGGTGTTTGATAGGATGCGTGAGAGGGACGCTGTTTGTTATGCTTCGATTATTAATGGGTTGGCACAGAATCGAAAGCCTGTTCAGGCTTTGTGTTATTTTGGGGAGATGAGGAGGTCTGGGGTGGAGTCGAGAATACAGAGCGTTTCAGGGGCTTTGAAGGCTGTTTCTGAGCTTGCTGTGCTTGAGCAGTGTAGGATAATTCATGGGCATGCTGTGGTGACTGGTTTGAATTCGGATATTGTTGTGGGAACGGCGATGATTGACGCCTATGGGAAATGCGGGCTTGTCGTGGACGCTCGTGGAGTATTTGATGAGTTAGATGTGGCGTTGAGCATTTTTGGATGGAATGCGTTGATGGCAGGGTATGCACAACAGGGAGATAAGGACCATGTGTTACAGCTTTTTCAGTTGATGGAAGCCAGAGGGTTCAAACCGGATGATTATACTTTTTTGGCAGTTTTGACTGCACTGTATAATTCTGGGTTAGCTGAGGAGAGTCGGAGTTGGATCACAAAGATGAGAGTGGGTTATCATGTAGAGCCTGGGGTTGAGCATTATACATGTTTAATTGGTGCATTGGGAAGAAGTGGATTGTTAGAGGAGGCAGAGGGGGTTGCTTTGACAATGCCATTTGAGCCAGACGCAGCGGTATGGCGAGTATTGTTATCTACTTCTGCATATCATGGCAACGCTGACATGGCTTGGAGGATGGGTCAGAAGTTGTTGGAGATGGATCCCAACGATGACTCAGCTTATGTTATATCGGCAAATGCTTTTGCAGGTGTAGAGAGGTGGGATGAGGTTAAGGATGTGAGGAAGATAATGAAAGAGATGGATGTGAGAAAGGAAGGTGGGAGGAGCTGGATCGAAGTGAAAGGTGAGCTTCACGAGTTTTTAGCTGCAGATAAGAGACATGAAAGGATGGATGCAATCTATGCTAAGTTAGCCGAGTTAATGCAACAAATTGAGAAATTAGGATATAAACCAGTTTTAGATGAGGTGTTGCATGATGTTGACAGGAAGGAGAAGAAGGAAGTACTTTTGGCTCATAGCGAGAAGTTGGCTCTGGCTTTTGGGGTTTTGTGTGAGGCAGCACCTCCAGGGAAGGCATTTAGAATTGTTAAGAATTTGAGGATTTGTAGGGACTGTCATGAGGCTTTTAAGTATTTCAGCATAGTGGTAGAGAGGGAGATTATTGTCAGGGATGTTAACAGATACCATATGTTCTCTAATGGTAGTTGTAACTGTGGAGATTTCTGGTGATTTATTTACAAAAAAAAAAAAAAAAAAATCATAACCATGCTCTTCAGCCAGAGAAGAACACCTAGAAGAATTTTTTTCACTTGCTTCTGCAGTGGTTGCATGGTGCAGTCATTGAAAGGGAATAAATCCCTGACAGAATTGCAAGGGAAACTTTTGGCCTATATAATTATCTCAGTGACCTTGTGGTTGATGGTGCAGTCATTGCAAGGGAATAAAGCCCTGACAGAATTGCAAGGGAAACTCTTGGCCTATATAATTGTCTCCGTGACCTTGTGGTTGATGAATGAATATGTTTCACTCCTGGGCTTTCAAGCAAGTATATAATTGAGCTTGAAGATGGGGTCAGCATTGAAGCATCATTTAGTGACATCGACTTTCTTTCAAACAATCCAGGATGGCTCCTGGTAATTGAAGACAGCGCAGGCATTCAGTTAAAGGCACATATAAAGACATGATTGTAGAATCAAACTTATTATTATTATTTGACGAATGAATGTGCTTCCATTCCAGGGGCTTTGAAGATGAGATCAGCATTGGATTAACTTCTTTCAATGAATCCCACGTTTGAATTCTTTTTTTTTTTTTTAACTTCTTGTTTCCTTGACATAGATTTCATGTAAACAAATCTCCAAGTTTATTTATTAATTCATTATTTGCTTTTACTGGGGTTAAATATGAGTTTTCCTTTTTTGTCAAGACCTCTTCCCTGCTCCCTCTGTCTCTTGACTTTAGAACCTTCCAATAAGATGGTAGCCAAAGCCCCATGCCACTGATTTAGCCCATAAGAAATCAGCATACTTCGGCATATGCTCTGTAGTTGTAGTTTCAACTCAGGATGCACTTCAGCAAAAATCATGACTCTTGAAGATACGTTTGATCCATATTCAGGTCAACCTATTCTCAAACATGTGCAATGCATCTACTGCAAATCGCTATCAAACTTGTCTCATCCTATTGCCACAATGCCACGACACTAGCAGGGGAATTTCGGAACTAATTTTACACCTTCAATGCACTCAGTGAACAGAGCCGTAGCTCCTTCAAAATATACTCAGTGAACAAAGCAATAGCCCATAATAATCCATATAGAGCTTAATTCCTAGCATAAAAGAAATCTTAATAAGGATCCACATTCCTCAACCAACGCACCAAAGTTGCGTCTTTAAAACTTTCTAAGCTTACTCCATCTCCTTTATGCCTCAATTGTCAAAGAAATAAGCCATTCAGGAAAATCAACAGAAGTTAACCTGAAGACAGGAGGACTGATCCTTTGTATGCAGATATGTAACTGAACTCAGCAAGTGATAGGGTGTTAATTGTTAGCAATTTTATTGTTAATTTCCCCTGTTATCCTTGCCAAATATTGTTTTAATTATTAATATTTACTTATATTTGGTATTGGACCCAATTTCAGGGATTGAAGCAGAAGATTATCAAAAAGGAAGGACTTTATGGAAAATAGGGAGACTTCTAAGGGTTTCAATCCTTGGGCCCTTGAATTGGTGGGGGACCACAAGCTAGTGAAAGGCATTTGGTCATTTTGGGCTTCGAAGAAAGCAACGTAGAGAGACTTGGAACAAGAAGTACTTGGGAGGCTTTGTCCACATGTGTGGGGACCACCTAAATAGCTTTTAGTCATCTTTCTTTTGTTGCTTTAAAAGGGGACAACGTACAGAAGCAAAGGATATCTAGGGCTTTAGTTTTAGTTTTTTAGTTTAGTTATAGTTTTCTTTCTTTGGACTGGCCTCTGACACACGCCAGGTATTCGACAATATTCCCCAACGGGGAGATTTTCTCATGAGGCGTGGTTAAGCTTTTCTAGTCAAGGGGACAACTGACGATTTGGTTCAACAATTACTGTGAGATCGAATCTGTTTTAATTATTTTCTTCATTTATTGGTATTTATATGTTCCTTGATTTTAATTGCTATGGCCTTGTGTATGATTGATTAGTGCGCAATAATTAATTATTCATATATGCTATTTTTGCTAAATAGGGGTAATTGAATCCGTAATTGTTCGTTATCTCTACCTCAGTAGCAACTGGCGTAATTGGGTTTATGTCAGGGGAGCATATGATCTAATTTAAACAAACCCTCGTAGCGTGTTTGTTGGTTAGGATTGGGCCTTTCTAATTATTAATGCAATCTAGAAATTAAATCCTACGGTCGTACCTAGGGTTATTTTTGGGTTAGAGAAATAGCTAACGGTCGTACCTTAGCTATCGAGAAATTAAGGAAGGGTTGGTTGTTTATCGCGTGCATGACAACTATAACTAATCTATTGCTAAATGTTGGAATTATTTATGCATCAATGATCAGTGCATGAACCATTTCTGATGTGTACCCTTGGCTAGAGTTTCCCCAATCATTTCTTTTAATTAATTATTTTCTGCAGTTAATTTATTTAGTTAGCATTTAATCCAAAACCCCCCATATTTTGGACTCTAGAAGAAACAAATTATCTCCAGTCCCTGTGGATTCGACCCTACTCACCGCTATATACAAAATCTGTATTTTCCTCGAGTAGGTATTTATTATTGTACAGGTTCGGCACCTGTCAATTTTTGGCGCCGTTGCCGGGGACTGGCGCTAGTTATTTGTTTCTTTTTAAGTTCATCTTGTTTTCATTTTTTTTTTTTTATAGTTTATGGCTGCTAGCATTCCATATTTTGATGATAGACCGGACTTTGTTCCTGAATGGGGTTATGAGACTCATGTTTTTCCTAATGATCTATGGGCTGTTGCAAATTGTGGAACTTATTTTGACTCAGGTTATTCAACTGACACATGCCCCGCATTTCAAGACAATCTAAGTGCTCCAATTGATACTTTCGGAGATTTTTCACCCCAATATCAAATGCAGTATGACCCTTATTCAAACGGGTATGATCAAGGATGGTGGGATAATTCCAATTTTGATTATGCAACCGGGCCAATGAATTTTCAACAGCAAGAGTCTCAACAACCATCGTCCCTGTCAGGGTACCAGCAGCAATACCAACCCCGACCACCTCCGCCCCCTCAATCTGGTTCATCTACGGAGGAGTTGCTGAAACAAATGATGACAATCATGGCGCAAAATCAGCAAAGGACGGAGGCAGTTATTATGCAAAATCAGCAAAAGACGGACTCCGAAATGCAGGACATAAGGAATCAGATAGGTCAATTGGCCACCAGAATGAACCGTTTGGAGTCCCAGAACCAAGGGAAGCTGCCATCTCAACCGGAGTTGAATCCGAAGAACGTGAGCGCAATGATCCTAAGGAGTGGGAAAGAAATTCAAGGGCCTGAGCCTGTGATCCCTATGGACAAGGATGACGAGCTGCAAGATTGTCAAGAAGAGAGATGTACAGATGCAGTTGAAAAAGAAGCTGAAAATGAAAAAATGAAACCCCAACCGCAACCCATTCAAGTGAAAGAATCCAGTGGAGAATCATCAAATGTGGTGACACCACCTCCATTCCCTAACCCGCATTTTCTTAACTCTTACTCCATGATTTCTGTTAATGAGATTGATTTTGTTATACCGGAAGTTCTTGAGTCTCATGGCAGGAATGAGTTAAGAGTAGCTATGGTCAAATATCTTGAACCGTCGAAGGCTCTTGATGGAGGAGTGGATGAAGAATTGCGATCAATGCTTGATTACTTGGCGCCATCAACTAGTTCATGGAAGACCGTAGCTCGTGTGCTCAAAGATTACTCCATCTATGAGGGCTATCAGGACTATGTAGAGGATGAAGCAATGAGACGAGCCACAAGATTTTATCCTCCATGAACAAAACATGATAATGTCTAGCCAAAGACATTAAAGAAAGGCGCTCATTGGGAGGCAACCCAATTGTTTCTTTTAGTTGTTTGTTGGTTTCGTGTCATAGTTTAAATCTGTTTTCCTTGAATTTGACTGATTTTGGGTGTTAGTTTTCGTTTTTGCTGCTTTATAGGTGCCATTCAGTCATGACGCGCCCGCGTGGTGACGAGCAGGAAGCTCACGATCAGAAACTTCAAACTTCTGGGAGCTCTCTCGCCCTCATGACGTGCCCGCGTGGTGATATGCAGGAAGCTCACGACCTGAACTTCTGGGAGCTCTCTCGCCCTCTTGACGTGCCCGCGTGGTGACGTGCAGAGAGCTCACGATCAGAAACTTCTGGGAGCTCTCTTGCTCTCTTGACGTGCCCGCGTCACGTTCGCGGGAAAGGTAAGGATTCAAAAAAAAAAAAGAGGAAAAAAAAAAGAAGAAAATTTTTTATTTAAAAAAAGTCGAAATCAATTTTTCGAAAAAAAAAAGGGGAAATATTTCCGTGGCTCAAAGAGCCTCATAATTGGAAGAAAAGAAAAGAAACATTTTTGCCAAAAAAAAAAAGAAAAAAAAAACAAAAACACAAAAAAAAAAAAACTATTTTTTTTTCTTTTTCTTTCTTTCTTTCTTCTTTTTCTTTCTTCCTTTCTTTTCTTTCTTTTCTTTCCTTTTCTTCTTCTTCTCTGCCGTTCCCCTGTTTTTCCCTTTTCCTTCCTGTCCTTCATTCGTCCGCCGCCGTCGCTAGCTCCTCCTCCAAGCCCGCGAGCCGCGTCTCTGTCCCTCCACCAGACGCCGCCGCCACCTGCAGCCCACAGTGACGCGCGCCGTCCATCCCGCAGCTCCGCCTCTCGTCCAACCCAACCTCCCTGGTTCCAGAATGATGTCGAGAGTCCATGGTGAAGCCACGAATGGCACCAGCTCCAGCTGTGAGTTGCCCCACAACTTCCACCTGAACCGCCCCTATTTTGATGACTTCAGGGAAGTACCGTTGCCCCTCTCATTCCTTCTGCTTTTACATTATCACATTGAGGGCAATGTGTCATTTAGGTGTGGGGGGGAGATCAGTTGGAGTGCTAGTATTTTTGTTTTTAGTTTCTAAAGGCTTTTCCTTTGTTTTAGTTTGATATTTATCTCCTTTTTCGTTTATTTTCTTTTCTTTTTTCTTTCTAGTGGTCAGTCTTCATATGAATACCAAGTTTGATGCTGGATTGTTGTCTCTAATTCTGTTATTGCCAAATTTATTAATAAAAAGGTATCAAGTTGATGTGGTTGAGTTCAGGAACATCTCTTTGGTGAATATCAATAATTGCTTAACTTTTCCAATTTTTGGTTAATTTTTCTAGGCATAGGGAATGATTGTTGGCATTTTTCATGTGAATTGGTCCAGTTATTAATTTTAGTTCTCCATGTCTGGAAATTTGAGGCTGGCTGCTGTTATTCTTGTGTTGCTTTTAGATATCGTGTTATATGATGTAAATAAGAATTGACTGTACTCCACTAGTAGTTACTACTGAGTAACCGGGGATCTTCACCTAAAGTGTCGATTCTCGCGTCAAAAGGTAGTAGTTAATATGAGTGCGTGGTCCCGTAGCGATTGGAGCTGAGTAACCGGGCTCCTCCATCTGTCAAATGTTGGAGTTCGCGTCAAAAGGTTCTAAGGGCTATAGACTAAGTCTTTTGTTATTCAAAAAAAAAAAAAAAAAGAGAAAAGGAAAAGAAACAAAAACAAAACAAAAAGAAAAAAATAAAATAAAGATTGTGTTAGTATGTGTATAAGTCAGCTTGCCTATTTGTGATCTTAATGTCGAGATTTTGGTTAATAGATGAACCATTTACTGATAAATATGAGCAACCATTCCTTTTTCTTAGATTAGTTTGCTTTAAAATTGGAGGAGTTGGTAGTTTAGATGCTAACCGGGGTGATTTTTCTTGGATCTTGACCTGTGTCGCTTGATATATGATTTTCTTGGTGTCTTGACAATACGGTAGTTGGAGTAACCGCCATGGTCAAATTTGGGTGTTCAATTGTTGTTCCCATGCTTGAGGGCAAGCATGATTTAGGTGTGGGGGGAATTGATAGGGTGTTAATTGTTAGCAATTTTATTGTTAATTTCCCCTGTTATCCTTGCCAAATATTGTTTTAATTATTAATATTTACTTATATTTGGTATTGGACCCAATTTCAGGGATTGAAGCAGAAGATTATCAAAAAGGAAGGACTTTATGGAAAATAGGGAGACTTCTAAGGGTTTCAATCCTTGGGCCCTTGAATTGGTGGGGGACCACAAGCTAGTGAAAGGCATTTGGTCATTTTGGGCTTCGAAGAAAGCAACGTAGAGAGACTTGGAACAAGAAGTACTTGGGAGGCTTTGTCCACATGTGTGGGGACCACCTAAATAGCTTTTAGTCATCTTTCTTTTGTTGCTTTAAAAGGGGACAACGTACAGAAGCAAAGGATATCTAGGGCTTTAGTTTTAGTTTTTTAGTTTAGTTATAGTTTTCTTTCTTTGGACTGGCCTCTGACACACGCCAGGTATTCGACAATATTCCCCAACGGGGAGATTTTCTCATGAGGCGTGGTTAAGCTTTTCTAGTCAAGGGGACAACTGACGATTTGGTTCAACAATTACTGTGAGATCGAATCTGTTTTAATTATTTTCTTCATTTATTGGTATTTATATGTTCCTTGATTTTAATTGCTATGGCCTTGTGTATGATTGATTAGTGCGCAATAATTAATTATTCATATATGCTATTTTTGCTAAATAGGGGTAATTGAATCCGTAATTGTTCGTTATCTCTACCTCAGTAGCAACTGGCGTAATTGGGTTTATGTCAGGGGAGCATATGATCTAATTTAAACAAACCCTCGTAGCGTGTTTGTTGGTTAGGATTGGGCCTTTCTAATTATTAATGCAATCTAGAAATTAAATCCTACGGTCGTACCTAGGGTTATTTTTGGGTTAGAGAAATAGCTAACGGTCGTACCTTAGCTATCGAGAAATTAAGGAAGGGTTGGTTGTTTATCGCGTGCATGACAACTATAACTAATCTATTGCTAAATGTTGGAATTATTTATGCATCAATGATCAGTGCATGAACCATTTCTGATGTGTACCCTTGGCTAGAGTTTCCCCAATCATTTCTTTTAATTAATTATTTTCTGCAGTTAATTTATTTAGTTAGCATTTAATCCAAAACCCCCCATACTTTGGATTCTAGAAGAAACAAATTATCTCCAGTCCCTGTGGATTCGACCCTACTCACCGCTATATACAAAATCTGTATTTTCCTCGAGTAGGTATTTATTATTGTACAGGTTCGGCACCTGTCAGCAAGCCAAAAAGACCCAATCTTTGATTACTTCTCAACACCATATCCCATCAACAGGAATTCAACCAACTGAACTTCACCAGCCAAAAAGATTCAATCTTTGGTTACTGCTGTATTTCCACACTATATCACATCGTCATTCATCAATCATATCCCACATAAAAAAAAGAAGAGAATGACACAGACACAAAAATATCAACCATTTGGTTACCAAAATACTAATAGCAAGCTAATTATCATCAATCTGAACAGAAAGTCGAGTCTTCTCCACCGAAAATCTACTATACTACTTTTAAACCTTAAAATTCACAACGATTTTCTCTTGCCACCCTAAAACTTACAAAAAGAAACATAAAACCCAGAATTTTCACTAACTAACAAGTTAAATTCCACGACCACAACAACCAGAGAGTCGAGAAAATAGAATCATCACATGGGCGGGCCATGGACTTGTTGAGGAGGAGGGGCAGGCCCAAGGAGCGCTTGATTCTGAAGCTCGAAATTTTCAAGCTGCTGCTCACGATCCATTGTTATGAGGAGGGGAACCACAAAGATCAAAAGAGTCGTGGCTAAATACCACGTTGCTTTGCCTGTGCTGTTCAGAAGCTTCTTTCCAACGTAGGCCGCGTCGCAGGCTGCCCGTTTGCCTTTATCAACGATTGAAGAAGACTCGGATGATGCTCTTGCGGAGATCACCGCCCGGCGGTCGGACCTGGATCTGTTCGCCGGAGCCCGTTTTCCGCCGAAAGACGCCATTGGAATTGTGTGATTGAAGGACAAAAGGGAAGCTTTTCTCGTGCACTTCTATAGAAGTTGGAAGTCTTAAACCCTTTCGGTTTTCGTTAGGAATAAGCTTGGAGGGTTTATCGCGATCTTTCTTGTTGAACAAACGACGCCGTGTGATATCGGACGGCGGTGCATTAATGGGTCAGTAAACTGGGCTTTTAGTTCTGAAAGCTCAGCTCGATTTTGGGCTGCAATCTGGAAACCAAAAATTTTCAAACCAATTGATTCCGACTTGTAAGTAAAACAAAGCGCTTCATCTTACGGTCCCTTTTGGTACGGTATCTATGAGCATCAACTCTTAACTTAGATGCATAAAAAGAGAAATTAGTATTTCTTAAATAATTTTAAAAATTTAAATTATTGAATGATAACCAATGTTTTAAGTGGGTATTACATGAATATTTTTTTTACAAACAAGTGGTGAATTATTTGACTACTCTATTGAAGGGGAAAAAAGTTAACTGCCAGTAGCAATATAATTATTGTAGGCTTTCCCAAAAAAAAAAAAAAGGGAAAATGCATTATTGTCTTTTTTTACAAAACCAAAAATCAGATAACCCAAATTAATGCCAAAAGTACTGGTTTATTTCGGTTTTTGTAAGTCAAAACAGCAATTGGGATCGTGTAGCTTAAGGTTTTATTTTTTGAGTTGTCTATAAATTGTTTTAAAATGGTTTGATCAATTTTTTCTGTCCAAATTAAAATGGTTTGATCAAATTTTTCTGTTCAAACCAATCTTTGAAGACCGCTAGATATTAGCAATATTCTCAAAGCCCAGTTGGCACACAATTAGATATGTTGTCTTCAAATTTCAACCTATTTAAGTGTTAGCTTTGAGGTATAAATGTTAGCTCTCTTCTTAGCTGGCATTAAAGCTATTCAAGTATTTGATGTAGTTTTTCTTTCTTGTTATTGGTCAAACAAGTAAATTTGATTTAGTTGAGGTGACCTAAATTACTATATGTTGATTTTTTTTTTTTTTTTTGTCATTTATCACTTATTACTTTACTTCTACCATTACTCTAACTAAATTTAGAAAGAGATCCAACTGAATCTAAAGAAAAGCCGATGGAAAATGAACCACCATCTGACCGACCAGAACGGGTCTACAGGGGAGCCGATGAATTACTACATGTTGATGGAAAGCTAGGATTCTACGTAGTGAAAAGCTTACAGGTTAAGTAATGTACATGCACTTTTGGTTCTTTAGGTAGTTAGTACTGCTCTTTTGAGTTTCACAAGCACGAGAGGTTCCAATTTTACCTGATGGAGAATACTCAATCAATTTACGGAGTTGTGTTGGGTTGTAACATTGCATTTGATCAAAGAGAGAGGTGTTTGTTGCTCAGTTGGGTCTGGGGATGCCAGTATCGTTTTTAAAAGATAATCCGAGGCCAGCCGGTGTACTGAAATTCAGTCAAGATGGTGCGGGGCGACGAGTGGGTGCCAACCCCAACTATTGTGCATTTGTGCCATTGACCTTGTAACATAATTCCAATTTAAAACAATATATATATATATAATTTTAATAGTGAAAATACATATATATTCTTAATATTTTTATTATTTATTAAGGAAAATAAATAATTTATTTATTTTTTAAAGATAAAATATTTTTCATTTTTTAAACTCGAGCAGTCTCGAATTCGAGTTTGACTAGTTCGAATTTGAGGTCGAGTTTTATATTGAAAGCTTATCGAGTTTGAGTTCGAGTTCGATTTTGATAAAATTCACTTGAGATTCAGGTTCACTAAGGCTAATACTTGATTTCGACTCATTTGCATCCTTAACTGCTCACTGTAAAGTCGAAGGCCACATTTCAACGATATAATTGTATATTGAGAAACAAGAACATGGCCAGCAGATCCTGTACAAAACTAAACAGGCCATTGCGCTGGAAATTGCAGAATCATTAGACAATAGTCAGTGGCAAGTTTTCACACTATAAGTTTTTGACCCACAACATTTCCCAGCAACTTCAGTGTCAACAAAATTTTGCAGAGTTAGGTCCCTCATTATAGCTTCAGTTGGGACTGAGGACGCCAATATCATTGTTCATAGATAATGTGAGGTTGGGCGGTATACTGGTATTCAGTCAAGATGGTGTGGGGCGAAGAGTGGGTGGGTATGATATCCCCAGTATCGTGCGCTTGACATTGTTGCCATATAATTCCAATTTAAGACCAAAAGATGAAGAAGTCTAGTTTATTGCGTTATCCATGCCCCCAGCATTCCAGGCAAGTTGGTTTAATATATACTCACTATAATGTCAATGGCCATATTTCAACGATATGATTGTTTATTGAGACAAAAAAATAGCAAAGAACACGGCCTGCAGGTCCCGTACACAACTAAACAGGTTATTGCACTGGAAATTGCAGAATCATTAGTTAATAGTTAGTGGCAAGTTTTCACGCTACTAGTTTTTGAACCGGAACATTTCTCGGCAGCTTCAATGTCAACAAAATCAGGCCTCAGGCTTACTGGTATTATATGCTGGAAATGTGTCACTAGCCCATCATCTATCAGCTGATTAATTATCAAGAACTTCAAAGCTATTAGCTTGCTTTGCTCTCCGAAATTTCAGAAGGGAAAAAAAATGGCTGGAGCTATTGTCTCGCTTGTTCTGCAAACGCTTGGAAATATGTTGAAAGATGAAGCAAGATTCTTGTCGGGAGTGACGGATCAAGTTGAAGAAGTCCGGAGAGAGCTAAAGCGAATGCTCTGCTTCCTAAAAGATGCAGATGCCAGAAACTGCAAAGATGAAACAATTCGCAATTGGCTGAGGGAAATCAGGAGTCTTGCTTATAGGATTGAAGATCTCGTCGAGACGTTTGCTATTGAAGTTGCGTCCAGGAAATCATCAGGACATAGAGGTGTCAAGAAAGTTCTTAAAAGAGTTTCCGGCACATTTGCTGAGATTAGATCTCTTCATAACATAGGAGTGGAGATTACCAAAGTCAAAAGTGATCTAAGTAGCCTCACTGCAAGTCTCCAAATGTATGATGTGAGAGCTATTGGTGAAGCAGAAAGCTCAAGTGCAGCGAATGATGATCGAAAGTTCCAACAATGGATACGGCAAACTTATGCCCATGAGGTTGAGGATTACTTCGTTGGAATGGAGGATGATATAGCTAATTTGGTGTCACTAGTAATTGATGATGACAAACGCCATCGTGTCATTTCTATATGGGGAATGGGCGGTCTTGGCAAGACAACTCTGGCTAGGAAAGTTTACAAACACATTGCCGTTCAACGGAGTTTCGAACGTTTTGCTTGGACTTGTGTAACGCAAGAAGGTCAAATGAAAGCCATTTTACAGGATCTGTTGATGCAGCTTCATCCCCAAAAGCAGGAGGATGTCAAGTTCATGGGACACAGGCAGTTGGTCCAACAACTTCATCAAGTGCAGATAGAGAAAAAATGTTTGGTTGTTCTTGATGACATCTGGAAAGTGGATGATTGGAAAAGCTTGCTTGCGGCATTTCCTGTTGTTGAACGGGACATCAAAGTTTTGCTCACAACTCGTAACAGGAATGTTGCAAAAAAAGGATGTCTCTATGAGCTTAAATGCTTGAATGAAATGGAAGGCTGGGAGTTGCTACAAAAGATCGCTTTTGCAAGAAAGCGAGCAGGTCAGCATTCATGTCTTAGTAAGGTGTATGAATATTAATATTACATGGATTAATTTTTCTTGGGGTTGATGGTTAACATAAAACTTGGATCTATTTGTGACGAAAGTAGCAAGATTTAAGGGATATGGCAATTGAGAAGACAATTCATACAATTTTGTAATGCTAAGTACATAAAATGCTATGAGATCAGCTAAGAATAACATGTATACTCTAATTAATTCTATGACATCTTCTCAGGGATATCAGCATAATAGATGGAAAACGTATGATCTATCATGAGGGAAAGGGTAAATCAAACCAAAAATATTAGATCATCACATGGGGAGTACTAAACTTGCAATAACTGATTATGTGTCACATTTGCCTTTCAGATTTGAAGATTGAAAGAAATCTACAGGATGTTGGGATTGAAATGGTATCCAAGTGTGGAGGCCTACCATTGGCTATTACTGTACTAGGAGGAATTCTCAAAGACAAAAATTCCTTCAGAGAATGGCAAATGGTGAATAGATACATTGGTTCATATCTAAGCAAGGTGGAAGACGACGAAGAGAGAGATGGAGGATCGATTGCCCGAGTCTTGTCCTTAAGTTACAATGAGCTGCCACATCATTTAAAGCTATGTTTCCTCTATTTGGGCAATTTTAAGGAGGATGAGGACATAAGACCACAACATCTGTATTTACTATGGATGGCAGAAGGCATGGTTTTGAAAGAACACCAAAGAAGCGGAGAAACTCTGATGGAAGTTGCACAAAGATACTTGAGCGAATTAGGCCGCAGATCAATGGTTCAATTGAAACTTCACGAGTCCTCGATGTCCAGGAAGTTTGTCTCTTGTCGCCTTCATGACATGATGAGAGACTTGTGTTTGCAGAAAGGCAGAGAGGAAGAATTTGTCAGGGTTGTAGATTTTCAAGGTGTGAAACCACAACCCTTGCTGCATTCATATTCTCTCACAAATAATGCTTGCAGATTAGTCATCCATGTCGAAAATGAGGAAGATGGTGCTGCTACGGTAAGCAGTGCGCTAGAGGATTGTCAACAATTGCGCTCGCTGTTTTGCCTGAAAGCAGTTGCTGGATTTTGGGAACCGCAAATGCTCTGGCCACAGGGTGTAGTCGTAAAAAATTGCAAATCTCTTAGAGTTCTAAAATTTGAAGGATTTGATTTTGATGGGAAAAAGCTGCCCATACAATTACCAAATTTGGTCCATTTGAGGCTTTTAAGTTTGAAATTCTGCAAATTGGATGAATTGCCATCAGCAGTAGCTGACTTGCCCTTGTTGCAGACCTTGGATCTTGAAGTGAAAAATGAGATAAAAATCCCAAATGTTCTGTGGAAAATGAAACGATTGAAACACTTATTTCTTAGTTTGAAACACTCTACGATGGAAGGAGGGGGCAAACTGCAGTTACATGGCTTAAGCGAGTTGGAGACCCTCTGGGCATTAGATAGTAAGACGGATGAAATTGCTGATCTTTTGCACCTCGAGAATCTTCGGATACTCTATGCAAAAGTAAATGATGATGAAAGCCTTCAAATTTTGATGAATCGGATCAACCTGAACTGTCCAAACTTGAGGGAGTTAGACCTTTTCATAGGTGACTGCAATTTTATTAGTTCAGAACAAGGGCATGTTCTTTTGGAGGAGGTGCTTCTTTGTAAATGCCTTCAAAGTTTGTACTTTGAAGCACAATTGAACCAGTTTCCAAAATATGACCAGCCATTCCTACAAAGCCTTGTTGCATTACGCTTGACAGACAATTATATGGAAGAAGATCCAATGGAAACACTAGCGCAGCTTCCTCAGCTGCAATCCCTCACACTGGGTTATAAATCCTATATGGGTGATTTCTTGATTTGCCATGAGTCTGGTTTTCCACAACTTGGGTCTCTAATTCTTTGTAGGCTACCCAACTTAGAATACTGGCGGCTGGATGAAGGATGTATGCCCAATCTTTCTCATCTGGAGATTTGGTACTGTGAATTACTAGCTATGATTCTACATGGACTAAGGTCTGCTCTAGGCCTCAAAGAGCTAGTGATTGGTGGTATGCCTAACGAATTTTGTGACAGGGTCAAGGTGGTAGATGGCCAAGAAGGAGCAGATTTCTACAAAATCCAACATGTTCCTTCAATTTCTATCCACTACGATCAGTGAAGTAGCAGCAGGCTGTCAGGTAACAAGTTTCACGAATAGTTGTTTTACCAGGAAACATTAATGTGGTACGGAATAGTTGCAATCTGTTTAAAATTGCTCTTGATCGAGTACAAAGATGGTTGGTCCTAGTCAGCTGTGATCTTTTAATTCCTTATATTTCTATTACAGACGAGAATCCTTAGCTTTGGTAGAAATACAAGCTCAAGAACCTCAAAATGAAGAGAGTTCAGATTCATGCTTCTGCAGTCAGCTTTTCCAAAACAGTTAATAGGCAACAGCGGATTTATAACAGACCCAAGGCACACAAACCTGTACCCAACAACAGCCATGAAATCTCCTATTTTGCGGCACATTGTGTCTCAGAATACTTCAGCATCCCACTTAACTCTGAGGAAAACTAAAGTGGTATTAAGCAAGAAACAGCAACACGCACTAACTTAAGCCTGAAGGAACACAACAGAAGGACACACTAGCCTAAAAGAGAGCAAGGGATCAAGGCATCAAGAAGCTAGCATCCACTGGATTCAACGTCTGCTTCAAGTTATCGTATTCTGCAATGACGAGGAGCTGCGCAAACAGAAAAATACAGTGTGTTTGGTTGAGTACGACCATTTAGTTTGTTTCTGTAGGCTAATTACTCATAATATCGTTGTAAAAAAGAAAAGTCAGATGTTAATGGCTCTGAGAAGAGGTGCTGCAAATCTATGGCTGCCGGACTGACAACCAAAAAGGCAAATTTATTTTTTTTTAAGCTCTGACACCATCAGCCCAGCAGCGGAAAATTTTTATTTTTTTTATAAAGTCCCTGGCTGCTAGGCTGACAAGGCCCGGCAGCCAGGGACTTTATAAAAGAAATCTGCACAAAACCTGCTAGATGGATTCTTAAGGGAAAAGGGGTTGAAAATATTCAATTACTACTTACTACTACTAGTATTTCATCCATTGATTTTATCTCTCTAATATTTCAGCACCTTTCCATATAGTGAATTGCTCTACTAGCTGGTGAAGGCACCGGTTTTCCCTGGCCAAGTTTGCATTCTCATTTGCCAGTCTTGATTTTTCAGCACCACCATAAACTAATTATCAACTTTATTTCACCACCACCATAATTACAACTAACTTGCATAATAAAGTGAATTGCATTAAACTAATATCACTAGTTTCGAAATTAAACTATGCTAATTACATTAATTTTATGTATTTTATTTATTAAATGCAGCTAGTGTTTCAAATACTTAAATTGCCCCGACTAAATGGCTACTTAATCAAAACTCAATATATGCCTCGTCAAATACATCTAAATTCATTTGATCGAACCTCTTAAAATTAATTCATTCAACTAATTAAATCACTAAACTAATTAAACTAATCATATACTAAATAACATAAACTAATTATCAACTAACTTGCGTAATAAAGTAAATTGAATTAAACAAATAACACTAATTTCATTAATTAAGTTGTGCTAATTACATCAATTTTATGTATTGAATTTATTAAATATGCCAATTTTAACGGATCAATTGCAATTAAAAAAATTTAATTGCAAAGCACTAGGATTTCCATTTTTTTTTTGGGTTATTGAAGTTGGCAAGAAGATTTGGGATGAACATAGTAATAGCGGATAAGCATGGTAATAACAGTTATGCAATGGTGGATGAGTATAGTAATAGCAGTTAAGTAAATATGAGAGTATGGAATATAAGATGATTGTATATTATTTTATCATACGAGGGTCAAATTAAAATAATGACATTTTTTTAACATCAAACCCATTGTTATACTATATCTTAAATATTCTTATACTATATAAGAATGAGTTGAAATCAAAGAGGGGTTTTGAATTTCAACCCCATGGATAGAGACATTTTCGAAACGTGGAATGATGTGGAGGTTTTTTTTAACTTTGGGTACAAGTGATGGTAGCATGTGTTTTGGTATGTTTATGAAAATCTCTTCATGTTTATACATTTAAAACATTTATTTGTGAAAACATGGGGTATTTTTGGAATATGAGATTATTTTATAATCATTTTTGCATCGGGTATAAGTCATACAAGCTTATGCATTGGTGTAATTACTTAAATGGTGTCATAGACACATTTACTTGAAGTGTGGTATTTATTGTGCAATTGAAATGAAGACACGTTACTGTAATCTTAGCGCTTGAGGATATTCAGTTGTTTTTGCCATTTACATCTCAATTAAACTGAAGAAAATATGGGTATTTAATGAATTTATGCCTGAGTATTGGTTATGGTTGTTTGAATGCCTTCTTCTTTGCATTCTTCGTCTTTTTTCCTTTCAACTTTCGAGATTGGGTTATTTTTGCTGCCTTTATACTCTACGTTCCAAAATGGTTTTCAGGTGAAACTATTCTTGGTGGTTTAAATTGAGATGAGTTTTGTTTCTTAATTTTATTGTTTATGTGGGTCATTTTGGTGGTGTGTAGCGTCGGGTGATTGCTTCCATTGTAAAATTTGAAAATTGAGTTGCGTAATTTAGTTGTAATATTAAGATTTTCCCACAAATTTGGTTGGTCTATGTAATTTGAATGGTGTGGTTATGATGTAATAGTTTTGGAGCAACTACAAGAAAAAGTTTTCCCGAGGGTATGTAGAATAAGGTAAACTAAAAAAGCACCTTAATTAATTTAGTTATGGTGTGTTTTCTGCTGCATGTAATAAGTGATTCATATATGTAATGCAGACAATATATTATTGAAACCTATGCTGTGAAATATTATCATTTACTCTAATATTTCAATCTTATCTTCATTCACCGACTCTCTTATCAGGTTAAATACTTTCAAAACTCCACAAAATAACAACACAACCACTAACAAACAACTATCTTAAAATTCTCTTTAACCATAGGCACCTAACACCCGCGCAATGTGCGGGTACTTCTTCTCTAGTTTTTTTTTACAAATTCTACAGTAAATTATAGTAAAATTTTAGACAAACGTTCAAACAACTCATTTGCCAAATGAGCCCTATGAATCACTTCGCACGAATTCTTCTTGAACTACAAACTTTGAAGGTAACAAGCTATTGAAAATCTGGAAGTTTGTAACATGATATTTCCATTAGGAGTTTGGAGTTCAAAATCAACATTGTCAATTTAATCATCTATTTTTTTCCCTTTCTCAATTTTCCTTTCTTGATTTACATATTAAAGGAGATAGTGCACATTATTATTTTGTAAATTTATTTGGGATAAGAACAATCTATACACTGTAATTCATTAAAGATTAATGAGAATATCAAATATATCATATATAAAAAATTCTAAAGTAATAACAAAGACAAGAGACATGTACATCATCTTAAAGTATGAAATCAAAGATTAAATTGCCATAAAAAATTACCAAATTATAACTAAAGTCTGATGTAATACAAAGGGAGAAAAAAGTTTATAAAGAGGAGTGATACCTTATATTTCTAAATGCATGATTTCTTTCATGCTAATTACTAGGTACTGAAACCTTCTTAATTTCTAACAATGCATTCCCATATGTAAAGTTGATCATGAATAAAACTTAGATTACCTAAAAGATAACATAAACAAGTTTTTAAAATATATGTTTTTCATTTAACACAGATAAGCATTTTCTAACAATAAAATAAAAGAAAGAAATTCACATCTCTACATGTCATGTTAGTTATTTAATTTTCTTTTTTTTCTTTGCATTATTTTTAAATTCTGCTTCTATTCTAAATGCTCACACAAATTGATAAAAAAAAAAATCAGATAAATCATACTTCACTTCAAAAGTTATTTAATGAAGGCTCATATAATAGAAAGTGATTTTACATAATATACTCCAAAGTGATTGAGGTAATATTAAGATTTAAAAGAAATTTGGATGAGAAGATTAATGGTCTCTAGAAAAAGTCAAAAACCAAAAGGAAGATCAAAGGTTGAAACCAAAGTTCCATTTCTTAGAACTAATTTTAATTTATTACATTTGATTGATTTAAATCATATACATTTCATGGTACAATTTGTCCCTTTAATATATATATACATATAATTTAAAAATAACTAATTCAAAATATCATTATAATACACACATTTCAACAATAACTAATTCAAATTTTATTTCTTCAGCCTAAAAATTAAACTACTGTCTACTAATAATTTCACCCACGTGCAACACACGTGCATATTATTAGTACTATACCTATAATACTTTGACTTGCCTCTAGATGCTACATACTTGTATGTTTTATATTCACGTAAAGAAAGAAATAAAGTTCCCAAGCGAGACATTCAATACTTCTTTTTTGCCAGGGTGCGGATTAATGTGGTATTGTTACTTCCATTAATCTGATTATTCCTTTTATAATCGGGAAGGAAGACGAAATTGCTATTACATGGCTTAAGTGAATTGGAAACCGTCTGGAAGTAAGATGAAATTTCGGGTCCTTAAGAATTGTCACGTATTCAAATACTTTATGCAATAGTGAAAGCTAATAATAATGATAGCATTAGCACACTAGTGAAAGCAATGGTTGTTATCTTCTTAAGCATCGATTGGACCTACTCTGCTGGAGCGCTGTGCGATTAGTCGGGGGTGTAGACCCGGATATCACAGTGATGACAAAAAAAAAAAAAAAAAATTAGCGCGCTCATCAACGTCATCAGCATGAATGGTTGAAACTAAAGCGAGATAAAACTTTTTATTGGTGACTGTGATTTTCTAAGAGGAAAAGTTTCATCAAGTCGAACGACTTGAAATTAGTCATTCCCGAACTCTTAGACATGCCCTTCCCAATATTTGAGTCAGGACAACTTCTAGAATCATCTCTTGCCATGGAAATCGAGCACAAACCCTCTTCTATGAAAAATTTCCAGAGGATCCTTGACGAGAATAACTCTTACCAACAAAGAAGTAAAAGAGAAGACTCATCTAGACTTTAGTGGAAAGAAAATTTTCAATGTTGCTTCATTTATTAGCATAAACTCAGAATTGTCAGTCACCAGGGACAAGAAAGAGATCTGTAGTCCCCCCATTGATCAAGAAAGGTGAAGAGTTGAGCAATCTCTAAACTGCTCAGAAGATGCACTAGGGAGCTTTGGTCAATGAGGAAATCGATCCGATCTCCAACTTTCAAGTTACTCTCTTGTACTACATCAGTGACCACAATCAATCTCGAGTTTTTGCTGATGGTTCAACTCAGAGACATGGCGAAGGAACGCAAGCTCAAAAGGTATTCTAAACTTAACAAAAGTGACTTGATCAAGCTTCTCGAGGAGTCACTTTAGAGAAGGTCGTCTGATACTGCTATCTACTTCCAGTCATTTAGTTTTCCTTCTGATTCTAGTCATTTAGTTTGCTCTATTTGTGATCCTTCTCCTGCTTCTATTACTTTGATGTCCATTTTTGGTGTATGTATCGGGGTCCAAATTGTATGCATGCGTGTGTGTTTTTTTATTATACTTTGATGTTCATATTAGTACGTGTCAGGGTCCAAATTTCTGCCGGGAGATTTTCAGTTTCATGAATTAGCATCTTTGTTTTAATAAGTATTATTACTTTCTCAATGCTAGCTCTATTTTTTTTTTTTTTTTGAGTTTTAACAAAAACTTTTCCCTACAAAGTATGAAGATTCAATATCTACAAGCTAAATTTTCATTCCAGAGAATATTCTTATATGACTAAGAAACTGTATCTTCTTTTCTTTTCTTTGTTTCTTTTTTTTTTTTTTTTCAATAGCATGTTCCAACTCGCACATATGGCTTCAGTTTGCATGACAGATCCTGTAAAACAAAAGGCTAAAGAGTCTTTTTAAAAAAAAAAAATGAAAATGACAGCAGATGCTGATATAACGAATTGGATAGTCACTCCACAAGAATTGGTGGCAACGGCATTTCCCCTGATAATGAAGCAAGAAGATGCGTGGCTTTCTGATTTCAAATGCTTATTTAGAGAATCATCTTCAGAGCTGTTCAATAACACGACCAAAGAGGCAAGAAAGCCATTGAAGAAGGATAGACAGGAACCAATACTGTTGAATGAAATGCAGCATACTGAAGGAGTTAGAGCAGAACCATTCAAGTCAAACTTCTTGAAATCAAGGATTCCCAAACTCCCAGACATGCCCTTCCCCATATTTGAGTCAGGATTACCTCCAGAATCATCTCTTGCTATGGAAATGGAGCACAAAACCCTCTTCTATGAAAACTTTCAAGAGGATCCTTGATAAGAAGAACTCTGTGAACAAAAAAGTAAAAGAGAAGACTCATCCAGACTTTAGTGGAGAGAAAAGTTTCAATGTTGCTTCGGCTGTTAGTACAAACTCAACTTGTCAGCCACCAGGGACAAGGAAGAAATCTGTACTCCCCTCAGTGATCAAGAATGGTGAAGAGTTGAGCAATCTCCAAGCCGCTCAGAAGATGCACGAGGGAAGGATGAAAGCTTTGGTCAATAATGAAATCAATCCGATCTCTAATTTTCATACAGCGAATGGATTTGGTATTATGAAGTCTCTCAAGTTACTTTCTTGTTGTACATCAGTGGCCACAATTAATCTCAAGGTTTTGCCGATGGCTCAACCCAGAGCTATGGCAAAGGAACGCAAGCTTGAAAGATACTCTAAACTTAACAAAGTGACTTGATCAAGCTTCTCTATGAGTCACTTTAGAGAAGGTCGTCTGATACTGCTATCTGCTTCCGGTCATTTAGTTTCCCGTCTGATTCCAATCATTTAGTTTGCTCTATTTGTGATCCTTTTCCTGTTTCTATTACTTTGATGTCCATATTGGTGTCTGTGTCGGGGTCCAAATTGCGTGCTACATGTTTGTGTGTGTGTGTTTTTTTGTGATCCTTCTCTTGCTTCTATTACTTTGATATCCATGTTGGTGTATGTGTTGGGGTCCCAATTTCTACCAGGTGATTTTTCAGTTTCATGAATGAGCATCTTTATTTTAATAGGCATTATGACTTTCTCAATGCTTTTTTTTTATTTTGAGTTTTGACAAATTTTTTCCCGTACAAAGTATAAGGATTCAATATCTACAAGCTAAATTTTCATTTCGGAAATGATTCTTATATGACTAAGAAACAGTATCTTCCTTTCTTCTTTTTTCAGAACATGTTCCAGCTCGCATATATGGCTTCGGTTTGCATGACAGATCCTGTAAAACAAAAGCTGAAGAGTTCTTTTCAAAACAAAAGATGAAAATGATACAGATGCTCAAATATCCAATTGGATAGGCACTCCACAAGCATTGGGGGCAACGGAATTTGCCCTGATAATGAAGCAAGAAGATTTGTGGCTTTCTGATTTCAAATGCTTATTTGGAGAATCATCTTCAGAGATGTTCAATAGCACAACCAAAGAGGCAAGAAAGCCATTGATGAAGGAGAGACAGGAACCACAACTGTTGAATCCAATGCAGCATACTGAAGGAATTGGAACGGAACCATTCAAGTCAAACATCTTGAAATTAGAGAGTCCCAAACTCCCAGACATGCCTTTAACCATACTTGACTTTGAGTTAGGACTACTTCCAGAATCATCTCTTGCTATGGAAATGGTGCACAAACTCTCTTCTATGAAAAATTTCAGGAGGATCCTTGACAAGAATAACTCTACGAACAAAAAAGTAAAAGAGGACACTCATCCAGACTTTAGTGGAGAGAAAAGTTTCAATGTTGCCTCGGCTGTGAACATAAACTCAGCTTGTCAGTCATCAGGGACAAGGAAGAAATCTGTACTTCCCCCATTTGATCAAGAAAGGTGAAGAGTTGAGCAATCTCCAAGCCGCTCAGAAGATGCACGAGGGAAGGATGAAAGCTTTATTCAAGGAGGAAATCGATCTGATCTCCAACTTTCATGCAGTGAATGAATTTGGTGTTAAGAAGTCTCTCAAGTTACTCTTTTGTACTACATCAATGGCCACAATCAATCAACTCAGAGCCATGGCAAAGAAATGCACGCTCAAAAGGTATTCTAAACTTCATACAAGTGACTTGATCAAACATCTATTACTTTGAAGAATGTCGTCTGATACTGCTATCTGCATCTAGTCATCTAGTTTGCTCTATTTGTGATCCTTCTCCTGCTTCTATTACTTTGCTGTCCATATTGGTGTATGTGTCGGGATCCAAATTTCTGCCTAGTGATTTTTCAGCTTCATAAATTAGATTCTTTGTTTTAATAAGCATTATTACTTTCTCAATGTTTGCTCTATCTGATCCTCAATAAAGAATGACTAGTAACGAACGAGAAAAAGCATGTTGGTTTTACTATTAACCGATTAACTAAGATATTATATCGGGAAAAATGCACTTTTCATCCTCAAAGTTTACGGGGTTGACCAATTTCATCCTCAAAGTTTAACCCCAAACATATTTCATCCTCAAAGTTCCGTAATTTTGACCAATTAAGGACAATTGACTGGAAATATCCAATTGACCGTTACAACCAACGGTTTTACCCAACAAAAAATAGGTAAAACCGAATGGAGCTAACTTTAAAGGAACAAATGCAACGGACGGACGAAAAGCTCCATTGTTGTCCTTTTTCCCTCTGCCTTTGAACCCCAAAATTTTTTTGCCAATCTTTGCAGCTTTAAACATTTCATCCTTAGAGCATCTGGCAGTGGAGCTCCCTGTGCTCTCATTTTTGCCTAAATGAGGAGCAGAAGTTCTGAAATCTCCAGTGGTTCATCGACTCCATTCTGCAACCGTGGGTTAAGAACAAAAATGAGCACCTGTTGGCGCAGCGAGAATCCGGGAAGAAGATTCCTTGGTTGCTCTCTATGGCCGGTAAGAAATATTTGTCTAAAAATGTTGGTCCTTCAATGTGTTAATTTAGCTAACTAATTTCTTTGAAATGTCATTATTGTTATAGCAGAGACCCGAGAGATGCAGGTACTTTGAATGGGTTGATGAGCCAATTTGTCCAAGAGGAAGAGTTCTCATTCCTGGTTTGCTGAAAAAGATTAACAAAATGGAAGAACAAGTTGAAAGAATGCGTAAGAGGGAGAAATTTTTTATTACGATAATTGTGTTTTTGGTGGTTTTGCTAGTACTGAGTTGGAGCAGTAAAGGCGAGGGAAAAGTAAAGGGAGGCAAGTTGCTGCTAACATTGGAGTGATTTTGCTAAAATTGCAGAAGAACATTTTGAAGCTGCCTGTGTTTGTTATTGGAACGAGAGTTGCATTTTTCCCTTTGAAGTAATATCCAATTGCAGGGTATAGAAAGGGACTTATTTTGTTTGTACAAAGGCTCCAAATGAACTCTGCAATTTATGTAAAATGTGAGATTTAGGAAGGGAAATGTATTTGGCAACAATGCAATTATGAACTCTGCAATTTATTTTGTTTGTAAAGCTATGCGTTGAGTGTAAGAAAATGGTCCTTGTCAAAGTGTTGTTCATATCATATATATAAAATGGCCATGAATTGATAAATCACATGTACTGATAATACAAACAGATGCAAATAAACCACGTTGAAAAACAAATGCAAATAAACCAAGCTGGCAACTAAGCTGATAAACCAAGATTGTCCCACATGTACTGATAAACCAAGTTGAAAAATAAATGCAAATAATACAAACAGATGAACATGAAAACAGCTGCCATATATGTATATCATAACTTCAATACAATTAAAGTGCATTCCAAATAAAATAAAGCAAACTACATGACTGTTGTTGAACATGGGTCCATAAATGAAATAAAGCCAGCTATCACATTACAGCCTGCACTTCCATCATTACTAGGCAAGGCAAAAGTTGAAACAACAAAAGTCATTCACTAATTACAAAAGCAGCAACTTGGCTTGAACAAAAGCAGCTTGGCTTGAAGAAAATTCAGCATGTTGTTTCTCCTATCACAGTAGTTTCTCCTTTCCCTTCGATCTAGATGAACTAGGAACACTTAAATCCGCCTTGGCAGCAGCAGCAACATGCATATGAACATCTCTAATTCTGAAGGGCATCTGTACTTGTTCTTTAGTTTGTGTTCTGGCTTCCTTGGTGCTATATTTCACTTGAGACCTTGACAGCCCAAACACTTCGTACATATCCTGGTCTACTTGATCTGGGGCAGAGGATGTTATCTCAATCTCAACCAGTGGCTCAGCATCCTGTTGATGTTCAGTGTTTGAATCATCATTACAAACTGCAACTGCAACTCTTCTTGTACGTCTATGTCTCTTCTGCACAAAACAATGAGGTAGCAAAAGTCAAATTGCATAAAGACAAAAAAATCAAAAGATGTAGCAGGTTTTTCTACCCTTTTATTTGAAGTGGCAGCAGCAGGTTTCTTGGTTTTCTTTGTTCCCTACAGTTTAAAAGGAAAACATGTCATTTATATACCAAATAACAAAGATAGCTGTAACAAGTCATCAAAACAGCTTACAACTTTTTTTCCATCTTGGCTAGCTGGATTGTTGGTAGAAGCAGCAACTTGGCTTGAACTAATATCAGTTTCTGCAACTGCAGGATCTTGAGCATCTTTGAGAAGTTTGCAGGATCTCATATTATGTCCCCTTTGATGACAGTATCTACACTTGTTAATCTGTCCCACTCTTGTCACCTTCTTCTTAGTTTTTTCCTTGGCTTGTTGAACCTCCTCTGCACTTCTCCTTCTCAGCTTCTTAGGCCTTCCAGGTGCTCTCCCATATAAGGGTGGCAAAGGACCTTTACAAACATCAGTAAGCCCCCATTCACTTTCTCCATTCATGGGACACACTGATCCTTCATAGCACTTCATATATGTCTCCACTGTATACCATTTTGAAACATATAGCAGAGGATCCTTTTTAGCCATCCACAATGCAGCAATGGCATGGGGACAGGGAATACCTGTTAGTTCCCATTTTCTACAAGAGCATGTTTGTTCCTTAATGTTCACTGCATATTGGTCATCATATGGGTAACTGACTTCATAAAGATCATCAGTTGACTTGAATGGAAAACAGTCAGGTGCTCTATCTATATTTTTCTGCATATTGTGAAGAATTCTGGGGCAGTAAGGATAAGTCTGCCACTTCTTTTTGGCCAGATCTCTATTTTTTTGCATTCTCTGCATCATGTACAACCGTATTGCTTCAAACATCTCAATTATTGGCTTCTCCCTAGCATCAAGAATTTTGCTGTTGAAGCACTCACAGATGTTATTCAATAACATAGCACATTTAGGATGAGTGCTAAAATAAGCTCTGCTCCATTGACTTGGTGGTTTGTCATCAAACCACTTGGCTGCCTCTATATAAATTTCAGCCATTGCTTCCATTCTGCTAACGAATTGGGCTGGTGTTGTTGCTTTGGCAACAGTCCATAATGCTCTCCCCAAACCTTCTTCTTTGAACCCAGCAGATGAAAAGTTATTGTGCAAGTGTTTCACACAAAATCTGTGGGCTGCATTTGGGAAAATCATATCACATGCTTCAGTTAGACCTTTTTGTTTGTCACTCATTATTGTCTACTCATAATCCTTTTCAATCTTCAAATCTTCTTTCAATAGTTTGAAGAACCAGCACCATGAGTCCTTACTTTCACCCTCTGCTGCAGCATATGCTATTGGAAAAATGCCATTATTGGCATCAACTCCAACAGCTGCTAGCAAAACTCTTCCTACTGATCCTTTCAAAAAAGTACCATCTACTCCAATAAACTGCCTACATCCAGTTAGGAAACCATGCTTCACTCCAGCAAAACAGATGTACAGCCTCTCAAATCTGTCTTTCCCTGTTTTTGAGTCTCTAAAATCATCAACAGTTTTCATTATAACAGTGCTACCAGGGTTGGATCTTAGAATTTCATGCATATAAACTCCTAATTTGCTGTACTGGTCTTTTTCACTGCCTTGAACAATTTTCATTGCTTTTCTCCTTGTCCTATATGTTTGATTTTTTGTGAAGGAGCACCTATTTTCTTTCATTACTGTCTTCCTAAAATACTCCAAATCTAATTTAGGATTACACCTAAACTCTTCACAGTACTTCTTAGCTACCCATCCAGAATGCACAAGAGGGTTATCATATGTAAAATCACATGTGTGATTATCTTCAAATGTTCTTATTTGAATAGTTCTATCCCCACTTAATTTTCTAGCATATATAACCCAATTACATTCACTATTTCTGCATCCAACCCTCACCCTCACTCTATCTTGTTTCACAAACTTACAAGGCCTGCCTTGTTTCACACTATAATTATGTACAACAGTCTTGAAAAGTTTCAGACTTGTAAAGGACATGTACAGCTCTAATTTTGGATTGTCAATATGCTTAGGATCAAAAGTACGAGACCTCAATTTAGACTCTTCATCATCAGACTCATGAATGTTTTCAAAATCAGATTCAGAATCAGGAACCTTCTCTGTTTCATTCAAAGGATCAGGAACCACATTTTCTTTCCTGTGATTGTCTACTTCCAACCATTCAGCATTTTTGTCAACATTATCATGAAATATACCATCATCAGCATCATCGCCTATTTCATAATCTGAATCAATAGCTGAAAAAAAAGTCTCATCACTTGCGTTGGAATCATTATCACAATTATTAGCAGCACACCTTCCTTGTCCTTCATCCCTAATATTATTGTTACCATCACCATTTTGGAGTTCATTTTGGAGTTCATAGCTGAAAAAAAAGCCTCATCACTTGCGTTGGAATCATTATCACAATTATTAGCAGCACACCTTCCTTGTCCTTCATCCCTAATATTATTGTTACCATCACCATTTTGGAGTTCATTTTCTGTCTCATCTACCTCATACGGATCATAACCAAGTTGTTGCACTAGAATTTCATGAAAAGATACTTCAAGATATAAGTTAACTTCCTTAGTTGGCCCAACCTCCCCCTTAACATAACCATTCAACTCCCTACTGCTTTTTATCCTCCTAAAGGTGTTATTTTTCCAATCATAGTACACCTTATGACCATATACACCAACACTCTCAGTTAATCTATCCACTTCGAAAACACTTAGACCTATACTCTCAACATAGTAAAAAACACACAAATCTCCACATTCGTAATGGGGATCAGGAGTATATGAAATGAGGCCTCCATGGTGACATCTTAATGTAATAAATGTGCTGCCCGTTTCTAGTTAAAGAAAATAATATAGATCAAACTCTTTAGGAAAAAAAAAAGCTTCATCATTTCAGCACAACAAACTGTTGACCCACACAAAAACTACCAAACAAGGACCACTTGCACTTTTTCCATACACATGGTCAGATACACATGGCCGGCAAAATATACCAAGTGTTATTGTTTATTAATCACTCTCATCACAAATTTATAGTCAAGCGGCAACTATCATCAGACATAAGGGACCACATTCACACTATAATAATCAAAACAAGACAAATTTTTGGATTTATTTATACCTCATGCAAATGGCCAGATTTGAAAAAAAAAATAGCCGTAAATTGTAGTGGGGAAAAAGTACAAACACAAGGGACCACATATCAGGTTTCCTTCTCCAAAAAAATAGATATCTTTATGCAATGTAGTTGTTGATTTTGGGTATAAATACCGTAATTTGGAGGTGGACAAATGTGGAGCTCTTTCTTCCGCAATGCCATTTTTTTCTTCACCTAAAATGTTCCACGGATGCCGTCTATGCCTTCCTTCTTGCCAGCAGATGCTCGAAAAATGGATGAAACAATTGGCAAAAAAAATTTTTAGGGCTGAGAACGGAGAAGAAAGAAGGAGAAGACAGGAGCTTTTTTCCTTTTGCTATTTTGTGTTTTTTGTCCGTTAGAAAAAGTGGATCCATTCAGTTTGACCCGGTTATGTTGGGTATAAAGTTGGATCTGACGAATTGTGCTTCTCACGTGCAAAGTTCCGTCCCAATATTTGATTTGTCCTCCAATTCCCGTCAATTGTCCTTAATTGGTCAAAATTACAGAACTTTGAGGATGAAATGTGTTTGGGGTTAAATTTTGAGGATGAAATTGGTCAACCCCGCAAACTTTGAGGATGAAAAGTGCATTTTTCCCTATTATATCTGGTACTATAGTTTTTTTTTGGAAGTCAGTTTCTTTGGATTATCGACAAGTGTAACTTGCCAACAATTACTAGATAATCTTAAGTGTTTCTCATCCAACTTAAGTTGTCATAGTTGTCCTGAATTCACAATTAATCTTGGTTAAGTAATTGAACCTAGTCAGCTGTCGTCTTACTAATCTTTGTTATTGCATTTCAAAATCTTAGAATTTAGGTTTCTATCTGAAAACCAATTCGTAATGAGAGAAGGGTTCAACATATTATAAATTTAGCCAGAAGATCTTTTTTTTTTCTCTTTAAAACTGATAATTTTGATGATCCTTGATCTTCGGATGATATACAAGCATTGGTAGCTTCAATTAGGTCAGTTTACCGAGAAGTTACTGGAAATTGACAGCTTCTTGTTTCAAAATTTGTCGACTAATTGGATTTTATGACTAGTAAATGATGAAGATTTATCCCTTTTTTTTTTGAAGATTTCTTTGTGCTTTGATATACATTTCATAAATTCAAGGATTTTCTCCTCGTATTGAGCTTGTATCATAATGCTTTATGTTGCTATGCATTTTTAGCTCTGACATGGCAAAATAATGGCTTGAACATGAGGATAGAAACCGTCAAGTTGAAGTGGATAGATTTGGCTAGCAATCGGCACTTGGCAGCCTGAGTTTTAAAATGGAAGAATCAAGCTAACTTATGTATATTTATAGATTGATTGAACATACAAACGTCAAAACTCATATCAATTGTGAGCACAACTGTAATGGCAGGATGGAAGGCACTAACGCCAAGTATACAACAACAACACACCAGGAGTCCATTGTGCAAGAATTAGTAGAAACCTCGAGAGCAGACATGTATGATGCATGAACTGCAGATCTCCAGATGATGACCCTCCAAACTCCTGGTGCACATGCGAAGTTTGCCATCAAGGGGAGAGCTCTGATTTCTTTTCTTCCTCTATATTAACACAACTACTGTTTTTTGTTCTTGGAGAACGTGTAAAGTTAATCAAACTCAACTTATCCCCTCCAAGCTCATTTGAGAAGTTAAAATCATTAAGCTCCATCTTAGATGATCAATCAAAAAGGGTGAAACCTCTTTTAATATAGTGCAGACATGAAAATGGCAATTGAAGGATATTTTCAACTTGCAAAGATGAGGACAGAAGGGAGTTGAAAACCATATTCCTGCTGCAAGCTTTTCCAAAACCTCTAGAGACAACAAGGGAGGTATTACACACCCAAGGCACAGAAACTGTGTATGCCAACCCACCATGCAAGCTCCTATCCCCCAGCAATACATCTTTATAGGCTCTGCACACGCTAAAGACATACTTCCCCATTGGCAAAACGGAGAAGACAGGTGAAACAGATGTATCAACACTCAAGTCTGTATCTGAATGAAGGTTCAGGACTACTGTTCCATGCTCAGGATGCAGCTTGTTTGCTAGAGTTTTAAGAAATGGGGAATGTGGGTCCCATAGTTTGTGAGGAAAGATGTCGTCACTGTCATAGGCATCAATGAAAACAATGTCATACAGGGTGGTTGTCTCAGAAATGAATTTCTCAGCATCTGACTCGTATAATAGGAGTCTCTCATGAATCCCTTTCCATAATACTTCATTAACGGGATCAGGCTCTGGGCAAGCACGTTCCCCAGACATCATCATTACTGCAAATGGTGGGAACCCCATTGCTTGAGTTGAGGCTGAAATAACAAGGGGATCAATTTCAACTATGTGAACTACGGCACCTGAAGAAAGCATGAAATGCAATGTCAGTTTCCTAAAATACAAAGTAACAGATGGCAAGAGAAAAAGACCAATCCATTTATAGCAATCTTTGCAGTTCAGCAAGATCAAGATTGCAACCTTTTCCTAACATAACCATAATAAGGCATCCAGAACACAGAGAGAGTGAGAGATGCAGACTTGCACACCAGCAGAAAGCAAATTTACAAATGGACCATCAATAATTTACATCAGCATGAATGCAAGTAGAAAAACTTGTTACATGAGTTTGGAGGATACTGGACATCTGAGACCTCAAGGCAAACATTTTCTTGTCTAACCTTCAATTTTACTGGCCATAAAGAGAGGTATGCTTCCCCCACCATGACCAATGCATAATACATTCATGATTTTCTTCCCACAAATAGCACTATTGAGATCAAAGTTGCAAGATGAGATGGTAACTAACCCAGCGGATATCATGCTCTTCACATCTGCAAGAAACTTCTGGTATAAGCATCAAGCTAAAGCATACAAACATTTTAAATTAGTGAATTTTCATAAACAGTTATCAATCAACATGACAGGTAACGAAGACATCATATCCCAGTTAGTTAAATATAAACAAGTTTGAAGCAGTGAACTACAAACATGGTATTTAGCTTGAGAGAAATTATGGTGACATACATCCAGAAAAGAAAAAGAAAAAGCAAGTATTACATGGAACAGCCAGACAATGTGGCTGCTGCATATAGAAAACAGAAGCAGGATCGGACTTCTCATAAGCAGCCATGATTTTAACCGTGCTTTGTCGAGTATCATCATTAAAGTGAAGAGTTCGCCATTGATAACCAATAACCTTGAATCCATTGTTTTCACAGAAAGGATGTATCTCAGCAAATCTTTGCTGAAGCCAACTCTCTGTTTTGTGCCAGTATATGTTGTCCTGCATCCAATTTTGAAGCCCTTTGATATTCCTAGCCAAGTAAGATATAAAAAACTTCTTTCTTCTAGACACTATATACAAACCATGCAATTGATGTGCAAAACTCGTCCAAATTATCAAAGAGAAACTAAAGTTGGGAGCAAGAGGGTATATTTTATTTTCTTCTACCATCTAGAAGCTATGCACCGAGAACGCTTAATCAATGCAGTTCAGACAAATAAGAAAAGTTTCCAACTTTGTCCCTTCCTCTATCCGTGAAAGAGGCATAAGTAGATGCAGCAACTCATTGTCATTTGAAGGCATATATAAGAAGAAAATTTTCATTTGGTTGGTGATAGAGGACCGAATTCTGTCCAACAGCTTTTGTTTCCATAGTTTGATCAGTGACTTTCACTGGTCAGAGAATTAAAAACAATTCAAATTTTCCTTCACCATTTACGCTTTATCCTCCTAGTTTCTTCTAACAGCTCGGTTCCTCATAATTGATAAGCATTAACTCCAAAAATTGCTTCTATTTACAGATATTAGGAATGCAAAAGTTGTGATAATAAAAACATTGGTAATCTGAAATTACCAATACATACGCAATCATTCATCTACGAGAGCCAAGATAGTCTACTTTTATACCAAACTCATTCGAAAATACTCTTCTTCAACAACAAACCCATATATTTCATCACGACAATATTTAAAAAAAAAAAAAACTTCAGACAATTTTGATACAAATGCAAGTATAGGGAAAGAAGGTAGAGGGGTAACTGAACTGGTTTGGAAGAAGGGTAAGCTAGGACGGAGACAACACCGTTGCCTTTGTCGGAAACTGCTCGGAAAACCGTTTGACCATCTGAACCGGAGTCGGTTCCCCACCACTCAGAGGAGTAAAACCAGTCGCCTTCATCTCCAATATAGCGACGAATTGCAGTAGAAAAACGGCGGAGATTGGATGACAAGCTTGATTTTACTTTATTAATCATTGACGAATAAAGAATCGAAGACATCCTAATTGCAAGTTTAAGTAATTTAAGGAAAGATTAAAACCCTAGCTAAAACCCTAAAGAGTTTGGGGATTTTGTGCTTTCGAAATCTTTAACAGTAACGGCTTTTTAAGGTTTAAAGCGGTGAATAGCATAATTGTTTTTTCCTTTTTTTTCCCATTTTTTTCTTACTACGATCTAAATCAAGGAAATTCAAAATTGTCATTATATATATATATATATATATATTTCGTATATTAGTACAATTTCAAGCTTCATTTTGCGACAACAACTTTTATTAAAGTATTACAGTTTTTTTTTTAAAAAAAAAAAGTTAGGTCAATTTGGTTTATATCAACATATGCTTAACCTAATACGAAATTAGCAATAACTAAACCAATTTGGCTTTTTGTATTAACAAGTGCATAACTTTTGGTTGTATTTTACTTCTTGTGATCAACTTTGTACACAGTTTAAGGATTTTGATTTTTGACCAACCAACAAATAAATCTTTTCATGATTACCCCTTAATTTAGCTTCACATTTTGTTTGTTGCTTCTGAATTTTGAATTTTATAATGATTTATTAGAGTATTTAATATTGAAACATAACTTTAATGCCCTTTTTGAAAATTGAAAAAGGGTAAAATTGGAAGGTTAGCCTTTTTTATTTAATGACAAGTAATTTGAGACTGGCTAGAATAGATATCAAGATTAATAAAATAGGATGGAGGGAGTACTACACAAACATAAGTCAAGCCAATTTGTTCATGATTCAATACATTATTAGTATTAATCAAGTAATTGCTGACATTAACACGTGGTTATTGGACACAAATAAGAAGAACAAAATTTCCCACTTCTTTAACAAGACTACATCATAATGTATATTTTATGGTACAATGAGTAGTAGAATTAGACTTTCTAATAATAAAAAATAAAACATCATGTTAATTAAACAAATGATTAATCTTTTATATACTGATAGTACATACATTAATAGAGTTAGATGCATCTTATATATGCAAAAAATTAGATTTTAAATTTTAAATCTCGATTAGTAGTCATGCATTCACAGTGTATACACTGCAACATATAGAAGATTAATTTTATAAGAAAAATTTTCAAAAAAATAATCATAAAAATTTTCATAAAATAAATGAATTTTTCAAAAAAGCACAATCAACCAAAAGGAAAAGAAGCTAGTTTTTTACATTTCTCTAAATTAGAGTAACAAAACAATAATAAAAAAACCCAAATGGCTAGCTTTTGTCTATTTTATGTCCTAAAAAATTTAGGAAAATAAAAAGAGATTAAAAACAAAAAGAGTTTGTCTATTTTATTTGCTCCACGGGCCACATACGTTATTATATTTATAGCTGACCTTTGCGTAACATAAGAGTGTCGTAGAAGCACATTTTTGCAACGAGTCCCCATCCCACGCGGCCAACTCTTCAACTTCCACAGAAACACGTTGCCAAAAATACGCAAGAGTTGACCCGATCGTCAATGTCCATCCGTCCCCCCATTTCCAAAAGAAACGCAAATCTGATTCATTCAACTCGAATTCTCAATTTATCATCAAACTTTCCCTATGGCCCATGTGTCTTAATTACTTGTCCCATTCCCATTTCTAAACGAACAAACACTGTCTAGAAGAGCCTAACGTTTGACTTGTCCTTTTAGTATCTGATAGTACTAACGGTAACCCTCCAAGCCCCAAGAGATCATTCTATGCTGCTTGCTGACTTTTAAGCTTTTTTTTTTTTTCGTATCAGTTGTCGAAAAAAGGCATAAACTGAATAATCCTTCATTCGCAGCTTTTTTTTTCTTTTTCTTTTGTGGGTTTCAAGAATTTTGTGTGAATTCTTATGACCCAAAATTGAAAAAACTCTCCGGATAACTCCTGAAGCATCTGCAAGCAGAATAACAAGTGGGTATATTGAGCTTTTTATCTTTTAATTTTTGGGTTCTTTGTGGTGTTTTCTTTGTGTGGTGCTAAGGGTTGTCAATTGAATTCCCTTCTGTTGTTTTCTTCTCCAGTGTATCCGAAAGTGAAAGTGAGGGAACAAGAAGATTATGATGATCAATATGAGTTTGAGACCAGGTCTTTGCAGTCATTGAAGACTCCTGAATGTTTCTCTTTGAATGACTTCTCTTCTCCAGGTAAACCACTTGATTTGTTTACTTTCCTGTTCTCACTCCTGAAGAATTTGTTTTTGATGTTTTTGTGTTTGTATTGTTGCTGAATTTCTTTTGTTGTTCCCTTCTTTTACTTCGTCTCAGTTTGTTCCCTTCTTTTACTTCACAATTGAAAGAATAAGAACAGAAAGTTTCCTTTTTTTCCTTTTGTTTTCTGATTTGCTTCCTGAGCTCCTAGATCAAATTATATGTTGTTATTTTGCGAGATACATATTCGATGAAGTATTTGGCGCGATCGAGTGAACTTGCCTATGCTTCTGCTTGGAGCAGTATATTTATCATAGCACTGACAAACTTTGTGCACTCTTTGTTCATTAAAACCATGGTATTCTAGCACTGGAGAGAACGGCTTTCATTTAGTTAGAGAAGTTTTATCTGATGAAGGCCATCTACTTAAAGTAAACATATATATCAAAGAAATGAAGGAATAAATCGATTGAGAATTTTCTTTAGGACCTTGAATAGTTGAGTCTTTTACTTTTTGAGTAGCTTCTTATGCTAAGCCCTTGTATATTCTGTATTGTTGACTTTCTTTTTTTTTTTTTTTTCCTTTGGAATGTGAAGACAATTCCCCTACATCTGTTGTGAGAGTGCCTCGATTTGATAGCTCTACTTCAGGTATACCTATTGTCTCTGTGTGTGCAAAATCTCATTCTTAGCCCGCTAGTACCTGCAGGGCATATATTTTATAGTTATTGTATTGACTTAGTATCCTCACTGGTGATCAAAGGAGCAATTAGCAACAGGAAACAGAAACTCTTGGAAGAAAACAAAACAAATATCAGAGCTAGTCCAATTCCAAGACCACGTGCTGTCTTGTCCAGTCCAGGTACATCCTTTTTGAACTTCTCACAGAGCCAATGCTGGAAAGCTGGAGAAATATGTTTTATTTACATCCAACGTGGCCTGTTGAATCCGAAGAAGCTGTATAAAACCATATTATGCAGTGAATTATGTTTGAAAGGAGGGCCTCCGGAAAAATGCATATTACTGTCTGGAGAATAAACAATGTGTTTTCTGTGGCTTTGAGTAATCTCATCCACGAGTGAGTGAACTTTCTTTTCTGTGGCTTTGAGTGCTCTCATCCACGACCAAGTGAACTTTCATCTAATGTGAACATCACCCTTTTCTTGGGGATGATATTGACTAAGAGACAGTTACAACAGCGGGGATGTGACATATGGGGAACTCTCCTGTGGTTTGAATCATGGATAATTACTTCTATGTAAGCGATAGGACTAAAGGGGGATTCTTCATTGATTAACGCCACTAATTCTATGTCATTTTAGGCCACTTTCCGGAAATATTAATATGGTTTCTTTTCACTGAATATCCCCTCTTGAATCCCCATAAATCTGTATAAAACTAAATTATTCAGTGAATTTTGTTTGAAAGGAGGCCTCTGGAAAGGTACATATTACTCTGGAGAATGAGTGATATGTTTTCTTCGGCTTTGAATTCTCTTGTTCACACAATGATTGAACTTTCATCTAATTGAAAATCTCCCTTCTTTTGGGCATGACATTGAATTAAGGGACAGCTAGAGCAATTAATAGCTAGGGATGTGACATCTTGGGAACTCGCGCAGGGCAAAATCGTGGATGATTAGTTTTATACAAGTCACAGGACTGAAGGGGGAACTCTTCTTCTATAATTAATGCCACTAGATCTATGACTTTTAATGCCACTCTTCTTTATGGATGACTCCTTTTACATTGTGTTCCTTGTTCTGTTGTGAGCACAAAATAGTGTCTGACTGCTGTTGCTGTTGCAAAACAAATATTTGTTGGATTATCTCAATTTCATAACTGTATGTCGTTGAGTTAAATAACTGGCCTTAATTGTTCTTGTTGAAATCCTAACATGTCAACCTTGGCCTATTTTTGTAATCTTTCCTAAAATGAAAAGAGGGGAAAAGGGGGATTTCGAAATGCTCATATTAATGTTCTTTGCACCTTTAGGTATGACTGTGATTGGATTAACAGATCTTTTCTAATATCAACATTTAAATGTGAAGGTGTTTGGAAGATCTGTTCCTACCAAAGCTTAAGCAAAAGTGAATGAGTTAGAGACGTCATAAACTGGTCAGAGATGAAAAACAGTCATTTTCTAGAAGAATATGCTTGCATCTTCTAATCTTTTAGTGTTTATTGTATATCCTTTTAATCGATAGGTTAAAACTTAGTAGATGAATATGTCCATTTGGCTTCCTTTGCATCAGGTTGTTCTTGTTCTCATATAGCTGCAGTCTGTGATAACTATTAACTGGTCAAGAATAACTGTTTTGATCAAAGGGATCATGACTCAAACCAACTGTAAGGGAAGGCATCTAATAGTTGCAGAAACTTTGGAAGACAATCAAGGACATTGATTCAAATATTTCATGCTTTTCTCCACCCCTATGTCTTAAAAAAATGGGGACAACTTTCTATCTGAGTTGTCCCAAAATGAATGCTTGATTTTCTACAACAATAATTCATTATCTCTATTTTTCGAGAAGCACATTCTACTTATAAATTTTTACAGAACATGTAAATCTTTTAAAAGTCGTAGGTAAATACAACGAGCTTTATGTTATCCAACACAACTCAGACATATGAGATCACAAGTCCTCAAGCTTGACCTCCCAAGAGGAACCTTTTGCTTTCACTTCCAGGAGCAGATGCTTCTACACTTTTACCGCTTAGCTGCCAAGATGCTGTCCAATTATCTTTTGCAATGTTGATTCTGTTTTATTTTGTTATTTTGGGTTCAGATAATGATCAAATGATTGGAAGCAAAAACAAGCCAAAAGGTGATATACTTGCCAGTATGAAAAGGCAAAGTCTGTTTGAGAATAGACACGCCCGGTGTAAGGTTACTCCGAGGCCTGTTGCTGCTGATGGCTCTATAAGCACAAGAACATCGCTTAAGGAAGTACCTGACGGTAAAGGTGATCTTCGAACTAGACAAAGAACAGTTATCACTGATTCAAATCTGAGACTGAACCTCCAGAAGGGAAAACCAAAATCAGTTAAGGATAGAGTGACTGAGTAGTTGACTAACGAACAAGTAATTACTTCTTCCAGTCACTTACCTTTAGACCATAGTGTTTCATTTGCTCAAATGCCAGATGTATTATCTTCCTACGTTGAAGTGCATGCAGAGTTAATATCTTAAGTTGAGCCTGTAATCCCTAAATGTTAACGCTTGTTATCAACTTTGTCCTCATTAGACACTATGATACAGGATAGGATGCAGTCATCATTGGCTTTTTGCAGTTCTAAGGAAAGGCAAGGGACTTGTTATAGAGCACCTGGTGGTAGTCTGTTTGTCTCTCCCTCTTAAACAGAGCAAAAGTGAGGATGATTTCCATGCTGCATGGATTTACAATGCAAGACATCCGAGCAGTTGGCTCTCAAGTGTGTATGGTTTCTGATCAAACTAATACATGCTAGGCTAGTGGAAGCAATGTAGAAACCTTTTGTATTCTTTTTAAGGCTATTCATGTGATATATCGGCCTTTAAGTTTTATCTAGGAAAATAAATTTACATCTTGAATAGAATTTTATGAATGGGTTCAAATATTAGTGAAGAACAAGGAAGAAACTTTTAGCAGTGCAAAAATAATTTAGAAACTAAACCTGAATTGGAAAACAAGATTTATGTAAGAAATTATTTTACACGGGAAAAGCAGGCGCCAATTGTAAAGAAACAAATGAAAAACAGAAAAGAATTACAAAAAAAAATGATAGAAAAAATCAAATTGAAAGTAGGAAACTCATGTTTTTTTAAATAACAATGTAGACAAAGAGAAGCTAAAGATCTCAAGATGCTGCGAAACTGCTTGCACTTAAATGTGCATTGAAATCATACAGGTATCGTGTAGACTGTTGGCCATAAAATGGTACCTACTTCTTTTTGATGATAGTTTCTAACATTTTTGTCATTTAATTTCAGGCATGGCGGGCGGGTATGGGCCGGGGGATCTCTCCCCCGTCCTGCTGCCAAAAAACTCCCCCCGCCCCTGCCTCGTCCCCCACCTCCGATCACCCCATCCCCGCCCCGCCTCGCTCCACTTTTCCTGCGGGTAATAATTTGATTTTTTTTTTGGAAACTTTTATTTAATAGATCAAAGCTAAATTTAAAGAATAAAATAAAATGCGGAGTAGAAAAAAGTGAAAAAAGAAAAATGAAACAAGAAAAGTGTTGAAATAAAACACCAAGAAAATTAAGAAACTCAATTGGATTGTATAGATAACATTTGAGAATACTTATAGAACGCGTAACATGTTTGTACCAAATATCAACTAGAAATTTGAATAGAAACAGAATAAGGGTAATGTTTAGTTGCTAAATATTCCAAATTTATTATTATTAGATTATATAATATATTACATTTATTTATATTAATAAATTGAACCGGTGGTCGGGGTGGGGGTGTTGTTCCCTGCCCCAGTCTCATTTAAAATAGGGGGAGAAAAATTCCCCCCCCCCCCCCCCGCCCTGTCCCATTACTCCCCTAGCGGGTAACTGTCCCGTTGCCACTCCTATTTATTTGCATGAATTTGTTCTCGTTTAGTATTTTGACAACATTTTTGAATACACATGATGTCCTAATAAAATCTTAATGAGATAGCAAGTTTCAATTTGTTTTTGAAGCAAAATATATTATTCTAATCCTTTTGGACCTTCACTACAAAAGCTACTTGGATCAATCATGCTCAACTTGGCTGCCTGGCACAAAAACAATGTAGCAAAAATAGAAATCAAAACTATCAACAATAGCACGAAATTTCAAGCTCTTTTTTTTTTTTTTTTGGCTGAAGAACGGAAGAAGGAAGAAATGCATCTGCCGGTTTCTACTGGTTTTCTAATTCGCTGTTTCACTACAAAGGTATACTCTCAAGTCCCAGTACCTCAGCGCTAAATTCCCCAATGCCCTGTTAGGCGTTAGTTTGGCTACCATAGAGACCTCAAGTGTTTTTGTGGGACGAGAGATTAAAGATTCGAACCTTACCTCCGATTTAATATGTGGCTTTCTTCTAACATCTAACAGGTGTGCTAAACATTCGTCCAATCCGACAACGATTCAGTCATGTACTCATGTCAATCCTAAATTTCCGCCGTGTAATGTTCACTGCTAAATTCCACAAAATTTCTAACAAATTTCACGGATTCACACCTCTCAATTGCATAGCATTTCCCGATAGGCTGTCAACAATTGCAACTTTTCCCAGTAGTCTGTCAAGAAGAAAAGTCGAGGAAATGATGAAATTAACTTTCGATAAACAGTGAGCTTAACTCAGTGGCCACCACCAAAATTGGTGGGTGGGAGGCCAGGGATCAAATATTATCTTTCACAATTTGGTCACAAAATGTGGCAAGCCATTTTAAATGGCTTCCAGACGAGTGCGTAGTACATTCGTTTGGGTCAGTAGGTAATTTAGTCCCTTTTGATTTCTCATTAATCTGTTCAGATTCCTTCTCATAATATAGAATAAATGTAGATCTATCGTATCGAAAAAAGAACAAATGAAACTAACTTTTGACTCTTGGCGAAAGGTTGCATCCCTTGTACCATTGGACAGAAATTTCATGAAGATCTAAAAGTAAATTCTTTGTAGGCATTCTCACAAAGGGACTGTTGTAAGTCTTAACTTGGTGAGTTTTAGTTTTAAATTTGAGGTTGGTCATATCTTTCAACGTAAACCAGTAAGTATACCTTAAAGTAGATAATTAGTTGATAAATTTTGTTATTAAAATTATTTGTGTGAAATAAACGAGTCTGCCCTTTGTTTGGATAGTGGAGCTCAATTGACTAAACCAATTGGTGAAAATACTAGAGAGCAAGTGAAATAGATGGAAGAACGTGGCATTATTTTATAGTTTGGTAACCAGATGCAAAATTTCAATTACCGAATTTTTTTTTAGAAAATAACCATTAATAGACTTTACAGGAAAAAAAAAAAAGAACGGATAAGAGAGGTGGGAATGAGTGGTCCGGAAAATTCCATGATAGACAGGACAAGAGATGACCTGTAAATCAGAACCGGATGCAAAGCAGAAGCTACTTTACCTTTGGAAAATTCCATGACAGACAAGAGATGCCCTTTAGATCAAACGTCATACGCGGCTATGTAGATTCTTACACACTATAAGGCATGGGAAAATCTTCTGAGTCAGTATGGCAATAATGTCTTCGACCTTTTTTTCAAGTGTAGGAGTTGATAAATTAGTGCAGATGCAAGGCAGAAACGCTTCTTGGTAGAACCTATAACCTTTATTTCCTTGGCTCTTCAGTTCCATATACCACACCTGAATCAATCAATCAATCATCATAACCCAAATGACAGAAGCAATCTTATTATCTTCTGTGAAAAGTATAGGCAAATTGCTGATTGATGAAGGGAATTTTTTGCGCGGGGTGACTGATCAAGTTAAGCTGCTACATGAGGATTTGAAACGGATGCAGTGGTTCTTGAAACATGTAGCAGCAAAGCAGAGTGACAGGGAATGTGTCCAACTGTGGATTTCGGAATTCAGAGCGATTGCTTGCGAAGCAAATGATTTGGTTGAAGATTATGCTTTGAGGGTTTCAATTCAAAGAAAGCAAGGTTTTTGGCACACCCTTAAGAGGCATGTTGGCGTCTTCAAGCAAGGTTATGCCAAACACAAGTTAAGCTCAGAGATCCAGAGTCTGAGAACGAGGATATCTAATCTCACTAAGAATTTTAGCGAATATGGCGTGAGAGCCGTAATAGAAGAAGAAGGCTCAAGTTCTATGGTCATGGAACAACAGTTAAGGAGGACGTTTTCGTTTGTGGTTGAGGAGGATATAGTTGGAATAGAGAGGGATGTGGAGATGTTGGTGAAATATTTGTTGAATGGAAATGAAGCAGGCCATCATAGCGTCGTTTCAATTTATGGGATGGGAGGTTTGGGCAAAACTACTCTTGCTAAAAGGGTATATCATCATCCAAAGTTGAAGAAACAATTTGCTGGTTTTGCTTGGGTTTGTGTGTCACAACAATGGCAAACAAAAGATCTCTTGCAAGGGATGCTTGTTAAGCTTTCCCCCGAGCAAAGATCGGATGTTATGCATAGCACAGAGGGGGAGCTAGCAAAGAGACTTCACCAAGTGTTGCAGGATAGGAGATGCTTGATCGTTCTTGATGACATTTGGTCACCGGATGCTTGGAATTGCATAAAATATGCACTTCCAATAACCGAGGAAGGAAGCAAAATATTGCTCACAACTCGTAATAGGGAAGTCGCATCATATGTTGGTCCAAATGGTTACCACCATCAACCTCCGTTTCTAAATGAAGAAAAAAGCTGGGAGTTGCTCCAAAAGAAGTCATTAATAGGAAAAAGTAGCCAAGGTACTTCTTTTCCCCCTTAACTCCGGCCTTATACAGCTTATGCACTAAGTGTTTCATTTTTATGTCAAAATCCTTGCTAGTTTCTTCTGAAATCGTTCTCAATAATGACTTCATTTTTTTCCTTTCATTATCTCCCACTGTCAAACAACATTAGTGGATGATACGAATCAAATATTTGTATAAAAAGCTTCAATAAAATTGATACGAAGACTATAGTAAATGGTCCTGCCTACATTCATAAATTGTACAAGTTCTAGAATATGATTGGCTTGCAGAAAGCCTTGGGAACTTTAGGCAGAAAAATATTTTATAGGCTTTGAAAAAGTTAACCATCAATAACAGTGTAAAATGTCTTTTCAGATGGCTTTTATTAGTTTTATTGACAGGTCTCAAGTGTCTGAAATGGCAACTTGTTCACAGTCCCACAGAAGATTTTCATATAGTTGTTAAATGATAACCTTGATGACATTCTTGTTATGGATGATCTGTTTTCAACCATGCAATTTAGTTGTAATTAATTAAGAATTTGATACATGGGTCTTTGATATTAAACTAGTTTTTCCCAAAATTCACAGGGTGCGAAGATTTGGACAAGATAGAAGAGTTAGGGAAGAAAATGTTGAAACACTGTGGGGGTCTTCCTTTGGCTGTGGTTGTTCTAGGTGGAATTCTTAAAACTAAAAAGAGTCTAAGCGAATGGAGAGTTGTGCATGACAATATCAAATCCTATTTAGAAAGGGGAGAAAACTTTGGCAAAGTAGGAGAAGTGCCAAAAATTTTAGCTTTCAGCTATTATGACCTGCCTTATCAGCTAAAACCATGTTTCCTTTACTTGGGAAAATTCAAGGAAGATTCTAATATTGAAGCAGAGTGGTTATATCAACTATGGATGGCAGAAGGTATGATACTTGAGAATGATAGAATTGGACAAGAAACAATGATGGATGTTGCTGAGCGTTACTTGGAAGAATTAGCAAAAAGGTGCATGGTTCAGGTTAAATTACATGAGGAGGGAAAGCCTGCAGTTACAAGGTTTAAGTCATGTCGGATTCATGATCTCATGAGAGATTTATGCTTGCTTAAGGCAGAAGAGCAAAATTTGTATAAGGTAGTTGATTCTCGACATGATCAAGATATTTTTGTTACCTCAGTAGACATATCTCATGCGATAGAAGAAGAATATTTTGGATTTGTCCTTCGTTTGTGTGCAGTGGATTTTCAGCACAATTATGTTCCCCTGCGAAAAGAGCAGACAAAGCATCTTCACTCCTATATGTATGAACCATTGGACTGTAGCGGTGACAACTACGGTAGACGTCTAGGGAGGAAAATAATGTCTGAAGTGAACAATCTCAAGATGCTTAGAGTTTTGGCAATTGAAAACTCCAGTCTGGCCTCCCGAAGCTGTTATTCAAGGTCACCTCTGGAATGTATAGGTAATCTTATCCACTTGAGATGCCTGAGATTGAGAGATTGTCATGGTTTGAAGTTGCCATCTTGCTTGGGTAATTTGAAGTACTTGGAAACCCTTGATTTACGTGGTAGCTATTGTTCTAGATTACCGAATGTGCTATCGAAGTTGGGACGTCTAAGGCATCTCTATCTTCCATGCTGCAGTGGTAAACAGCGGCTAGATGGATTGAGCAAGCAGTTGGAGATACTTGAATCATTTGATAGCACACTATATTTTCATCCTAATTTATCCAGATTGACCAATCTCAGAGCTTTGAAAGCTATGGTGATTGAGAATCTTGGAGACCTGGAGGAAATTATTAACCATATAACAAACTTGAACTATTTACGGATGACCTCACTTGAAGTCTGGGATTGTATCAACTCCAATTCTAACAAGGGTTTGGCTGTTCTTGAGCAGATGCTGTTTTGTAAGAACATTCACGAATTGCAGATTGTCGGTGCTTCTTTATGCAAGCAATTACCAATTTACCGCCCACACCAATCGTCCCCTCGCCCAGGCCTTACTGAATTAACGCTTCGTTTCTCTGACATTGAGGAGGATCCAATGGCAACACTTGAGAAACTTCCCAACTTGCGAAGACTACATTTGCATGAACACTCTTTTGTGGGGACAGAAATGACTTGCCATGCATTGGGATTTCCACAACTCGAAGTTCTTGAACTCATTTGTTTGTATAACTTAGAAAGGTGGAAAGTGCATGAAGGGGCCATGCCTAAACTCTCCAGTTTATTAATTTCGTATTGCGAAAAGTTGGAAATGGTTCCAAATGGATTGAGATCAATAACTACCCTAGAACGAATATGTTTTTTTGGGATGCCTGAAGAATTTTTAGAAAGAGTTCAAACAGTCAATGGTGAACAAGCACCAGATTACAATAAAATACGCCATGTGCCTTCAGTTGTGATCCGCTGAGCCATCCATCATCACACGATGTATGTAATTGTGATTCCAGATCCAAAAATCAGGTACCCTGATTTCTATTCCTTATCCCTTCAAATTTTTCTCTTCTTAGTTTTCTGTTTACCATTCTAATGTCTCTTTTTCCTGCATCTGGTTCCAATATGAAGTTACTGGCTCCTCTAAACAAAAAATTGATTCCATTTATTTGGTTTACAAATTGTGAAAATTTTCTATAATCGCTATACAGACCATTCCAACAATTATTAAACATGATATGGTATATTGTCTAGTAGCACTATGAACAATCATTTTTTAAGCATGCTTTTCGCCTCCATTTTCACCTTCATTATCCCTAGATCCTAGCCATTAAACACGGCTATTCTATCGAAATTGTCTGTCTAATTATCTATTCTTTCAGAATCTACACTTGAATTTTATGAGACTAACTAATTTGAGCGGAAGAAAAATTGAATATTTTTGCTTTACTCTCACTGTATACTCCCTTGGCCATTTTGTATGCATATTATTTTGCCTTTTAAACCTTTCTTTTTTTTTTTATCTGTTTCATACTTGTTTGAATAATCAATCCTAATCAGAATTTACTCCAGTCTTGTTCTGCACAAAATTCAATGCTCTGATGGAAGAGGATCTATCTAAAATAGCTGAGAGATGCCTTGGGCGATTGGGATGTTGAAGCCGTTGATGAACACTCACGTTCAAGTGAATCGAATAGTGATGAAAGCTAAGAAAATCAAGCTTGCAGCAAGAAATGAAGAACAGGTACAATAAGCATCTAGAGGGAGAGCCATGAAGGAAATGCTCATGACAGGCTTCAACAAGGAGTACGTGTTAGAACTTAGAAGGGCCACGGCAACAGATGCTATAATTGCCCTGTTTTTCTTCTTCTCTGTGATGATTTCAATTAGCAGCATTCCATGTAACAAAAGAGAGAGATTCTAATTCCTCTTTTCATGACTGTTTGGCTTGGATTATTTTTTGGATGACTTTGATTGTGTAGAAAAAGAAAACATATTCTATCACGGTATGCTAAGAATAATGAGTTCAACAGGAGTCGTACTGTTATCTTAAGTTGAAAACTTTCATTACTGTAATATTTCTTGAATTTACACAACAGAAAATACAGTGCATGGGAAAGCCCATTAGACCTATTCTTATAAGCAAAGCTCTTATCCGATAATATATTACTAGGCTTGCCCGGCAGCCTCCATTCAAGTCTCTGCTACACGAACAGGGAAGGGGTTTAAATCTCCTTGCCCCATTTCTCCGGTACCACTAATTGCTTGCTTGCAGGGAAGGGAGGGAGGGAGGGAGGAGGAGAGAAGAGGGGAGGGGGGAGGACAAAGAACAATAATTAAAGTCGTGAACTGATTCCATTCAGATTCAAAGTGGCCATGTTCAAAGGAGCAGCATTTTCGGCAGATTTAATATCTGTTCCTCTTTCACCAGTATCCTGAGAACATAGATAAGACAGTGACTGTAGCCATGAAACCAATGTTGGTTTCCGAGTAACATCATCAGATTCTGCAACATGTTGAAATAACTCGTCGAGGACCACATTTTGTTCATCTTTAGGTAGTCGGACAATCAGCTGTGCCAACAGCTTCATTAAAGTCGGTAGAACCTGCAGCAGATTACTGACTTTGATTAATCTAATTAGTCATGTGGAGTATAATCTGGACAAAAGACAGCAAGCCCTTTCCAAAATTTGACGAGGCAAAAAAAACAGTTGGCCAAGTCTCGAAGCTGCTACTTAGAGAACAGAAAGGCCAATAGAAGCATGTAAATACAAGATAGAGGGATAGTTAATGCAATACCTGTATGTCGACCAAAGAAAGCAGCCGTAAAAGCAACTCTACCATTTTCTGACACAGTTCCCACTCTCCTTCCCTAATCTTCTGCAACTCAGTGTCCTCACTGTTGACTGCACCACACATACTACTAGCTTTTTCAACGAGAACATGAATGCAGTAAAAGATTGATGGGCTACCAGCAGGAAGATGTCGAGCAATTGCAGCAACTCCAGAAGCCATTCCTTCAAAAGGGGTGATCCCTGGATACCCCTACATTCCCAATTAAACCTCCATAAGCAACTTGGAAGTGTTTTTACAGGCCAAATGTGACATACAAAAAATATAAACATTTATATAGACAACAAATCTTTGAACACCTCTAAAGATCTCTGCATGTAGTAGAAGACAAGTTGCTCCTTCAATGAAGCTCTTTCTTCCTGGTTAGGATCCTTGCCGGATGAAATGAATGCCACAAACATTGAATGTGAAGCTCTAGCCACTTTTCCATTTTGATGTCCCATATATCTAATTCAACATGAATTCAGGAATCACGCATTCACCAAAATCAGCGAATGGAAGAGCAACCCATATTTTGGAAATTACGACATTTTACATATTATAGGATACAGAAACATAGTTGGAGCCACCACCTTCCTAAATAAAGAGGTCGGTAAATGCTCAATGCAAGTCGGGATAACCCGCAAGTAAAATAAGATCCGAGCTGTCTGTACATCGTCATTGGACCATAGATACTCCATTTTCTGCAAGTTGGAAAAACCTGCTAGACAAAACCAATATAGTCAGGAAGCCCACACACAAATTGATAGCTGATAAAGAGGCATAAAAAAAATATAGTAAGTACCATGTTTACTAGTCAAATCGCTATAAGATGGCATGGATTTTACAAATGAGACGCAAGCTGATTCATTCTCCTGAACACTTACTACAGCTGCTCTTATTGTATCCATATACTCAGGCAAACGCATCCTTCGGAAATATTCCATGCAAGAAAAAGAAACCAATATCCTAACTGAAAGCGTCAAGCGAGTATCTTGGCTACTATTAGGGCCTAACCTATACTTTGTGACTGCCAGTGCAAAAAGCACAACCATAAGGAAAGCAGATTCAGCAATTTTCTCCAAATCTCCAAGGAGCCCACTCTTGCCACCTTGATATACAAAAGCAACGTGTTGATGCTGCAAGTAGATCTCCTGACAGTGCTCCCAGATAAGATTTTCAATACTGTTCTTGGTTTCTTCATCAGCTGAGACATACTGATTGCAAAATGCCCCAGTTATAGCCCCTGCTTCCCTAAAACTAGTACTGGCTAGATGCTCTTTAACCTCATTAACCAAAAGTCCTTCGAAACTGCCAACAGACAAATCAAGCATCTTCTGGTACATGCGCACCAAAGGGAAAATCTCACCTAATAATGCTAAAGCAAGGCATAAAAGAAGAGAAGCAGAATAGGAAATGGAGCCACTACGAGCTGCACCTAGGGATATACATTGTAGGAGAACACTGTCTCTAAGTTCAGTGCCAGAAGCATTAACACCTCCAGTTCTAGCTACAAGGTCTGTTGCCACTGTTCCAATCAGCTCCTCCGCAGAAACTTTTAAAGGCATAAAATCATTTGATCCAGATCTATTGAGAACCTTCAGAACACCAGCTGCAGCCATGACCAAGGCAAATGAAGAATAAGAGGGCTTCCTATTTACCAACATCACCCTCCTAAAAAGATCTGCTTTGTCTGTGGAATGCGAGTTTATGCAATTAGATAGAACCCACTCAACCATATGCAGTATCATGAGCCCATAAGGAACACTAGCAGATGGACCATCCTGTTTCTCCCATATCTCAAAAAGGAAGTCTAAAATTGAAACAAAATAGGCATTCACAGAAGAAGATAAAGCATAACCAATTCCCCCTAAAACATTGGGTAGAACTCCTTCCAATACACCAATCATTTGATATTCCTGTTCCACTAGCTTGCAGAGCAACTCCAAGCAGAATGTTTTGGATTTTTCAGATACAGAAGGTACAAAAGAAATAGCTCCCAAAAGGAGAACACCTTCAGAAAAGAAACTTGAGCTTTTGTTGATGTAGAATTTCTCAGAGAAAATGTCTGACAGAACCTCAACCGTTGAGTCAATCATAATCAAAGACTGTTTGGAAGATTTCCTGACCCATATATACAGTAGCCTAAGAAAGAGAGGATACGACTCAGGTGGAAGAGAGACATTAGGTAAGGATAGAATTGAAAGTAGAAGCTTTGCCTGAGGATCTGCAACATAAAGGACATTCTGAGAGCCACAGAGGATTTTCAAAGATTGCAGATGATGAGGTTCAAAAGACTGTGATTGAAGTGAGTCCCTAAGATCAGTCCAAGCTTGGATGATGGCTTGGGCAGATAAGGAAGAAGACTTTCTGGAACTTATAGTGTCACCAATACCACTGTTCTGATATAACCAGTCCTCAAGGAATATGGTATGACCTTGATTTGCCATCTTCTCGAGTTACCAGCATAGAACCTCAGTGTGCAGTACTCTCATTAATTCTTGTAAACCTGCATCACAAGCGCACGGCAAGTTACACTTGCAAAAAAAAAATCATGAACAATGAAAAAGAGAAAAACTACCAGATAGGAAAAAGAGCAACATGCACGTTACAGACAGTTCCTCTGCTTCCTGCTTTCTATGTCTCATTTGCAAAAAACCAAATATGGTAGAACTATAAGTGCTTCATGATGCCTCTGTCATTTCTCGTCCCTGAACTGAAATAGCTCATCTCATGACCAATTACAATCCTTCAAGAAGATTCATTGGTTCTTTTGCTTATTATTACAGCTCAAACCAAATTTTCTTTATAACTCAATCTAAAAGGCCTGCCATTCGACTTCATCTAAAGATAAAATTCTTTTCTTCTTAATCCCAACTTCTTTCCTATCCTGAATATTTGCTTCTCCAGTTTCACATTTTGGATAACATTTACTACAATAGAAAAGCCATCTTTTTTATATTTCATTCTTAGTTTTTCTACAAACTTTGCTTCTATGTAACATCCAGATACATTAAACATTGATAATGACTATGTATGACACATGAAAGGTAAAATTAAAGATTTCTTGATCCAATATTCACACTTAGCACATACTTAGCCAAAATTAATTCAATATTAGAACATAGAACTTAACCTATATGCAGAAACTCAACCTGGAAATGTTTACACATTTTCAACTTGGCAAGTATCATTTAAGAAAAAGCATAAAACTGAACCTAAGAAAAACAGAAGAAAAAGGCCAGACCTTCACAGCTTCACTCGAAAAACTGCAAAGAATTATATTTGAGAACAAAGAAGGAGATGGGTCTCACTGATAGGTCACCGGCGTAGTCTCTCCGACGGGCTTGGAACCACCGGCCAACTGTTTTTCAGGCTGAGCTTTTGTGGCAGCTGGAAGGAATAATCAACTAAGGTGACATATGTACTTTTCAATTGAAAATTCTGTTGTGAAAATTGGGAACTCTTAAAAAAAAAAGAAAGAAAAAAAGGAATATGGAGAAGGCGGGAGCTGGAGAAAGAAGAAAGGCTAGTAGTTTCCTGGGAGCAGGGGGATGGAGAGGAACCAGAGGATTATCCGTTTTACGGTACTTGAAAAACTGTCGGATTCGGGTTCCAAGTTCGAACCAATCAAATTCATGCCCGAGTCCAATATGCTGAACCGGGTAACCAGAGAAAATTGCATAAAAGTCATTCAAGTTTGAAAATATATATTTTTTTCATTTTAAAAAAAAGTGGTCACATTAAAATATGATGCATCTTTTAATTCACGAGTTTACAGATTACTGGATGTAGCATTTAAACTCAATTATCTGCAGTTATTCTGAATCAAAAGTCTATCAATGAGCCACAAAATCAAAGACCTTTAATTAATTTGGTTTGAAGCGATTTTCCCATATTACCGAATTTATTTCTTTTTCTTTTGCCTTTTCTTTCTCTATATATAGTAGTTTTGGGGAGAGAGGATGAACTGTAATATATCCTTGAAAACATGTAGATTTCATTTATAATCTCTACATTTAATACCAGAAAAATCATTCAAAACATCTCTCACATTTTGCAAAATGACTTTTATGACTTTTATTGTTCTTCACTTTTAAAAATGTATTTTTACGTCCCTTATAAATTCACATTGGTCAAATTTGGTCTCTATCTAGGTTTCCGACTAATTTTTAATTGGAATCCATCACGTGCCTTGTATGTGATCATTTTTTAAGGGCAAAATTGTCAAATCAAAATTTACGTAATCCGATCCATAGTTCCTCACATTTCACAAAATGAATTTTTTTGTCCCTCACATTTCACATAATAAATTTTTTCATCCTTCATTGATCATGTGTACCAATAACTTTTTTTTAACTAATGTATATATCTATTTAATTTCAACTAAACAATACGAATAGCATGTAATATATCTCTATTTGATTTCGTTTAAGCATACTGTTTAGGTGAAATTAAAATAGATATATACAGGGGTTTTAAAAAATTTGTTAATTTTTCACTCATGTTTATTCCTTTTACTCAAAAATTGAAAACAAAAAAAACGTTTAATTCTAAACACTATCAAGTGTTTATATCGAATTAAATTTGGACAGAAAAAATAAAGAAAGGAAAAGTATAACAAAAAGAAGTAAGTAATTGACACTTTCAAATTTTAAGATAATCATACGGCAAGAAATTTAATTGTTGGCCTTAAAGGTAGGGAGTAAAAATTTTAGATTTAAACTGCAATTTGTTAGCATGACTATAGAATTCGAATTAATAACGATTAATTAGATGGTCTTACATAACTCAATAAATGAATTATTACCAAAATAGAAAAGGTTACAAATATTGAATAGATTCACATGGTGAAATCAAATATACATATATATATATATATATCTGAATTTAAAACAAAATTATTAGATTTAAATCCATGTAAATATCTATTGAATAGCATTTGTACAACTACACTTAGTTTGTTTAGGTGAAATCAAATAGAGATATATTACATGCTATTCGTACTGTTCAAGTGAAATCAAATAGATATATACATGGATTTAAAAAAAAAACTATTCGTACATATGGTCAATGAGAGATGAAAAAATTCATTTTGTGAAATGTGAGAAATGAAAAAATTTATTTTGTGAAATATGAGGGACAAAATAATTTATTTTGTGAAATGTAAGAGACTAATACATTAACTATGAAAATTTTGATTTGACAATTTTGCCTTTAAAAAATGATCACATGCAAGACACGTGGTGAATTCTGGCTAAAAACTAGTCGAAAACTTAAGTAAGAACCAAATTTGACCAATGTGAATTTATAAGGGACGTAAAATTACACTTTTAAAAATGAAGGACAAAACAGTCATTTTACAAAATGTAAGGGACTTTTTGAACGATTTTCATTTAATAGCAGTGTAAGGTCCTAATCAATATCCACCAAAAAGAATACACCAATCCGATCTGTGTAACAATATCCTAGTAAGTTCCATTAATTTTGCAGCTCAATCACATTTCAGTTCTACTTGTTGAATACTAAGACAGGATGTAATCTTAATTCTGCCATTCTTCCCGTGCAAAAATGGGTGTTACAAGTTACAACATATACTCAAGGGTACAATGTCCCGTTGCCCCATCAGGGATGTTCAAGGATTTGGTTCTTGATTCAGACAACATCATACCAAAATTGCTGCGCATGCTATCAAGAGCATTGAGGCTGTAGAAGTTGATGGTGGTGCAGGAATCGCCAAAAGAACACAATTTGCCCGTGGTTAGACTGTTTACCACCAGCAAAAGATAGGGTAAAATATGAATTATGGAATATTTTGCATTGGAACTTGTAGTATTTACATAGAATACTTTCTTTAAAACGTAATCCGTATTCTACATCTTAGAAATAACTCTTCATATCCTCCCTACCATTCATAGCAATCGTTTAGTCACTTGTAAGTAAAGGGTGTCCTCGCAGGCCAAAGTAAGCCTACTATACACTAACCCGCGTATTATGACCTGTTCTTAGACCAGTGGACCTCCCAATATGGACAATTACATCTACTCATTTCGACAAGTGGCTGGATTTTTGTGTCTGAAACTGGTCCTTTGACAGATCTTTGACAGGCAACGCTAGCAAATTTCAACCATCCCTACTTCACTGTACTCGATCAATAGTCCGTAAAGTAACTAACAATAGGGCAGCAATTCACCCGAACATGGAGCTGATGGAAAACGTATATGGACTTCAATTTCTTGAACTGAGGAAGCCTCCGCTGTAAGAACTCCTCCATCCATTTCCCAGTACATCAACTCCAGTGTATGTGATACAGTACAAAAATCAGGGTGAGTCCGATCTCCAGCCAGAAATATGTGATTTCTGTTGTTTGATTCAACCCAACTACATCCAGGTTGCTTCTTTACTCCCTCATCTTTCATTCTAATCCACATCCTTTCAGCTTCTTCTCTTTGCCCACTAGCTTGAAAAATTTCAGCTAGCATCATGTACATACCAGAGTTGGATGGCTCTAATTCCAAAATCCTCTCCCCAGCAATTTTACCCACCTCATAGTTCTTATGCGTTCTACAGGCCCCAAGCAAGGCTCCCCAAACACTTGCAGGCACTTCTAGGCCATCACCTCTCATTTGATCCAAAATGCTCATTGCTTCATGTATAAGTCCAAATCTACCCAACAGATCAACAACACAAGTATAGTGCTCAGCAGTGGGTGGTACAGAGTATTCATTTTTCAAGGCATCAAAGTAACATTTACCTCTTTCCACAAGTCCAGCATGACTACAGGCGGACAGTACACCAACAAAGGTTATTTCATTGGGCTTCACATCTGTCAATCTCATATTCTCAAACATCTTCAAAGCTAATTCACCATTTCCATGGTGAGCTAATCCACAGATTATAGAGTTCCATGAAATGACATCATGGCACAACATAATAGAGAATTGACCAAATGCAGATCCTATGTTTCCACATCTAAAATACATGTTAATTATTGCATTACCTACTGAAGTAAAATCATCTAATCCAGCCTTAATTACAAGCGCATGAGTTTGCATGCCAAGATTTAAAGAAGCCATATTAGAACATAATACAAAAATGCTTGTAAATGTAGCTTCATCCTGGGTCAGATCTTCTTTTTTCATCTTAATAAATAGGTTTACACCTTCTTCTATGTGATCATTTTCTCCTAGCCCAAATATGGCAGCATTCCATGACGTGGTATCACGATTTGGCATCAACTCAAATAGCTTAGTTGCACTCTTGACCTCACCTACTTCAAAGTATCCAATGATCAAATTTGTCCATGACACTACATCACTAATGCAGTATTTCTCTACGAAAGTGTGAGCTTCTCTTACCAATCCATTCCTAATGAACCCCAACAGGATTAGATTGAACAGTCTTCCATGTTTCTGAGGCATCTCTCCAAAAAACTTCACAGCATCAGTTAACAGCCCAACACTCACCAACCCACCAATAACTTCATTCCAGGAACTCTGATCCTTGTTGGGCATCTTTTGAAACAAAACTTCTGCAATTTCAACATATCCATTCTCCAAATACCCAACAATCATAGTTTCCCAAGCTTGAACATCCCTTATTGGCATACCATCAAAATACTCTCTCGCTTCAGCAATCCGTCCCACACTTAGAAGCCCCTTTATCATAATTGTCCATGACGCAACATCTGGAGTGGCAATTTCCCTGAACAAATGCTCAGCCAAATTCAACATTTTGATCTTCACTAAGCCAGCAATGACTAAGTTCCATGAAATCACATCTTTCACAGGCATCTCGTTAAACACACCAAGTGCAGTATCCACCATCCCATTATTCACATATCCAGAAATCATCGAATTCCACGTCACAACATCTCTATCACCCATACATTCAAAAACCTCCTCAGCCCCCTTTAAATCCCCACGCTGCATTAGCCCAGAGATCACAGTATTATGTGAAAATATATCACGAACAGGCATCTGACTATACAAGTGCAAAGCTTTATCAGCATTCCCATTTTGGAAGTACCCTCTGATCATTGCATTCCATGTTACTGTGTTTCTGTGAGGCATTTCGTCGAACCGATTTTGGGCTTCTTCAACTTGGCCATTTTTCATAAAGTTCGTAAGCTTTGAGTTGAGGGGTTTTAAGTTGGGCAGGGCTGATATACATCGGACAATAGTAAGGGATTTGAGAGAAAAAATTCGAATGAGTTTGATAGCTTGAATGGGACGAATGTTGATAAACATAGCCCATCACTGGTTCACAAACATTTCTTGAAGTGAAAACAAGAAAGATGACTGTTGAGTAGCGGTTCAAACTCTGAAGCAGAAAACACCCGGATTCTTGCGTACTAAAGGTAACCTAAAGGCGGGGTGCAATAGTGACGTTTCTAGTATTGGCTACTGAAAGCGTATTTTATATTACTCTCGACTTGTTAAATATGGAAAATAATAGACTAATGATTTGTCTTTTCTACCCATATTCCTAAATAATAGACTAATGATTTAATCTTTTCCAACAAAAGGGTAATCCTAACCTAAATTTGCGAGCAATAAACATGTAAGTTAAAAAAAAAAAAAAAACTAAAAGCTATGAAATGTTACATCTTTGGATGTTAACTTTTTATCATTAGCTAACAACTTGTTGTGCGATATCTCAATTGTTAATTTTTCGTACATGAAGTTAAGTTGAAAAAAATGTCTAAATGCAGATGTGCAATAAATGTGAATGTGTACATTCACGTGACAACTTAAATGTAATTTTGTATATGCTTACGAGACAAATTATATATAGCTAAGTAGGTTAATAAGTAAGAAAAATCCATTTCTTAAAGACAATTTAAGTATAGTTAAGTAGGTTATTCAAGAAATTTTCAGAATATTATAGCAATTTTTCTGGTCTTATTTGTTAGTTCTTTTATTAAGTTGAAAAAAGTGTCTTAATGCACAAGTACAATAGATGTGAATGTATACATTCACATGGCAAATAAAGTATAATTTATAGCATGTATTAACAAGACAAATTATTTATAGCTAAGTAGATTAATTAATGAGAAAAATCCATTTCCTAAATATGAATTAAGTACATCTAAGTAGGTTATACAAGAAACTTTCAGAACATTACAGCAATTTTTCTCGTCTGAATGTCAAACTAAACTCCCTATAATTTAGAGCACTAAAGTTTAAAGAAGTATGTGGCTTAAAAAACACCAGCGGTGCCAAAAGCACCAAAAGGTGGAAGCCTAAATTCTACCTGGAACCTAAGACTGGAATCTTATCCCCATATATCTCCTCCAATCTAATTGGCCAGAATCCTCCCAACTCAGAGCATAGCCAACTGGGAAGCCCATACTTCCCTTCCACTCTCAACTCTGTTCATCCCTGATCCCATCTTACAAATAAACGTTCTTTCAACTGAAAATCACACTTGTACTCAACAACTTTCCCATTGGAAATTCTCAGGCAAAAGCATGGCTGCCACAGCTGCTGCAGCTGTAACCTCTTCTTTTACTGCATCCATGCAAAGTCTTAACTGTATTCGCTTTAAAAACTGGCCTTGTGATCCTGCCCTTAAAGTTGTATCATCAAGAATGCTCCAAGTAGCATCCATATCTCATTCTCTTGGGATTGAATCATCAATCTTGATCGGACCCTTGTCTAACAAATGGAGGGCCTCACGGATCGCAGCTGCAGTAGCTCAAGAAGAGGCAGCTGTCTTGGCTCCTGAAGAGGCAACGGCCCCTGAGCAGGTGGAGGAAGTGATTCAGGAGGAGAAGGAAGTAGAGGAAGTGTCAAGTGAGGCGGAGGTTGCTCAGAGTTCTTCTGTAAATACCAAGCTTTATTTCGGAAATTTGCCTTACAATGTTGATAGTGCACAGCTTGCTGGGGTCATACAGGACTATGCTAGTCCAGAGCTGATTGAGGTATATATTATCCACCTATGATTGCACAAATAGATAGCTAATCAGCTTAGTTTGTCCCTGTGCTGGCAGTACATACACAAGATTAATTTGATTCTTCTTGTTGACATGGGATGCAACTAATAATTTAGGTTGATTTGTGATGATTCATCTCCATTAAACATCGGGGGTCATTATATATGAACCTCTTTACTGGTATTGGATTAAGGCTAGGATCACAATAGGCTTCATTTTCAATATGGGTTCAATCTGATTGATTTCAAGATCTTTATGATTTTTGATAATGGTGGTACTTTTTAGTTGTTAATTGAGTACAAGATAAGAATAATACTAAGTGAATAACTAGTTACAAACATAATTCAGTATAAGTGGTACAGCAATGAAAGATTCTAGCTGTTAGTGAAGATTTGAGGAGATGGAAGAGTTGCAGGCAATCCATCATTTGTAAGAAAATGGCAAAATAATAGGACGACCTGTATCGAGTGATTTAATCGAATAGGACTCTAGAACTTCAGGAACGGGTAAGGAAACCTAAATATCACCTTCAGAACTGAATTTCCTTCCCAATCTTAAGCTTTGTTCTACCTTATGCTAGGCCTAATGAAGCTGTTGTAACAGATTGAGTTTAAAGGTCAAGGTATCTCTCCAACATTTTTTTTTTTCCTCAATAGCTTGCCATTGTCTTAGTTTTCCTATATCGATCTTTCTCCCTCGTTAAACTGCCTGGATTGATTTTTTTGCGTTCTTGACGAACAATGTTGGAAAAAAGAATTTAATTTTTAGGAGAGGAATTGGTGCTGAAATTTTTTTCTTGGGTAGACATGATTCCATACTTCAGTGTTGGCTACTCGTACAGGCATATCTGATTCAGGTGCAGACTGTTGACTTGACTTGCTAATACTTCAAAGATCATCCAATCTTTCGTATCTAGGAAAAATTTGATTATATAATTGGCTTCCAGAAGCCTTAGAAATAAGATTGTTAAAGAAATAGAACGAATAAGCTGAAATAGGAATTTAAAAGCACCACATTTTGACTTCTCATGAAAATCACGAATGTAACTTTGCTATCAAAGTTCCATCTTGAGCAGTTCAACCCAGGTGACTCTTTTTCTCTACCAAGATGTGCTGAATATAATACATTGTTAAAGATGCATATCTATTTTTTAGTATTCTATAGTGAGATAAATTTCTTGTATGGCATAGAAAATCAACAATTATGTGAGACTTTCTGAGGAGTTGTAACATGGGCCAAACTATAAGCTCAAATTTCATGATTGTAGGTTCTATACGACAGGGAAACAGGAAGAAGTAGAGGATTTGCATTTGTGACAATGAGCACAGTCGAAGATTGCAACGTAGTAATCCAAAATCTTGATGGAAGGGTAATCTCTCTCTCTCACAAACAGAGTACCCCTGTCGGCGTGATGATTATTGTTTAGCTGTTCATCTTTCTATATTATCTCTGCAAGGAGAAACATTATACTATGTATATATTTAGTCCTTGCCCTTTTTTCCAGAATTGTCTTCAGTTCCTCTTTAACTTCCCACCATGAGATGTTGCTTCAAGTATACGTGTGCTAAAAACACTTCATTGTGTCAGGAGTATGGTGGTCGAAACTTCAGGGTAAATTTCTCAGACAAGCCTAGACCGAAGGACCCATTATATCCAGAAACGGAACATAAACTATTTGTTGGCAACCTGGCCTGGTCAGTTACATCTGAAAGCTTGACGGAGGCATTTCAAGAATATGGGAATGTTGTTGGGGCAAGGGTACTATATGATGGGGACACTGGAAGGTCGAGAGGCTATGGTTTTGTATGCTATGAAACAAGAGCTGAAATGGATGCAGCCCTGAATTCTCTCAATGGAGTGGTATTGAACTTTTAGATCTTCTTGATTACTCCCTTTGGAACCTACATCCTTGGAAATTCTGATGCAGACCTATTGCAGACCTGTAAAACTCTTTAATGCATGGTCGAGTTTGCATCAAAATTTTGGTTTTCTGAATTACTGGGGAAAACTAAGTTTTTTTTTATGCTTTTGTATCTCTCAGGAATTGGAAGGAAGGCCGATGCGCGTGAGCTTAGCACAAGGAAAGAAACATTAAGATGAACAGGATTTTGTAAAGGTTGAAGAGATGAAATTCGTTGACATAGAAAGATGCAAGAAAGCAAGTTTTAGAGTTGTTTTTAATGAATTTGGTAACGATCATTGTGTTGCTCATGAGAAGTTTTCTGTTGCTTGTTAAGCTCAGCAGCTGAAGGGACTTTTTTGGGAACATTAGTACCTTTCTTAGCAGTTTCGGCCATTAATTACATTAGATAATTAGTTAATGTTATAACCTAAAATTCCTATCAGAATCAAATATAATGTAAGCATGATGGAACTTCTTGCATTACTGAGATTAAAGAGAATACTCTGTTCTTGGCATTAGACATACCATCAGTCCATTTTTTCTGGAAGCTAATATAATGGTTGCCTAGTTCCATTCTTCTCATAACAACTCCTTGGTGCCCTTTGTTAAATTCATGTGGGAGAAAACTCAAAAGACACTTACAGTTCATTCCCCTACCCTATGATGGAAATCTTTTCATCCTAGCAATATCTTGGTTTGATCGATTCAGCATCCTTGAACAGCCCAGAATTCATGGCTTCGTTTGATCGACTCAGTCTTGTTGAACAGGCCAGAATTCGTGGCTTTGTGTGTGTGTGTGATGTATCCAAGTACAGCAGATTTAATAAACAGTGACTGGGTAGCAATAAATCACAGGCCAAACACGATCAGTGATTTCAACCAATCTGTGATACAGCAGCACATTTTGCTCTTGGGAACTCTTAATTCCTTAGCTGTATAACCATGCATATTACAAGTAAAACATGTTAATTCAAGGTGTAACGCTAAGACATAATTTTATCAAAAGAAGGGATAAGACATAATTCAAAAAAATTGCACCAATTGTCCCTCATATACTGCTGATATGAAATTTTAGTCCTTCAAAGTAAAAACGAGTGATTTTAGTTCTTAACAAATATAAAGTGCTTGTTTTTTATCCCTAGTCAACTTTCCAATTGAATTTTGACAAGATTTTGTTGGATCCCATCTTCTTCCTAGCCTAGTTTTGTAGATTTTTCAACCTAATTTGTCAAAAAGCTATTTCGACAAAATTTACAACATGATTTTGGCATCAATCGAGTCTTCAGATCATTTCAAACATGACCCAAACTTCAGATCAAATAAAAATCATCATCTAAACACAAATCAAAGGATCAAAAGAGAAATTCAAACTTCAAATTTCCTACTCTATTTTCTCCATAAGACTCAAATAAAGTTGTAATGAAATTACATCCAAGGATCCTAAAGATTAAGACCCATGAGAAATTTGAACCCAATAATCCACAAACAAGGGACCAAAATCCCAGTCAAAATTTCATCGAAAAGTTGACCAAAGATCAAAAGCGAGTCTTTTTTTATTTGTTAGGAACCAAAATAACTCATTTTAATTTTCAGGAACTAAAATTTAACATCAGTAATATGTGAGAGACAAATGGTGTAATTTTTTTTAAAAATAATTTTAAAAATATTAGTACTTTTAGGTTTAGTTGAATATAATAGATTGATTCTTACTGGAGTAAAGGAATGAGACTCAATTCGTATAGCAATTCCTTAAATTTATTAATAGAACTACTTGTATATTATCAATTTTTAGCCTCCACAAAACCCCCAAGCCCTAACCAAAATAAAATTAGTTGATAAAAAGAAGAGTTAATAAACATTTTTAGGTGGATATCCGTGTTTATATTTCTGACTTAAAATCAGATCTTACCACCCTTTAGTTTACCAAATAGTTCGCATAAAAAATTAGTTACCTATCAAATTTTTAGCTTAGAGAAAAGCAAAACATAAAGTAGTACCTATTCAATTAAGTGGCTTATTCTAATCCCAAAAAAAAAAAGAAAAGAAAAGAAAAAGCCCTTTCTCTACCCCGAATCCATACATATTACTTGCTAAAAACTCAACAAGCAGTAAAATCAGTCGCCACAATCGTCCAACCCTGACCCACAACTGAACCAATTATTTACCACATGCAACAAGATTTAATTCTACCGCTAAGTCCTAACAAGTAACCTGAAAAGGAAAAAAGTGATTGGTCAAAAACCCAAAAGGGCTCAATTGACTTTGCCCCCGCTGTACTTTCAAGCATAATATAATGGTAACATCACAATTTTGTTACCAAAATACCCCTATAGAACACCTGTAATCTCAGCCTTTATTGTTCTTAATGGTTAAATTTTGACCCATCAATAATGACCACTATAACCTATTTAAGATGCACGAATTGACCACTATTTGCCTTTTTCACTTGTTGCACTTTGGAACTATCTCTTTTTCCCTAAATTTGCCACTCAACTATGCACAATAGACCTCGTCATGATGGAGCAAATTGATTTTACCTGTCATCCTTTATAGTTATTTATTTATTTTAATTAATTTTATATTTTAAAAAAATATGATACTTCAAATATATCTTAACGAGTCCAATAGACACCCATTAAATAGACCCTTGATTTTTAAGTTAAGGGAAACTTTTTTTTTAAAGCACAATTAAGACCTCAATGTTTCCATCCTATTTGTTTCTCTAATTTTTTTCGAGTCATATGATATACACCGTTTTTAATTCCCTTTGATTGCAGGTCAATTCTATAATTTCACCGGCCAATCTCCCTCCCCCCTCCCCCCCCCCCCCCCCCCTCCCGGCGTACATGATAAAATAAAATGGTCTTTTCAATTAATTCTTCTCCAATAAGCATTTGGTTGAGACTATGTTGATTGTTAATATGGGGGGTGCCAAGTGCCTATTTTCTAAAGTTGAAGGGGGCAAAGTGAACAAACCTCCCAACTTTCAAGGGAGCAAAGTGCATTTAACCATAAGAAGAAATAAAAGATGAAAGAAAAAGTGTAATAGCAGTGCATCCAGGCCACAACTAGGGATGCAAATGAGTCGAGCTCGAGTTAATTTTGTGAAGCTCGAGCTCGACGAGCTCAAAATATCAAGCTCAAGTTCGAGCTTAAAAAAAAAAATTTATTATTATTTTATTTTTAATAAATAAAAAAAAATGTTAAAAAAATGAATAAAACTATTTTTTTTAACAAATAATAAAATATTAGAAATATATATGTAATTTTACTATTAAAATAAAAAATAAAAAATATATATATAATTGAGCTCGTGAGCCGCTCGCGAGCCAACGAGCTTAATGTTTTTGAGTTCGAGATCGACTTAATTAGCTCAAACTCGATTCGAACTCGATATTGACGAGCTCGATTCGAGCTCGTACTTGCGATTCGATTCGCGAAACACCCCTAGCCACAACTAATTACTCTACTAATCCCCCACAATCTCACTCACACACACACACACAAACACACACTACAAAAAGCCAATTTACGCGTCTGTGTGGTTTCAACTTTATGCCGAGACAAAAAACCAAAAAGCGAAACGCAGCTCAAATCCAGTGGTCTCGATGACGCCCACAATTTAACGTAAATATACGTATAAATATATATGTACATAAAACGCCACACTGGTCGCAGTGTCACGCACTAAAACACCACCACAAACACACACTACTGCTCCAACTCTACTCCAGTTCTACTGCTGCTGCGTCGTTCTGGATGTTAGTAGTCGTGAGAGAAGAGGAATGGGAATGCGGGAATCTTAGTTAGGGGTTTTTGGATTGGGAATTTCTGGATCTTGCTGCTGAATTTTTCCCCATTTTGCAGATCTAGGGTTTTTTAATTTAATTTTGTTTTGTTTTTCTCTGAACTCGATTTTGGGATTGGATTCTTTCAATCCCGATAGCAATGGCTACTCCGTTTCACTTGCCCGTCACTGCTGCTCAGGTATTTTACTAGGAAATCTCCACTTCCACCTCCACTGTGTGTGGAAAACAGTATATTGCTGGGATTTTCTGAATCCGTGTATGCTTTGCATGTCAAGGTTCAGCTGGCTTGGCTTCACGGAAAAGTGTGTGCGTGAGTGTGTGAGAGAGAAGGTTTAGATGTGAATGTTGGACTGTTGGGATATATTGGATTTTGGGTTGCTTTATTTAATGAGCATTGTACAATACAACATGCATTTGGTACCAGTTAGGGTTGCTCGGAGGACTCTTTTGATGTGTGTTTTGGGTATAAGGTAGAAAGTTTTTGTAATCAATCTACAGAGTTGTGTGAATCAGGGGATTTATAGATGGAGGTCTATCTTGTTTCTATGTGTATTGTACAATATTACGTGCAATTGGCACAGCATCTTATTGACTCTGGTGTTTGTGGATGTGTTTTCGTGTCTTTCGAGAAAAAAAAAATACAAAATGCTTGTTAGTACTCTGAACGGATAGGGGGTTGTATAGTCCGGTGTTTTCAGTTCATTTTTTGTTGGACTTGTTTGATTTTTTGGATTGAAAATTGTCTATGAAGGGAAGGGGGCAGGGGTGGGGGGTTGGGAATAATATACTGGTAACAATATTGGCGTCTTCTGGTTGAGACGCTCATCTGGACTGTGTAATTTCTAGAGCACGAATTTGTTATTATCAATCTGCATTTGAAGTTTTAAATCTCTTTTTTAACTATTTTTTGAGTTCTTCATTTGCTTAATTTTTTGGTTGCGATATTTAGGTTGGGACATACTTTGTTGGGCAGTACTATCAGGTCCTACAGCAACAGCCAGAATTTGTTCACCAGTTCTACAGTGATGCTAGCACTGTACTTCGGATTGATGGAAATACCAGGGATACCGCCACATCAATGCTGGTATGCTCTACTCTATTTCGGTCTTGCTAGTGAAGAATATATGAGTAGATCCAAGTCATTTCAGTACATATATGGTGGATTATGGAGAGAAACTATGGTGCTAAGTCTTGCTTGCCATCTGTGTCTCTGAGAAATTGTAATGCTTTATAGAGAGTTGAGAACTGCATTTCTTTGTTCTTGTCAGATTACATCTGATTTTGATGTTCCAACTTTAACTTATGGTTAAGTTTCTTTTTTTTTGGAATTAATTTATGGTTAAGTTGCTGGTGAAGTGGAGTTATATTGCATCTTGCAGTGCTTGTCGAATCTTGGTTGGCATATTGTCTGTACTTTACTTCCACTTACTTCAGTGCAGTTGATATTAATGCATGTGACATCATGATATATATATAGATAATCAATTGCTGTTGTTGCATATGTTGTAGAAAGTTCGTCTTCCATCATGAACATCTAGGACAAGCTTCGCATAGTAATCATATGTTTTCCCATGCCTTCTTGCTCCCTAAGCGCTTGTTATATACAGGGATGTTATTTAGCACGTATCTAAATCCATTCGTATTTGTGTTGTTCTACTTGGTCTCCTGATTGTTCCCTTTCAGGAACTTGCTCAAATTTAAATTCCAAATGTTTTCACATAATGTTACCTGTGTCATTTTGCAGCATATCCACACGCTTATTATGTCACTCAATTATACTGCTATAGAAATTAAGACAGCTCATTCCTTGGAGTCTTGGAACGGTGGAGTTTTGGTGATGGTTTCAGGTTCCGTGCATGTAAAAGATTTCAAGGGAAGGAGAAAGTTTGTGCAAACCTTTTTCCTTGCTCCTCAGGAAAAAGGTTACTTTGTTCTTAATGATATATTTCATTTTGTTGATGATGAAAACCATGTCCAGCATTCAGTGGCCTATTTGCCACAGAGCAATCTTGACTCCAAGCTAAATGCACCAACTGGTATTCGAGAACAAGGTATAATGATTTGGGCTGATTCTTTTCTAAAATATTTCAAGTAGAATCTAGAAGATAAATCCATTATTTTTTCATAAACGTCTAGAAGATAAATCCTATTATTTCTTCACACACCTTTATAAATTAAAAACATTAGGCTTTTGCTAGCTTTGTTGTTACCTACATTCAACAGAATTTGTTTAATATGTGTTATTCAGCATAAGAGCTGCACAAAGGTTGTCCAACTTGGTTGAGTCTTATCCATCAATTATGATGCTTAAATGGAATTGCTGCTTTCAGTTATGCCAAATCAGATGCAATCTGGTGTCAAGTGTAATGAACATAAGGTTTTTTTTTTTCTTTTTTGACCTGAATCATGGCTTCTGCAGTACCCAACTATGTGCTGGGTGGAGACATTCAGGGAAGGGAATTTGTTGCTGCTTCAACAATCGAAGAAAACGGTCCTGTTGATAGCTATAATTTTCCGGATGAAAGGTTGAAAAATGTCCCTGAAGCTGACAACATTCTGGAAGACAATTTTGCTGTACAATCAAATGGTTCACTTCAGAGTGCAATGAATTCGGTGCAAGACCATTTATCTATTGCTGTCGACGAGCCAGTTGGGGAGCCTCAGAAGCACACCTATGCTTCTATTGTATGCAACTATATTTATCTTTTTGTGTTACAAGTTGTTTAACATTTTTAATACTTTAATCACTTACATTATTTGCTTCAACTTTTCGGAGTTACAGGTTGCAAAAGGACAAACTGCTCAAGCTATTCCTCCTCAGTCTGCCTTTAACAAGAATGCACCCGCATCTACGGATTGGCACCATGTATCTGACCCCCCTAGTCAGCTGCCTATTGAATCATCAAATAGTGTTGAAAGGACTGGAATGGATCATGTGGAAGAAGCCTCGGGTGCTGAAGATGAAGGTGACTGTTACTTCACTAAAAACTTCAGTTCTTTGTATGGGTTGGTGTCTGTATCTGGAGTACTTGTTGGAAATATGTGTTAGTAGTTGAATTTATCAATCACTCATTCCAAAAGACTTTTTCCATTTTAAGAATTTCTCTATTGTCTGCAGTTGAAGTGAAATCAGTATATGTTAGAAATGTACCAACTACTATGGGTCCTTCTGAAATTGAGGAGGAATTTAAGAAATTTGGCAGACTTAAGCCTGATGGTGTGGCCATCAGAACGCGGAAGGTTTGTACTTTTCACTTGTCCTAATTTACATCATGACGCCTTGTGTAGACTGCAGCAAAACTGACCTTCAAAATTATGCATAACTACTGTCCAGGATATTGATATCTGCTATGCATTTGTCGAATTCGAAGATATTGCTGGTGTCCAGAATGCAATTAAGGTCTGTATTTGTTCAAAAATTTTGAATTACAAGTATTGTAATGCAGAAGTTTGATGCACAGTTATAGAGCTTTTTAATCAAGTACCTAATGCATTTTTTTTTGGGAGGAGGGGGGGGGGTTGTTTTAATAGTTCATTCCAGTATTATATCATCTCTCTCTCTCTCTCTCTCTCTCTCTCTCTCTATATATATATATATATATATAGCTATGTATATTATCAGAGGAGCTTTGTTAAAGAAATTCTCTAGTTTCTTTCTGCTTCTGGTGAACAAAATAATGGAATTCTCTAGTTGTGTTTAAAGTTAAAATGTCGTGTAACAGTTCTTTTGATTAGACTTTTTATTCATCTTCTGTTACTTCGATGATTTTCTTTTTAAAGTTTTTTCATCTGGATTTTAATTTGCATTATGATTGTTTGGCACATCATTGAATTTGCCTGTAATCTAGGCATTTTATGCTGCTGATTTCTTTGCAGGCATCTACGGTGCAGATAGCTGGGCACCAACTATACATTGAAGGCCGGAGACCGAACAGAGGCATCCCTATTCGAGGAAGTATGTACCTGGATTTTCTTTTCACTAAAAAAAAAAAAGAGGTTTCTAGATTTTTTCTCAGATTTTGTTACTGCAACACAAACAACATCATCATAATAAACTTTTCTCTATCATAACACTCCCATGCCCCTGGAATGTTCATATCTGATGCATCTATGCGTCAAAGTCAGTTTTGGCGATCCTGCTCATGCAAGTATCTTCATTACGAGGAACTTATATAGGCTTGAACCTTTTTCCCTCTTAGTTTTAAGGAGTTGAGTCTGGAGAATTATAGGGTGTCAAACCAACCTACACGAAATCCATCCTTGTGTATTTGCTGTGCCTAACAATCAGCGTGCAGTTGATTTTAAAGTTATCTGTGTTTTCAGGTGGCATACTTGTTGCCAAGGCTGTTGTAAAAATTATATGATGCGACAATAATTTTTGTGTTTCATCCATGTTATTATGGTTTTGGCAGTCAAAACGTTTATGGCACGACAGATTTTCTCTTGCTTTTAGTGAATTTACTGGACTAATCTTTTATGTGTAAATTGTTGTGTTTTAGGAGGAAGGGGTAGGGGCAGGATTAGCTACCAGATGGATGGAGCAAGGGGACGCTTTGGTGGTCGTGGTTTTGGTCGGGGTAACAGCCAAGACGGAAATGACCGAGACTACATTAGACCAAGGGCAAATGGCTTCTACCGACAAGGTCCTCGTCAAGAAAGAGTATTTTCCAGCAGCCACCAGGGATTAAGAAACGGGCAGAGCTCTTCGGAATAAATACAAGATTTTATTTCAAAGGGTGAAAAGTTTTGAGCCTATTTGAATTTGCTATTTCACCTTTCATAGCTCCCGAGATTAAGTATATTTATACTAGTGTTTCCAATTAGATGCATTAAAAAGAATCATGCCAATATGTTCTTTTGGGGCAGTTTATCAAATGAATATCCGTCTTGATACAAGCACACTGACGCAGTCATTACTTAGTGCGTAGATTTTACGGGGCGATGCTTTGTTGATATCTCTTCAGTTTTTCTGGTGCAGTTTTTAATCTCGACTTTCCCTCCGATGCTCCGGAGCCCTGCTGCTATACGCAATCGTGGCATCGTTTCCGTATACAGATGTACATTGACGGTGCTAGTTATTAAAATGGTTTGAGTGCATTTTGTGCATGAATTATTCTCCATGATAATGGCTAGAACTTGCCCAGTTACGCGGTAGAAGATGAACAAACTACCATGAAGATGTAAATTCAATAAAGAATGCTATACTGGACCTCAGCGTAGATAAACATTCAACAAGAAACACAGGCAAGTGGTAAATCGATAGCCGATCAGGGCTAGAGAAAGTGCAGAGTTATATCTAATGTGCAAGGACCACAAACGGTGAGGAGGCACTTGAACTCTAGACTAGATCCGAGGAGCAATTAGAGAATCAAATTTGATCAAGAGTAGCCGGTTGTTTCAGTACCCAGGTGCCTAGATTCAAGGCATTACATAGGATTTAAAAGATTGGAGCCCTTTTTCCCTGTCCAGCACCAACAATCGAACGGAAAGAAAGTTGTGCAACGGCTGAACAACAGTTTTCACAATTAGAAAGAAAACGTTTTTTTATAATCAACTATTTTGTGGCTACAGAAAGGTAAGACGAATTCATGTCTACAGTAACCTTGCCATTATAATGGAACCTGTGCCATTCTTATTATTTTTCACCTTTAAAAGTTGACCAACCACACTCGTTAGAGAGATTTCATGCGTTGCAAAAGGTCAGAATCTAAGTTTGGATAACTCCAAAAGAACCACTTTTTTTTTTTTTTTTTTAAAAACAAAGAATCAATAGTGATTTCTCACTTACCCCTTGATGACTCGAATTCATACCCTATGAGTTACAGACAAAGGATCTTACCAACCACTTGTTAAACTGTTTCAGCATTAAAACCATAAAAGTCTTCAGAAAAAACAGTTAGTAGGAACAAGGAAAAAAAGGCATCCTGCCGCCTTGAGATTCCTCTCGCTTGTTGGTTATATTCGCCATAAACAGTTCGTATGCAAGAACTTAATTAATGGAAGCCTTTGGGCATATAAATTCGCATAGAGGAATCAACAAAAACCCCCCGTACTAAAAAAAAAAAAAAAAAAAAAAAAACAGAGAGAGTTTGTTCGATTGGCTTATTCAAATTACTATACAAGGATAAAGGAAATTAGCTTGATTTATCTAATATTCTGATATATTCTGAAAATATATCCTGAATGCCTACGGTACTCTTATAGTTATTATGGCCAAAATGTTTGCACCTTTTTCCCGAGTACAAATGAGAAAAAGCCAAATAGCAGAAAAGCAATTCCAAAAATGTTATATACATCAAAAGCAAGGAGAAGATAGGTGAAATGGAATTAGCTTGTAAAATTATCCATTGCTCTATTTTTCAGTGCCTTCCTGCAAGGCATATTCTACATTTACTCCAAGACTATTCCGTTAACTCTTTTCTAATGATATGTTTCTGCGCCTGACTTAACCTTTTACAGGAAAGGAAGACTGTTCATGTTGAAAACTTCCAACTTATTAGATCACAAACCTTCATGTCGCGATGCGATTTTATTCTAAGACCATTCGCATTCCATGCAAGCCATTCCGTGTAGTACATCAGCTCAAGTGAGTAGCATCTCTTTGTGGTACATTTATTTTCTCTTTTCTGTTAAGATGCAGATGACTACAAAAGCACCATTAGTGAAACAGGGTCGACTTTTCGAGAATTAGTTAGGACTCAAAACTCAGGTAATCAGGCAGCAACTTGTTTAAGGTTTCAAGCATTTGCAGTAGTACCTGTTCCATGGGGTACTGCCACATGGTCGTTCTCCCGCAACCCCAAATCCTCCTCTTCATCCTCTTCTGTTTCCCAGAGAAAACTGGCATATGCTGCAAGCACATCGCTGCAAACAAGAAAACAAACAGTAGATTTAGGCACCAAAAACATCACACAAAAGAAGCCGCATCTTCAGGAGGGAAAACAAGAAACCCCAATATCCTTCTGATAATCACATGCATTTTCTACTAGTGTTCCTGACAAAATGGCCTAACATTTGCAGTACTTGTAGACTGGAATCATCCTTACCTGTTCTGTGGTGCAGCTTGAACTGCTTGCTTGAAGAAGGGTAATGCTTCATGTCTGTCTTGACGAAGTTCCCATATTACCTTAGCATACTGTAATGTTATTTCTCCATCACTAGGATCTAAATGCATTGCGCGCAAGTAGTATTCTTCAGCTGCTTGAAGGTCTCCCTGGGTCTGCAAGTGGAAAATATTCTCACAAACAGTGAATTCAATGTTCTCTTAAAGAGAGACAATAAATTAGAATAACAAGGAGTGAATTCATGTGACCCCAGAGACAACTAGGTGTAAATGATACAGAAAACAGAAAGCCTGAGTTCTTTAACATTGCAGGCAAATGCACGATAGACCACGCAAAAGCCTGAAGACCTCTGGTCTAGAGGTTGGTTTCTCTCCCTCTAGGCCCCCTTGGCCCAGTTCTAATATAGGTTACATAGATGTTGCTGATTGACTGGAAAATAATCACATCCAATATACACCTATGTCAAGATGCTACTGCAAGGTACTAGGTTATCAAATGATTTAATTTTTTCGATCACAATTAGAAATTAAAAGATAATGTGAAAACTTGAATAATCAAGTAAATTGCTGAAATTTGATGACGATCAAATTTAGGTCTAAAGGCCTATAAATTAGTGTTTTGGAGGAAAGACAGTAACATGGACCTGTGTTATGCTTAATCAACTGTACAGTATCTAGATCAGTTACAAGAAAAAAGAAAAAAAAAAGAAAAGAAAGGAAATATAGGTACAACCTCACAAAGGTACTGTGCATAATTCCTCAGAAACAAAGGGTTGGAAGGGTTCTCTTCAATCATCCTCCTATAGTACTCTTCGACGTTAATACTGTCACTGAAGTCTACTTTCATACAATCAGCATACCCCATGGTACCGCCAAAACCAGCCATGTCAATTCCAAGCCCTGTTGCAAGATGTAATGGGGGGCTAGCTGGTCTTTGGTCTTCAGCAAATTCTGAGTGACATTGATCCATTTGACCACCAAATTCTTCAACCTAACAAATCCCAACGATTATAAATTTACGCCAAAGACACAAACGAGCATTTTGAAGGACAAAATTATTGTACAAACATAAAAACCTGTCTCTGCTCATTTGATGAGCTGCTTTCCACTTCATCTTCATCTTCATCTAATTCCCACAGGAAACTGGCATATGCTGCCAGCACATGGCTGCAAAAGGAAAAACAAAGATCAGCAATCAAGCACATGAATGAGCTGATTTAGATATGGAGACAGAGAATTGCACGGAGTAATTGGTGGTCATATGGATAATACAACCAGTTAGACAAAACCTTTAGCTCAGTAACTAAAGCATGCTTTTATCATCTAGACAGTGAGAATGCTAGAGAAGCTGAATTATCTGAAAGTTTACGATGAGTGTCTAGTCTAGTTTTCAGCTACTAAAAAATCCTGTTCTTGCACGTAAGAATGAGACAGAAAATCCCCCCATACAAACATGCACTCTGCTCTGAGGAGGGCAAAATTGGATATCCTCGCACTACTGATGCCTTGTTTAAGCATGTACCTATCTTCAGGAGCTGCACAAGCTGCCTTTTTAAAGTACTTTAAGGCTTTGTCTTTGTCATTATGGAGCTCCCACACCAGTTTAGCATACTGAAGCATGATTTCCCCATCTTTAGGATCGGCAAGTGTAGCATGAAAGTAACATTCCTCAGCTCCAGAAAGTTCCCCCTTGGACTGTTAGGCAATACCATCAATCACATTCAGCATCAACAAGATATAAGAATGAAAAAAAAAAAGCTGTAGTACGAAATTCTTGTGATATTTTTTAATTTCCCTCACCCATTTCCTTTGGACTAATAGCTTCGTTGGTGTTGCAATGGGAAAGAGGAGGGGCAACAGGAGGTGAGACCAACAGCCTAAAATACAATCTTAATTCTGGAAATGTGTGAATCCAGCTAATTAGGGAAAACATGTAGGTTTATCAGGGCAAGCCTATAGCTCAAATGCTACATACATTCTGTGGTTGGTGGAAGTCCACTGAGAATAAACATAATCCAGCTTCATCCCTCAGACTGCATGCTTCTAAATACTTATATATTGTGCTGAACTTTGATGCATTCTAAATTTTAACAGATTCTAATTCCAGAAACTGACATAATTATTTCTCAATGGCGAGCAATATGCATTTCAATTTAGGCAACTGTATAGGTTCATTGACGCTAATCACATTCTCCTATCAGATCCTGATATGACGGTACACAGGGCTCCTTTGCTTGAAGCTGCACTGCATCAAATGTGAATAGGTTGTTCAGTTGGAAAATCTGGAGGAGAAGTAGAAGGAAGAGTTGAGAAAATTTGTGGGAAAAAAGAAAAAGTAGTCGAACAGAAAGAAATGGCTGATTTTAAGATATGACTTTCCTTATATTTCTGTAATCATATATTCCTATAATTTAAAAAAAAAAAGTGATTTCCAATAAAAGTATCAAATTTGTGTAAATAAAATAAACCCCTGCTCAAATCCAACCAACTTCAAGTTGAATCCAACCTCCTTGAATATGGTATGCTAGGCTAATATTCTCTAAATGTTTCTAGGCAGAACAAATGGCTATTAAGACTTGCACCCTTTACAAACTTGCTCACAAACTAAAGAAGCACAGAAGCATCCAAACTGTAGCCCTGCACCACAATAATTTGGAGAATGCAGTATAATCCCCAAAGGACCAAAAAGAAGAGAACATAGTATTATCAACGCGCACGCCGGGGGGCCATCATTTCAGGAACTCGAAGCAAGCTCGCGGATTCATTGGGCCTACTAATATAGAAATATCTGAAACACTGTCCTTTTTGGAAACAGAAATTAATTTGTGTGGGGCTTAGTTAGAAGAGGACTAGAAATTAGTTATATCTGCTTCCTGATAATTGCTTTTAGAGTGTGTATTGTTATCACTGCGAGCAGAGTCCACCTCACCTAACTCTTTTCAGAAATTAACGACAATGAACAATTGAAGAAGCTGAGAACAAGTAGATCACGAACAAAACTAGCTAGAAGAGCACTAACCTTAAGAAATTGAGCATAGTTCCTCAAGAACAAAGGGTTGGAAGGATCCTCTTTGATCATCCTCTTGTAATGCTCCTCGACATCACCATTCTCATCAAATCTTGGTGATCCAGAGTCCAGAGTACCACCATCAACACCATCATCATTACCTCCACGTCCTCCAGCAAGAGGCCACGGACTACTAATAGCTTCACCTTCAATCCCCAAATCTTTAAACTCACCCAGTGTCTCTTCCTTTCCTTCTTCCTCATCTGCATCTTCCTCAATCGAGGCCATTGCATTCTTTCCAAAGCTGAATTTAGGACTTCCCAAATCCGCAATCCCATCTCTCGCTGCCAACATTTTTGCCGCCAAATCCTCATTTCCAATCACTTCTTCCTCCCCATCGTCCTTATTATATATACAAAAAGACGGTTCTGTGTGCAACATTAGACTGTGCTGCTCACTTGAACACCCGTCGCTCGACATTCTTGAAAAGAACAATTCTTCAAGTTCATGTGAATTTGAGGCCAACCCTTCTAAACTACTGTCAGATAGAGCTCTGCTAAAGACTTTTCGCCCAGATTTTAATTTGAATTCAGACAAACTTGAAATATTGGGTGAAGTTGAGTTGCAAGAAACTGAGCTCAAGATGGATGAGAGTTTTGCTGTTAGGTGACCAAGACCATCACGGTCTATCTTAGTATTGTTTCTTATGTTAAATTCTCTATTGGAGATATCTGAGAAGAGGGTCCAAGTCTGCCTAACAGGAGCCCATGAGGTTCTTAATAGCATCTGTGAATCTTTGATCAATATTATACACTTCTTGCTTGAGGCTGTGCCAGATGTGATCTGTCATCAGAAATGGGACCCAAGAATTACAATAAATTAATTAATGAAAAAAGAATTGATTTAATTGATTAAATCTCAACAAATTGAAACTAAGAGAAAATGCATTAAGAAATCCGCGTGGGAAGGATTAAGATAGTAGGTGAAAAGTCGACATCTTCATCAATCTTGAAACTCAAGTGTACATGGTAAGAGATAGCAACAGCTTGGAAAATTGCAAGATGCACGTGATTTTCTTCAACAAAAAACTAGGAAAGCAATAACACCGCCTATGCACGTGAATAGAAATCTAAGCTCTATCCCTGTTGAATTTCTACGAAAAGCTTCATCCTTTATTTATAAAAGAAAACGACATGGTAATATAGTACTTATCATCTTTCATGTTCTTGTTCTGAAACAGAAGACTTTGCCATTAAATTGAAAAGACAAAGAACGGAACCTTTTGACTCTGTTAATTAATAATATATGCATGCAAGAGTCAATTAGACAATTATATTACTAACTAGTACTAATGACATAAACCTATGACTAGCTACAGAGATAGAAATCCCTGAAATTCAACAAAAAGATGCACATACCTTCGATCAATCAAGAGCTGTAACTTTAGGCTTGCTTACTCATTATCGAATTAATAGTAGTGCAATATGATATTTTTGGAACTTGGGAATTTTGGAGGATGAAGAAATAGCAAGGCTGCAGCAACATCAATCAATTGGCGTGGAGTTTAGACTTCAAATCATTTCCCAGATGAAAGTTTACTAGGACGAGATCATAAGGTTTAAGAGAGGGGAAGTCCTCTTTGTTACATGCTTATTCCTGCCTTGGAAAATGAGAAATCTTGCGTGGGATTGGCCACGTACATAACAGATAGAAACGTGTCACGATCTTGAGCACCTTTGTTGGCCAATAAGCCACTCTCTATTGTTCAGGCTCCCACAGCCAAAAGAATTGAATCTTTTTGTTCCTTTTCTTGTTGGGGGAAATGTTTTGTTCTAATCATATTGGTCATGCTAATTTCCATCAATTCAGGTTTGTAGTGTAAAGGGCTCCGTATTCAAGAATATTGAGCATTCAATGGATAATCATCAAAAAAAAAATTGATGAATTGATGAACATATAAATGCGTTAATGTTTCTTCATGAATTAGAAATCTTAGGAACATTATTTAATTAGTCTTTCTTTGAGGGTCAAATAGCCTTTTGAAAATGGTAATCAAAGACCAGTTAGGAGATTGAATTCAAGTGTGAAAAATCGAAAGATGGATGGGGCAGATTGTTTGAATTAAAAAGTTGGAGGGGCTTTATGGAATTAACCCTCCTCATTTTTCTTTCCTCAATGTTGTTTCCCATCATTTTTAATCAAGATAAAAGCATATCATAGACTTTGTTGAAGTGAATACAAAGAAATATCCTCATGCATGCATGCAGGTGCTTTTAAGTTGTGAACCAGGGATAAGGTTTGAAGATGAAACAATAAATATGCTTAATTTAGGTTCAAAAAGAAACCTTGTAACTAAACTAACTAAGAAATTTTGAGCATTCCCATCATTTTTAATTTTGAGAGTTTAAATTTTAAATAAATTGACCAACTTGATTTGTGATTAATTAGCTGACCAAGCATTCCTAGACATGACTATATATATGATGTATAGTTTTTTGTTTCTAGCGGTCTATTAAGAATCTAGTCAATAAAATCCCTTAAAAAAGATAAAAAAAAAATAGTTACCAGTAGAATTATCAACAATAAAAGAATTAATCTTAGCTAATTAAACCTTAATTAATCATAGCTATGTGTCATGACAATAAACCGAAGTCGAAGTCAAATGTAAAAGTAATTACGTTTGATTGTTAACCATTATCCTTAAATTGATCATTGCTACTGTATGAAAATGCCAAAAATTAGGAGATGTATATAACATATTTAAGGGATGACAAAATCCGGCAGTTGATGATGAGAACATTGGTCAAAAAGAGAGATTGAGTTCTCCTCCTTCGTATGCGCTGGTTTGAATGTTCTCTTGGGAGGCCATCCTCTCCTTCCCCACTCCGCCCGGTACCTCCTTCGCATTCATGCCTGCCTCTCCCTCGTCGTCCCATTATCGGACGGCGAGTGGAATCTGTTCTCCTTGCCTCCTCCTTTTCGTTTCCTTCTTCTTCTTCCTCGTCTTAGACCAAAGATTCGTTGTACCGTAATACATCATCATCGTCCTCTTTGAAAAGACAACCTCAAATTAATTTGCGTCCTAGCTTTTTGGATAATCAATCATGGCACGTAACCTGAAAGCCTTCCAACTTTTGGAAATCAACGTCATTTCAGCCCAAGATTTGGAGCCTGTCTCCAAGAAAATGAAAACCTATGCGACTGCATGGGTGAATAGCTCCCGAAAACTCTCTAGCCGTGTGGATTCTGGTGGCCATGTTAACCCTACTTGGAATGACAAATTTGTTTTCAGGGTTGATGAAGATTTTCTTCGACAAGATACCTCTGCCGTCCAAATTGAAATCCATGCCGTCCATTGGTTCAAAGACACCCTCGTTGGCACCGTTCGCGTTCTCGTCGGAAACCTCATTCCCTCTCTCCTCCGATCACGCCACCACAACCATATTGGCATGCGATTCGTTGCCCTTCAGGTACATTTTCTTTCTCAGCATTATTGATATGAATATAATCACCCTTTCCATTTTAGGATTAAAGGGTTCGTTAGATCTTCTTCTTCTTTTTTTTTAACAATTTCCATGTTTATATGCATCTAGATCAGGCATCCATGCAACTCGTCTCATATTTCCTGTCACGAGAAATTATGATTGTTACACTTGACCCAAGTTTAATCATTATAAACATACAAACCTACTGGTCGTCTTTTTTGTTATTGAAAATGATTGATTGCCAATGGGAAAATGAATGATATCGTTCTAGAGGATAACTTGTGATGCTGGAAGTTATTGCATGCCTTGATCAGGTACGCCGTCCATCAGGACGTCCACAGGGAATACTGAACATTGGCGTGACATTACTCGATAGCTCTATGCGTAGCATGCCTTTGTATACACAATTAAGCGCTTCAGCCGTTGGTTATCGTGATCTAATGGGGGAGGATGATTCACATCTTCAAAACAACCACACCAAGATCGAAAATCAGAATCCAAACATCAACAACAACAACAACAATAATACCACCAATGCACCGAATGTGAAGCCAATTCTGCGCCGTACAAAAAGTGAACGCAGCGAGCGTGTGACATTTGATAAAACATCTCCAAATGGCTCTGTAGTGGCAATCCCACTTCAGAAGAAGGGAGCTCTTGAAAAGGATGATTCCATTATCAGCATTTCTAATGAACCATTTAAGGGATTTCCAAAGAAAGGGAAGGCAAGTTCGGTGATCAGCGGTGCAGAGCTCAGGGAGAAGCCTAAAAGTAGAGGGAAAAGAGGTGGCAAGTCTGGTTCGGTGCTTAGTGATTCCGTTGTTAGCAAAGAGTCTTCCTATGTTAGGCCCAAAGATCGGCAGCCTGTTGTCAAGGCCCCTGATTTAAAACCAGCTGTTAAAACCAAAGGGGCCAATCCCAAGCCTGGGTCTGACATTGGAAGTGAGCCACCAACAAACAAGGCTGTTGATGATAAATATGTCACGATCTCTAAAGCAATTCCTCCACTGAAAGAGCCACCAAAAATGGCTATTGGAAAGCCCGTTCCTAAATTGAATGCATACGAGTATGGTGGGCCGAAAGCAAATGGGAAGTATGTGTTTGGGGCCCCAATGAAGGCTAACTCTCTTTGGTCGGACTCCGAAGTGGGGCCCTCGCCGTCCGAGGTGGCTGCAGCAATGGCCGAGAAGAAGTACCCGTTGGACGAGGAGCGGAGCTCGGTGTTGGATGGATGGAGCTTGGATGAAAGCGTCGAAGGACTTAGGTCGAAGCTCGAGAGGTGGCGAACGGAGCTCCCGCCGCTGTATGATCGCGGTTACGCGTCGAGCAGCTTCCGGTCGACGGGGCACCATAAGAGAAGGCACACAGATGGTGGCACTGGGATGTTCTCATGCTTTGGTAATATTTATGGTTATGAATGCCAATGCATTTGTGGTAAGCCTCCAGGAAAAAAAACCATGAGCGCCAGGTATCAAAGCCCATCAGTTGGCAGTCGATCTTTTTTCTGACGGCCCAACACCACAAACAGAAACCTTCTGTTTTGTCTATCTCTATGTGGGCCGCTTGTGATCAAGACGTTTCAAAAAAAAATAAAAATGGGGTGTCCAAAATTTAACCTATAGGAAATTTTGGAGGTCATGGCACAATCAGGTATGTTGGGGCAGGTGGTGGACTTGAAAAGGGATTGTTGTTGCTGTTAGGCCAATCTTCTCATCTTGTTTCTTTTTCCATTTTTTTTTTTTTTGTTTCCTTTGGGGTTGTATTGATATATGTATACGAAGAATATTCATCTGCATTTCCTTCTTGTTTCATTGTGGATTTCAAATTCAGTATTGGTCTATTGTTGAATACCTATTTAACTTCATCAAGACTTTTAGTTAGATGCTAACCTTTTTGTTAGGTGAAGTAGTTAAGGATGTGGTACTTCAATTCATTTGTCTGCGTTTCTGCTTGATGTCCAAATCATTCTGCAGTGGCTGCTTAATTAGGTACTGCCTGGAGGTTGGTCCAAATGGCAAATATGCAATTCAATTCGAGTTAGCTGCTTTTGAAATTTGACAGAATGCCCTCTTATAATATTGTGCAGAGATGGTTAATTAGCACCAAGCCACCAAATAATTTTTACCAGTTATTGCTACACAGATTGCAGCCATCTATTCTATTAAAGCGCCGTTACCTTCCCCAAAGAGGTTTATGTGAAAATTAAAGAACTTTTATTGGAAAAGAAGAGAGGAAAATAAAGAACAAAATTTGCCTTATTAATTTTATTCGTTGTCTTAAAATCTTAATACCATGTTACTGCCAGTTTGGATGCATTTTTTGAGTACTTTTGTAGAAAAACAATGTTTGGATAGTGCTTTTATCTCAAATAATATTTCCCTTTCATCATAAACACATTTCCCAATCCACCTTTTTATATTTTCCATCATCTTTTTATCTCACCTACATCACATCACAAAAAATTCTACAGTAATTATTCCAAACAATATTTCAAATAATACACTATCCAAACAAACCAGAATTCCAAACCCAATGTTGTATTACCTTTTTGAATTAATTTTCTATACACTGACAGAGTGTATACACTTTCACTAGTGGATGAATAACACATAATTCGATTGAATTTGAAACCAAAATTTTGCATATGTATCGTGCATCCAATCATGATAGTGTATATATTGTCGGTGTATATTAGATTTATTCTTACTTTTTTAAGCAGTAATGTATGTGACATGAAAAAAATAGCTGAAAATTCAGTGATATTCCCAGAAAAACTCAAAAATTTGTTCGCACGAAACTAGTAATCCAAACAATTACATGCCTTTGTTTTCCTTTTCTTTTTTCCTAAGTTCATTCCTCTTTGCAATTAATTTATCACCCTCTTAAGTATGTGCTGAAAGTCCATCGTTGCCTAGTCGATAACCAATTTGACGAGATTTTTTTTTATGCGTCGTGATTGAAGATAACCCACAAATTAATTTTGTTTACAGCAAGCCCTCTAAATACAAGAACAAATTTTTTTTTTTTTTTTTTTTTTTTTTTAGGTGTGTCCCGCAGGGAGTGGACCCCGCAGACTATTCACCACCCTAAATACAAGAACAAATGATTGACACTTGATCCTCAAAATATAACATGGATTCTACTTTGTTTGGATTGCATTTTTCTATATTTTTTATAAAAAAAAATTAACGTAACGATTTGATATATATAAAATAAAAAATAATAAAAAAATATAACGATTTAATATATATAAAATAAAAAAATAATTAAAAAATATGTTCGCGGGAGAGATTCCAAAATATATCGTGGAAGAAGTACCAAGCTTCAGTAATTTGTATTCAAACGCAACAGAACTCAATCTTGGACGTTAAATTCCAAATTGAGGCCTTGAGCAGATGAATTTTCACAGGGAGCCAAAAAAGCAACAGTAATGAAACTATAGTAGTGCAGGGAAATGTTGGATAATGATGGAACACCGTCCACGTAAATATGCACCATTGTAAGAGGCTACAAGCGACGCGCGGCGTGGAGACAGAATGATAGCAAGTATCTCTTCACATATTTCGTCTGTCAAATGCATGATGATGATGATGGATAGATCCTCCATTGCAATTCACAGGACCCTGCTGAAAGCCTGACCAAAACAACCATGACTTTGTCTGATTGTGCATTCTTATAGTAGTATTTTAAACATCTGCCTAATATGGGATCAGGGCCTCAACCATCAAGAAAAAGTGAAGAAAGTTTTGCCTGCAATTGTACTCAATTTCTGACAAAGTGAAGTCTGTTATGGTTTTCAGATGATGGATTGTTTTGGAAGAAATGAGTGATCTTGAAGTTTTACCTGTATGATTCATGTTCTTTGATTTGACAAAATTGTAAGTTTATATTCTTTTTTTTTTTTTACTAAATACAATAGATCTATACTTATTCTATGTTATGGGTAGGAGAGATCTGAAAAGACTCAAGAAAAAATCGGTGAGGACTGAACTATCACCGGTCAAGACAGATGCAACCACTTAAAATGACAAGTCACATATAATGGCAAATAGTGGAAGGCAAAGTTTGAACCACGTATAGTGACAAAATTGTAAGTTTAGTGGCGAGATAACTAATGTGGTGTACAAACACGAAATATTGAGGATGTTAGGGACAAAGTTTAAATTGTGTGAATACTTTGGGGCAAAAAAAAATGAAGATAACATTTGGTTCAATATTTATAAGGGGTATGATTCTAAATAACTTGTGAACCTTGTGTAGAATATTTGAATTCATTCTTCAGACCTATTATTATGGAAGAAAGCAGAATACAGTGGTGAAAAAAAAAGTCTACTTTTGCTTTATTATGAGCAAAATTTAAGACTTCAAAATTGCAAATGTAATGCTCAACGAGATATAATAAAAATAAAAAGTTAAAGAAAGTAATAAAATGCCTGTTCTATCAAGAAGTCGAGGGGAAAAAAATCATGATCATGATAGTTTTGCTTCAACTTACGCTCTTCTTCGCATTATTTGAATAGATAGCCTTTCTCATTAGTCTTAGTTAATTTTTCACTTAAATATAACAAAAAAAGGTTTACTTTTATTAAGTATGTTATAATATAGTATTCGATTTAGTACTATTGCTTTCAAGGCTAATATAAAAGTAGAATTTACATACACATAATCAACTCGTCTTGCAAGTGGATTTCATGAATAGATCGCATGAATATATCTTCCATTAGTAACACAGAATTACAAAATTGCTCAATACATGGGGAAAAAATCCAAATCAATAGAGTACTCAATTACGCCTGAATAAATTGAGGGTAATTTTCACATAAATCTAGGGATTATTGCAAGATTCATCTTAAATAAATTAATGAAAAATCCTCAATTAGCTCAAACACATAAATACTTCTACTTGAATAGAGTTAAAAAATGAACCAACTTACTTAATATTCAAATCGAACTTGACTTGACAAGAGTCTGTTTAAGTTTGGTTTGCTAATTAATCCAACCAAATTTGAACAGTGCTTTATGTTCGAAAATATTATTTCAACTTGGACAAATATCTCGTTCAAACTTTGTTAGATAGATAAATAAGTTAAATTAATTAAAATAATCAAATAAATTTAAGCACTAGAATATTCAATTTGATTAAACGCGTAAAATTGTATATAAATCTCCTACTCTCAAATCCTTTTAAAAAAAAAGGAAAAACAGTGGCAAGCTGTATCTCTTTTTTTTTCAAAGACGATAAATCTAATCTATCCTATACTAAGGGGAAGGGGGCAGACCTAAGGAGACTCAGGGATAATCCAAAGGGGACTAAACCACCATCGAACCAAACGGGTGCACAGCACACCCGTCTGAATTTTTTTTTGGAAACAAACCAATTAAATGTGATATTTTGGTGGGAGGCAAGGTTTGATCCTGTGTCAAGCTGTATCGAACTACAAACATGCTACTAATTCATACTATAGGTAGGTCCCACAAAAAGCCCCCGGTGAGCCGCGTACTCTGTCGGTCCACGTGGCAAAAGAAACATGCGGTGTGTCACGTGACTTGGTGCCCCACATTGTCGGCTTGTCGCTCTGATGCGACAACCTTTTACCTTTTAGATCCCACTGTTAGTGTTATGCTCCTACCCTTTTGTATCGCCAATATCTCGTGTTTCGTGCTTCTTCTCGTCCGAGATCTTGACATTTTCTCCATTTTTTTTCCTACAATTCCTTATGATGAAATTATGACCAGTAAGTAATAAACAGATTTAATAAAATAGTGGGTTTAATCGTTAAAAAAATCTTGACATAGACATAAAGTAAATGGAGCCTTCTAATCTTCAGTTGCTATAAAAAAAAAAACATGTAATATGGTCTATGATCATATGAAGACCAATTTGACAACTAGCATACCAAAAGCATTTGAGATAAATTACTAATTCAACATGGAAGAAAGCAATCAGCCCTCTATGATAAAAAGCCATGCCCTAAAACTCTAGGGACAACAATAATGGAAAGTATAAATGGTATTCAAAAGTAATTAATTAATTTGGAAACATTATTGTACTTGGAATCTCAAAAAATGCAAACCAAGATTAATTACCTTTACGCTTTTTACAAAACAAAATAGATCAAAAGAGAGCAATTAGAAGATGGCTCAAGTGCTAATATTTTCAAAATTAATTTTAAATAGAGAAAATATTTAGAATGTAAAGGATGATGTATATAATTTGTATCTATATAAATATAAATGTAAAGAGGAGGTCTTGGTCTAATAGTTAAAATTGAAATCTCAAAATTTAGAAGCTGCTTGGTTTAAATCCTCTTCTCAACAATTTTTATTTTAAAAAAAATAGTCAATAATGTGTTATTCATAATGCCTATAAAAAGATGCGTGTCTGTCGATATATTTCAAGTGTCATATTTTAACTTCGTTAACACCTTTCCACACTAATAATAATATCGGTTGGGAAAACCCTTAAATATTTTACAAAACATAATGCTGTGGTCCCAATTGGATGCTTATGAATCTAAGCTGGGAATTGCTAAATCTTTTTGTTGGTAGATAAATTCTTTTTCGGTTGTGGATCGCCGTACTTTAGTGGTAGCCCCATCTTCTCTTAAATAAACGTTCGTAGTTAGTTTTCTCTTCAGCTTTTGCACAGGCCCACAGGCCACCGATTGGCAGCTGTTTTAGGTCTCTACTTTCCAGAACAGGGTTTTGTGCTGATTGTCTTCACAATAGTCGACAGCAGAAAGAAAGAAAGAAAGCTAGAGAGCATGGAGAAGCAAAAATGCCAATATTTATGCTTTTTTTCCTTGTAAAAAGACTCAACCTTTAGACTTTGGCCATTGCTTTTTTTTTTTTTTGATGCTAAAGTTTAGAGACACCTAAGCTTAATTAAGATTGTCAAAATCTTTGGTACTGTTGGGATGATGACAACAACAGTTACGATATCAAGGCAAAGTCCGCAAGATTTCTCTTTGTTAATCTTGGTTTAAGGATTTGCCATTTGTCCCTTTCCATTTTTGTGTTCTTTTGTCGGCCATTTAAGAGTTATTAATGTTGTTAGCAAGCAGGTTAATTGCACTCATCTTATGGACCTAACAATTCTTAGGTTAAATGCATTGCACGTTTGCATTATCAAGATGCTTGTTGTCTCGAGGAAGAAAAAATCACTTGATTATTTCAGTGCTTATTCTATCCTTTTGATTCGAGGATGAATCGATCATCAAAAGAAGAATTAGGCCAAAAATTAGGACGCATCATCGGAAAATCAAGCTTCCATTGGCCGTAAAAAAAATTCAATTCATTTCTTAATAATCAATGAAAGTGTCGTTTCCTTTTTCCTTTTCCTCTTCTTTTTTTTGGGGGGGGGGGGGGGTTTGAATGAATTTCTTGTTTGCTACTATATACTTTCTTAAGTGCATGACAGTTAAATAAAGTTTACAAAGTAAAAGACTGAAGTGCTTTACATGACAAATGATACTGTCGGAAAAATATGTTAGTAACACCATAGATGACTTAATTTTTTTTGTTATATTAATGAACACGTTTATGAAGACTTAGGATTCTTAATGAGCAGAGCACCCTCCTTAATCTTGATTATCTTGTCTGCTCCAACTGTATACTTTTTTTGGTCATGCTTTACTTTTGATGAATTTAGAGTATGATCCCATCTTTGGTAAAAACAGATGCAAAAGAAAGAAAGTTGCTTACGCCCTAAAGAAAGGACAACACAGAAACGGAAAATACAGTATTGACTTAATAAAGAGTAATTAATAAAGTGTTTAGAACAATATAATACTCACTCCGTCCCTCTTTTGATAGTCTTATTTTTCTTTTTTATCTGTCCCAAATTGTAGTCCACTTTCCAATTGAAGAATGTAGTTGTATTTTAATTTTTCTAAAATACCCTTATTCAATGTAAGTTGTTGTTACTCGAAACCTAACCCATTTAATGAGAGTTGATTCTTTTTTTACCATCAATTCAAGTTCCCATAAAGCTGTACTCTAATTAATGTGAGGGTATTTTAGGAAAATAGCTACCTAAATCGATCGTTCCAACAAAGTTAACTACTTTTTCTTAAACTGTGTGAAAAAAAAAACCAGGACTATCAAAGTGGGACGGAGGGAGTATTATCTATTGCATTTGACTAGTACTAAAGAGTTTACAAATTTAAATGAATAAAACCATCCCAATTTTGTTTTTCCAAAATAGTTTCTCGGATTGAGACAATTGAGAACCTAATAGTTCATACACATAATTTACATGTGCAAAATTTATTATTATTATTTTTTAATAATTTAAGCTTGTACAAATCAGTTGAATCCATGATCCCAAAGTGTTACTTACTAATCAAGTTGGAAAGAGACATAATTAGTTTGCTAATTATAGCAATCAAGTCTACATGACCTGTATATCAATTTCAACAAGTAAAATTTCTCTCCCAATCTTTAAGTAATTACGAAATCAACATTAACCTACAACCTTGGAAATTATAACAATCTTGGTATGCTGAGTCTATTATACTTGGGAAGCAGTTGTATATGTACCCTTGGAGTCTTGGACAAATTGCTGCATGACAGCTTCATTCATGCATGCATGTTTGTTTTTTTTTTGTCGAGGAAATTCATGTATTGGATTTGGAATAGCTAAGCAATTGTTAATGGCATGGTCTTATAATTATATTTCCACTATTTTTTTGTTATCATAAACATGTTTCATTTAATCATTTTTTAATTTTACGAATCATCTCTTTATTCACATATACATTATATGACAGACAGTACTATACAATTATTTCAAAAGATTTTTTAGATAATATTCTATCCAAACACAATACTACTGTTATTGAAATACACAGTGTCATTAATATATGCTTAATTAAATAAAAAAGAGTTTTGGTCTTCACTTAATTAGCTTCTTTCTTGTTTTGCTTTTTCTTTTCTTTTCCTCTACTCTGTTTGTGGCTGAAACCAAAAATGTTGACTAAACATCATTTTCATGGTAGCTAATTTCAAAAACATGTTCGCAAACTTGCTGACTAACTGAAAATGGCGATAAAATGCAAAGAATTGAAAAAAGAGGTCTGAGAAATTGAGCAAAGGAAAAACAAAAGTAATCAAAAGTTGAAAACTTGAGAAGAAAGAGTGTTCCTTTTAGAGTGCTAGGCGCACTAGCAGACATATGGGTCCCATACACATCACTCTCTCCACCATCAGCACCCACCTCAAGGCCTCAACCTACTTCTCCTTCACTCCCTCTTCCTCCTTTTTTTGGCTCCCAAAACCATTGCACATTCTTCCCTCTACTCTCTTCTGTCAACCCTTTTGGTTTTACTCTCTTGTTCACACCATGGAACAAACTCTAGGCTTACTAGGTGGTGGTTGTGGTGGTGGTGGAAGTGGTGGTGGACCTGGTGGCAGTAGTGGTGGAAGTGGTGGTAGTGGTTTGTCAAATGAAACTGCATCATCAGCTGTGTCCAAAGTGGAGAAAGATTATATGGGCTTGTCTTCAGAGGGTTCATCTTATGAAAATGAAGAGGAAATTGAGTTGGGGTTAGGCCTGAGTCTCAGTAGTGGTGGCGGTACTGGTGGGGTGGGAAAGAATAAAGGGTCATTGTGGGGCGACTATGGGAGGATATTGACTGCCAAAGACTTGCCTAACGGCTTTTCTGGAAGAGCCGGTGGTGTTTCTGGTACAAAAAGAGCTGCTGATTGTGTTAGTCCTGCTGAGAATGTGCCTGCCTCCACTGGAGTCAGGTTAGAATTATGTTCATTTTTTTTCGCATGCAAAAGAGTTTCTTTTACATTTGAAAGCTTTGCTTTCAGTTTGGTGCTCTTGAATTGCAGTATTTTGAGTGTTAATAGACATGACCTTTAGATGTTCTATTTTTTTTCATCTTTTTCTGGATTCTTCTTTTTTCGTTGTTTCATGAGTTCGTTGATTTTTCATGTGTTTGTTATTTCTTGTTTGCATTTTAGTTCCTTGAGTGTTAGGTGTGTGTGATCTTGCGAACTACGGTCTGATTAGCCATTACTCTGTGTGTGTGTGTGGTTTTTTTTTTTTTTTGGGGGGGGGGGGGTTTAGTTTTCCTTGATCAACAATGATTCCTCCATTTGGTTATCTAATGGTATAATCCATTCCTGTAAGGATCATTTCGTTGACAGTGAAACTCATCTGTGTTACTGAATCCCTTATTTTCTTACCTTTTTCCCTATTGTGAAAGAACTTTTAATATCTGAATTTGGAAGATAATGGGGCTTCAGGTAGCATTGTACTTATATGCCATGCTTCTCTTGCAAGATTTAGCTAGATTAAACAGCATAAATGACAGCATTTAAGATTTATAGGTAAGCTTTTTTTTTTTTTTTTGTTTTTTGGTCCTCCCTTTGATGGAAAAGTTTATAGCTTGCGGTTGTTTTGCTTTCTTGAAGCAGTCAGGTAGTTGGATGGCCTCCTATTAGAGCATTCAGAATGAATAGCTTGGTTAACCAATCAAAGAATCCAAATGTTGAAGAAGATAAGGGAGTTGGCGGGAACGAAAAGAAGGAAAATTTGAAGAAGAAAACCAACTATGGAAATCACAAGACTGATGATACCCCAAAGGACAAAGGTCATCTTGGTTATATAAAGGTGAATATGGATGGAGTTCCCATTGGAAGGAAAGTGGATCTCAATGCTCACAATTGCTATGAATCCTTGGCCGAAGCATTAGAGGAGATGTTCTTTAATACCATTGCAATTAGTAAGATCCTTCTTTTTCCCTTTTGACTTTAAATAGCCTTTTGCTCTCCAAGGGAAGAAATATGTTTTACCATTTTTTGGGTTATTTATTCCCTTGCAGCTACAAGATCTAATTTGCTTCACCTACAATGGCGATAGATAACTACTAGCAAGCACAAACACTTGCCATCTGCTATGCATGTATCTTTTGTTAACAGATGTTACTCACCATTCTTGTAGTGTTCTTGCTTCTGTGTTACTTAGATGTGTTTGTATCATTCGGATCAGGTGGTGAAAAGGAATCATCCAGACAGCCCCCAAAGCTTTTGGATGAATCATCCGAATTTGTGCTCACATATGAGGATAAAGAAGGAGATTGGATGCTTGTGGGAGACGTACCATGGGGGTATGCAACTAATTAGATTGCCTTCTAAGTATGGAATAAATAATTTGCAGAAAGATCGGTGCACTAGGAAACATATTTATGTCAAAATGCAGCATACGCGGTTCTTTTGTCTATTTGGCCCAATACCAACTGAGTGATGTTTCAGAGGTTCAGTTACAAGAAATAGGGTTAACATAAGAAGTTAACTAAGTATACAGCAGCTGGAATGTTTATATAAAGCCAATCTTTCTAGTAACTGAGCAACTTGTGCATCTTAGGCTGAGATACTGGAGAAAAGTTTCCAGATTTTCTTCTTACCAGAAAGACTAAAGCATACAATCACAATAACTATCTAAAAATTCAATTAACAAAAGCATAAAAAAAATCAACAAAAACATAATCAATCTGTGTGATGTGAATTTCCAAGTGATAATTGCTGCAACACTAACACATGACTTTTATGTGCTTTGCATTAGGATGTTTCTATGCACTGTCAAAAGGCTCAGGATAATGAGGAACTCAGAGGCTAATGGAATTGGTACGTGCATTTTGTAGGCAAATTTTCATCCTCCTTCCAATACTATCAGCAATTTTTTATCGTGATTATGATATTTCTTTACAAAAACCTTCTCAAAATTCCCAGCTCCAACAATCCAACAAAGGCATGAAAGACTGAAGGGCAAGCCAATTTAAATGAGTGCTGGTTCTTCTCCAACTACAAAACGGCAGAAAAAAAATGAGGCCACGGCTTGAAAAGGAAACGAAGGAAAAATACAGAACTCTTAAAGAGTTACAAGTTACAACAGCTCACTGAGATGTCCTAATTGTTGCTGCTTTTGGTTGCATTTTTTGTTTTATTGTGTTCAGAGTCTAGTATGTCCTATTCAAATCAGTTTTTGCATATCTTTTTTAGTCATACACATACTTTTTCAAAGGCCGTCCCATAATGTAAATATGTGTTGCTTTATATCCAGCTTCATGTGTTTGCTGAGAACAATTTGATTTTTTTTTTTCATTATTTCTTGCTAAATGTCTTTGGATTGTATGAAAGAAGTTGTGTTTTCTTGTGCGTTAGATGATTACAACATCAGCTGCAAGTTCTATTAATCTCCAGTGCTACTGTAAAGTCAGAGTTAGGGAACCAAAAGAATTTCAACCCTAATTGTGGAGAATTTTGAGAGCACCAGTTTACATCCCTGGATTAATGTGTAACACACATGGTGTTTAGCTTTTTGTTAACATCAGAAGAATCCATCGATGACATTTGATGCTTGTCAAGAATATGACCTTTTGAACTTGATGTGCTTGTAGCATACTTTCTGACTTCTGAAATGTGGTCCAAGCTTATATGATTCTTGCTGAAAGAATGAAAGTGCGTGGATGATACAAACCTACACTCCAAATAATGCAGTTTGGCTGTCACTTGAAATGTGTTCACTCTTGCTGTTCACAGTTTATTTAACTTGATCATTCGGATTATGCTGTCGAGTAGGTTTTGACTGTATAGTCACGATCAACAACGACCTGCTTTTAGTTGATCGAATAACCAACTGTATGACACCATTGTGGAGGGTGCATCAAGGAAAGAAAATCCCTTTTTCAGTAATGTTCTTTCTTTTGGTTGCAAGCATTGTGCATCAAACAGCTGGAAAAGCTAAAAACAAAAGTGTCTCTTTCTCAGCGCATCAAAGGGCTACTCATCCCCTGACAGCTGCTATCCATGCAGGAATTCAATGACCGTGGGTGTTTAATACAAGATGCTCTAGCCCTGACAGGGTAGGCTGCAATATGCAATGCTGCTGAGATATTCCTAGAGAAAACTTTGCATTTTCTGGTTTTACGTTGTCCTGACAAACTTGGTTATATCGTGCAGAAATGCTAGAATTCTAGGATGATCTAAAGCAGACAACATTGATTTTCTGGCAGAATTGCTGCTTATTTGGAGAGCTCTGCTCATAATGATTCTCGTTGCTCCATATGAGATCTCCAGTCTTTCTTCTTGATTTCAAATGAAAAGATATAGAATTCTGGAACAGCGAGACTTTAACACCTCTCACAAAATGCAGTAGCTATCCTACAAACAATTGAAAGTAGCAATTGCAACTTCCTTAACAAACAGGTGCAGTAGATCGATCTTTAAGTTTAAGACCCCATCATTTCCAAGAACTGTAGACAAACACGTATTCTCATTGGAACTTTAATGCCATCTGGATTTATTAGTTAAACCAGACCAAGCATGGCCTCAGTCTCCCTCACCTAACCCTATGAGAAGAAAACCACGATTTTGCATAATCCTAAGACCTGCTAATGCTTGTTCTAGAATTTAACATATTTCATTCCACGCCATGAGCATATCAGCAAATTTCATCCAAGATAGTGAGTCGGCAACTTTTCTTTCCCTAGCCATTAAGTAGCATGACACTACTAACCATTGCATTGTCTGAATGCCTGACTGTTGGTATTAAATTGAATCCACAAAAGATTATAAAGCTCGTAAAAGGGTTAACAATGCACATGATTATAGTAACTTACAGGTGAAACTTTTAAATCTCTGGCATTCATGTAATTGTTAAAATTTGTTTCTCAACAACTCAAAACAATGTACCTTATGAGGATGCCAAACCAGAGAGTATTAAGCTGCTCTTATTGATGTAGGTTCACCCAAGCTTGATCATCACAATTACATTATAAATTTGATCTTACAACATGACAGTAGAAACTCAAAATTCTGCTGTCGAGGATTTCGGATACATGTCCTCCTGCATTTCTAGTACACTAACAACCTTTCACAATTACTAGTGAAACATACAAACTATCAAGGCTTCAGATGGATTCTTTTGACGCTACAGTTCCAGGAATCAAGTTGCTGTCAGCGTACAATGGCACACACTGATCAAAAAAACTTACTGCAAAAACTCCCTTGGATCAGTGACATAGCCAGTTAATGCAGATGCTGCAGCAGTATATGGAGAAGCTAGATATATCTGGCCTTCTTTGTGACCCATTCGTCCAGGAAAGTTCCTATTTGTGGTTGATACACAGACCTGCAATCATAAAATCTTAAGTGTCTGGTTACGTGTGACAATGTGAGTTAAGAGACTGACCCTGATTTTGCAACCAATAAATATTAATATAACAGAAGATAACACTTAAGGCAGTGAGCAACTACATATTTGTGAATTTTTAGATGACATGTTAATGGAGTAAGCACATATCTACTCCAAATGCAACATCATTTTTCCAAAGATTAAGCTCACATGAACAGTAACACTGAAATTCAACTGATGTTCATAGACAGCCATTAGTAACAAGAAAAGATTAAATGTATGATAACACAAAAATGGTGCCTCAGATCCAAGTTCTGGAACACATCTTTTACTAGCCATACAACAGAAGTAAATGAAAAAATTGAAGCTAACTGTACATACTTGTGAGTGTCTACCAAACGTGATAAATATGCCAATGAAGGCAGTCAAATACTGTCCATGATGCACCAATACAATCAACAATATCAAACTCTGTATGTGCTTTATTTGTTTATTCATTTTTTAATTCTGTACTTACACCCATATGTCCATAGGTAACAGATATCCTTCCCATCCTCAAACTAAAACATCTTCTAATAGATAGTAAATTACATGCGTGGGATGTAATTTCAGTATCAGAAGCAGTAAAAATGGATTAATGATGCATCAAACTTTAATGACAACATCACCAGATTTATATGTTTCCTCTGGTTTAAGTTTGAGCCCTCAGTCATTTTCAGCCAATGCTAAATTTTCTTTGAAGTTTAACTTTACACAAAGTGGAGCTACACATAATGATGTTTGAGATGGAAAAAGAATATGAAGGCAAAGTGGGGCACTTGAAGCAAGCATTTGAGTACATTGGTAGTCGGCTAATCAAAACTCTATAAATTTCCAGTTAAGACAAAAATCTTCTGTGGAGGAAAAAGCAGGCCATCACTGAAAGAGGAAACTCAATCTGAGATGAAAGATATCTTAGATGGCACGAAAAATAGCAACACGAGTAGGCATCTGAAAATCCTTCATCAATGTATGTAAACCATATTTTATCATAAGCCAATTGTCTCTCAAACAGAAATATGCATAACTTACCTGAGGTTCATTCATGCGTGCATAGGTGTCTCTGGGGCCTCCCAAACAAGCACCACAACTAGGACTTGCAGGTGTATCACAGCCAGCTTCCTCGAATATCTGAGCACAAGTTTTACCACCAGATCCTGGGACTGGAAGTGCATATACATCCATCCAAACCTGAGAAATGGGAAATATTAATCAAATGCATAAACCAAATGCATTTATCAAATTCAAACCCACAACATAAAAGGTGTCAATATTCTGGCCAAAATTTTACCTTTTGTGTTGCAGGGACCAAGAATGTCGGTACCTTGACCTTCTTTCCCTACAAAAGGTGCCATTGATTTTTGAGTTAAAGGGACATAGTTCCCATCCAAAACAGATAAGATAGTAATGAACTTTAACTTCCTTTTTCCTCATCAATTTTATTCAGGTAAAAGGAGAGATATTTCAAACCTGTAAACTTGCAAATAATAAGATGTGATATAACACAGCAATCAGTAGTTTGCCTACCCAACTGAAAACAGTTTCATAACTCATGCATCATAAATGCAGAAAATCTTTGTCCTCAAAATGAGCCATTTGAGGAAGCATTTAACAAACCAAAAGAAAGAACAAAAAGAAAGAGGTGAAAACATATATGAAGAATCAAAGGTATAGTACAGCGGTTGAATGACCCCAAAACAAACTCACCACTGTGAAGCAAGCAAATAAATGCAATATCATCTTCCAAGCCAGTTGAAGTGTTTCATTGCACAAAAGGTAATGGAATGGATAGATACAAGAAGTAGAAATGATTACAGAAAAAGATCATGTAACAAGATTTTTGAAGCTTATTAAAGCAACAGATGCATCCCTAGTAAATGACGACGAACATTCTTCTACTGATTGTACTCAATCTTTGAAGACAACTCTCAGCCAAGACTAAAAATAAAAAATTCAGAAGGGAATTTCTTACTGAAGCTAGAAAAACTTTGGCAGCAGCCATAAAATCCTCAGTTTTTCCACCAGTACATGATCCAATGTACACTCTGTCAATTTTCACGTCTTTGCATTCTCTCGCCAAAGCACGATTATCAGGAGAATGAGGCTGCAAAATCATAAATGACACAGTTAAATGCACGAAACAGAGCACAAACTTTATTGTGAATTGAGACAATGCATTCTAGGCATTACAGGTATATAATCCACAATCTTTTCTGCAAAATCAACACTTGTCAAAACATTGCTGTTAAGCACTTAACCCACGTTTTTGTCCTCATTTTCCGGGGAAAATTAAACTATTTTGAATTGAATTTCAGAAAGGAAACATGTATTCATGAAGGATGCAAGGGCTACAAACAGAAATACATGCAATGTTCATACTGTGAAAATCAGGTGGCCAAAAAAAAAACCGCTTACCTTTGCCACTAGAGGTTCCAACTTTGAGACGTCAAATCTATATTCTGAAAGAAATCTGAACAAAGAAAAGCTCTGATTAGCAACAACTCAAGCTAGCATGGGAAAACAATCTAAACAAGCAGAACTTTGATTAGCAAAAGCTAAACAAACTAGGAAAAAATTGCAAAGCCAAAACCTCAGACGAGCACATGATGTAACATGCAACAACTTGGCAATTTTAACTTGTGAACCTTACAATTAGGCAAGTACAAAAATAATACCATTAAGATGTCCGTTGCACATATTTCTTTTGTTCAACACATTAATAATTTATATCAGTAATAAGTTATACTCTTAGTTTACTATGGTTAATAAGTTACACTCTTAGTTCAACACATATTTCTTTTGTTCAACACATTAATAACACCATTAAGTTATACTCTTAGTTTACTATGGTTAAATGGGTCTCAGGTGATACTTCAGGCAGTACGAGAAACTTTACTTAACCAAAGTCAAGGGGAACAAACATTTCTTATTTCTTAAACCATTGCAGCTTAAAAAATTTCTCGCTTGTCTAACACTCATTTAAGGGCAAGATGCCAATTTGAACTTAGATGGTTAGCTATCGCTATCAGTCTAGACTTCAATGATACATGTTATGCAGCAACAACAGAACATTCAAAGACACTTAATCCAAGAATCCCAGACAAGGAGAAAACAGCATTGATGTCTACCTATAGCTGAATTATATACTTTTAACTGGGCCAAATCCCTGCAACCTTTTTGAACTGAGGCACAATCCAACAATTTTCCTACTTACAACAAAGAAGAAATCCCAAGTGATCCTCAAGTAAGCCACTAAATCTTATTAAACATGTTAAGTTATTCAAGTTTGTAGTTAATTGGATCTTAAAGGTTGTTATCTGTATTTTAATGTGTCTCACAGCAATCAAGTAATTGCATATTTGACTAGCAGAAAATCAGAACCTTGCCAACCCCCAAGAGTAGTAAATATACAAACTTAAATTTTCTGCATAAATTCCCAAACAATTCAACCTTAAACCATAAGGGAAACTAACCAAAAAGGCAGGAAGCACACACAAAAGTACACTGAAAATGATTTTATGGTAAATCAATGAAGACCTCACTTTAATATTCTTTCATGACAAGCTAAAATTCAGAAAAGATATATTCAAAATTTGATTTCTTCCCTCCACAAAAAGTAAGTATTCCCCAACACCTGCCCAAGATACAACAATCAACCCATATTAAATTTCTTGATGCTCCTTGAGGTTGCATGCTTTGAAGACTTCTCTTTTCTGTTAAACCAGCATGTGAATATACACTCACACACTGTGTGTGTGTCTGTTAAACCAGCATGAAGACTTCTCTTTTCTGTATGTATGTATATGTACATGTGTGTCTGTGTGTACATATATATATGTGATGTGTGTGTGTATACATGGCTAAGTTAATGACAGCCTTTCTGAATTCTTCCTGCACAACACCAGAGGCTGTACCAGAGATCTTGTAAGCTCAGGTTAAAAAAAAAAAAATAGTCTCACTAGCAATTCATGTCTGACATGTTTATTTTACACTGTTGTTAAACTTGCACAAAGTAGACAAAGGAAAGGCAGTCAAAAGCAAATGCAGCAATTTCTAGCACTAGCAGCAATCCTAAAACTTCCAAAACATGCTGACCTTGCTTGCTCATCACTGTAAACTGGCTCATAAGGCACAGATGTCTTGTCCTGTATCAACAAGAATGAAAATGTTCATAAGTTGGGTAAACAGTTGCAAAGGTTCTACTTTATTTTGTAGATTACAATAACCATGGATGTTTTCAATTAGAAAACCCGAGAAGAAATTAGACTCTTGTAGAGGGGAAAAAAATATAAGAAGAAAGGTGCTGCAGGAGGTTGGGTCATCGAAATGACATGTCATTCTTACCTCGAGGTACTTATATGTGGTGCTATCAGCTGGAACAACACCATTTTTGCCCCCGGCTTCGACAACCATGTTGCACAGTGTCATTCTTTCTTCCATCTATGAAATACAAAGTAACAACAGCTCAAACTTGATCACACCGATAGATAACCAATCAAGCAAAGTAGAATGATCTATGTCAAAAGCAAGGTTAAGGAAACTCACAGTCAAACTTTCCACGGTAGTACCAACAAACTCCATTGATTTATATGTTGCACCAGAAACAGATATCTCACCAATAATCTACAATTGAAGATCAATAAGTGGTCAGACTTTACACCATAAAAAATGGAAGATACCAGGATCAGCCTAATTTAAATGTCATACTGATTCCATGTAATGTAACTACTTCGTATGTTCCAGGAAAACTTACTTGCAAAATTAAATCTTTTGCCAGCAAATAATCGGGCATTTCACCATCCATAACAAATCTCAAAGTGGGAGGCACCTGGAATCAAACATGTAAAAGTACAGATCATGCAGGCAGGTATTTAAAAAGAATAGTAAATACAGCATGCATAGAAACTGATATACTCTAAAGAAATGAGCAAATTTTTCAAAAACAGAAAAAAGCGAGCATCAGTAGCCACGCAGATGCTTCTCTGCAACATGTATAATTCAAAAATATACGGACTAAGATGGAGAAAATAGAAGTTAAATATAATCTCCATCAGAAGAAAATCTTAACATTGCTTTCACTTGATCACAGACAACTAATAATCTCGAAAAGTATAGAATCTATCTAGAACTCAACTCCACAATCACCAATGAAGATGAACGTGAAACCCCACAATCATCATCGAAGACGTATATAACCTATTTAGAACTTAATGAGCTTCGCTGCATGTAAAAATAAACTGATGCAGTTCCACAGGTGGTGAAGACTCTCCACTATGGGTGAGCCTAGAACCCCTCTTCTCAGGAAAGAGTAGGAAGCTAAGACAAGGAAACTCAAGCCTCTCAGGAGGACGCATGGTAGCATCTGAACAATGATAACATTAATAACAAACTAGATGACGCACACACAGAGATTAGTGCAATCGGGAATTATAAACATCAGGCAACAGAAAGATGATTCACCTTAAGCAAAAGCTTTCCTGTGCCTAACACAAAACCAGCATCAGTATTACCAATTCCAGTAGCAAACTGCCCAAATGCTCCAGCAGTACATGTGTGCGAGTCTGTACCCAGCAAGACCTGAAGGCCACAAGGGAAGACAAGCACGAGATGTTGGCAACCATGCAAAAACATTTGAATCTCTTCAAAATCTATTCAACTAAGGAGGCAAATATGAACCTCTCCGGGTCTGCAGTGACCTTCTTGAGCAAGAGCAACATGACATACACCTTTGTAATCAGGGTTAGCCTGTAAAGTTATTGCATCAAGAAACCAATTACAATTACAACTACAAATATATTTATAGCAGATTACACTTGAATATCAACTTCTGTTCTATGACATACCATTTTGCATCACTGTCAAACACATACCTTAAAATTGCCAAGATCTTTAATGTCATAGAAGTACTTGATGTTTTGCTCGTTACAGAAATCCCTCAAGATGCCCACATTACGGTTTGCTCGTTCATCAGCTGTGAATATGTAGTGGTCAGGTATGATGACAAGCTTTTCACGGTCCCAGACCTTCAAGTGGGAGACAGAAAAAAGATCATAGGTTAGATGTTGGACATGAATCCAATCAAGACAAGAATCTAATTCCACTTTACTCAAGTTTAATCAAGTTAAACCTCAATACTTGCGCTAGGTACTCTGCCATTATTGATAACGAATCCTAAACATTAGCCTATTAACAATTAGTTCAACCCAATGGCACTTCTAAACAAACAAACAATCAACAAATTCATACTCTGACATAACTCAATTCACAAATTCAACCCAAATCAATTCAATCCCATAATGCTTCCAAGAAAACAATAGCTCTCCAAAATGAAAATCAGCAAAAAGATGTTTAATTTTAGTTAAATCATTGATAAACTGCTTAGTTCATAGTATATACCTTTGCATTTTCGCCAAATTCTCTCTTGAAAATTCCAATAGCAGGAGGTCCACAAACATCATGAGTCATCAGAACATCAACATTGACCCAGACATTCTCACCAGGGCTCAACTGTGATTTCTCAGAAGCCTTTGCGAATATTTTCTCAGTCATGGTCATCCCGGTCTTGACCTTAAGAAGGACAGAAAAAAAAAAGACAAAATTTACCACAAATCCATCAAATTCAGCTACCCATTTGACAAAATATTATATTAAATTACATAAGAGAGAACCCAACTGAACCAGTGGTAGCAGGCCTTCTTTCAGACTGCTGAGGTGCCATTACAGACACAATTTTCTTGCAGACCCTTTTCTGGGATTTTTGAACAGAAAATGAGGCCTGTGAGGAGAAAGCTGAAAGGCCCGCATCTTTCTGTTAACTCCAAAGTCACCCAAAACACAAAAAAGATCAGTCCTTCACAAAATCAGGGGAGAACATAGATTCTTGAAAAAAAATGAAGCCTTTTCCGGTTATTAATTCAATTCAACGCCTAATAATTGAAATATACCTTGTTAATCAAAGGTGTAGGGGGTGAGGTAATGGTAGAAGACGCCATTGGAAATGATTGAGAAATTATCTTCACTTTTCTTTGTTTGGCTGCTGAGATTTCTGTTTTAGGTATACGGAAATATGAAAACGGTGGATGAGGAAGAAGGAACCAAAGTGTAAACAGAATTTGTTCTTCAATTTCTCTATTTTCCTCTTTTAATTTTTCCCCCACTTCTTGATGGCGGCTGCGTATTGAACTGGTGTTGACTTACGTGACTCGCGTATCAATCAGCGATGGGCCACGGCGGTGAAATGTGGTCGTGAGTTATTGGATTCACTTAGGTCATGCCACCTTTAACTCTACCTTTTTTTTTTGTCAAAACATGCCACCTTTAACTCTACCGGTGTCTCTTTTATTATCCTTTCTTTAATTTCAAGGTGTTCGTGTGTTCAACTCAAGCTCAATCTTTTTATTTCAGCCTAAATTAACAATTAAGCACCCAACTTTCAAGTAATATGGCAAATCTATCAATTAAGATGTTACAGGAACGTTTCCATTTGTCATTTCTCCAGATTATTGAAATTTTTATTCTTTAATAAATTTGATCGATGTTATCCAATAGTTTTTATAAGGGGTGTAATAAATTATAATTAAATCGAACACCCTATGTTCAAACAGCTTGTTTGATTCAACGAACTTATTTATCGAACTTGAATGTAATCGAATATAAAATATTGTTCAAGTTTGGATTTGACTAGTTGATGAATTAAGGTCGAATGAACTCTTACTAAGCCGAACTTGATTATAGTATCGAATAGTTTGGTTCATCTTTTAATTCTAATTATTATTTTTTAAATTTAAATTTCTAAATTCCACCATAGTACGAGACATAAATTTAAATGTTTAAATTCTTCTTTTATTTCTAAAATTTTAAATTATTTTTGATCATTTGTAGTTCACGTGCATGATACGAGACATAAAACTAGTATAATGTGCAGTGAAATTGTGGGAAGTAGTAACGTTGAGGGTTAACATTATTGAGTTTGGAAAGCAACAACGTTGACCAATTGGCTGAACGTGGATACTTTGTGGGTTTCCCTAGATTGCTTTCGGGTTGATTTCTCTATTAACTCCTGAGTGTTTCTAATCTAATTTAATGTATAACTTTAGAAAAAGGAAAGTAGTAACGTTGAGTGTTATTTTCTTTTGGGAAGTAGTAAAATTATAGATATTTGCTTGAAATATTTCTTCTTCTTTCCTTTTTTTTTTTTTTTCGTTTTGTTTCTGTAAGATGGAGGTCTAAGTTAAAGAACAAACCGGTAACATTTACTTGATATATTTGTTTACTTGATATATTACTTGATAGATCTCTTAAAGAAACTACCTGTCTGAAAATTTGGGATGGTAAATCATGAGTTGGGATTTTCCAACTCATGAGTCTGTCATTCATAATCTTTATCTTTTCCAAATTAGTACCACTCCACTTAAAAAACTTCTTTTTTCTTATCAAAAAGTTCAGCTGAAAAAATGAAGAACCAGCATCAAAACCAAAATCTACAAAAAAAAAAAAAGAAAGAAAGAAAGAATTAAAGGAGAAATTCGATGGATGCTATCTGATTATCTGGTCAGTAATTAAACAACTAGAAAAAATATATATATATGTTAGGGCCTAAATAAGAGCAGGCTGAGATGGTGAAAAATCATTATTGCCGCTGCTGGAGGTTCCCAACAGAATGTAAATGTATTGAGACAGAAGCAACAATGGAACCAAAAAAGAATGCAAGAGAGAGGTGAAATCCAAATAAAACTACAGACGCAACTGCTGTACTTGACAGCATTGCAACCGAAGTAGAGTAAACCGAAGTAGCATTGCATGGCTGAGAATCATGGGAACTGTAATTAATGAATATCCATGAAAGAATCCCTTGTTAGCCACTGCATCAAAACCCTTGAACCAGTCAGTACTGCAAATAGCATTGAAGACCATTCCAAAGACGCACAACCAGAAGTTCTGCGCATTGAAGGTCGTTTTTTAATGATAGCAGCCTCTGTGTACACTCCAGCAAAACCACTTCGATTTCGAAGAGCCGAGCCGAGCCAACCAACCTGCACAAACAAGGCCATCCTCTTTAATTAAGTCTGAGGAGACGATCGAGGATTAAGTTGCTCAGTTGAGTTGTGCGCAAAAGCAGCCCGCTGAATCTCGCTTAAACACTGGTGCTGATAATGCTAAAATTCTTCAGTATCTGGCATCCCGGAGCATCAACATATGCAAAGATGTAATGGTGCAATAAACTCTTGACAGGGTAGAGAGCAGCAGGAATAGGGTAAACACTAACTTCATCCAGCGTTGTACTCAACCTGTTAATTATCGATCATCAGTAACACCTTCATTTCTCCGGATATTCTTGCCAAGGCTGCAAGTGACAATGAGTATAGCTTGTGAACTCGTGAGGATAGTCAACGCAAATTTTACAATTGACTTGCGTTTCCACTTTGATAGAAGCAGATCTGGAACCACGCAAGCTTTCGATGTCTTCTTCATCATTGTGAGGATGAACTTCCTCTCCTGCTTTGTCCTGCTGATCCTTGTTTCTTCTTCTGTATTCCGTTATGTTAAAAAAAAAAAGTAGTCTCCTTAAAAAGATGTTTTTGAACACAAACTAGTTCGTTATTTGCATGAGGATAGTGCTCTTGATTCAATTCTCAGCCTGTTTTGTTTGGACAAAGGATTACTCGGAAATTTTTTTTTTATTTTATCGCATTTATGTTTGATTCAACTGTTAGCCTGTTTTGTTTGGATGAGCGATCACTTGTGAAAACAAAAAAAGAAAAAACCTTGAAATTATGATATTTTCTAATTTACATTTTTATTACACATATATCAAGAAATAATAGTTAAATGTTTTTTTTTTCAAATAATCGTCTATCCAGACACAAAGATATTTAAAATTTGGATATCGAGTCCAAAACTTCTCACTACATTTAACATAAAACTATAACAAAAAAATAGATAAAGAGACAAAGAAGGGGTGAAACTGGCACTGTAAGGGCTAATTACTCAGATTATGGTCGAGAAAAAAAAAATTCAGACATGTACCGCTCTGACAAGGTTCTGTTGCAAATCTATGGGTACCGGGCCGTGTCAATCCGGCACCCGAAAGTCAGTCAAATTTTTTTTTTTAGCTCTGTTGTCGGCTGCCAGGCTGACAATGCCCGGTAGCCGACAACTTCTGCAAAAAAGCTGGCTGCCGGGCTCTTAGAGCCCGGCAGCCAGTCTAATTTTTAAAAAAAAAAAAAATTTTGCAAACTCTCCACTTTCTGAATTGAACAATAGGTTACGTCTACGGTGGAAAGTTCACTTTTCCGCGCATAAGAAGCAGAAGCAATGCAAGGAGGCCAACTCTACTATATGGAGACGCATGAAGAAGTATATTCGCGCACCGGAGAAAACGAATTATGCATGGATCAAAAATGTTATATATTTTAAAATCACAATAAAAGTATTTCAACTTGATGGATAATTGAGAGAATAATTACTTGTACCCAACTTATATGAATTTTTAAAAAATTTCTTGCCATTTCTTCTTGTCTTTCCTTCATATTAAATTAAATATTTCAATAATACAATTTAATGTATCTATACTTATGTTCATCTTAAATTGATAATTTTATTGAATAATTTAAATAATTATAAAATCTTTATTTCAATTGAAACTTAATAGACAACTAGTTGAAATGCCCAAAAAAGAAAAAAGAAAATGTTATTCATTCGACTCAATGACATATAGTTACTTATATTATAATAGGATATTTAATTAACTATTTTATTTTATCAACTATAAGTATTGGACATTAGATGATGAATAAATTTTTAAGAGAACTTTTATTGTGATTTTAAAATATATAACATTTTTGATCCATGCATAATTCACTTTCTCCGGTGCCCGAATATACTTCTTCATGCGTCTCCATATAGTAGAGTTGGCCTCCTTGCATTGCTTCTGCTTCTTATGCGCAGAAAAGTGAACTTTCCACTGTAGACGTAACCTATTGTTCAATTCAGAAAGTGGAGAGTTTGCAAAATTTCTTTTTAAAAAAAATTAGACTGGCTACCGGGCTCTCAGCTTTTTTGCAGAAGTTGTCGGCTACCAGGCATTGTCAACCAGGCAGCCGACAACTTTTTTTTAAAAAAAATATTTTTCCCGCTGCTGGGCTGACACAGCCCGGCAGCGGTGTCAGAGCTAAAAAAAAAAATTGACTGACTTTTGGGTGTCGGGTTGACACGATCCGGTACCTATAGATTTGCAACATAATCTTGTCAGAGCGGTAAAATAAGGTTCACGGACTGGATGAGATGGGATGACTCTTTCTCAGATTATTAATCGTGAGTTGGGTCATCGTTGGATAAATAATCCAAATTATCTAGTATTTGGTTGATTCTCGATTGGATAGGATATATTGGAAAATAATCATATCCTGTGTTTGGTTGGAGATTGGATGAGGAAGAATTACTATTTTAATGACCAAAGCATTCCTTAAATTTGTAGATTTTTTTTAATAAAATAATTTAATGTTTTTTATAAAATATTAATAAAAATAATTTAATATTATTAATAAAATAATCTAATAAATAATTTAATATTTATAAAATTTATTAAAATAGAGTAGTTTAAAACTTTATAATTATAAAGTAAATCAAAAGTTTTGATAAAAATTCGTATTCATTCAAACTTAGCTCATTCGAGCCCTTAAAAATAGATTTTGATCAAGCTTTTGAACCTAAATTTGAAATTCAATTAAGCAATGGGCTAAGTTTTGGCTAAATTAAGGTTAAATCGATTAAAACCTAACTCATTTAAGAGTTTTCAATGAGACGAACTCAGGCAAATAAAGAAGATTTTTCTTTGGATCGAGTTTGAGATTATTAAAGTCTTTATTCTTAAAGTCCAATTAATAAGATTATATATTTATATAAATTTCGTTTAGAAAATAAGGTTAGTAAGGGAAATTTAGTCCAAGGACAATATAGCCCTTCTATTATTATGATGTTAGTATGGCAAATTAGCCAAAAATTTTAAATCAATTAATAGAGGTAAGTCAAAATTTTTAAAATAATGAATAGGGGCAAATTAGTCAAAAACTTTAGTAGAATTAGTAGGGGCTAATTGGTCTATTTATTATGATTTATTATGGGAAAATTTTTCAAATTGGTCCCTAACATTTACACAAAAAACTTTTTTACTCCCTAATATTTAAAATCAGCCAGAATAGTCCTTAACATATAAATTATGATCCATTTTGGTCATAATGCTCGTATTTGCTCATTTTTTCGACTAAATATAGCACGCCTCTCTCACGTGGACATATTTTAAAGGGCAAAACTGAAAAACACAAACTTATCTCCCTTTGTCAAGGACAACATTTTCGCATATTTTTCTTTCTATATTCTGAAATTAGGGCTTTTCTCCCCTTTTGCTTTTGGTCATGGACTCTTTGCTAGCGGACTACACCTTTTCCGATGAAGAACAATATCAAGAACAAGAAGATAAACCACAGCTCTCAAATCCCAGATCTACTGGATTCCTCTCTTCACTGTCACCCCAAAAATCTTCATCATCTTTTTCTTCCTCATCCATCTCCTTTCCACTTCCCCCACCCCAATCCCACCCCCCAAAGCCCCCCGTCTCGTCGTCTTCCTCAACCCTGAATCCACATAAATCTAATGAACTTCAAGAAGAGAGGGATGGGCAGTAATTGCTAAAAAATCGGGAAAGTTCGAGACTTTTGGCATCGCTTCCAAAACCATTGTAATATTTGTTCCCTTCGCTTCCTCAACCCAAATTATCTTCCACGTCATCTCTTTTCTCTTCTCTTCTGCAGCCCACCAAAACCCACGATCTTGATGCCCAGGCTTCGCCTCCTGCACAATCTGCTAGAAAGAGGGTGGTGGTGGTTCCTTGGCTGTCGGATCACATAACTTTAACGGAAAGGTGACGGAATCAAGCTCGCGGGGTTTAATGGTGGTGGTTCCTTGGGGGATCAACAGCAGCAGCCACACCGCTGGAGGGATCAAGCCTCAAAATGACGCGGGTGCTTTTCAGTTTGAGAAGAATATACTGAAGCAGCAGTAGCAAAACCTTCAATTCCACATTTACACTGAAAACAATAGTGTTTTTCAGTTTTGCCCTTGAAAATATGCGCGTGAGAAAGGCGTGCTATTTTTAATTGGAGAAATAAGCAAATACGAGCATTAGGACAAAAATGGATCATAATTTATATGTTAATAGAGGTGGTAAATCAACCCATTTAACTAAATTTACCCATACCCGCCCATGAATAGATGGGTATGGGTATCTTAAATTTTTGTATATGGGTATAAATGAGTTACCCAATAATACCCATTTAATAAATGGGTATTATTGGGTAACCCATCAAACCCAATTAACCCATTTAGAATTCTCTTCCCTTAAATCTCTTCCTTTCCCCCACCCATTTTTTTTTTTCAAATTTTTCATTTTGTCATGATATTAACTAACTTTTGGTTTTATTTTATTATTTTATTTTCTCTTAATTTGTTAACTTGCTCATTTTTCGGCATTACCAATTTATGATAAATTTGAACCTCTTTTCTTATCTTTCTAAAATGAAATTTTAAATTTATATATGAAAAAATTATTAGGAGTTCAAAATTTTTGGATTAAATTTTTATATTAACTTTTATAGTACTTAGTTCAAATTTTTATATTCTTATTATTCAATTATTAAATAATATATAATTTTGTGAAATAGAGTATAAATGAAAAAAAAATTGATAATTAGACTCATTGAACATTATAAGTAAATATTTAAAACTAATGATGGGTATAAAGAGCGGTATAAATTGATAACTTAGTTTGCAAAAATGAATTTAAATGAATTCATAAAAAATTAAAATAAATTGGTTATAAATGGGTAATTGGATTACCCAATTCATTTTTTGACTTACCCATTTATACCCATCTAATTAAATGGGTATAAATGGGTTGACTCACTTATACCCATTACCCATTTTACCCAACCCAAATCCGCCCAAATCACCCATTTTGACACCTCTATATGTTAAGGACTATTCTGACTGATTTTAAATGTTAGGGACTAAAAAAGTTTTTTGTATAAATGTTAGGGATCAATTTGGCAAATTTCCCATTTATTATGTGAGAGTATGGTTATATAAGGGAAAATCGCCAATTTAGTTCCTAAACTTTTTTTTTCCGTCAATTTAGTCCCTATATATTATTTCTAGCCAATTGGATCCCTAAACCTATATATCGGTTCCAATCAAGGATCTTTGCAGCGGCGCCACCGTATAATTTCCATTAGGTTCATAATCGTGCAATACAAAAGGGGCATTTTAGGGAATTCCATTCTGGCGCCTTTTCCAATTAAAAAGTAAATCGATGTAAAGCCCAAATCTAGGTACTACCTCTCTTGCACCAAAGAGAGCTGTCCAATTTTTGCAGACCCGCGTAGAAAAAGCACTGTAATTCAATGCATTCGAGAAAGAATTGGGACAAAGCATTCTCAAGCTCAGCCAGTGATCAATTTATTAACACCGTCAAATGATCAAATGGTTCAGAAACAGGAAACTCGATTTATGAAGGAAACGAGAAATACTACAGTGGAGACAACATCGTGCGATGCTATTGCCAAGAACAATGCCGAATTGTGACTGCTTGGACATAGGCAAATCCATCAAGAAGGTTTCATGGTTGCAGAAATTATGGGGTAATTTTTTTGTATGTGCATAAAGTTTAGAATTTGTTAAAATATTTCTTGTCTTTTAACTATGAAATGGTGGTAAATGCAGAAACGTGGTGCTTGCAGATTTTTTTTGTGGTATGATCCACCCATACCCCAAAAGATGAAAAATATAATGGGTGCACTTTTAAGGGACCTGAGAAGTGTTGAGAGAGAAAACACAGCATTATTGATTGAAATGAACAAGTTGAAGGCAAAAGTGAAAATATTGTTTATAATTTGTATCTGTTTCGGCGTTTTACTTGTTTTTGTACTTGGAGGCAAGGAAAGGAAGAAACAAGGTTTGCTGGAATTGAAGATGTTGCAGTAGTTTTGAAGAATGTATGGAATTGTATGGTTCATCTGTACTTTAAAATGAAGTAAATACAATTGAGTTTTCATCTATGTTTGACTCTGTTTTGCTTCTGGATTTGTTATTACTCTGTTTTGCATCTGGATTGCTCATGTAAGTTTCTGTGACAAGTTCAATGTTATGCTGACAATGTTGACTGAAGTGGAAGAATTGCAGAAGTGATGGCCATTAAAAAATTGGGTAAACAACAAAAAAGCCCCCTGTGGTTAGGCAATCATACATAAAAACCCCTTGTGGTTTCATATCATACCAGTCGATACCCCGTGGTTTGAATTAACCTGAAAAGTGGACGGAAATCGTCAAATATTCGGCGTGTGTCTTAAACGAACTGCAAAGGCGCGTGCATATGAGAAAAACAGATTTCCACCACAAACTTTCACCTGATATGCCTATTTTAGCCTTCACTCTTTAATAATAAGAGACCAGCTTCCGTTTCTTCTGAGTCTTCATTCAATCTGTTTCCAGATTATTCATTAACTACTGTAGACACCAAATTTTTAGTGTATTTTTATTTACTGTTATTTTTATTTTTCATGCTAGTTTTTATTTACTTTTAGTCTTTTATTTTTGTTTTAAGTCATTTTAGCATAGAATTTATTTTTTTTAAAAAAAAAAAAAGAGGGAAACCCGCAAGCGGGTTTCAGGCTATTTAACAAATTACTTAAAAAAAAAAAATTTTTTTTACATGCAAGCTGCGTTGAGTTGCACATGCCCATCGGAGGGCCCTAGGATGCCCAGCAAACCTCCCCTCTCATCCTCACCCTTCAGGTGAGGGTTTGAGAGTATGTGTTTGATATAAATAGAACAGAAACGCAGCTTTTAGTCATTTTACATAAGGGGGAAACCCGCAAGCGGGTTTCAGGCAGGCTATTTAACAAATTACTTAAAAAAAAAAAAAAAATTTACATGCAAGCTGCGTTCTTCAAAAGGGTATTTTCGTCTATTCACTCAGCTCCGTCTGTTTTGCCGATTTCCGTCCACTTTTCAGGTTAATTCAAACCATGGGGTATCGACTGGTATGATATGAAACCACAGGGGGCTTTTATATATGATTGCTTAACCACAGGGGGCTTTTTTGTTGTTTACCCTAAAAAATTGTTGCTCAGTCGAGTCATTTGCTTTCTTATGCCCTCCGATTCCTTATTTAACACGATTTGCTTTGATTTTATTTAGCAGATCATCGACTCAAGCCCTGGATTTTGTCCAAGACATTTTTTGTTTTCATTTTGGATTTTTGGGTGTGTATTTATCGCAGACTTGTTTCGTTTACTTTTTAATTGGAAAAGGCGCCAGAATAGAATTCCCTAAAATGCCCCTTTTGTATTGCACGATTATGAACCTAATGGAAATTATACGGTGGCGCCGCTGCAAAGATCCTTGATTGGAACCGATATATAGGTTTAGGGATCCAATTGGCTAGAAATAATATATAGGGACTAAATTGACGGAAAAAAAAAGTTTAGGGACTAAATTGGCGATTTTCCCGGTTATATAATAGCTAATTTGAATTTGAGAGTATGGTTATACTGACCATGTCTTGTTCCTTGCATTGCATCGTCTTCCCAACTTCCCACGGGACATACCACACTCATTACTACAACCTGAGTACTTTTTTATGTTAGCGCACATACTTTTTCTGCTACTGCTGCGGCTGCTGTACCTTTCCTGCATTGTATCTCTGGCGGGAAAAGCCAAAAACCACTGAACCAGAAAAGTATTTTTCTCCTGAGCAACAGCAAGAATGCACTATTGGGTAATGGCCAGGAACGTCGTCGTTTCACTTCCTCGATGGCGCTCTGTTTCTCTCCTCCTCTCTCCTTCACTTGGCCACCTTTACCACCATCGGCGCAGCTTCTTCACTTCGTCTTCTCCCTCTCTGTAATATCTCTGTCTTCCTCTCTTTTTAGACTATTTAGTAGATATAAATATGTTTGTTGATGGGCTTTTGCTAGAAAGTTTGAATTTTTGGTTTCCGGTTGGTTTGGGAATGTGGTAAAGTTTCAATCTTTACTGTGTAAGAATAGTTTTTGCTTTTTGCATTTCTGGTTTTGATTAGAATTTGCGAAATATTATCTGGGTTGGTTCTGATTTTGGTACATATTTTGCTTGTGTGCGCGTTTTCTTGGAAGAGTATTTCGGGGAGTGTGTGATGCTGTGTTTGTGATTCAGTGAGTAGTGTGTGTATGTGTGACTGTTTTTCATTGAGTCTGTGCGCGTGTGGCTGTGTGTTGCTGAGTGTGTGTGCCCTTGTGGTTGTATGTTTCTGAGTGTGTGTGACTGTGTGTTTGTTAGTATGTGATTTGGTGTGGCCGTGTATTTCTAACTCTGTGTGTGTGTGTTGGGAGAGGCAGGGAGCGAGGGAGGCAGAGAGGGGGAGAGAATCTCTGGGAATCTAATTTCTGTTGGCAAGAATATTATTGATTTACATTTTGTATAATTGTGATTGAGTGTGTGAAATTCAAATTTTGTAATGTTTTCAAGTCTTGGAAACTGCAAAGTTCCATACTTTGCACCTTCTTTAAGTCCTTTTGAGGTCTACTTTTTAAATCGTCTTGGTAGAAACTGTATGTACCATGTGTCTGCCAAGCAACAAAGAGTCCACTGGTTAATTGCTTTATTATTCACATTTTTTATGACTTTAAAGATGCAGTTTTATGATCTAATTGATGGAGTATGAACAAATTTACGTATTTACTTCATTTACAACAGCATCCGGACATCAGAGCAGAGATGTCTTAAGGAGCGGAAATTTTTTACAAAAGCATGCAGAAAGGTCAAGCAATTGAGTAATATTCTCGACGAAAAAGATTTGAATCACGTCCTGTGGTGGAGGGAGGTAAGCTATAGAAATGACTTTGTTGGTATAGTTATATACATAACGCATGCGTGTGTATTATGTGATATCTGTCACAAAAAAAAAGCTTTGCATCATCGTTTGTTGTTGTTGCTGCTGTCTTTCAGAAAATGCAGATGTTCACAAAGCCTTCGACCATCTCACTTGTCAAGAGGCTTGCATATGATAATTTGCTGGGTGTGGATAGCAACTTGAAAAATGGGAGGTTAGTCCTTTTTTCTCTTTAGGTTACTGGTGGACTTTTTGTCTTCTATCTCCATTCTTGGCCTTCATTTTCTATTTCTTAGACCGTTATGCCTCCCTGTCTTTTGCATTAAAAGGAATTTATCTTTGTTAATAAATTTGAACCTTTTTCTTTTGCATTATTGGAAATGTAATTTAGGAATTGAGGATCTTTATGTCTTTTGTAGCCACTAACTTTAAGATTAAGAGTTGAAGGGTAATATTTAGCGTGGTTGTCTTTTGTATCTGTGTTTCCTGATTCTTGTAACAAAATTTTGTTCCTTGCAGTGGACGATATTACATCGAAGGGAGTCATTACAATAGGCCTTTCAATACAATAGGTTTAGGAGTCTTAACCTGTAATTTAATGCATCTACGTTAAATCTGATGGTGAACAGCAGGGACAAGATGGCCTTATGCCAGCAATGTGGACCATCAGTTATTGTACGCAAATTATAACAAAATTGTTTCCTTGCATTGGATCACGTGTTGTTCTTTTCCAACACCCATTGTGTTAAGAGGATGATTTTCTATGGATGGGCAAACGAAATTCAGTTCATGCTGTTCAAATATTCCTTTTTTGATTTTTTGATGGAGATATGTAAAAGCCCATTCTCTAGAGGCCATGTTTTTCCTAGCTAACTTCTTTTCTGAAACTTAGTTTTGATAATGGACGTTGTTTTCTCTCTTATCTTATGTGTGCTCTCTATGCTTGTATGGAAATTACCGAGCTGGTCATTGACTTAAGTATTCACTTTCTGCTGTTGTTCTTTTGTAGTCTGAAGGAAGGCAACCTTAATTGGGAAATGCTGCAGTTCAAGTCAAAATTTCCACGCGAAGTTTTACTTTGCAGAGTGTGTTCTTCAATTTTATTCATCTTGCACCTGATATTCTAATACTTGTTTTTTTTGAAACAACTTATTCAGGTTTAGTATATTATTTGAACAAGTGAAATTGAGGAAATGACCAATATAGTGTTTTATAGGTTGGAGATTTTTATGAAGCCATTGGAATTGATGCTTGTATCCTTGTGGAATATGCTGGTCTGAATCCTTTTGGTGGTTTGCGTTCAGATAGTATTCCAAGAGCAGGTTGTCCAGTTGTGGTAAGGATTTTCTTTCCTGTGTAAATTTATTGCTTTTTTAAGGTTTTAATTTCTCACTTTCTCATGGTTGTAGAGATCTCTAGGATATTTAGTCGAAAGCTTATAATTTTCCTTGGCCAGTTATTTATTTTTTTCCCATGCTGGGATCGATAAAATGTTCCTTTCTTCATTTAAGTGAACACTGAGAATTAGCATAAATGTTTATTTTGTAGATCTGTTTCTTAGAAAGAGATTACTGTCTAGACTTCTTACTCATGGAAGGTGTGAAGACTATCGGCCAAGCATGGTTTTAAAATGCTTCTTGTATGTTCTCAGCGTACTAGTGCTTACGGTTATGGGTTGCATTGGTGTTAGGTATTCATTGCCCTTGCTTCACTTTATCTGCAAGTTTACTGGATGACACACAAAGAAAACATGATTTCGTTCAGGTGTCAATCTCAAGTATTCTCACTGGCTATAAATTATAGCAAGTAGTGCTGTTAAGATAGTGGAGGAAGGCTTCATTGCTGTTTTCATGTTTACATCTCTTTGAACTTATATTTTTTTTGCTTTTTCAAGTATTGCATGATTTTGCTTTCTGAAAATCTTTACCTTCAAAATACATGATGTTGATCATTTTGTGTTGTTTTCACTGTGCTTTTTTGGCAGAATTTGAGACAGACTTTGGATGACCTGACACGTCATGGCTTTTCTGTTGTGAGTACCATAATACAAAACATGCTACCTCAGATTCTCTATTTCTGTGTATAGTTTGGAAACTGATCTGTGGGGCATTGAAGCCAAAACACTTAAACCTGAAATTCTTTTCTATAAAACTATCTATTCTCAGATTAAAGTGATGATTACCTGTTCAGCATTCTAGAAGGCAGTAATAGTCGCAGAAATTTCTTGTGTTCTCTCTTAATTTTTATGAAGAATAGAAAGTTTATGTTCATCTTATAAGAAAGTTTTTCTGCTGAAACACTACTCATAAATTGCATATAAGTGATGTACTGTTATTGCTTCAGATGTTGTTTGAGGACAAAACAAGATTTTTATCTGCTACCTCAGTTCTATTAAACTTTTACCGTGAGAATACTTTGTTTTCCTTTTTTGTCTTCCAAATAATGGCCTGAATATGGTAGATTCCCATTTTCTTTTATGGAAGCTGAACAAATTCACCTTTATTCTGCTGCTCATTTGCTAAGCTACCACCCCATCAGTCTTCCAAGCAATATATAATTTTCCCAGGGTTTTGCCTGATGATATTGTGTTGGATGAATGATGCTGGCTATTTTCTGAAGTACTTGTATTTTGCAGTGCATAGTGGAGGAAGTTCAGGGCCCAACACATGCTCGTGGACGTAAAAGTCGTTTCATTTCAGGGTAATTATGTGCTACTGACTTGGTTAAATTTGGATTGCTCTCTAAATTGGTTGTTTTGGTTGTATATATTGTATTTCTGAACCCTTCTTGAGAATTTGTTTGGTTATCTGCTTATTTTCATTTATTCGTGAAATTTTTATTGTTTTCTTGATCATTGGTTGTTTTGTTTCCCTAACTCGTTCAAGATGATGAGCTTTCATTTGCTGCCTACCTGTTTAGAGTTATAGATAATTACACTCAACTATCTATCATGACGTCAGTTGTTGTACCTTTTAGTAAGTTTGTTGGGATAATTGGGTAGAATGTAGTTGAGAAGACTACAATCTGTTTTCTAAGTTTATGTTCTCCTAAGTGACCTGATAAAGCAAGTGAAGTTTATTTAGTCAGAAGTAGAAAGTGTACATATGATTCAATGAAATTAGAAGGAAAGAAAACAGAAAACCTGATCAGGTTGTCATCACAGTTCAATTTTGGCCTCTTTCTTGAAGCTTGATACTGTATGCTGGAAAATTCTGCCTTTAGTATAGTCTCAGCAGTGAAATTAAGATTTATAGGTAGATTTTTACTGTTCTCCTATATCATGATGTTGGAGTAGATGTAGTTGGTTCATTCTATTTTTTATTTTTTTGCAAATGACCATGCTTTCATGCATTTTCAGTCATGCGCATCCAGGCAGTCCCTATGTCTTTGGACTGATTGAAGATGATCGCGATGTTGATTTTCCAGAGCCAATGCCTGTAGTAGGTATGAGTATATCTAATCTTCTTAGCCAGACCGAGTTTCAGTTGCGCTTGTTCTTGATGATAAAGTTGAATTTTTCTTATTTTGTTCCATCTTCTAGGAATTTCCCGGTCAGCAAAGGGTTATTGTATTATTTCGGTGTTGGAAACTATGAAGACTTTTTCTGTAGAAGATGGTCTTACTGAAGAAGCCATAGTTACTAAGCTCCGCACTTGTCAGTGCCATCATTTGTTTCTGCATTCGTCGTTGAAACACAATTCATCAGGTTTTCAAGGCTATCCTCCCTTTCCTGATTCCTTGTGGACCATTTCTTTGGGACTGATTGTACAATCTGTTAACGTCTAGATGACCATGTCTTCAAGATAACTGACGTGATTTTGTCTCTCATAATTTAGTGAACAAGAAAAGGTAAGAATATTGATTTTGTCTCTGATAATGAAGCAAACAAGAAAAAGCAGGAATAAGGAAAGGACAGACCTCCTTTCATGCTTGATGTTTCTTTCATTATCATTTTTCTGATGGTCACTACCAGTGGATAAATCATTAAATTGCCATTTTTGTTGATACCATTTGATTGCGGTTGGATCTCACTGGAATTGAGTCTACTTTGCAGGAACTTGTCGCTGGGGAGAGTTTGGTGAAGGTGGCCTCTTGTGGGGAGAATGCAATGCTCGACATTTTGAGTGGTTTGATGGTAATCCACTTGATGAACTCCTGGTTAAGGTGCAGTCGATTGTCCTGTAGTTCCAATAAAGCCTACCTTTTGTATGTCCATGTTTAAAATTTAAATGTTTCAAATTGCATGATTTCAGGTGAAGGAGCTTTATGGTCTTGATGATGTAGTCACATTTAGAAATGTAACTGTTGCTTCAGAAAATAGGCCGCGTCCATTGTATCTGGGAACAGCCACACAGATAGGTGTGTAAGTTGTATAAGTCCTTTTTTGCAGACAATTGAGTTTTAAACTGCAACTTTTCTTCATTGTTTGTTCTTTTAGGTGCAATACAAACTGAAGGAATTCCTTCTTTGCTAAAGGTGTTGCTTCCACCAAATTGTGTGGGTCTTCCTCTCCTGTAAGTCAGAGATTTTTCTGTTGTTGATTCTTGCTTCCATAGACAGCTCTATAATCATTTTGATGAAACACATCTCAGAGCAGCATCCATAACATTGCATTCACACATAGAAAATGTTGTCAACTCTGTACTTTGTTCCCTCCTATGTTTAGAAGCTCCTGTAATTTTTTCTCCGACGATAAATAATTTGATTTTGAAGTTTCATTATTCCTTTTCCTTCTAACCTAATTCTCATAGTCTTAAAAAAAAGAAAAAAAACCTAATTCTCATAGTCATGTCCTACTCTGAGAAGGGAAGCCTTTCTTGAGATGCACATGGAGGTTTTGTGAAGAAAAAAAAATAATGGGTTGGGGTAGGCGCTATTATAATTGGTCCAAAAACTTTGAACGCGTAACCACTGAGGAAAATGACAGATTTGCCACCGGAGGAGAATTGAAAGAAATTGACAATCCTGCTGGATTCCTGTTCTTTTTTCTCTCTTTATGGTCACTGTAGCTTCCCCTTTTTAATGCTAATAGTCCAAAATTTTAGCCTTTCCTTTGCTGTGGTTTTGTTGTTCTTTTGGATAATGGTTTAATTTCCTTCATTAGCTTGCATGTTTGTCATTGTATCGGCTAGTATTTTGCTTAGTTTGTGGCTTGTTCTTCACTTAGGTACATGAAAGGTCTTCTCTTGAATCCTCCTCCCTATGAGATTGCGTTGACCATTCAGGGTGAGCACGTCAACCTTCTATTAGTTAATTTGTTAATGACAGTAGTGTGATCCTAAATCTCTTTGCCATGCTGCTCTCTCTCTCTCAACTTTTTTTGGGTTTTTTTTTTTTTGGGGAGGGGGGTTCGCAAAATTGCAACTTCATTCTACATATTCTTTTTCAGGATTATATTGGTTGACTAGTTATGTGCAATGTGATTTTCTTGATGATTACTGGAGCATCTATAAAACTTCTTGAGCTGTCTTGCTAGCAATATCTCAAGTCATATTCTTGTTGTCCTTTGCTTTGTTGCCTAAAGGGGGTACCTTTTCACTAAAGTCTATTACTTCAATGAATTATAGTATCTCAATCTCAAACATCTTACTTCTCTAAGTATCTTTCTGCTTTTCTTTTACTTCGTTTCCTCTTCCAGTCTTTGTTTTAAGAGTTTATGGGTGAACCAAGGTAGAGTTGGTGATGTTTTTAGGAAACTGATGTACAGTCCGAAACTTTTTATTCAGGTTTGCATATCTTAGTTATGACACTTTGTCAAATAATTGACAAAAAGAACACAACTCTACGAAGCCTACACTTCTTTTAATTTGAGTTTCATCTTTCACCATCTTTCACCATCTTTCAGATCTAGATCTATTTACATGTCCGATTGTTCAGAATGCTTTTTTGGGCCTTTTTTTTTTCTTTTGGATGTAATCTTGTGTTTTTCTTTTCTATTCTATCTTTTTGTTTCTTCAACTTTTAAAGCATATTGTAGTGGTGCTGAATGTTACATTTGTTGGGCCTTGGCCTGGAAGCCTTGGAAGGTGGTAGCTCGGGCAGTTGGGGTTTTGATGGCTGAAGCTTGGGGATGAGATTGAAGCTCATAAAGGGGAGAGACTAAGCGGGTCTTGAAGTTCTTGGTGTTTGGGTTGGAGTTGGTGGAGGTTGAGTTGCTTCTTTTCCATATCAACTGTGATTTCTACGTCCATCCATGTTAGACTACTGAGTTGGATGTCAGTCTGTCTAGCATTAGGCATATTTTTAAATTCATGGTGAGATACAAGATTAGTGTGCTATATTTGTAGTTGAAAAGTTTGGAGGCTTTGGTTGTCTAGTTTATCAATGTTTACCAAATTTAACTCATTTGGATATATGTATGTTCCTGTGCCCATGGACTTGTGTTGAATGTGTATTTTCTTGTATCTACTAATACTGTTTTTACTTTTGCAGAAATATGCAAGCTCATGAGCAATGTGGCATGCTCAATCCCAGACTTCACTTGTTTTCCTTCAGCAAAGGTTTTAGGCCTTTACCTATGTGGTTATTTGTTGTAACTGAATGCATTGGAAGTTGTTTGACTTCATGGTTTCTGGTTGCTTCTGCTGGCTTCTAGGATGGAGGTTGTTTTGACTTGACCTGGGTGATTTTATGAAGACATTTGTCTCTTTGCTGGATTTGAAGACAATTAACCTCACTGATGATATTATATATTGATTGTGATAAAAAAAATTCCAAATTGGGCTGTCATCTTGACTAAGTTTCTTTTTAGCTGAAGGAAGTATTTTATTGGAATACATGTTTTCATGTTTAAAAGGTATTGGTGGCATATGACCTGATTGGTGTCTTAGCCGCTGGAATAGTTTACATGGATATTCCTTCTGCAAAACATTTCAGGTTGGTTACGTATAGGAAACAGGAACCCTCCTTAGTTGAAAAATCTTTTACCTGGGAATAATAGTTACCTGAATGGAGAGATAAGTCTCAAAATGTAAAAATAGATGAAAATGGTGGAGATGCATATGAATGTCATTTCAAACGAAAATGATAATTATTTATGAAAAATCTTTATTCACTTGAATGTGCTTGTTCATCTCAATGGTAATGGCATTGATTCAGGTGGTCAAATGTGGAACTCAACCCAAACTATTTCAGCAATTTGCTCAAATTACTGTCTCAAAACTTGAATTCTTATGCTCTATCGACCTCTTGGAACTTTTCCTTATCTAAATGAATGAGTTGGTTTTGCGTGATATTATGTTTTTCTTCTCTATGCGCATATCACAAATCTATTTCCAATGGTGTTTTAGAGATACATATTTCTAGAAAGCTCATATGGTTAGTGCCTTTCTTTCATTGAGTATTTGACTGGTCATCAGGTATTAATACATGATTTGGTGTTAGGTCAAAGGTTCACTTTTCAATTTTGGTATCCTTGTATAGTTGCAAATATTTTTGGTTTCTTGCAATTGAACCTCTATTTTTTTGTTTGCAGCTTGTGAAATTACTCGAACTGAGGGAGGCTAATCATATTGAGTTCTGCAAAATCAAAAGCATGCTTGATCAAATACTTCAAATACATAGAAATTCGGAGCTGAAAGAAGTTCTGAAATTATTGATGGATCCGACATGGGTAGCAACTGGACTGAAAATTGATTTTGAAACATTAGTAAGTAGCACTTATATACTGGTTTGGGAAGTTCAGCCTTATTCGTGCATTGTGCATTCCGGGTATGCAGACATATCATTCCATATGTTGACTTTCATTGGGTTATAGATTTGCATAGATAGTATTGTGGCTGAACTGCCAAAAGTTTATACTGTTTGTTGCCATTCATTTAGAATTTGTGATCTTTCTTATGGTTACTTTGCATCTTCTAAATTCTTCATATTCTCCATGTTCCTAGTGTAAGTTGTCTTGTTCCCTCTTGTAGGTCAGTGAATGTGAATTGGTTTCTAGAAGAATTTGTGAAGTCATCTCCTTAGATGGTGAAACTGATCAAAAGATCAGCTTTTACCGGAATATTCCAAATGATTTTTTTGAAGATATGGAGTCTTCATGGAAAGGTCGTGTCAAGAGAATTCATTTGGAGGAAGCATTTATTGAAGTGGAAAATGCTGCTGAGGCCTTATCTTTGGCTGTAAGTTGTATGATACACATTTCTTGTGATTGTACCTTACATATACTATCTGGCATGATACTCTTGTATAAGCTCAAAATATTTAGTGTTAGGTTTTCACTAAACAATTGATTTTTTTTTTGGGGGGAGGGGGGGAATATTTAAGAGGTTCTTTTGATAGTAACATGTATTGTAGACTGGGGATAGTTTGTTGCTATCTGACATGAGACATTGGCATGCCATATGTAGCATATTATGGTTCTAATATGGGTTAAGAACTAAAAATCAGTGGTCTTCCTACAAACTGAACACTAGGAGGAAAGAAATACTCGAGAGAGCGGAGGGCTAAAGATGATTTATGAAGCCTGTATTTGTGTGGAGGAAAAACTGTTTAAAAGATAATTTTTAAGAAATGAGGCGAAGAAAAAGGATAAGATGCTTCTTGCATGTGTTTGTCTGAATAGAGAATGCCAAAAGATGTCAAGTGTGTGGTAGGCGTAATAGGTTGCATCAGTAACTAAATTTTCTCAGAAAATTCTACAAATTTTGCAGAACATTAGATATAGGGAACTTATTTTCCTACAAACCATCAAGTAACCACGTTCATTTTAGTTTTTAATCAAATACAAACATTCAATCTCATTTAATACATGCCAGAGACTCAGAAAGCATGCACAAATATTTGAAATTGTTGTCCAACCAGGTTGCAGAAGCCTTTGATCCCATCCTTTCAAGAATAAAAGCTACAACGGCTCCACTTGGCGGACCAAAGGGAGAGATATTGTATGCTCGAGAGCATGAATCTATCTGGTTTAAGGGGAAACGTTTTGTACCAACAGTTTGGGCAGGTACCCCTGGGGAAGAACAAATTAAACAGCTTAAACCTGCTCTTGACTCGAAAGGTAAAAAGGTTGGAGAAGAATGGTTCACCACTATGAAGGTGGAGGAGGCATTGGTCAGGTGATTTTTTTTCTTTTTTTCCCCACACGATAGTTTAGATGGTTAATCTTTCTTGGTTAATGTCTTTCATCTCTGGCTGGAAGTTTTTTGCTTTGTACTTCAGGTACCATGATGCAGGAGCAAAGGCAAAGGCAAAGGTCTTAGACTTGTTGAGGGGGCTTTCTTCAGAGCTTCAAACGAAGATCAATATCCTTGTTTTTGCTTCCATGTTGCTCGTGATTTCAAAGGCATTATTTTCTCATGTTAGGTTGGAAATTAAAACTTGGGCAATTTATGAAACATAAATGTTTTTCCTTCATTGTCACATGTCATGGAAGCCCTTTCTTTACTCATGATATTTAACAATGAGATTTAAGCTTGCATTGGTTACTTTATATAGAATCTAGCCCATGCACAAAATGATAAATTTTTTAGAATTGACTGCAGACTGGAAGTATGAAGTTTTCTAGGACATGTTGACTGATTTGAAATCACTAGTGCATTATTCCACAGAATATTTTGCATTTTCTTTGGAAAAGAGAGAAACTATGGAGCTTTTGCAAGAAAATTGTGATACAGGTTGTGTTTCGTGGTCTGATTTTACAACCACACTCTTGCTATTGATGATCAAGTGTTACCTTTACATTGAAGTTTTAGGAAGTTAAGCAAAAGCACTACTCATAGCACTTATACTTCTCTTGGTCTTTTCAAACTCCCGGTGAGAAGGTTTTGAGTTTTCAGAAATTAATTTTGCATCTGAGATTTTGTCTCGTAGTAGTATTTATTCGACATTGGACATAGAATCAAATTTTATCATAATTGTTTGGGATAATTGCGTTCCTGTGTTTAGTTAGTCTTTGACAATTTGCTTTTGCCTGTGACCCATGTATCTGTTAGGTGAAATATGTAAATCTATCGTTGTGCATTCTATTTGGATAGAAGCATGCGTACACAACTACACATAAGAAAATGTACACAAATGTGAAAATAGGAGAGGGAAGTGATTTTCCCTTATGTGTTACACAGTTTTCATGGCTTTGGTTTTGGTCCTGTTATTCCTAGTAACTGTATCCTTAGTCACTTAGCAGCTTTAGACGCGTGGAACTTTATCTGGGCATTGAATCTTAATCATAATTCATATACCAAAATCTGATTTCGAAAATTACAAAGTACATTTCTCAATAATTTATTATTCATATGGGTACATTTCTCAATAATGTATTATTCATATGGACTTAGTGGACCTATGTAAAATGCTGCTAACCACCTATTTAGTTTCTTTTTACTTCTATTTGTGTTAATTGATGTGTCTGGTGCATTCATTGTGGATATGACTGGATTGCAAGTTTACTCCCTTTTCTACTTAGTTAAATCTGCATTCAAGTTCTTAACATACATTTTTTTTCTTCTCTCAGTGAGGGGCGAAGAAGGAAATGGGTCTTTCCTACTCTCTCAAAATCTTGGGGGACAGAGGTAGATTAAAACATCATATTTGTTAGTTTAGTTTTCACTTGTGCCTGCATAGATGTCTATTTAAGTATGAAATATGTTGATCAATGCATTCGGTTTCATTTTATTGTAATTGACAGATCCATCAAAAGGATCTTCTTGCTGCTTTTCTTTACTGTCTGAGAGATGCTTAGATTCTGGGGAAAAGCCTCAGAAATTGGGTTCAAAAACGTAATTGGTGTTGCCCCCAAAATTGTCTGATTTTCAATTCATCTCGCTGGAACTTTTCTCTAATTTGTGGTACTTTTGAACAGATCAATTTATGCTGTTTATGATTTGGTGGTTATGACTAGTTTGTCATTTTAGATTCTCCATCTGGAATGTTGAGGAATCCTTTTCTATATTTGGTTGAATACGTGTATGGATGTGTATCCCACATTCTCCCAGGGAAGGAGGCACACCTTATCTATTTACCATTTGAGCGTTATGAACTCTATTTTGGTGAGATATGAGATAATGACACCTGCTCGACTTCTGTTTTACTTGGTTATCCCTTCTTGTTTCAGAATTTGAGCCATTAGAAGCATTGTGAAAAATATTTTCCTATTGTCTCCTTGGAAACTTATTTTTTATTTCAACTAGAAAATTCGCCTTTCTGAATTTACTTGTTAAAGGACTTATTTTACTTAAGAGGAAATGATTTAATTTTATAATATGATTTAATATTACACTGGCGAGTGTAATTATCTTGTCATATTATTTGCATTTTTTCGTAATTCTAACTGGAATCTACTTTATGCACTTCAATGCAGGATGGAGAGCCATCAGAGGGAAATCATCGGATGAAGATAACTGGTCTATCGCCATATTGGTTTGATGCTGCAGGAGGAAGGGCTGTTGATAATACGGTTGATATGCAATCATTGTTCCTTTTGACAGGGCCAAATGGTGGTGGTAAATCAAGTTTATTGCGCTCAATTTGTGCTGCTGCATTGCTTGGAATATGTGGTTTCATGGTACCTGCAGAATCAGCTGTTATTCCCCATTTTGACTCCGTCACTCTTCACATGAAATCTTATGATAGCCCTGCTGATGGAAAGAGTTCGTTTCAGGTACATTATAGTTTCTATCTTCAATACCATCATTGGTGATTTTTTTTCTTTTTTTTTTGGATTAATTAAAGAATGTTTAGCTTATAGCCTTTTACTTGATAAAACATGTGCATATTTCTCTGATATGTGACTGCTGACTATTATGGAAATAGACACAGCAGGGGTGGATAGTCCTTTTATGTTTTAGATGGGTTCAGGGGCACAGCAAGCAATTGCTTTTTTATGGAGCCAATTAAATGCTATTTTATATGCCTGCTTATAACATACACTGAATGAGATAATTGGTCTACTAATAATATTGTTTCATTTTCCATTGATGTATCAGATTGAAATGTCTGAAATTCGTTCTATTGTTTCTGGAGCTACTTCAAAAAGTCTGGTCCTCATAGATGAAATATGTCGAGGTACGGAAACTGCAAAAGGAACGTGTATTGCTGGTAGTGTTGTGGAAACACTTGATGCAATTGGTTGTCTGGGTGTTGTATCCACCCACTTGCATGGAATCTTTGATTTACCATTGAACACAAAGAATATTGCATTCAAAGCAATGGGATCAGAGTCTGTTGATGGTCAAACGATCCCAACATGGAAATTGACTGATGGAATCTGCAAAGAGAGCCTTGCATTTGAAACAACTCAAAGAGAGGGAATTCCTGAATCAATGATAAGAAGAGCTAAAGAGTTGTACTTTTCTGCATATGCAAAGGATACAAGTGTAAAAGGTTATACGCCCAGCATAAATATAGTTGCTTCTGAGACAAAGGACAATCACTTTGGTAAAGCTGCTGATCAGCAACTTTATGTTGGAAAAAGAGACATTCCTTCAAAAACCGAGTCGTGGAATCCAATGGAAATCTTGTGGAAAGATGTAGAAAATGCTGTATCGACTATCTGTTCAAAAAATGGGGTTGAGCTATACAAAAAGAAAAATGCATTTGAGCTTCCTTTCCTGAACTGTGTTCTGATTGGTGCAAAGGAGCAGCCACCCCCATCCACGATAGGTGCCTCAAGTGTCTATATAATGTTTAGACCAGACAAGAAACTCTATGTTGGACAGGTAGTGATCTAAATTCTTCCTGATTGCAACCCCTGGAATCCATCTCCTCTTCCTGCGGTCAAGTCTTGCAAGTCATTAGATTCTATGCTAGCCCCCCCACCCCCCCTCCCTTTTTCCAAAGTAGATCAATTAATTTTATCGAACTAGTTGCCTAACAATAGAGTTGCATCTCATTGCTGAATTTGAATTTGAATTTCCAAGAGCGAATCCTTTTGGGATGTTAATGAGTTGCACATATTACCTTCAAGGTGTTGAGTCACGATTGATCCTGTGGCAAATGAAAACACTTCCTTTACATGAACAGGGCCCTATTCGTGATGCAATTGGTTATTTAGTTGTTTTCAGGTTAACGAGTCTTGAATCTTTTCTGATATTTGATTCTGGACAAGCTCTAACTTCTCTTTCTGCTCTACCATTATGTACAGACTGATGATCTTGAGGGCCGAATCCGTGCTCACCGCTTGAAGGAGGGAATGCAGGATGCTTCATTCTTGTACTTTTTAGTCGCGGGAAAGAGCATTGCTTGCCAACTTGAAACCCTCCTCATTAATCAGCTCCCAGATCGAGGATTTCCACTCACTAATGTTGCTGATGGAAAGCATAGAAACTTTGGCACTTCTCCTCATTCGTTGGAAAGTGTTGCCGTGCTAAGATGAATCTAGATTCCCTAACATCGTAGAGCAAGCCAGTGTACAGGAAGAATGTATATTCATTGTAATCCAAAACTAGAGAACTTGGTAATCTGAGATGATTGCTTAAGGTGGCTGCAGCAATTTTGAGTCTGTGGGAGTTGCATGATGCTTTTTTGCTGTCCATATGCAGGATGCTTTTTTAATGCCGAATGAATTATGCAAAGGTGGATTGCATTACTTCACCACATTTTTGTATGCAGTTCCTCACTCCCCTTTCCATTGGGGCTTGTTCAAAAGTGAGCTTATCATTCGTGTTATTCGGACATTCTGCTACGATTGTCTGCTAATGCAACTCATGTATTTGAAAGTCCAGCTAATAATTTCAATGCAATTAATCAAATGAGTAACCCTATCTTGTAAAAAGTGAAGGATTATACGTCAACTGTTTATAGGATTATCGTAATAGTCGAATCACGGTCATGATTTTCTGTTTAGATCCTTTGATGCAAAATAAAATCTGTTAGATCTGGATATAAATCGGGATGTTGATATGTAACTATTCATAAGTTTTTTGACATAAATTAGGATATTGATACGTAACAGTTCATAAGTTTTTTGACGTATAATTTTTAAGTAGAATAATTGATAAGTTATGTAATGTAAATAATATCTAAAAAGTGATGGAATATAAGGAGAAAATGAAATATAATTTTAGTTTAGGAAGCAAGGCACAAAATATGGGATAATGTTCAATTTCAACAGTTTATTTACAACCTAAAGTAAAGGGAAAAAGAAAAGAACAAGAACATGAAAATTTTGGTAAAAGAGAGACTGAGAGATAGAGAAGAGTAAAAGGGAAAACTTAAACGTGGTCGGCAGGATTCGAACCTGCGCGGGCAGAGCCCACATGATTTCTAGTCATGCCCGATAACCACTCCGGCACGACCACGGGACGTGCTATGATGCGGTCAGATTAAACAATTTAGAGAAAAAAATTGAACCCCGGAACGAAAATGGGAGGAGATACGAATTCCCTCTTTTATCTGTCCAGTGCCACCACTGGCTGCAGACTGTTTAGTCCTCAATCTTTCTGATATGGGGCTTATTTAATTCTAGTAAGAAAACATATATATTCACAACTTTCTAGTAAATTTTTGCCTTTTCATCTCTTTAATAGCTCAAGTTATAAACTTTAGGTCTTTTTCATCCTTTTCTTGATAATATTTTCGGCAAAGTTCCAATCTTTTTTGCTCATAGGCATTCTACTTACTGCTATGCAGGTATAATTTTGGCGTTGCTTGAATTTCAGAGTGGATTGAATTAGTTTGTACCATGGCTTTAACATTTTTCAGAGGGATAAAAACCTGCCCCTTAGTCCACTATCCATCAGCATATTTTGCAAGGAAAAATGGGTTTTTTTACTGCACTATGGGAAGCACGCAAACCCAATTTGCTACACAAGAAAAGCAGCAATCTGGTGATTCAAAAGTTGTACCAAAAACCTACAGAAAATCACCTGATAAGTTGTTGAAAGACTATGAGGCAATCATAGGGATAGAGACTCATGTGCAGCTTAACACTTCAACTAAGGCATTTTGTGGCTGCCCTTATAGTTATGGGGCTCAACCCAATACTAGCATTTGCCCTGTTTGTATGGGGCTGCCTGGGGCATTGCCAGTTTTGAACTCCAAGGTTGTAGAATATGCAGTGAAATTAGGCCTTGCCCTTAACTGTAAACTGTCTATGGATTCGAAATTTGATAGGAAACAGTATTTTTATCCTGACCTGCCAAAAGGGTACCAGATATCTCAGTTTGATGTTCCAATTGCAAGTGGTGGTTATGTTGATGTTGATCTTCCTGTTGAGTTTGGTGGTGGGCACAGAAAGTTTGGGATTACCAGGGTTCATATGGAAGAGGATGCGGGGAAGTTGCTTCATACTGGCACTGGGAATTATTCTCAGGCAATTATTTGATCATATCTGTTGGACTGATTCGGTATTGGAGACTATAACACCGTCAAACCATCTATTAAATTGGTTTGATGAGCCATTTACTACTGAGATAGTTTTAGCTTTGTGTCTGTTATTAATCTTGTTGCATTGCATATTTGCATTTGTTTGACTGAGCTTGTCATTTTGCTTCTAGTGTATTAGGGTGTAGGTGGTAGTTTGCATGTTACAAATTTTAACACTGGCATTGAATGAGAATCGTGCTTCTTTTATGAAAGCTTGCTTGTAACAAGGATTTGTGTTTTCTAGTGCAGGTGGATTTGAATAGGGCTGGGGTGCCATTGCTTGAGATTGTTTCAGAACCTGATATGAGAACTGGTATTGAAGCCGCAGAATATGCTGCAGAATTGCAGAGGTTAGTTAGATACTTGGGAGTTAGTAATGGTAATATGCAAGAAGGATCACTGCGTTGTGACGTCAATATCTCAATCCGTCCAATTGGGCAGCAAGAATTTGGTACAAAGGTAAACAGGTGCTAATCTTTTGTCATTTTATTAAATAATTATAAGAGATAAGACATAGGCCCATTTCTCACCTCATCCCTTGTGAACTTTCTTGCTAGTATTCACTTTGACTATTTTCTCCAAGACCAGAGCAGTTCAGGTATAGCAATATACCTAAAGTGGAGATCTTATCAAACGAGTATTGGATAGTGTCAAATGGAGTTTTGCCCCTTTTTTATAACTCTTAGCAAATTGCCTCAAGAAGTTTCATCTCTAAATGCTTGTTCTCCAAATGTTTGTCTTACGATTGATCATTCTTCTCCACGAGGGAAGATGCTTCGAGTAGATTTCAGTCCAGTCAATGTATAAGATTCCTGTTAACTTCTTGTCTATATACTGTGAAGCTGCTCCAAGTAAGCGAATAGGGTGTAATGCTTTATGCTTTGGTTCAAAGAACTGATTGGTTCTGGCACCTCACCTGTCTACACCTACATCAACAGGTTGAGATAAAAAATCTGAACTCATTCTCATCAGTTAGTAGAGCCATCGATTTTGAGATTTCAAGACAAGTGCAACTTCACAGTCAAGGTCAGGCTGATCAAATTGTCCAGGAAACTCGTCTTTGGGAAGAAGGCGCTCAGGTTATGTATTTAATTATTGCAAAACTAGTTCTATGGAGGTCTTGTTGTCCACTGATATGTTCTAACTTTTTTTTTTTTGACTACCTCTAGAAAACCATTACAATGAGAAAAAAGGAAGGACTTTCCGACTATCGTTACTTTCCAGAGCCTGATCTTCCCGGAGTTACCCTTACTGAGGAATATCTTGATGGTATTCGGAGTTCTTTACCTGAGCTTCCAGAAATAAAACGTCGGAGGTATGAGAATATGGGTCTCAGCATGCAGGATGTTCTGTTCCTGGCCAATGACATTAATGTAAGTTCTGCTCGTCGTTTTTTTATATATTATTTGTTGGTCGTTTAGCTACCTGGAAATCTAACTATACATCCTTTTATGGAAGTTGAGGCATCTTCTTTTCTTCTTCGTCTTCGTTCCCTTCTCAAATCTAAATTCAGAGCTAAGCTTACTTTGATATGTACTGAGCAATCAAGATGTAGATTTCATCCACAGTTCCTTGTATGGAAGAATGAAAATGAAGCTAAATTCATGTTCATGATTAATCATTAATGCTACCCTTGGTATACCCTCCTTCAACAATATCACAAGTTTGGATTATCTGAGCCTGTTTTTTGTTTTGTAAATTGCTTTTTCAAGGTTGCAGAATTTTTTGATGCAACAATAGCAAGTGCGGCTGATATTAAGTTGGCCGCAAATTGGATAATGGGCGACATAGCTGCATACATGAAAAATGAAAAGTTGTCCATCAGTGAGATCAAACTTACTCCTCTGGAGTTGGGTGAGCTTATTGCTTCAATTAAAGGTGGAACTATCAGCGGAAAGATTGGCAAAGAGGTAAAATTATTCATAATTGGCATTAGTTGGACATATCTTCCTATGTATTGGTTGTGGCTATCTGTTGGGATGTGTTAGTTATATATCTATAAGTAGGAGTTCTTGAACCTAAAACCTCCTACTTACAATCTCTCCCCCCCTTACCACCCAACCCAACACACCCCCCCCCCCCCCCCCCCCCCCAAAAAAAAAAGAAAGAAAATTTTTCTTCTTTAAATGATATCTAAATTGGAACATTCAGCCCTTTTGTCTTTTCTAACCATTAAATAGCAAAAGTTCTGATAGAGTTTTAAAACTTCATTTAGCTTATTGGAGTGGTTTCATATGTTCTTCAGCGGCCTACTTCTTCTCCCTTTCTCCTGTTGCTCTTCCCCTTTATAAGTAGCTATCTTAGGACCCATGATTGATGCACTTACCGAGGCCTGCATATGACCAACAATCTAATTCAGCCATGCATTAAGAAATAGCCTAAAGCAATGCTGGAAAAGCCACACCTCAATGTTGGGTGGGAAGATTTGCATGTCATACTGACTCAACCTTCTTCTTTTTATTTTTGTCATCAGATTCAGCTATTTCAATTAAGTTTCTATCATAAAATTGCAGATATTATTTGAACTAATGGCCAAGGGCGGGACAGTGCAAGGATTAATAAAAGAAAAGGATTTGGTTCAGGCAAGTCAGTTTACATTACTTTTTATGCTTCACTATAGTTGACTTCCTCAGCACAGAGTAAGAGCTTCCATTTTCATGCTCTGTAACACTGGAGTCAAAGCACTGTTCCGTTTCATACACTTGCCTCTTAGAGATTTGATTCTCTAATTTTTTGAGATTATTGCATGTTGTGTGACTATAGGTAGTATTATAATAAAACATAGTGATTTTTTCATGTTTCTGGACATAACTACAGACATCTTTGTTATTGTTTATGCTCTTTCACATCTAAGTTAGTACATTCATCATACCTGCTTGGGAATGGATTGGGAAAATCCCCACTCCCAGGCGAGTTGTGGAAAGTGTTTGGATGTCCAAGCGAAAAACAATTACTATGAGGTTTGGATTTGGAATGGATGGATGTATAGCCCCTCTCTTTCAATAAATAAGCTGAATAAGGAACTTCAGCAATCCAAACAAGGCACAATAACAAACTAGCAAAAAACAGAGTGACGTACTAGTTGGCATGGCATGATCAGAGGTCCATCTCGTGTCATACTATAATTGGACTGCGAAAGTACCACCAAATTATGACACAACATAAAACAGGCAATTGTGGCATTCTGACAGACGTGTAGGTAAAGCTTATATGGGAAATTCGGTAAATTTTCCCTACCTAAACAAAATGTTTGACAAGACAAGGAATATAAGAGAACCAAAATGTGATTGTGGCTAAATGAAGATTGATTAAGCATTCACATTTGGAATTAAGTTAAAGGGGACCAACCAGAGTTTTCGACAATTAGGAACATTTAGTTGCTTGAGAGCCTGGTCACTTTTTCAGCACTAGACCATTTATTTCTTCTGTATCAACATACCCAGAAATAGGACATAGCACTTTCCATCAAATCTGCAAACAAATTGACATCCTAAATTAACAAAGATAACAAAGAAAATAATTTAAGATATTACATGAGTGAACCTTAAATTTCAGTACAGTGACCCAGAGCCCCTAAATTTCGTTCATGTCTTGGTGCCTTTTCCGTAACTTGTTTTAGTGACTTCATTGTATTCCTCAAAAGGTCAGCTGTAGTATTCTGGCACAAAGTTCCAGGTAGAGTGCACTTTTTCATGTTTAATCGAGTTGAGCTTAAAAATATTTGATCCAAACTTCCTAGAATCAGCACGTTAGTTGGAGTGAAAATGCTGCAGATATGAGCTGTGAGTACGACTGTATTTAAACCAGATTGTAGATGTGCAGTGAGATAGCAAAAATGGGTATAGAAGATGTAGTATTTTGGTGTAGAAGGATGGGTTTGAGAGCCTAGAATTGATTAGTACTTGGGTATACAAGATGCTTTGATGAGCCTGCCTTAGTCTTTAAGATTGCTATACCAACTTGATGTTCTATTCACCTTGTTTCATAAGCCAGATTGTAGACCGCAGTGAGATAGAAAAAATGGTGGATAAAGTCCTCGCTGATAATCCAGAGCAGCTGAAACAGTACCGTGGTGGCAAAACCAAGCTACAGGGCTATTTTGCGGGCCAGGTATTCCTGCAGAATGTAGTTGTTTCTTTTATTTTAATGATTTTATGTACTTGTGCAGTGCTTTTTTTTTACATCACCATCCAAATGGTCAGGTAATGAAAGCATCAAAGGGCAAGGCAAATCCAAAACTTTTGAACCAGATACTTTTAGAAAAGTTGAATACCGAAACTTGATGCTCTCTATCAGATGGTTTCTCACGGCCAATGCAGCTACAAACATATCAGATGATTTCTTGTGGAGCATGTATATTATTGAGGTTGCCTTTGAATATCCCCCGAGGCTGCCTCTCCCAAAAGGCAAATCCATCGCACTACGGTGCACCTGATAAAATTATTCTAATAGAAAATCATATTTTTGTTGTTATTTTTTGCCATTTGATTTATGGAGAATTTTTTCTTTTTTTTTTTTTTTTAATTTTAACATTTTAGTTATTCAAATAGAAGTTTCCTAGATATAAATGTGACGTGTTTTTGATAAATTTAAAAGATCTTTCTGTTTTATTTAATTTACTACAACACTGCTGTGTTGAACAGTTTTTTTTTTTAAGATATATATATTTCTTTATTTCTATTTTCGATAGTTGTTGATATTGTAAGTACTTATTCTCATATTATTATTCCATTTGAAAGTTTTTAAATTTATATTGATGACTTAATATATATGTTAATTTGCTGCTTTTTTTTTAATATTTCACAAGAATATCTATTTGTGTAAATATTAATATTTTATTGACATAGCGAAAAATGTATACAAGCAGATGTTCGAATTAGTGCATCAAACGTCCATCTACTATATATCTGAACGACTTTCTAATAATAGAAACTTTCTTCACATTACCATTAAAAAAAAAAAAAAAAAAAAAAAAGGGTCCACCAACATATGAAGATTTTCTCCACCAACTTTGCCTATTTCACATCTCCTATCTACTAGAATATTGATCAACTCATTTTCCCAATAGTTTTATCTTTTTCTCACTTATTTAACATGTTTAGTGCCTAACTTAGTATTTTTATTCTTATCTAATTATAGGGTAATACTTAAAAAAGAGAGTAGTTTGGGACTGTTGGGAATGAGTGTACAAAATTATGAAGTGGCAAAAAAAAAAAGAAAAGAAAAGCAGTCCTTGCAAATATTCAGCTCCCCTGTGACATGCACGAAACAAGATGCAATGCAGTCATTCAAGCGGAAAATCAAGCTACATTCATTCTTTGATTCAACGTTTTTGGACACAGCAGCCAACAGTTATTCCTTTTTCATCATAAATTAATGATACAACGATTGCCAGTGCAGAATGCAGTTGATTTTGCAGCTTAATTGTTTTCATCCACAGCTTGACTGTTTACAAATAAGCTCTCTCTTCTTTTAGGAAAGCCTGTGCTTTCTGGATTTGATCCTCTATATTTCAGTTCTTGGTTTGTTCTAAAATTTGGTTCAACAGCAGAAGATATGGAATTCGGATCTGTTCCACCACCACGCCTGTAAGAATTAACTGATCCTCCAGGATATTGGGAAGGAGAGGCATATCTTCTTGATGTGTCTCGTATACCATTACCCCTCGAATCAACCATATCAGCATTCCTCGAAGAATCAGTGAATGATCTATCGCCTGAGCCAGATCCCAATGGAGCTCCGGTTGTCACTGACGTGGAACTGAAAGGATCATCTGGCCCCCAAGAGGTAAGAGATTCCTTCTTGTGGGCAAAGAAATGCCATGCTCCAAAAAGGAAAAGAATAAAAAACAGAACAGGACTCGTCCATTGCATCGTATTGAACTCGCTTCTGAAAACTGGAAGGTTGGAATGATACATCGCCACATAGCCGCTTCCAAGACTGAGAACAACTAGTCTTTCATTGTTACTTGCTACTACTGGTCTCACAAACCCTTTTTTGTCATCTATTTTTCTTTGCTGTTGGTTCAGAAATGATGCTACAATCCCATCAAAGCTTGCAGAGAACAGAAGTTTTGGTCCGCCAGCCCTAACATAATGCTGGGAAGACACATTATACACATAGATCTTCTCCGCATCACCAATAAGCAAGTACCCTTTGATTGCTTGAAATGTTAGAGGCTCTCCCATATCAAACTTCCTCTTGGATCTAACCCTACATTTGAAGTTCATTATGTCACCGAGCAACAGTACATGTATCAGATCACCTTCTGAAGTAAAACCGTATGCTTTTGACCTCTCTGTGGCATCAAAAACATAGCGTCTCACCACAGAAACGTTCAAACCTTCACAGAAAGATTCTCTAATCTTCATGGTCCTTAAATCTAATGACCCAGCACCAGTTTCTGTCAAAAAGAGAAGTCTCTGCTTCAAGAATGCCAGTGGCCTGCTTGATGGTGAAGCCAAGCCATAAACTGTCCCATTATCCCTGAACACCCTGATCTTGCCCCTCAAATCTGTAGACAAAATATACCTCTTCCGCCCAACATGATGCACTTCCAAGATAGTGACTGGTGAAACGCTATCACCAGCTTGAGGAACGTCAAACTTCACAATACCATCCATCCGAAGTGAGTTCCATTCATCCCCAGTTGAATCTTCCCAAACCCGATGCATCAAAATGGCACCATCCTCGTGCCCTGTGACAACTATGCTCTCATTCTTATAAACCGACATGTAGGATACCATAGCAGTAGTAGGCGATCTGGACAACGTGTCAAACTGACATAAAACATCTCCATTTCTTGCTAAAGCATACACTCTACCCGAATCATCTCCAACCAGAACATACTTACTGAACCCCTCAAAATCCCGGTATGGCAACACATTAATACAAGTGGGATTTGATCCAACTTTCACAGCTGACACAAATTGAAATTTCTCAGACCAAAAAGGACTAAACTTCGTAACCGACACCACCCCTACACTATCTCCATTTTTAACACTACTGTCTAACTTTCCATCTAGAATCTTCTCAACACTCCCATCTCCATCAACCTCACCATATTCTTGCACAGTATCTTGCTTTCTATCAATGGGATATTTAACTTTTGAGCAATCTGATAACTTTGATTCTAATCTAGATAACAGTTCAGTGAAACTTTTCACTAGCTCTTCCATCTTTTCCAGTTGAATTTCCTGCCGTTTCAGTACATCTAAAGCATCACTAACCTCAGGTTTATGTTCAATAACATGCTCATTTTCAGTATCAGTTACAATTTCTGCTGAATTTGATTTCGCAAGAACCCGCATAATACAACATAAGTAAAGTAATAAAAGCAAATGAAGTGTAAAAAACTTGCCTTTTTGAGAGGTTGCCATTGAATAAGAAGCAAGATTTTTAGCTCAAAGCTCTTTTATCATTGCCTGAAGTTTCAGGAGTTTATGCAGATCCTATTGGTTGCTTTATTTTTCGTGGACGTGAAAGATATTTCAGAGCAAGATTGTACTCGTTTCTTTATGGGATTTGGACCTTTTTCCCTTCTCTTTTTTCGGGATTTTAGGAAAGATTTTGGGAGTGGATTTAGGTCAAAAGATCGATTTTTAGATGGTCTTAGGACGTGGTATCGGGAAGACAACGAAGTGAGCAGAAAAGACGGCAGCCTGTAAGAAAAGAGGAAATGAAACAAACAATAATTAGCCATTGATGCCCAAAACTTTTTTGAGTATTTGATTTTGACCCTTGGGATGTTTTCGACAACTATAGATGCTCTAATTTTAGTCCGCGGCTTTAATTTCTTTATTTCTTCAAACAGGTCATATGAATTTAGTTCTAGACTCAATTTGCTTTTAAAGTTAAACTTGTCAAATTGAAGTTAAAGTGTTCTAAATTATAGGAGGTATGGAGAACAAAAATGGTGAGTAAAAGAAGAGATATTTTAGTCATCTCAATACATTTTTACATGATCCTTGCTTGCACATTATCTAATTGATTTTTTGATTGTGTATTTGTACCAATATGCTAACATCATTGGTTGTTTAATATTGATTCACTTGATTCGATCACTTAACTCCTGATTCCTCAACTTCTCCCCTTCTCCTAACAATTCGAATTAACAAAATGAACGTTGGAATGGACATATAATCTATTGCTGTTTAAAGTTTCAGCAGCGCAATTAATTACATAGAGTAATGCTTTACATATCTTGAATATTGACATATATGTGACCATTTTGTGACATATTCAAAAGATATATGCTTGTTTTGCATGTGTATTCTAATAATTATATCTGATGGCAATAGGAATGGAAGAAACGGAAACCTTTATGGTAGGAAGACTGCTACCGTAGGAAGCCATGCAGCGTTGGACACGTGCATTTGGTCAAAAAGCACCAAACGGAGCCGTCATGTGGCAGTGGTAATGCGCGTGGAGAAAGATTTGTACCAGATTTATCTTTTGTATTACCAAAGTAGTATTAGCAAAGGAATGACAAAACATTACAAAATAATTAACAATTAATAAACTTCATATGGGCAAATGGGCATTACCTATTCAAAATACTAGTTTTTTGTGGATATTTTACGCTCAAACATTCAATTTATAATAAATATATGAATGTTTTTAGTAAAATTCAAAAAGTGTTACAATAATTTCTTACAAAAAAAAAAACTAGTAGGTTATCTATTTAACATAAATTAAATATTTTTTAAAAAAGAAATATCCCATAAAGTACCATCTCTTCATGGCTTTTCTCTATTACATGAACCAAATACCAGGTTTTTATAGGTATTTTATTCTGAATCATTTAATTTATGTTAAATACATAAATATTTGCAAATAAAATTCAAAAGCCGTTACACAAATATTTTTACGAAAGGAAAATTAGCATGTTTTGTATTTAATATAAATGAAGTATTTGAAAGTAAAAAAAAAATTGTCCATAACATACCAATTCTTTACGAGTTTCTTCCATTATATGAATAAACTACTAGCTATTTATGAGCATTTTACTTTGAATCAATTAATTTATATTAAATACATAAATGTTTATAAGTGAAATTCAAAAAGTGTTACACTAATATTATTACGAAAGGGAAACTAGTAGGTTTTGTATTTAACATAAATTAAATATGTGAAAGTAAAAAAAGAAATTACCCACTTTTTACTATCTCTTTACGGGTTTCTTCTATTATATGAATAAAATACTTGCTATTTATAGGCATTTTACTCTAAATCATATAATTTATGTTAAATACATAAATGTTTGTAAGTAAAATTTAAAAAGTGATACACTAATGTTTTTACGAAAGGAAAACTAGTAGGTTTTGTATTTACATAAAGTAAATACGTGTATACTATATTAGTATAACTGTATTATTAAATGTATTACTAAATTTAGTATAACTAATTCATAATTTTTATTAATAAGCATGTATACTTAATACTACAATTCATATTATCAATTAAATTACCTACACCCCTGCACATTATATATTACACATAGCTAATAATATTATTATTTGAAGTTTGTAACTAATCAAATTAAATATTATATATGATAAAAGAAAATTATAAAAATTTTATAATATTAATATACTATACACAAATATTATATTAATAGAGGCAAGCAGAGCATGACACGTTATAAATTTTTTTTTTGGGATAATTTCATAAACCAAATCGCGATTACTTTCTGTAAAGTATCAATTTCCCATAAAAGACCAACTCTTTATGGCTTTCCTCCATTATAAGAACAGAGTACCCGTAAATGCATTTATTTATGGGATAAAATAGAATAAACCCGTTTTCCAATAAAACATCAGCTGTTTATGGTTTTCCTCCATTATAAGAACAGAGTACCTATAAATCCATAAACACATTTACTTATGGGATAAAATAAAAATTAACCCGTTTTTCAATAAAATACCCGCTTTTTCTGGCTTTCCTCCATTATAAGAACAAAGTGCCCATAAACCCGTAAACACATTTATTTAAGGGATAAAATAAAAAAAAAACCCATTTGCCCAATAAAACACCGGCTCTTTATGGGTTTCTTCTATTATAAGAACAAAGTACCCATAAACTTGTTAACACAATTACTTATGGGATAAAATAAAAATTAACCAGTTTTTCAATAAAACACCAGCTCTTTATGACTTTCCTCCATTATAAGAATTGTGCAACCATAAACCCGTAAACACATTTATTTATGGGATAAAGTAAACAAAACCCACTTTCCAATAAAACACCAGCTCGTATTACAATTCATATTATCAATTAAATTACCTACACCCCTGCACATTATATATTACACATAGCTAATAATATCATTATTCTAAGTTTGTAACTAACCAAATTAAATATTATATATGATAAAAGAAAATTATAAAAATTTTGTAATATTAATATAACTATATATTAATATACTATACACAAATATTATAATACATGAACATCTAATATACATATATAAATATATTATAAATAATATAATTATATTACTATATAAATTTAATCAATTTATAACACATATGTTTCATAAATATACGGTCCTCTATTAATGAAATGATTATACTATATATTTATACAATATATTATACATATGTATATAATAATTATAAATACAAACATAACTATATTTGTTATTATGAAAATATTATAACGATTATAAATATATTATATAACTATACTAATATTGTAATAAAAATATAATTAGTCCTTAAATATTTTAATTAACATATGCATCACTATCATAATTATTCCAATTCTCCCTTCCCAAACGCTATTCTGAAACGCCACATTAAATTGTCATGCTCACTTTTCGACAAATTAATACAACGGTAACTGAATTCATACGCCATATCCTGAGCATCAGTCCATAAAATGTGCATGTTAATTTTATGGACAGTGATGTTAGTAGCAAATACAATTTTTGATACTTAACTGTAGTCTAACAACATTTCTTTCCTATTTTTCCAATACGACAATTGCAACTACGTACTTTTACAAAGTATACGTCGGCTTCAATTTCATATATTCAGTGTCGATGTAAATCAAAAGCCATTAATGATATTTCGATGTTTTCAAATCCGTTACAAAACTGATTTGAATGAAGAACATACAACCGAAAGCTAAATCGGATGCTTATGTTGAACATTTGGGTACCAAACAAACATATTATACATATGTGTGAATCGTTTTCTATTTTAATTTGATGCCCAACCAATACATTCACCTCCCATTTTTTGCTCTTCCCACTTCTTCTCCACCGCACGTGGCAAATTTAAAATTATCATCAAGCTGTAAATTCCTTTCTTTCTTGACACACAATTACATTTACAGTCAGTTGTCGCATATTTCCATTCGTTACGACTTAATTTGCAAATGTTGTGTACCTCTGGTTCAATCCTGCAATTATCCCTTCCTCTACTATCCTAAAAGGTCAACAGCGTACAGTATTCCTTGGTAATCGGATGATCTGCATCCGGACACGATATTCTGGTTCCATCTGTCCACGCGCGTTTGCACTTTAACCATCCGGACACGGCATTTTGGTTATATTAGTCCACGCGTGTTTCCACTTCAACAAAACATCTCCGTCAGCATAAAGGCCTTCTTGACCATGTGTCATGCTCTGCGGGCCTATAGTAATATAATATTTGTGTATAGTATATTAATACATAGTTATATTAATATTACAAAATTTTTATAATTTTCTTTTATCATATATAATATTTAATTTGATTAGTTACAAACTTAGAATAATAATATTATTAGCTATGTGTAATATATAATGTGCAGGGGTGTAGGTAATTTAATTGATAATATGAATTGTAGTATTAAGTATACATGCTTATTAATAAAAATTATGAATTAGTTATACTAAATTTAGTAATACATTTGTACTAATACATTTAGTAATACAGTTATACTAATATAGTGTACACGTATTTAATTTATGTTAAATACAAAACCTACTAGTTTTCCTTTTGTAAAAATATTAGTGTATCACTTTTTCAATTTTACTTACAAATATTTATGTATTTAACATAAATTATATGATTCAGAGTAAAATGCCTATAAATAGTTAGTACTTTATTCATATAATAGAAGAAACTCGTAAAGAATTAGTAAAAAGTGGGTAATTTCTTTTTTTTTTTAACTTTCACGTATTTAATTTATGTTAAATACAAAACCTACAAGTTTCCCTCTCGTAATAATATTAGTGTAACACTTTTTGAATTTCACTTATAAATATTTATGTATTTAATATAAATTAATTGATTCAAAGTAAAATGCTCATAAATAGCTAGTAGTTTATTAATACAGAAAATCATTCAAAATGTCCCTCACATTTTATAAATTAACTTTTGTTGTCCCTCACTTTTAAAAATGTAATTTTACGTCCCTTACAAATTTATATTGACTAAATTTGGTTCCTACCTAGATTTCCAACTAGTTTTTGGCTGGAATCCACCATGTGACTTACATGTGATCATTTTTTAAGGACAAAATTGTCAAATCAAATTTTTGTATAATCTGATTCATAGTCCCTCACATTTCACATAATGAATTTTTCGTCTTTAATATTTTACAAAATGAATTGTTTCATTCCTCACATTTCAAGAAATGAATTTTTCCATCCTTCACATTTTTCAAAATGAATTTTTTCATCCCTCATTGATCATGTGTATGAATAGCTTTTTTTCTATAAACTCACGTATATGTCTATTTGATTTTACTTGAACAATATGAATAACATGTAATTTATCTCTATTGAATTTCATCTAAACATGCTAATCGTCGCTATACACATGCTATTCAATAGATATATATATAGGGATTTAAAACTAATAATTTTGTTTGAAACCCACGTATATATTTATATGATTTCACCATTTGAACCTATTCAATATTTGTAACCTTTCTCTTTTGGTAATAATTTATTTATTGAGCTGTATAATAAGGTCGCCTAATTATTGGGTCTTAACTCGAATTCTATAATTATGCTAACAAATATCAGTTTAAATCTGAAATTTCTACTCGACACTTTTAAGACCAACAGTTAAATTACTTGCCTTGTGATTGTCTTAAAATTTGAAAGTGCCAATCACTTATTTCTTTTTATCATACTTTTCTTTTGTTTACTTTTTCTATCCAAATTTAATTCAATATAAACACACGATAATATTTAGGATTAAATGTCATCTTTATTTTCAAATTTCGAGTAAAAGAAAATGAATATAAGTGAAAAACTAACAATTTTTTTTAAACACATGTAAATATCTATTTGATTTCACTTGAGTAGTACGAATAGTATGTAATATATCTCTATTTGATTTTACATGCTATTTGTATTGTTCAAGTGAAATCAAATAGATATATACATGAATTAAAAAAAAATTATTCACACACATGATCAATAAAAGATGAAAAAATTCATTTTGCAAAATGTGAAGGATGAAAAAATTCATTTTGTGAAATGTAAGGGAGAAAAAATTTATTCTATGAAATGTGAGGGATTATGAATCGAATTATATAAAATTTAATTTGACAATTTTGCCCTTAAAAAATGATCACATGCAAGTCACATGGTGGATTCCGATAAAAAACTAGTCGGAAACCTAAGTAGGGACCAAATTTGACCAATGTGAATTTATAAGGGATATAAAATTACATTTTTAAAAATGAGGGACGAAAAAATTTATTTTGCAAAATGTGAGGGACGTTTTGAACGATTTTTCCTTATTAATATAATGAAAAAAACTCGTAAAGAATTGGTATGTTATGGACAATTTTTTTTTACTTTCAAATACTTCATTTATATTAAATACAAAACATGCTAGTTTTCCTTTCGTAAAAATATTTGTGTAACGGCTTTTGAATTTTATTTGCAAATATTTATGTATTTAAAATAAATTAAATGATTCAAAATAAAATACCTATAAAAACCTGGTACGTGGTTCATATAATAGAGAAAAGCCATAAAAAGTTGGTACTTTATGGGATATTTTTTTAAAAAAATATTTAATTTATGTTAAATAGATAATTTACTAGTTTTTTTTGTAAGAAATTACTGTAATACTTTTTTAATTTTACTTAAAAACATTCATATATTTATTAAAAATTGAATGTTTGAGAGTAAAATGTCCATAAAAATCTAGTAAAATACCCATTTTGAATAGGTGTTGTTGTCCCCAATCTAAAACCCACTTTCAAAACAAACAAATTTATTCTAAATTTTTTTTTGGATAATTTCATAAAGTTTGCTCGCGGTCACTTTCTGTAAAGTATCACTTTTCCATAAAAGACTAGCTCTTTATGGCTTTTCTCCATTATAAGAACAGAGTACCCATTTTCTCATGAACAAATTTATTTATCGAATAAAATAACAATAAACCCGTTCTCTAATAAAACATCAGCTCTTTATGATTTTCTTCCATTATAAGAACAGAGTACCCATTTTTTCCATGAACAAATTTATTTATCGGATAAAAAAAATAAACCCGTTGTCCAATAAAACACCAGCTTTTTATGACTTTCCTCCATTATAAGAATAGAGTACCCATTTTTCCATAAACAAATTTATTTATATAAGAATAAAGTACCCATTTTTTCATTATAAGAACAGAGTACCCATTCTCCAATAAAACACCAGCTCTTTATGGCTTTCATCCATTATAAGAACAGAGTACCCATTTTTCCATAAACAAATTTATGTAATCGGATAAAATAACAATAAACCCGTTCTCCAATAAAACATCAGTTCTTTATGGCTTTCCTCCATAAATTATCCATTTTCCTTTTTTTCCATAAGCTAATTTATTAGTTGGATAAAATCAGAATAAAATTAGGTTGAATGGCAAATTACCCTTTAGGATACAATGGAACAGTAGAAACTAACCTATAGCAAGTTTAAACTCCGTTCCCACTACAAACATATGCTAGAAATTATTTTTGCAAACTCAAGACACCTAATTTATAAAATCTTAAGAAACCTTTAGAACTGTTATAAAAAGCAACTTATTCATTCTAAATTTTTGTTTGGGATAATTTCATAAACCTCCCCAGAGGTTTCTATCAATTTTACTTGGCACTCACAAATATTGAAAAATCTCAACTTATCTCTTTTTTTTTTTTGGGTCTGAAACTCACTTGCCCCCCTTACTTTAAACTTTCAAAACAAAGCAACACAAATGTAACTTTGTTGGATGCACAACCACTGGTCTCCTTTTCATAATTGTAGGGCACCGATGGATTACTAATTTATTTACTAGATAAAATCAGCGTAAATGGCAAATAAGTGGGTTTAATATGTTATACCCGTTTATTCATAAATTATTACCCATTTACGGGTATGCTGCATAAAGTGCCCATTTTCCCAGTTTCCCAAAAAGTATAAAAATTTGTATTTGATACTAACATCACCGTCCATAAAGTAGCAAGCACATTTGATGGAGTGATGCTCACGAAACCGCATACGAATTCAGTTACTGTTGTACTAATTTGTCGAAAAGTGAGCATGACAATCTAATATGGCGTTTCTGAACAGAGTTTGGGAATGAATAATTGGAATAATTATGATAGTGATGTATATATTAATTAAAATATTTAAGGACTAATTATATTTTTATTACGATATTACTATAGTTATATAATATATTTATAATCGTTATAATATTTTTTTAATAACAAATATAGTTATATTTGTATTTATAATTATTATATACACATGCATAATATATTGTATAAATATAAAGTATAATTATTTAATTAATAGAGGACCGTATAATAATGAAACGTATGTGCTATAAATTGATTAAATTTATATAGTAATATATTTATATTATTTATAAATATATTTATAAATGTATTTTAGATGTTCATGTTATTATAATATATATGTTTATGTAATAATACTTCAGTTGTACTTCGTTTGTACTTCAGTTGTATATAAATGCGTTTCCATTCTTCAGTTGTACTTTGTTTGCTCCTCCTCCAGGCGCGTTAGCATTGCAATATAACGGGTCCGTTTGGTCCTCATTATTCATAGACACGTGTCGACCTCTGTATGGCTTCCTACGATAGGAACGGTCAAAGGGCTTCCTACCATAAAGGTATCCGAATGGAAACATAATCCATCACAGTTTAAAGTTTCGGCAGTGCAATGAATTACGTTTACCTATCTTGAATATTAATATATCTGTGACCAATTTGTGACATACTCAAAAGATATATGCTTATTTTGCACGTGCATTCTAATTTTAGTTATTGAATTCGAACAAGTTGAATATGACGTATTTTAGGCATAGAAAGAAAATAAAATGTTGTTTTAAAAAATTTATTGACGTGTACCGTTGACGCCGCTTTTGGCGAAAAAACAAAAAAAAAATTCTTAGTTTTTTCGTGTAGTCATAAATTCTTATTTATTCACGTGTACCGTTGTACCAAATCTTATGTTTCTCGTGTAGTCAATATAATTCTTGTAGTATTTGATGTCAAATACCACTACCACAAGGTTTTGTTGTAATTTGGAAGTTTAGTTAATGTAATATTTGCTTTAAAATTGTACAGTGCATTATATGTTATGTGCTATATGTTGGACAAGATATTGGTCAATGTCTGAGCAAAGCAACATCAAGAATTGAGGAAGAGAGACTAAAATAGTCATGGTGCAAAAGCGATGATGAGTTGGGAGGTTACAACTACACAGGCAATTCAATGGTCCTCCTAAAGCTGAACCCCAAATTTAGCAAAGAGCCAACGTTGCATGAACTTTGTGAATCACAAATTGCAAATTGGACGTCAATTATCTGTAAAATGAGGACAGCATGTGTTACTTTTCTGGCACGCAGGAAAGCCTAGAAAATGACAGCCTCAGATATTTCACCATCTCCTGCGCTTTGCAATTCTAGTGATACTCTATTTCTATATTCCTTGTATTTCCTCTGATTGCAGAAAGAAGGCAGCGGAGTTTCAGCGGGCGCCATTAATGGTGGTGGTGACCGGTTGCTAGGCTGTAGACCATGGCATGCGGGAGCACACCAGCACGTAAAGTGATGGTGGTCGCGGATCCCTGTCGCGAATCAGCTGCTGCACTTCAATATGCCCTCTCCCATGTAGTGCTTGAAAATGATACGTTAATTCTCCTCCATGTTGAGAATCCTAATAGTGCCTGGAGAATCCCATTTGGTACAATCTTCAGAAAAGCACAGTCGCTCCCTGCTTCTGCCGGTGCCGCCTCCATGTCCTCGTCCTCATCCTCATCCTCAGAAGGTTTTGGTGGTGGTGGTGGAGGAGGAACCATAGATTTTCTCGAAGCAATGAAGCAAGCTTGTGGTATTGCACAGCCTAGGCTAAAAGTTCGTGTACAGAGGGCGGAAATGGATGGAAAGGACAAGGCTTCTGTACTTCTTGCACAAAGCAAAAGTCATGGGGTTGATGTCATTGTTATAGGGCAAAGGACGACTCTCTCCAATGCAATATTAGGGTGAGTTTTCTATTTTCCCCATATACATCATCCATGCATGTTTATAATACGCATAGGGTATACTAAAAGAGATTTTGCACTAGGATTTACATTTGTTCCCCTGAGATGTTGATGTTAAACTTGCAACAATTTCTCAGTTGATGATCAAATTGATCAAAGCAAAATTATCTGAATCTCTCGCTGAGAGTTTCATTCTTCATTTCACCAGTTCTCACCTTAGCTAATACCTTATGCAGAATAAAAGCAGAAAGCAATTTTAAAAATCGGTGAAACCAGGAGAAAAGTTTATATTTACTTGTTCCTGCGTATAATCATTATGATATTTATTCAACTTCGATGAATTCTTCCAGAAAAGAAGTTCCATCCTCAATCAGATTAACTATGCCATCCTCTTTTAAGTGTTGTGCTCATGTTCCTGTCTGCATTTGTGAGCAGGCCTAAGCGAAGTAGATCATTAAGGGGTCTTGATACGGCGGAGTATTTGATCGAGAACAGCAAATGCACTTGCGTTGGAGTGCAGAGAAAGGCCAATGGAGGATATCTTCTCAACTCAAAAACCCACAAAAACTTCTGGCTACTGGCTTGAGGATATGATATATTACTTATTGTAGTTTGTAAATGATTCAGAGCCTCTTCCTCTCCACCTATTTTCCAGTTGATGTTGTACAATCGATTATTGCTTTTGAGTATTTTGGTTGAAATAGAGGTAGATGAACATATACAATAAGTGCTAAAGTGCAAAGGCTGATAGCAAATGCTACTCAAAACAGAGGCAAGCTCAACAGGGTTGTATTACATAGCTCACGTAGTAGTAGGCTAGTGACATGCATGCTTATCCAGGTGCTAAAGAAGTGTACTTGGGAAAAAGTCCATGTGTGTAGTCGAATAGTCTACAAATTTTACAACTTAGAATAGCTCAATCTAGCTAAAAGTGTAACTAGGGAAAAGTAAGTTACTTGTGTACTGAACTTCTCTAAGTTCTACCCCCAAAAAAAAAAAAACTTCTCTAAGCATATTTTCAAGATGTCCTCCAAATCCAATGTAGAGCTAAAGATGACACTGAAGAAATAAAGGAATAGAAAGAGAAGGACGCATGATAAGCTTTTGTATTACCTAAAGATACAGAACAAGAATCATACAGCAAACCTGTGGGAAAAGGCTTCTGCAATCCTGAAGTTCAAGGGGGGAAAAATTGCCTCCTGATGTCAAAGCATAGCAATTCAATATGAGGCCAAGCCTCAACCATACAAGAAAGAAGACCTATAGAAGATGTAAAAAAGTTTGGCCAGAAATTTGATTGAGAAAGCAGGGCAAAATATAGGACCTATACAAAGCTATGAAAAGCTTAAAGCTCGTCACGCATATGCCGTTCCAATGGCACATCCAACAAGGGAACTGCATCCTCGTTCATCTGGGGAATATTTACACCATTTCCACCACCTCTAGGTAAAACCCCTGCTTCGTTTACCACACCACCTTTTACAGCATCCATAAGCGTCCTCTGCAACTTAAGCAGCCCAATACGCTTTGAAACAACATAAAGAACAGCAAGGGAAAAAAGAAGAAATCCAACAACCATAATTATCCTGCCCATGGAAAGCCAAGCATTAGACTAGCAGATGCAGGTCAGAAGCAAAAGTGCAGAAACATTTTCTCCCCTACCTGTCAATGACATCCTGACGTTGCATTGTCGAAAGAAGGTTTCGAGTTCGCATTAGGAGTGAGCGGTGACCTCTGTACTCGCTCTCAGCCTTCCCTTATACTCCAGTTGATTCTTCTGCAGTATTCAAAAATTATATTTTGTTATTCAGCTTCAACAAGTACAAATTCATGAAAGAATAGACAGCTCCATATTTCCCAATATTATGATAAATAAAAGACTAGCTAATCTTGCAATAAAATGCCATGCAGCAGGATGAACAGAGAAAATTTCTTCCAATGCTCTTAGTAGAAAATCTTTGGATACATATCTCAGCCAAAAATGTAACGATCTAAATTCTTAAAAATAAATCTCCAGCGCAAGTATTTGAGGTGCATTATTAATCGTCTAGTTTTGAGATTAGAATACATCTCATCACCTCAACTTTATTAAACAACGAATATAGTATTTATATTGTGACCTTAATTAAGTAGTTATATCAGATATATGGAATAACCAAACAAAAGCATTCAGAAACATCAGTATTAGAATTTGAAATGAGAATCACGCAGCAGACTAGCTGAAGAATTAAATGTCAATCATCTTCCCCAGCGAAACAAAGTTAATTTCTCCAGGCCCCAAATTAATGGAACTGCAAATGCCTACTTTTAGTCAACATGACAACATTCATTCTACATATCCAATCCAAGAATGACCCACAAAGAATGCTTGAGAAACTTGTGCATAAGAATAAAATAACAGCTAACTAGTATTATTTGCTTAGGAAAAAGGTAAAAAATAAGTATTTTGAGATAGAAGATACTAGTTCAAGAGCAAATATCTATATTAGGGAAAAAGAACTCACCAAAAGTCACAAGTGTGCTTGCACTTCGATCAACTTCCTGTAACATTTACTAATGAATGAGAAACTATCATATACACATCAGGAAAAGGAATAACAGAGACATATAGGTACTAACCTGGACCATCAGCTGACGGGTGCGTCGAAGGCTCTCAGTGATACTTTCAGCTGCAGATGTCATTCCTGCTTTTGTCCTAATAAGTAGTATGATAATATAGAACGTGTAAAGTCACATTCTTGATCAATAAGGATTCCTCTATCATTCCTAAAACCACAAGAGACAATCAAGTAAGGTTTTAGCAAAGCAGAAGCATATTAAACTTACTGTAGATTCCGCCTCCGAATGGTAGACTCTTCTCCACCTCCCAAAAGAAGCTCCCTCTGCAGTCAACCAACAATATGCAGTTTAAACACCTAACAAGCAGTGGAACCAACATAATGTAGAAAGCTCATTACCTCTTGTTGAGCAGTTTTTCTGATATTCTCCTTAGCTCTCAGATTAGCTTTTCTCAAACTTGATCTCAAGCTGCATTTCCAACAAAATAAATGTGTAACATATCACCATGTAGATATTCCTCACAGATATGTAATGTAGTCATGTGTTAACATAAACACATCTCTTTGAATCAATCATTCATAACAACAAAAGTCACAAGAAGACTTCTGCCAACAATTTCTGGAGTTGACATAATCTTAGTCTGTGGGCATGTAGCCATTCTCTCACTCACTCACACATACGCGCGCGCGCGCACACACATTCTCTCTCTCTCTCACAACATCATATATGAGTACAGGCTATATATATGCTCAAAACAAAATTTTTCTTTGTGTGCCATACCCAGCAGCCAAAAGAAACGACAAGTAGAAAGACTTAAACTTTGTAAAGATTTATGACATGAAACAAAACTATAAACCCCAGAGTGAATCTACAATGAAAACTTCTAGTTCTTGACATGACATTGATTTAAGTTCCTGAAAATAAATGGTCAAGAATTCATCATGTGACCTTTTATAACACTTCCAGATCAACCAATTTTAACACAAATCTCTGATTTCAATAAATTTATCAGCAAACCTAAAAAGATTTCCGCATTTCAATCATCTAAACATCTTAAGCAGTTAAACTATCCCAAGAAATGCCTATGAATGTCCACAAACTGGTTGCATATATCATCAAAATTTTCACATGTATCTACGAGCCTTCCAATCCCATGTCATAATTTAAAATACAGTAATACACATTAAAAAAAAACAGCACAATGCTTGTCTTATCAGAATATAAAGTTTCCATTTTTCAATTCAGTAAGTCACCTACATTTTACACTTAAAGAAGCTCCAGAAAAAAAATTTAAAAAAAAAACACAGTTAAATATTAATATTAAACAGAAAAGGGTGCCCCTAAAATTTGTTAACATGAAAAAAAAATGAATAAAGCGGGGTACCTTTCGATTCGCTTCTGCCAAGAATTAGCCAAATCTTGAGCCTGTTGAACTTGATCATCAGAGGGAAGTTGAGGGGCTAAGAGATCAAGCTTAAAATGGAGCGACTGCAGAAGATTCAAACCATCTTGAGCAAGCCCATTTAATCTTGGTAATGAATTTTTACTCTGATGGTGCTCTTCTTCTTCTACTGATGAGGATGATAATTTTTGGCTGGATTTTCCATAATCTTCAATTGATTTAATATTTTTTGAAAGCTGTTCTTCTGTTTCTCGAAATTCTTTCTTCACCTTCTCCACTTCCTCTACCACTGGGTCCATGTCGTTTTTCATGCTCTTGGCGGGTCGTTTTGAGGTCGAAGATTGGAGGTTACGGTGGGATTTTTGTAAAAGAAACTGGAAGGAGGAAGGAATAGAAAAGGGAGCCGGTTTTTGAAGTAAGGACGGTTTGCACCGGTTGGACCGGCTGAGATATGACAGTGGGATGGTTCGACCAATTTTTATGCAGTAACGCCTTAATTACCTTCATTAAGGTGGAAAAAAGTCCTTATTTTTAAGTTGAAACACACTAATTTGAAACATGAGTGTATTTGAGTTGAAGATTATTCTGAAAATTCTACGAAATATTTTTTTGACGTGATATATATGAAATAAAACAATAATTTAAAAAAAAAGATAATGTAAAAAGGCGTTTGAAAAATCTCAATGATTTTTTTATTATAATTTTTTTTTTTTGCAAATAATGTGCAGTCCCAAAGTTTTCCATTTGCAACTTATAAAAATTAAGCTGGTTGTAGATAGATTTGATGATATCTTATTATGATTTGATTTATATCTTAAATGATAAAAGTTATGGAAAAATGTAATCCATTTGTGTCTGTTGAACCAAAATGTAGTCATTTTCGGTTCTCTATCAGTCTATTTAGACTTTAACATTCCAATAGTGGTCAATAACCAAAAGACAGCCTTTTTGTATTCTGTTTTTGTATTCATGATCCTCCACTGCTAAGAATTTCTATTTTTTAAATAACTATAAATTCGAAAAATGCTCCTTTTATCACAAGGCAAATGAGAAACATCCTTGAATTAAAAGCTAGCTCTGTTGGATCCTTAACTGGAAATAAAAGGCATAAATAGAACATTTATGGTCATTGTGAATAAGTGTAAAAATGATTGCCTGATCCAACAGGTCAATCAAAGATGGCATATGAAACTGTGGAAAAAAGGAACAACTTGATGTATTATTAATCAGTAGGCTAAAGACAGTTGAATCAATACATTGATATTCCATCATGAGAACAAGACTCCTCAAGTCTGAAATGGAAAAGAACACTACTGCAATTTGGATTCTAATATGGACTACTATCTAATAAACTTTGAAGAGCTTACAAATTGAAACTGCACAAGATAAGAGTATCTTTATGAATTTCTCTTAAACCCCAACTTGAAAAAGAAACTATTGCTACGCAACTGTGCAGAAAAGATTGGAACTTTAATCACTCAGAAAACGTTATTCTTGATAGCTAGACTATCTGAAGTAAGAAAGCAACAAATCTCGAGCTCAGAAAGCTGTCAATTTGTAGTAGCAACTCTTTCCAGTAAGAAGAATCTGATAGCCTTTGCCGCAGGGACACTTGAAATGGAGAATCAGACACTCCCCATTTCTCTCCACCCAAACAGCTTCTTCGCAAGGTCCTCCTTCACTTCCGGCAACTTGGCACACTTCAGAATTATCCTGTGCAAACTTCAGAGTTCAGAAATGGCACACAATTGATCAACTGGAAATTAAATTTAGAGTTACAACTAAACAAAGATTATCAGAGGAAGAACCGCAACAAAGAAGCAGACACCTAAAAACTGCACCATCAGAACAAATGAAAATTCAAGAAAGATAAGGGGAAAAAAGAAAATGGGAAAATGTCATAAGATTGATTTAGAACTAAATTAAAACTACCAACAAGGGACTACAACAAGAAACTCAAAAAATAAAAAAAAAATTCAGATTCCAACACGGATTCAAGAAAAACTAGCAAAAAGTATGATGAAAACATAGGATTTGATAGAAGGTATAGTGAATGATTGATTGTCGGACCTTTGAAAGATCGTCATTATCTTCAGAATCAGAGCAGCTATCCTCTTCACCTTCCTTTATGACTTCATTCCACCATTGTCTCATTTCTCTCAGCCTATCCTTCATTCTTTTCAGCCTCTGTATATTCAACAAAAGAAGAATAATTGGTGGGGTAAAATACGCCCAGAAGATTGGCGGAAGTCTTGGGTAGAATCAAAGGTAAAGAACCCAGAAAATACCTTGGTATTAGGAGTCTCTTCTTTCAAATTCAGGCCAGCCTCTCCAGCACTTGGTGACCACGTGACTTTTCTTGCTGCTGGAGGCCGAGGCGGTGTGGTGGTTGTCACCACCTGATAAGAAGCTGAAGTGGGATCAGAGATTGTACGGTAAAGAGGACCAGATGGCGAAGTAGCCACAGGATTGACCATAGAACTCTCCGGCAACTGGTTATTCAACAAACTGCCCAAAGAAATTTGAGCTTGATCAGAGAGATTGCTGGCTCCGGGAGAGTTGATTAGATCGGAAATAGTCCGGCGAAGAGCAGGGGACGATAAGGATGATGATGATGCATTAGAGAAAGTGGCCGGAAGTGGGAGTTTACTGAAGCCAAGAATGCAGCGGTCGCCAGAAAACGTGGTGGTGGAGGAAGATGGAGGTAGAAGTGTGGCCCTCTTGGAAGAGGGTTCTTGGAGGGAAGACCAAGATGAAGGGGACTGTCTCTTGGTTGAGCCGCATTTGTTGCAGGGGTCCATGGAGGAGGAGGAGGAGAAGAGTGGGGCAGCAGCGGTGGTGACGGTGGATTGGTTGTTGCCGGGGTTGCCTGTCGTGGCGGAGTTGAGGTGGAGCTTGGCTAGGAGATTGAGAGCGGTGGCGTCAATTGCAGTGTTTTCTTGGTGATGGGAGAATTCTTGGGAGAAACCAGAATCTTGATTAGCCATTTCTGTTCAGCTCTGTTTCTCTTTAATAACTGTCAATAACTGTTTTTTCAAAAGACTTGGCGGGGTATTATACTGTGAGGCTGATTGGGATATATAAAAGGAGTTGTATAGGGATTTTTTCTTGTTCTTTTTTTATTATTATTATAAATTTGTGGGAATTTGTTGCTGCTAGTTGCTAAACAGAAGAAGAAAAAGGCCATATGGGAAAAGGAGAGATTATTAAAGGTTGCGAAATGGCTAACTTCCATTAGGCCAGTCTACTCTTCTTTGCTTATCCAGGTCATATTACCGACTGGTGTCTACCATGGATCATCGTCATGGAACAGAATCCAAGGGGTCCTATTCTCTCCATAGATCTCTCTCACTATCATAACCCTATGCCATTCGGACGGCAACGGCCGATTCTTCACCATATGCTCGAGATAGTTGGTGATCAACTCTTCGTCAGTTGGACAGAACCGAACTCCAAACGCAAAACAGCTCATCTTGTTAAGATCTCTCAAATGCTTTCTTGATGCGAATTTGTTTCCTAAGATTGTTTTGTCAGTTGTTCTGCCTTCTAATAGAAGGTTTTGTTGGTCTTTTCTCGGGTTCATTCGAGGCTTCTCAAGAACAAAGTGAGGAAATTTGTTGCATGCAATTAGTAGAGGTCAGAGAGGACTTTCCAAATATCGGTTATCCTCGAGAATGTTACTTTCGTTTTCTCGACTTTGTCAATCGTATGTCTGCAAATTAGTTTTCTAACTGCTGTCTGTAACAGAAACCTTCATGTGCGTACCTTCATAGAATTCGGTCTGTGCAACAAGCACACAGACAATCGTCCTCTTTTTAAGTAATATATATATGATTAAACTCAATCCAGGGGGTTGATCTTATACACGCACAAGCCATAGTATCACATAGAAAACGATAGCAGATGATGTATTGGCTCATAATGTTGATCTTTAAACTTTTACAAAATTCAAAGCTGTCAGACAACAGTTCCATTCTTCCCGAGTTCTCGCTGTCTGGCACGTTCCATCTTCCTCTTACGCCATTCCTCTAGAGCTGTAGAAACCAAGAACAAAGGAAAAAAAAAATCCTTTCAGTTCAATACCAATGTCAGCCTCAGTAGATGATTAACATATTCTGAATTACTGACTCTATTATGACCAATCAACCTGTTCATAAATCCCTCTCAAGAACCTGCATATAACATAATGTTGTGCAGAAGCACATCTGACATTGACTACAGCTCAGCATCTCTCTAAGAAGTTCTCCATTGGTTTAAGCGGTATTTGAAATGTAAAGCAACACTATCAAAGATTGCATATACATACTTCAACTTCAAGGATGAGGAAGGAAAAAAAAAAGGCTTGAAATTCAAGTTCTACATGGTGACCATGATGGAGAATATTGTGAATATCAATGCCTTATGGTTAAAGGAAAAAAAATTTTGTCTACTGCCTGAATTTTGATTTAAACATGCAGCAACTTTAAGTGACATGTCTAGTAAGAATTACACTTTACAAGGAACACATAATTAAGCTGCCAGATGAACTAAGACCGATGTGCAATAAAACTATCAGTCGTCGATATGAGAACCAGCTCCCAGAACATATTTCTTAAATATTAGTCAATAAACGTTCTTGACAACTTATAATTAAATACAATGTAGTGAGCCAACCACAAAAAAACTTCATGCACTAATAAAACTATAATCTAGGATTATTAAGTTTCACACAAATAAAAAGTACTTGTCATGCCAAATTTAGTAAAAAGTCCTTCATGAGAACCTTTTTATTGGTGCAATTTCAACGTCTGTGAATTAAACAAAGAATGTTTCCAAATATTTCTCATCTGTAACCAATACATTTAGCTGAAAATGAATAAGAAGCTGTACCCGGCTCCATGACTATTTTATACTGAAATAAACAATTAATGTTGTATGAGTAATGATTGGTAAATTTGACCCATAATTGGGTAGATTTAGGCTGTGATTCCTAACGGCTTATACCTTCTAATAAGCACTAATTTAGGTTAAGAGACACAGCTAAAAATATGGGGCAAAATTTTAGAAATTACCTTTGAGGCTGCCAGCATCTGAATATGAGCGAAGATTATTCAGCCTAGATACTAAGTCCGAAGCAGCACCCTGCTTGGTATCTTTCTGTTTTACAGCCTCTGGTTCTACATGTGCTTCTTTTTCAATTTCTTTCACCTAAAACAAATAGATATTAACTTTTTAGATATCACATCCGCATACCAGAATACTCAATTTCACCATATGAAGATAAACTATCATGTAACCATCACAAATAATACGAACCCATATCAAGAGATGGAAGAGTTCAAGCGACCATTTTATTTCTCACATCTTCTGGATACCAGTGCTTAAATAAATTGTTACAACTGGCAATACAATATGGTAATAGAAGTCAAAGAATTTGTACTCACTCTTTTAATCAAATCCACAGGTATCATGGCACGGCGTATCTCCTCGGATTCCTTAATGTGCCTAAGTAAAACTGCATTTACAGGATAGACAAACATATTACTGTATAAGCAAGATTGCAGTCCATAAAATGTGTTAAGTACCAAGAAAATAACGAAAATTTTCAAAGAGCATCAACATAACTAACTATTTCCAGACAAAGTACTACTACTAAACAAAATATGAGGATAAGATGTATTCAGGTATCCTAAAGGATAAAACAGCTTCCATCTTGGTTCAGACATGATCATTGGATGCTACATTACAATTATCTACAAGTTATATAACCCACATAGCTACATCCGGCAAAGGGTTGTTTCCACCAACATTTCTTACCTATTCTATCAATATCCTCTCCATGAATTTTATTCTTCCCAATTCCTACAGGTGATGGGCTAGAAACTGTTTTACCAGCTTTCGCAAGATTCCCTCACCAACTAAAAAGCTGCTCCAAAAAGCAGAACTACTCAAATCTTATTCCCTTGAAAAAAATGTTTTCTCACAATTGAAGAGCTACGATTAATCATCAAAACACAAGACACCATACTCGCTAGTCATTGGCAGGAAATTAATCAAAACAGTAGCGGACACAAAAACAAGCTGTAAATCTGTATCTTTTTTGAGCCCGTTTCCCATTACCAAACACTCAAAAGAAGTTGATACTCTCAGCCCAGTCCATCAATCCATCACAATCCCAGTAAATCATCACTCAACAATCTTGAAAACCGCAGATTAGCATCATAAATCTGAATTACGTATACTGAAATCTTAATTCAGGATTTAGCAATATTAAATCAGACTTATCCCAGAAGCCCACAAGTTGAATTTAGGAAGAAACAGTAGAATCCACCAATAAAAATGAAAAAAATTGGAGAGAGAGGAACCTGAATTGGATTGGTGAGAAGAAGAGAATTTGCCAAAAGAAGAAGCAGAGAGGAATCCCTGAAGCAAGAAAAGGGCAGTGAGCACGTTGAATAAGCAGACAACAATGGTAGCATGCTTGAAGCTTAGCCATCTTAATTTCCACCACTGCTGGACTTGATGTGCTTTTTCCATCATCAACCCCTTCAATTGACTCCCACAGGACCCTGTTTCTTTTGCCCCTTCAGCGTTTGTTTCTGTTTCCTTACTCCTTACAACCTTTTAACAAAAGGAATACCTTGGAAGTTTTGGAAAATTGCACAAGAACCCTGCTGAAAATTCATAGCCCATTTCGATCGTATTTTTGGGAAATTTTTGAAAAAAAAAATTACTATGGTATTTTTGAGGATGCCATGTATATAAGATAAGTATATAGGATAAAATGGTTATTAAATATTGCATCAAAAGAATATTCATAAATATTGTAAAAAAATTTCCATAAAAATTCATAATCCAAACAACACGAATCTTCCTCCGATTTCATTTAAAGTGTTATGTCTTGGATATTTTTTAATAATGGAGAAGGTTGGATTCGATTGGGTGGTAAAGTGGCAAAAAAAATTACTGTTTTTTTTCTATATTTACCTTTATTTTATGTTAGACTCAAATTTGAATTTTGGATTTTAGAAGGCAAATTTGGAAGCAAAAGTACTAACTTTACAATCTTTTTAAAAGATCAGAATCTAACATTACAATCGCTTCACTATTCTTAAAATATTAGAATCCTCAAATATGAAAAATAAATAAATTTTTTTGAGATGCTGGGAGTAATCAAATGTAATTATACAAATGAGATTCAATTCTAACTTTACTCACCGATTTATAAACTATTACCATAAATTAGTAGCCCTCGGCCACCTTTTTTTTTTTTTTTTTCCTTTGTCCCTTTTTGAATTTGTGGATTTTTGTAATTAAATTTCTACTATATAACTATAGCACCAAATGCATCTTATTCCACCCAAGACTATCAGCCTCTTATTTTTAATTTGGTAAGACAACACATAGTTTCTGGCAATTTTTCACTTCGAACTTAGTCCCTCGTATTACAGCGAAACCTTTTCAGAAGACCAGAACGAAAAAAAAAAAAAGATAGTGGTTGATAGCGGATTGTCGCAAAGGATGAAAGCATGGGTGAGCCAATTGGGTACAAGAGGAAGTGTTCATTTAACGTAAGAGGAAGTTTTCATTCCAATCGAAAGGACAAGTTACTAGCATATGTAGAATTTCTCAGGGGGTAGATGATGAGATGAAGAGAAACCAGAACTACAGATTTCATTTCACTGTCATCCAAGCAGCTTTTGCAAGCAAATAACCAATGAAACAGCATTGAATGCTGCCAGAACTTACTAGCAATCTGAAATCCAAAGAGTCATCAACATCTTTCATTTATAGGAATAAACAAAAAATTAAAAACCCACGGTACAGCCATTACAGTATCTGTAAAGACATCCCATGCATCCAATCTAAAAAGTCATGCAAAATATTTATCAGCCAGCACACCCTTTGGCAAGATATGCTAGTGCAAAAGGCCCCCTCTAAAGGCAGCAAAATACCCCTTGCAGCAGTCAACCCCAACAGGAGATCTGTTTAATCATATTTCTTCATAGTATTCATACCCTATGCAATAATTTGCAGATTCAAAAACAGCAAGCGACAGGAGTTAAGGAGAAGTCAACATTCTCAACACAGTTCAGGATAACAGCAATGAAGATGCTTGTGCCGGTCGGAACCCTGGTACACAAAACAAGTTACAGTACTGTTGCTTTTACATGGTAAAATTCCATCTGCAAGCCAAAAAAGAAAGCATCAGCAGACAGAAATTATGCCCAAACTTATTTTTCAATAACATATTTATCTACTGTACGCTCGGTAACTATTTATCTCATATGTAGAGTGGAACGGCATAAATATACAACCACAAAATCCAACAAACACTAAAGGGCCCATTTGGTATTCATAGTGAAATTACTAAGAAATAAAAATCTTCAATGAAGAGTATCATTTCAAGACAAAACTAACACCTGCGTGATACGCAAGAAAAGCCAAGGGCATCAAAATTGCAAGAAAGAAACAGAGGTGCAAGAAAGTCAGTAGAGTAGAGAACCATCAAAATTGCAAAATAATCTAATTACAGGTACATTTATTTGCACAGTAGAAAGTATAAACAACTTGCATTAGAAAGAACCCATACTTTCCATTGTCATAAGCCATGGTTAAACTAATTATAAGCATTAGGACAAACCATGTACTGTACTAACAGAAGAGCTCAACCAAGAGAGACCCAAAAAGTAAGAACAATAACATTGAGGAAGACCACTTCAGAATTGAACATTGATCAGTCACACTGAAAAAGAAAAATCATCATCTGCTCATGAAGAACAAGCAGAAATCAGACTCATAAATGTTCATGATGCAAAGCCTAGTTTTAATCATCAAAGTTAGGCTGACCATTCAATTGTCTATCTGGGCAATCACATATTTAGCAACACAATGTTCTATCATAATTGCAAGAACCATCAAAGTTAGGCTGACCATTCAATTGTCTATCTGGGCAATCACATATTTAGCAACATAGTGTTCTATCATAACTGCAAGAATCTTAGCCAACAAAGCACTTTTTTTAGAAGATCACATTATTTCCAAAGGTCAACTACATATGTAAAAGCAGCATTAGTGATAGTTACCCCGACTTTAAACATTTATTATCCAGAGTTAAACTTGTGACCTTTTTGAGAACCCAAAGCCAACTGCCAAGTCACTGTTGCAACAAAACGTCAAGCCTCAAGTTCAAGCGAAATTAGTGATAAGGTAACCAAATTTAAAGGGGAGAAATTCAGGTTAACCTCAACACTTTCAGCAAATCGGGAACTACTTCTTCCCTAGCAGTTCAGCTAGATTAAATAAAAACATATCAGAACTTAGCAAATAATGCAACTACAATCAAATAAACACTTTCGATAGGCCTCAGGAAGTTAATATTTCAAGTAAATGCAAACTTGAAGTGACAAAGTACAGTTTAGTTTAATTCAATACCAAATTCTGCAGAAGATCTTGCAGCCACTTTCTGTTTGTTTAAATGACTTTGATAAGCATATGTTGGTCTGCATATGCTTCAAGCAACATGCAACACCGTCCACAACTTCATGGATCTTTAAAGAATCTCCGTTATTAGCTTTACCAAAGCCAATATGAGATTCTTGAAAGCTCCACCATAGATCTTCTTTTCATTTCTTAAGTAAATATTTTATAAAAAATTGAGAAGGGAAGGAACAAGAAGGAAGTGGCAATGCTGATGGAAATCAAATCCTGTTTTAAGAAAGGAACAATGATTTGAGGGTAACTAACTATAGAGATTCTTTAGAGGTTCCACAACTTGGGAAAATTAGCCATGTGATGTATCTTTTACTTATTTAAGTTGCCAATATATTTAGGGTGGTCAATGCAATACAACTGGACAACTTTTGGAAGAAAAAGGAAAAAGAAAAAGAAAAAGAAAAGATCAACTAAGAACTACCATTCCACATTGTCAACGAGGACTTATGATACCTTTTTGTTTACACCCAGTTGTGCTTTCATATATGCTATACATATGCAGAAGAGTTGAAATGAGCAAGTAGTTTTCTCCATTCTTGTATGGTCATCCAAGGTTAGCGTATGGAGATCTCATTACCACTCCAAAGAGGGTTGTGATAAAGCATCGGACAGGGGATCTAAGGAGGGCTACAATGACATAATCTAAAGTACACTGCAGTAAAGAAGTCATTGACTCAATTTGGACTTTTTGTTCTGAGATCTGAATGACTTTGTTCATTTGGGCTTATTTTCCACAGTATGGAGTCATTTCTGCTGCCGGTCTCTATCTGGTTGGTTGGCCTTTGCCACACAGGCCACCTCACTCCCATCATATGATGATATACTAGAAAGAGATCCTGCTCAGAATTTCAACCTAAGTACATGCATGTTTATCCAAGTATAAGTTTTTGCAAATGTTACTCTTGCCTTGCAAACTTTTGTAATTTGCCCCACAGGTTCCATATGTTGCTATCTTTCCCTAAAAATCCACATTCCGGCATTACTTGTACTAGAGCATGCTAATTGTTCAGTACAATTTTGAATACCCTTATTCGTGTTCCTAGACAATCAACAAGTTTCAATGTTTGATTGCCTTGTCTTAGCAACCTTCTTTTTATTTAGGCACTTTAAAGAAGAATTAACATCTCAGCCATTTCTTCATTCAACATTTTAGGACGACAGAAATATGGCGAACACAAACTTCAATAGCTTACAACACTATACAAGAGGCAACACTACAGGGTTGCTGGTTTCCATAACCATAACCTTAAGAGTTTGCATCAAAATTGTCGAGCCTGTATGAACTGGGGGGACTTTAGCACCATCTTATCCTACAACAGCAATTACTGAAGTATTAAATTATGCACAACTGACAAATAGCAGTCAACCCCAACCGCAACACTCAAATTTCTGAAATAACTACAACTTACTAACCCAGAGTCAAAAAATTGTAATCATTCCCCACAAATAACATAAAAGAATTAAAAGCAAATTATAAACTGAAATGTAACTTCTTCACAAACAAAAAGTTGTGTTGAGGTGCTTTCACTTGCTTTTGGAAGAAGCTGATTCTGAGAAATAGTTTTCAAGCTGCAATCATTGTTAGAGTTTAGCTTTTAATATTTTCAAACAAAAAACAAGCTTTCCATATTAAATAGCTTGATGAAAGTATCTGTAAAGTAGCTAAACTAGATGAGAATAAGACCACAATATCAACTACAACAAGTAAATTCCCTTTCCCACTCAACCGGAAAACCAAAAACCAGAAGATGCATCACAGAAACGCATGGTAGCGAGAAAAGGGCCCCTGCATATGTAAATTTAATGCAGAAGTATCCACATTAGATTTGTAAAGAAATGACAAATCAAAAGGTCATAAGCAGTATCTAGAGATACATTAAAGTTCTCCCAGAACATTTAAGTACAAGAAGTCATAGAAACTTTAGTAAGTGAAAATAAGTCATACAACCCATAATTCTTCAGAGTTCAGAGGAAACACAAAAACTACTACTGACAAAAATGAGTGTACCTTAGTGCATTATGGCTTCAAATGGTGGCCCCGCATCCTAAAGAAACAGACACCGAATCCAATTACTTATCGTACATGGGAAGTTTTCCTGTCCACTCATCAGCGATCCCATAATCGAGGCTAATTTCCCTTAAAGGAGGAATGTTCTCCATCGCAAACAACATGAGGTGAGGGAAAGAGACATTATCATGATCATAGAGTACTGGCTGTACCAAAGCATTTGGATTCGAGTTGTGGCTTATGTAACAGGCTACGTTCCTCAGTCTTGATACATCCATTGCAAAGTCCAGTGGAGGAATTGATGGATATTCTGGACGCTTATAATCAGGAAATATATCAGTTAAGTCTCCCCACTCGGCCCACCTATCAGGAAAGCGACTAGGATAAACCAAGCTGTCTCCATTCATGGTGAAAATCTGAGCTTGCTCGCGCGTAAGAACAATTCCTGCGAATTCACAAATAAATGCACCAGCCTGGATCAAATCCAACGATCTAACTCCCCAGCCAGTCTTCCTGGACCTAAAAACTTCCAATCTATTCCTAACACCTCTCTGGCTCACCCGATTCCGACATGTTGCAGGACAACGACAATCTGGCCCACATTCAAAGATTACTGGCTTTCCCTTCAACAAAATCCCATTTTCTTCATATGCAAAATCGCCTCCATTTTTCACAGCACAAAAGCAACCATCAAAACAATCACCCACACAATCGCACCCTGTCCCATTCTTGCCATGCTTGTATACATGGAGCGGGAAGACAGTTGACAGAAGATACTCATAAAAGACAGGTGCATTATTATTATCCACGTCATTAAACAGAAAAACAGGCACCTTCTCGTTCTTCATTGACAAGTCAAGACTAACATACCCTTTTGGCCTTGCCTCTAACGGCCTAGTCCTAAGAGTCTGCGCAAACCTGAGAATAGAGCTACCCATTTCCGGTTGATTCTCAATTCTAGCAAGCTTATACTTAAAAACCCCAAACCCTGATTTCCCCACATCAAACCAACAAGTAACAACCCTATATAAACCATCATAAACATAAACTTTACCACTAACACTGCCCTCATATTTAAAACCACGAATTACCCTTACCTCAATGCCATAGTACATGCTCCTCTCCAGTGCCAAATTCCCACATTCCAGCTTCTGATTCGTACATTGCCTGTTCTGCTTGTCCTGTCCACCATGTCCAGTGTAAATTATCTCATCTCCAGTGTCTACATCATCCTCGTAGCCTCCTGAAACAATCACACTTGTTGCTATAGGCTCTCCATTTGAGCCCTGACTTGCTGACAGATAATCAATGCCAGCCCGAGCCCGCCCATGTAATCCAATTACACATAATTCCATCCTGAAAAAAAACAAATCCCCAATCTCCACGCCAGGGATTGTGCCCACAATCCTTCTATCACAATTTAACCACAACCCACGTTGCTTCAACAATGCAGCTGCTTTTAAGTCCCCTCTAGTCCTCCTATGAGGAACCAAATCCCCCCTATGTTTTTCATCCTCCGCGATAGCCAAAACACGAATCGCATCATAAAGCATTCTCGTCCTTCTCACTAAATTCCTAAAATACTGCAAATCATCCACACTAAGATCCGTCACGCGGACTAACTTCGCTGACCTCTGAGAATATTTCCTCCGCGAAACCACAGCGTTCAACAGCTGGTTCTCATTCTCAGAATTTAAAGGCAGAATTGCTCTCGGGATTTCAGAGTCCTCAAATTCAGCAACCTCTCCATTCCTTTCTTCTCCTTCAGCAAAAGCGTTGCCAAAAAGCCCTGTAAGACGATAAAATTCCGAATAAACATTCAACGAATCATTGAAGGAAGAAGGTACGGGTTCTTGGTTGTTGGCAGTAGCGCTAGGGGTAGCGGGTGTAATGGGGATGGTTGGAGATGGGGTTATGGTGAAAGTTGAGCTGGAATTAAGGTTGCTTGGAGGGTTTACGTAAAATGGCAAAGGCGTTTGATAATGGGCTACTGGGGGTTCATCCAAAAGTTCATCAAGAGGTTCAAGTGTGGGTTCTTTTCTGGGGATAATTAAAGGGTTTGGAATGGAAGCAGAAATTGAGGAAGATGGTGCAAGAGGGTCTCGGATGGAAGCAGAAATTGAAGAAGACGGTCCAAGACGGAGATCCAAGTCTTCAATTGGGATAAGAGAACCCATGTTTTTTTCCTTTTCTTTTTTCACCTTTTTGCTAGTGGAAAAATCAAGCAAAAGATGAGTTTTTTTTTTTTGACAGCTTTTGGGTAGTGAGGTAGTTTGGTGAGATGGGTTTTGTTAGCTCATGAAATTCATGTAAAGAGATTTTTAGGAAATGGTGATGGTGGGAGGTGGTAGGTTTTTGCAGAGGTGTATGAGTTTGTTTTCGTCGAGGTGAGGAGTGAAAGAGCGAGTGAAGTGAGGAAAGGGGCTTTTTGCGAAATGGGAAAGGGATTAAAGGATGGAGACAAATAATACAACCCCCATATAAAGCGACGGAAGAGTTTAAGCGATAAATTTATTTCTCACATCTTCTGGACACCAGTACTTAAATAAATTGTCACAACTGGCAATACAATATGGTAATAGAAGTCAAAGAATTGGTACTCACTCTTTTGATAAAATCCAAAGGTATCATGGCACGGCGTACCTCCTCAGATTCCTTCATGTGCCTAAGTAAAACTGCATTTTTAGGATAGAGAAATGTATTACTGAATAAGCAAGATAGCAGTCCATAAAATGAGATAAGTACCAAGAAAATAACGAAAATTTTCAAAGAGCATCAACATAAATAACTATTTCCAGACAAAGTAATGCTACTAAACAAAATATGAGGATAAGATGTATTCATTTATCCTAAAGTCTAAAACAGCTTCAATCTTGGTTCAGAAATGATGATTGGATGCTACATTACAATTATCTACAAGTTATATAAGCCACATAGCTACATCCAGCAAAGGGTTGTTTCCACCAAAATTTCTTACCTATTCTATCAATATCCTCTCAATGGATTTTATTCTTCCCAATTCCTACAGGTGATGGGCTAGAAACTGTTTTACCAGCTTTCAAAAGATTCCCTCACCGACTCAAAAGCTGCTCCAAAAAGCAGAGCTACTCAAATCTTATTCCCTTAAAAAGAAATGTTTTCTCACAATTGAAGAGCTACGATTAATCATGAAAACGCAAGACACCATACTCACTAGTCATTGGCAGCAAATTCATCAAAACAGTAGCGGACACAAAAACAAGCTGTAAATCTGCATCTTTTTAAAGCCCTTTTCCCATTACCAACCACTCAAAAGAAGTTGATATTCTCTACCCAGTCCATCAATTGATCATAATCCCAGAAATTATCACTTAACAATCTTGAAAACCGCAGATTAGCATCATAAACCCAAATTAAGTATACTGAAATCTTAATTCAAGATTTAGCAATCTTATATCAGACTTATTCCGGAAGCCCACAAGTTGAATTTAGGAAGAAACAGTAGAATCCACCAATAAAATGAAAATATTGGAGAGAAAGAGGAACCTGAATTGGGTTGGTGAGAAGAAGAGAACTGGCCAAATGAAGAAGCAGAGAGGAATCCCTGAAGCAAGAAATGGGCAGTGAGCAAGTTGAATAAGCAGACAACAATTGTAGCATGCTTGAAGCTTAGCCATCTTAATTTCCATCATCAACCCCTTCAATTGACTCCCACAGGACTCTGTTTCTTTTGCCTCTTCACCGTTTGTTTCTGTTTCCCTGCTCCTCACAACCTTGCAACAAAAGGAATGCGCTCGTACCTTGGAAGTTTTGGAAAATTGCATAAGAACCTTGCTGAAAATTAATACCCCGTTTGGATTGTGCTTTCGGGAAATTTTTCCAAAAAAAATCTACACTACTTGTACTTTTAAGGATGCAATATGTATATAAGATAAGTATACAGATAAAAGGATCATTAAGTATTCACGAAAATTATAGAAATTTTTTCTAAAAAATCACAATCCATTTAAAGCGAATCTTCTTCCATTTCATTTAAAATGTTATGTCTTGGATATTTATTAAAGCTAGGGAAGGATTGGATTCGATTGGGTGATAAAGTGGTAGGGAAAAAAATACCCAAATTTAAATTTTGAATTTTAGAAGGTAAATTTGTAAGCAAAAGTACTAATATTACAATCAATCCACTATTTTTAAAAAATTCGAATCTAACATTGCAATTGTTCCACTATTCTTAAAATGTTAGAATACTAAAACGCCAAAAAAAAAAATACATTTTTTTTGAAACAAAGGGAGTAGTCAAGTGTAATTGTAAAAATGATTTTCAATTCTAGCTTTAGTTACCGACTTATAAAACTATTACTATTGTTCCACCATTTTTTCTTTTTCCTTTTTGAAATTTGAGGATTTGTAATTAAATTTCTATTATAAAACTATAGCACCAAATGCATCCTATGCCACCTAAAACTAGCAGCCTCTTATTTTTATTTTGGTAAGACAACACATTTCTGGCAATTTTTCACTTTGAACTTAGTCCCTCGTATTACCTTTTCAGAAGACCAGAACAAAAAAAACCAAAAGATAGTACTTTGGATAAGAGTTTATTTGAATGATTTATTTGAAATATTTACTGTAGCACTTTTTGTGATGTGATGTATGTGAGATAAAAAGATAATTAGGATTTGTGAGAATAAATTTTGCAAACCAAATTATCTTTGTCCAAACAAACTCACTGTAGTGATTGATAGCAAAGAATGAAAGCATGGGCGGGCCAATTGAGGTACAAGAGGAAGTTTTCATTCCAATAAAAAGGACAGTAGCTGAAGAGATGAAGAGAAACCAGAACTACAGATTTCATTTCACTGTCATCCAAGCAGCTTTTGCAAGCAAAAAACCAATGAAACAGCATTGAATGCTGCCAGAACTTACTAGCAATCTGAAATCCGAAGAGTCATCAACATCTTTCATCTATAGGAATAAAAAAATTAAAAACAGAACTCTGCATTTACAAATGTTACAAAAATTTGCCCCCCTTGTTCTCTTTTTTTGATCTTTCAAAGATAAAAAGCACATAAAATGAACTACAACCCACGGTACAACCATTACAGTATCTGTACAGACATCCCATACATACAAACTAAGACTAGGAAATCATATAGTCATGCAAAATATTTATCAGCTAGTCATCCCATACACCCTTTGGCAAGACATGCTAGTGCAAAAGGCCCCTTTAAAGGCAGCAAAATACCCCTTGCAGCAGTCAACCCCAACAGGAGATCTGTTTAATCATATTTCTTTATAGTATTCATACCCTATCCAATAATTTGCAGATTCAAAACAGCAAGCGACAGGAGTTAAGGAGAAGTCAACATTCTCAAGACAGTTCAGGATAACAGCAATGAAGATGCTTGTGCCGGTCAGAACCCTGGTACACAAAACAAGTTACAGTACTGTTGCTTTACATGGTAAAATTCCATCTGCAAGCCAAAAAAGAAAGCATCAGCAAACAGAAATTATGCCCAAACTTATTTTCAATAACATATTCATCTACTGTACATTCGGTAACTATTTATCTCATATGTAGATTGGAACGACGTAAATATACAACCATAAAATCCAACAACCACTAAAGGGCCCATTTGGTATTCATAGTGAAATTACTAAGAAATAAAAATCTTCAATGAAAAGTATCATTTCAAGACAAAACTAACACCTGCGTGATACGCAAGAAAAGCCAAGTGCATCAACATCAAACCTCAAGAGGATGGCAGAAAGAAACAGAGCTGAAAGAAAGCAACAGTAAAGCAGAGAACCATCAAAATTGCAAAATAATCTAATTACAGGTACATTTATTTGCACAGTAGAAAGTATAAACAACTTGCAATAGAAAGCAGCCATACTTGCCATTGCCATAAGCCATTACCCAACCCAGAAAAATGGCCATGTACTAATAAGTACAAAAGGACAAAAAAAGAATCAGGAAAAGCACAATGAAAAAAACTCATCAGATTGATTCCTCAGAAAATTAAGGGAAGACAGATATGCAGCAAAGGAGAAATGCATATGACATCATTCAAAAGCTATGCTGTTCTACAAGAAACATGTTCAGCAAAACCTCTAGAAGTATAAATCGACCATATGCCAGGAAAAGGATCACGTGAAAAATAAACATGATATAGAATTAGCTTTAATGCATTTTTAAACACAACCAAGCTTGCAAGAGGGGAGTCTGACACTGCCACATCAGATTAGCTAAATTGCAAGCCCATCAAAACTTAGTTAATCATCAATCTCAAACCAATTGATGCACTACAAGAGCAGGTAACTAATTCTGACAGAGTTTCATCCAAAAATTCAAAAGAAGATTTTTCGCAAAATAAAAGGGAATAAATCCACTGAAGCAGGTAACTAATTCTCACAAAGTTCCATCCAGAATAATGTGCAAAAGTTTAAGAGAGAGAGAGAGAGAGAGAGAGAGAGAGAGAGAGAAGGAGAAGGACAAATTCAAACACCTTCACAAAAGTCAGGTTCAACTAATGATAAGCATTGGGACAAATCATTTACTATACTAACAGAAGAGCTCAACCAAAAGAGACCCAAAAAGTAAGAACAATAACTTGGAGGAAGACCACTTCAGAATTGAACATTGATCAGTCACAATGAAAAAAAAAAATCATCATCTGCTCATGAAGAGCAAGCAGAAATCAGATCTCATAAATGTTCATGATGTAAAGCCTAATTTTAATCATCAAAGTTAGTCCAAGAAACTATCCATCAGGGTCATAAACCACTATACATGCTATTTCTACATCAGAGCAATGATTGTAAACTTCTACTTTCAACAATAAAGGAAAAAAAAAATTATACTTCACCATATTAATGATTTGACTCTGAAAAAACAAGACAACAGGTAAACATACAAATTGGTAAGAACATTAACACATCTTCTGACAAATTGTTACAACCAATATACTCTAAATGTCACATCAAACATAGAGCATGTAGAAAATTCAGATATAAGTTATATATTACACCTAAGAAGCATTTGATTTGATGAAAACAAGTAAAAAGACACTACTTCGAATACTGTTTTCTACCTTTTTGCCATCATGTAACAAGTTCCTACATGTTATCATGAACTAAAAAGCAAAAAAGTTAAGTCATTTGAGATTTCATACACATGACAGAAAAGTATAGGCAACATTTTGTTGCAAAAAGAACCATGTATCAACCCCAAACTGGGTAAAATCTAATTTTGTTAGCATTCTGTACACCCAGGAAGAAAGTGCAATTGGTCCCAACATCAAAAGATTGTCATTCTCCACGACTTTATCACAGGGAAACATTTAATAACACTTAAGATTCTTCCATGACAGAAATTGTAAACACTGTCCTCGAAGAAAAAGAAACGCCTCAATTAATTTGGTTAACCATCACACAAGTAAATCATGTGGTTAAGATTAAGGGACTTTGGATCTGTATAATTGCAATTTCAAATTATCTCATGCACTGAAAGACCAACTCACAGAACTTGTAGAATTGATACTAAATTTTTTGCATCTGTATACAGTAACAAGCTGTATTATGAGTGAACTACAAGCCTTTTTTGATTGGATTTATATGATCTGAAGAAAACAAATGACTAGTAAGTGGAGTGGAGACTTTTATAGACCAAAATCTTTTGTCAAAGATGCATCGCTAAAATTAATTTCTTCTTAGAATCACTGAATAGTTGGATGAAATCAATGAAGTTTATCACAGGAATTCTTGCCTGGACTTCCTTCACAGATCCACCCGTAGACCTTGTGGCCACCCAAGTGCCTAAGTCACCATTGTGACATCATATGACATCAGGCTGATGTCATACATGTTATATAAATGATTTGGGCAATTGGATGGCCACAAGGTCCACAAGTGGGGCTGTGAACCAAGTACAACCAAGAATTTTCTATTCAGCTCATTTCAAAAGTTAATGTGCTAACATCTGCAACTTTAAGCACAAAAAAGGTATTTTGGTGTATATGCTCTATTTCGACTTATATTCAACAGGTTTTTCCATGGTGAAATGGATAAATAAGGCAAAAAGTATTAGAACACTAGTCTACTTCCAAAAGACCACTCAATTGTCTATTTGGACAATCACATATTTAGCAACATAGTGTTCTATCATAATTGCAAGAATCTTAGCCAATAGAGGACGTTGTTTTAGAAGATCACATTACTTCCAAAGGTCAACTAGATATGTAATAAGCAGCATTAGTGATAGTTCTCCCGAGTTTAAACATTCTTATCCAAAATCAAACTTGTGACCTATTTGAGAATCCAAAGCCAGCTGCCAAGTCACTGTTGCAACAAAACGTCAAGCCTCAAGTTCAAGCGAATTTAGTGACAAGGTAACAAAATTTCATTGGGAGAAATTCGGATTAATCTAAACACCATCAGCAAATCAGGAACTACTTCTTCCTTAGCAGTTCAGCTAGATTAAATAAAAACATAGCAGAACTTAGCAAATAACGCAACTACAATCAAATAAACACTTTCAATAGGCCCCAGGAAGTTAATATTTCAAGTAAATGCAAATTTGAAGTCACAAAATATAGTTTATTTTAATTTAATACCAAACTCTGCAGAAGACCTTGCAGGCACTTTCTGTTTGTTTAAATGACTTTGATCAGCATATGTTGATCTGCATATGCTTCAAGCAACATGCTAGATTGTCCACAACTTCATGGATCTTTAAAGAATCTCCAGCATTAGCTTTACCAAAGCTAGCTCCAGTATTAGCTTCTCTAGAGCTAATATGAAATTCTTGAAAGCTCCACAATAGATCTTCTTTTCTTTTCTTAAGTAAATATTTTATAAAAAAAAATTGAAAAGGAAAGGAACCAGTAGGAAGTAGCAATGCTGATGGAAATCAAACCATGTTTTAAGAAAGGAACAATGATTTGAGGGTAACTAACTCTAGAGTAGAGGTGGCAAAATGGGCAGGATTTGCGTGGGTTTGAAATGGAATCGAGTAATATGAGTCTAGACCCAACCTCACCCATATATGTTTTGGGACCAAGTTGGGCGGAATCAATTTGGGATGGGTATAGATTGATCCCGCCCAATGCCCAGGTCTATTCCTGTATTCTTTTTTCCTTTAATTCTTTTTTATTTTTTATATAACTTTAATTTTTTTTATTTATTAAATTTCTTTTAGTCTTATTGTGAATTTATATTTCTTAAATTCTTTTTTCCCCAAATTTTCTTGTATTTATTTTCTATGTATATATATTGTTTTAATCTTTCATTTCCAATGCTGCTAAATTTTAGTTGAGGAAAAAATAAGTCCTATAAAAACTTAAAAGGACTTGTATTTATGAGTATAACGAAATGGTGTTTGGAACTATGAGCCATCATAAAACTACCAAGACTGGACAAAGAATTTTTTAATAAGATTATAGATTAATGACTTCCATATTACTCCCAATATTCATTTTGATTAGTATTCTACTAAAAAAGGAGTTCGAAACCATTTACAGGCCTAAAAGAGCCCTATTTGGGCTCTCTTCGGCCTGACTGCGTAACCATTGAGTTCCCATCTCAAAACAAGAAGTTTCTTTCAACATTTTTTAAAGAGCACTCTAAATTGAGACTGGCGACAAAATTTTTATGAAAAAGGGAAAAAACTTTAAAAAAAAAAAAGTGATTTCTAAGAGACAAAAGAGCTGAGAAAACTAGATGGGGGTTTTAAGCATAATAACAAGGAAAAAACTGAAGGACCTAGCTGGAAGAATAAAAATGGTTTACTTGAGTTGTTAAAAGATATAGAACAATTGATAGGATAAATTTTTGGTGAGATCTTTGGGCCCCAATGGGTACCTAAGTATTTCCCAAGAATTCCCATCAATTGATGGATATAAATGCGATTAGTCCCATTTTAAGCCCAATTTCAAAATTAGAACACCCATCGTGCCCAAAGTCCCTTTGGGCAGGGGTAGCCCATTGGGACTTGGGACAAATTGCCATCTCTACTCTAGAGATTCTTTAGAGGTTCCACAACTTGGGAAAATTAGCCATGTGATGTATCTTTTACTTATTTAAGTTGCCAATATATTTTGCGTGGTCAATGCAATACCACTGCCCAACCCTTGTAAGAAAAAGAAAAAAGGAAAAAAAAAAAAGAAAAGATCAACTACCATTCTACATTGTCAATGAGGACTTCTGATGTCTTTTTGTTTATACCCAGTTGTGGTTTCATATATGCTATACATATGCTGAAGAGTTGAAATGAGGAAGTGGTTTTCTCCATTCTTGTATGGTCATCCATGGTTAGCGTATGGAGATCTCATTATCACTCCAAAGAGGGTTCAACTGTGATAAAGCGTAAGACAGGGATCTGAGGAGGGCTACTCTGACGTAATCTAAATTACACTACAGTAAAGCAGGAATCCCTCATTGACTCACTTTGGACTTTTTGTTTTGAGATCTAAATGACTTTGTTGATTTGGGCTTATTTTCCAAAGTATGGAGTCATTTCTGCTGCAGGTCTCTATCTGGTTGGTTGGCCTTGGCCACACAGGCCACCTCACTCCCATCATATGATGATATACTAGAAAGAGGTCTTGCTCAGAATTTCAACCTAAGTACATGGGTGTTTATCCAAGTAAAAGTTTTTGCAAATGTTATTCATGCCTTGCAAACTTTTGTAATTTGCCCCAAAGGTCCCATATGTTGCTATCGTTCAGTCTAAATCCAAATAAATCATTACTTGTATTAGAGCTTGCTAATTGGTCAGTACAATTTTGAATAGCCTTATTCGTGTTCCTAGGAAATCAACAAGTTTCAATGATTGATTGCCTTGTCTTAGCAACCTTCTTTTTGTTTAGTCACTTTAAAGAAGAATTAACATCTCTCTCAGTCATTCTCTTCATTCAACATTTTAGAAGGACAGAAATATGGCAAGAACACAAACTTCAATAGTTCACAACACTATACAAGAGGCAACACTGCAGAGTTGCTGGTTTCCATAACCATATCCTTAAGAGTTTGCATCAAAATTGTCGAGCCTGTATGAACTGGGAGGACTTTGGCACCTTCTTATCCTACAACAGCAATTGCTGAAGTATTAAAGTATGCGCAACTGACATATCTAAGTCTGACTAACCACAATACTCAAATTTCTGAAGTAACTACTACTTACTAACCCAGAGTCAAAAAATTGTAATCATTCCCTAAAGGCAAAAATAAAATAAAAGTATTAAAAGCAAATTATAAACTCAACTGTAACTTCTTTTCAAACAAAAAGTTGTTTTGAGGTACTTTCACTTGCTTTTCAAAGGAGCTGATTCTGAGAAATAGGCTTCAAGCTGCTATCATTGTTAGAGTTTAGCTATTAATAGTTTCAAACAAAAAACAAGCTTTCCATAAAATAGCTGAACTAGATGAGAATAAGCCCACAATATCAACCACAACAAATAAATTTCCTTTCCCAGTCAACTGGAAAGCAAAAAACCAGAAGATGCATCAAAGAAATGCATGATAGCGAGAAAAAGGCCCCCGCACACGTAAATTCAATGCAGAAGTATCCACATTAGATATGTAAAGAAATGACAAAACCAACAGGTCATAAGCAGTATCTAGAGAAACATAAAAGTTCTCTCAGAACTTTAGAAGTACAAGAAGCCGTGGAAACTTTAGAAAGTGTCAATAAGCCATACAACCCAGAAAGAGTTCAGAAGAAACTCAAAAAATACTACTGCAAAAAATGAGTGTACCTTAGTGCATTATGGCTTCAAATGGAGGCCCTGCATCCAAAAGAAACAGACACCGAGTCCAATTATTTATCACAGATGGGAAGTTTTCCTGTCCACTCATCAGCGATCCCATAGTCAAGGCTAATTTCCCTTAAAGGAGGAATGTTCTCCATCGCAAACAACATGAGGTGAGGGAAAGAGACATTATTGTGATCATACAGAACTGGCTGTACCAAAGCATTTGGATTCGAGCTGTGGCTTATGTAACAGGCTACGTTCCTCAGTCTTGATACATCCATTGCAAAGTCCAATGGCGGAATTGACGGATGTTCTGGACGCTTGTAATCAGGAAATATATCAGTTAAATCACCCCACTCGGCCCACCTATCAGGAAAGCGACTAGGATAAACCAAGCTGTCTCCATTCATGGTGAAAATCTGAGCTTGTTCGCGCGTAAGAACAACTCCTGTGAATTCACAAATAAATGCACCAGCCTGGATCAAATCCAATGATCTAACTCCCCAACCAGTCTCCCTGGACCTAAAGACTTCCAATCTATTCCTTACACCTCTCTGGCTCACCCGATTCCGACAAGTTGAAGGACAACGACAATGTGGCCCACACTCAAAGATTACCGGCTTTCCCTTCAACAAAATCCCATTTTGTTCGTATGCAAAATCGCCCCCATTTTTCGCAGCACAAAAACAACCATCCAAACAACCACCTATGCAATCACACCCTGTCCCATTCTTGCCATGGTTGTATACATGAGGTGGGAAGACAGTCGACAAAAGATACTCAAAAAAGACAGGCTCGTTATTATTATCCACATCATTAAACAGAAAAACAGGCACATTCTCTTTCTTCATTGACAAGTCAAGACTAACATACCCTTTTGGCCTTGCCTCCAACGGCCTAGTCCTAAGAGTCTGCGCAAGCCTGAGAACCGAGCTACCCATTTCCGGTTGATTCTCAATTCTAACAAGCTTATACTTAAAAACGCCAAAGCCGGATTTCCCCACATCAAACCAACAAGTAACAACTCTATATAAACCATCATAAACATAAACTTTACCACTAACACTGCCCTCATATTTAAAACCACGAATTACCCTTACCTCAATGCCATAGTACATGCTCCTCTCCAGTGCCAAATTCCCACATTCCAGCTTCTGATTCATACATTGCCTGTTGTGCTTGTCCTGTCCACCGTGTCCAGTGTAAATTATCTCATCTCCAGTGTCTACGTCATCCTCATAGCCTCCTGAAACAATCACACTTGTCGCTATAGGTTCTCCATTCGAGCTCTGACTTGCTGACAGATAATCAATGCCAGCCTGAGCCTGCCCATGTAATCCAATTACACATAATTCCATCCTGAAAAAAAACAAATCCCCAATCTCCACACCAGGGATTGCACCCACAATCCTTTTATCGCGATTTAACCACAACCCACGTTGCCTCAACAATGCAGCTGCTTTTAAGTCCCCTCTAGTCCTCCTATGAGGAACCAAGTCCCCCCTATGTTTTTCATCCTCCGCGATAGCCAAAACCCGAATCGCATCATAAAGCATTCTCGTCTTTCTCACTAAATTCCTAAAATACTGCACATCATCCGCACTAAGATCCGTCACGCGGACTAACTCAGCCGACCTCTGAGAATATTTCCTCCGCGATACCACAGCGTTCAACAGCTGGTTCTCATTCTCAGAATTGAAAGGCTGGTTCTCATTCTCAGAATTAAAAGGCACAATCGCTCTCGAGATATCAGAGTCCTCAAATTCAGCACCCTCTCCATTCCTTTCTCCTCCTTCAGCAAAAGCGTTGCGGAAAAGCTCCGTGAGACGATAAAATTCCGAATAAACATTCGACGAATCATTGGAGGAAGAAGTTACGGGTTCTTGGTTGTTGGCAGTAGGGCTAGGGGTAGCGGGTGTAATGGGGGTGGTCGGAGATGGGGTTACGGTGAAAGTTGAGCTGGAATTAAGGTTGTTCGAAGTGTTTAAGTAAAATGGCAAAGGCGTTCGATAATGGGCTACTGGGGGTTCATCCAAAAGGTCATCAAGAGGTTCAAGTTTGGGTTCTTTCTTGGGGATAATTAAAGGGTTTCGAATGGAAGCAGAAACAGAGGAAGACGGTGCAAGAGGGTCTCGAACGGAAGCAGAAATTGAGGAAGAGGGTCCAAGATGGAGATTCAAGTCTTCAGCTGGGATAAGAGAACCCATTATTTTTTTTTTCCTTTTCTTTTCTTTTTTTCACCTTTCTTTTTTCTTGAGGAAGAATCAAGAAAAAGATGGGATCTTTTTGACAGCTTTTGGGTAGTGAGGTGGTTTGGTGAGATGGGCTTTGCTAGCTCATGAAATTCAGGTGAAGAGATTTTGAGGAAATGGAGATGGTGGCGGTTGGTAGGTTTTTGCAGAGGCGTATTGAGTCTGTTTTCATGGAGGTGAGGAGTGAAAGAGTGAGGAAAGGGGGCCTTTTTGCGAAATGGTGAAGGGATTAAAGGATGGAGACAAGAGTTTTGGGTGTCAGAACAAAGCATATAGATTAGGAGATTAGCTGATTATTAGGAATTAGAAAGTGATGAAAGGGAGAGATGGCAGAACACACTACCCTGACAGAAATGCCCTTGTATTGAGAAAATAGGTTATGAACACTGTCTGATTATGTGACGTACCACCATATTTAGTAGCCACATAAGTACCATGATGCAAGGGGATGTGAAAAAAGTGATAATTGGTGGTGTACATTTCATTTTCATGTGAGTGATGTATATGTTACTTGTTTTACAAGTGAATTTGTAGAATTAATCTACCTAAGTAAGTATTTATTATTTATTGAAATGATGTGTTGTTTTGAGAAAGATGCAAAGCATACGTTGCGAAAATATATTGACATATGAGCTGGATTTTGAAATAGATATAAAAAAAAATTTTAAAATTAACTATGTGATTGAAAGTTTTGAGAACGAGATATGACATTTTAACATTTTGTTATAGTTTTTACTAATATTTTGCTATGTATTAAAGTAACACGTGACCCTTTATTTATATTTTCCAATCATATAAAGATTACTAATACATTATTAAGATCAATTTATGTAATACGAAATTGAGACCGAGGTTGTTACAATGTTTTAAAATGACAATTTTTTTAAAAATATTAACTTGCTTAAATATAAAAACACTCAAAAAAGTATAAGTAAATCTTATATATACTGATAGTATATACATTATTATGATTAGATACATGCAATATATGCCAAATTTAATTTTAAATTAGTTATTATACATTTAAATGACGATATAGTCACTGTCAATACATAAAAAATTAATATGAAAAGTATATTCTAAAAAATATCTCACCAATAGTATTCCATCACCTCCATCACTCCATTTTTCTTTCCCTCCCCGAGCCCCCACTCTCTCTTTCTCCTCTCTCTTCTCCGTAACCTTCTCACCCTTTCCTCTGTTCTTTTTTTTCATACTACCACTCTCTTCTCCACCTTCTTCCATGCTCCCTTCTTCTCCCAAGATCTGGTCATGACCAAACGATCGATAATTCTTGATTATTAAGTGGCTTAAATGACAAAATGAAATAGTATACTATCATTATTTTGTATTCAATTTTTACTTTTTAGTAGGTAGAAGTGTTTGGATATAAATTTATATCTCGAATAATATTTTGATTGCACATACCATTTTATATTTTAATCATTTTTTATTTCATATATATCATATCATAAAAAAGTGTTCCGTATTATTTTCAAATAATGTTTACAAGCAATCTCCTATCCTAACACAATCAGTGCTTTTAGGGTTAGTGATGAGTTATCGAAGGAAAAGGACTAAATATGGTAAAGGATTAAAGTATGGTGGTGACATCGAGTTGAAGACTTTCTATTGAACATGTTAAAGCCCTATGTGGAATAATACATTAAGTAATGGACAATGCACTTAGGTAGTCAAACTATGCTTATATACACTCAAAAAAATATGAGTAAATCTTATATACAATAATAATATATGGACTATTATCATTAAATGCATGAAATATATGCCAATTTTGAATTTTCAACTAGTTATTACACATTTAAATGATGGTGTATTGTATATACTATTAATATATAGAAAATTAATCCAAAAAGTATAGCCTAAAAAATATCACCAATATCGTTCCATCACCAATGCTATTCCATCCTTATCCTTTCCCTCCCATTCCTTCTCCTCTCTCTATTCCATCACCTTCTCACTCTTTCTTCTCTTTTTTCCCACTACCACTCCCTTCTCCACTCTCTCTCATGCTCCATTCCTCTCTCCAAATCTGGTCATGACCAAATGATGGATACAATCATATGATATTCTTGACTATTAAGTGGTTCAATTGAGAAAGTGAGATAGCATACTATTAGGATTTATTTTGTATTCACTTTTTACCTATAAGTAGGTAGAAGTGTTTGGATACAAATTTATTTCTGAAATAATATTTTGATTGCATGATAAACATATTTTTCACTTACCATTTTTTTTTATCTCACATACATTATATCATAAAAAGTACTATAGTATTATTTCAAATAATATTTACAAATATTCTCCTATCCTAACACAGCCAGTACTTTTCGAGTTGGTGATGAGTCATCGAAGCGAGAGGACTCGATATGGTAAAGGATTAAAGGTTGTTGAGATATCAAGTTGAAGACTTTCTATTAAATTTGTTATTAAATTTGTTGATGCCGTATGTGGAATAATACATTAAGTGATGAATGAAGGTGGATATTCTCTAAAAAGATGCTCAAGAAAGAACAACGGCCACCCCATCCCATAGGACATGGCCACAAATAGAAACATGCATAAAAAAACACTCAAATCATGTCGTATAATCTATAATGGGTAATGTATGTTATTGTGAACATTACTTAAAATTGAAATCATTTCGATTGAGTACTAGTACAATAATCACTACCCCCTATGAATTTCATTTTCTGTCGTTCACATTTAATCTTTTTTATGGTCAAAGACCTTAGTCTATGAATTCATTTCCCTATATTGACACGCTAATTATAATTACCATTTTCTAAAGAAAAAGTGACATGGAGGCTAGCCACTAATAAGACAAACTCTTAAATTTTTGCTAACCATTTTCTAATTGTCAAGGTTCAACTTCACACCTCTATAATCTATGAATTTTTCCAACCAGATCATTGATGAGAAAATACACTTTTTCACATATAGAGCCTGTACAATTCATTTTATGGGTTAAATTTTTTTCAAACAAATAATATTATCATAACAATAATTTTAATGTCACAATAATATCAGTGAATTGTCAAAACTCCCAAAAATATGTCCAAAATTGTCATTGTATTATACTGCTGTGTTTGCGTAAGAGTATAAATTTGTCATATGATATAATAAAAGTACATAAATTATTGCTTTAAATGGCAAGTCAGTAATAAGCTCCTTGGATTTTCTAAGCGGATTCAAGGATGTTTTGGTCACTTCAAGTAAAAAGATGACGTCCTCAGCTTGGATGTACGTCAAAGGACAAACTTGGCACAATGACTTAAAATCGAAAAAATAGGAGGTTAATTAAGCGGGTTATCACCGGACACCTCAAAAAAAAAAAAAAAAAAAACTAAATTTGTGGTCCTGTGGAGGATGCATTTTGTTGTCCTGTGCATCTTTCAACCCTCCAATTAGATTTGAATTTTTGATCTTTCGCTCTAAAATTTAAACAGGGAGGCAAGTTTAAAAGTCAAAACGCGATTTGATATGGAAAGCTGGGACCTTCTGGTCGAACAATTCTTAGCTGTAAAGATCTTCGAATTTACTGGATTGCATGAGCCATCAATTTTTTTTCTTCTTCTTGACAAGATATAAGGCCTTGCTTGGATTGCTGTTTTCCGTAGAAAAATTTTGTCATTTTCCGTGAACACATTTTCCTATTACATTTTTTCCTCACATACATCAAATCGCTACAGTAATTTTTCCATGAAAAATGACGGAAAATACAATCCAAACGGGACCTAAGTCTTTCTTTGCAATACTCTTACTTTACAGTATGGAATGGATTCAAAAGGACCAATAAAAATTTGAAAGGAGTTAAACTATCATCGAATCAGAATCAGACAAATGCCCGGTGCATTCTCTGGCAGTAAAATTTTTCAGAAACATCTAGGTAAGAGTGCAAGTTTAGATGAAAATGTATTGCATGAACCATCAATACTTGTGGTTGAATTTACGTATTTTTTTTAAAATTGATATTTGTACCTTCTAAAGTTAGGACACTCCAATTCGCAAAGTACAAAAGCAAGCTTTTACAACCGTACATGTTGTAACTCTTTAGTGTATAAGACAAAATAAAAGTATTTTTGTTTTGACGTTCAATCGCAAGTACAAAATAACAAAAACATTATTGTGCAATCTCTGGAAAAGTGATCCAGCAGCTTATCATAAGACATGAATTTTTGTCCAGAAACGGAATTAAGTTGTGTTTGGATTACATTTTTCTAGATTTTTTGTAAAAAAAATTACTGTAGCGATTTGATACATGTGAGATAAAAATATGTTTACGGAAAACGTAGCAATTTTTTCAAATTAATTCTGTTTCTGGACAAAAATTCATGTCATGCGATTTATCTTTGATTTTGCTTCTTTTTCCAGGGGATGTATGCACATTACTTCCCTTCTCATAGAGCTGACCCTTTAACCAACATGAGACAGTGAATGAAGAATATTTGGAAAAGGAAATTATAATTTCGAAGAATAACATCCCTTTTTGCACATTCTTATTCTAAAATCATGTCATATGATGGATTTATGGATGGCAACAGTGCAGTTTTGGGACGAGTCTCTTGCTCCGTTGTCAAATAACTCTTCTTCCCCGTCTCACCCCCACTTCCCCGTCCCCTTCCGCCCCACCCCTGTCCTGCTTTCCCCACAAGCGCCTGCTGGGGAAGGAAAACACCACCAATCGTCCACGATATTCAGCTGAAGGCCCATGGCCTTGTATTCTGCAACGAGCATCGAGTTGCGTTTTTTTTTTTTTTGGGAAGATAACAACACAAGCTACAGATCAGGTGCACTTTTGAACGCGGAGAACAGGTATGCATATCCAAGTATTCTCCAACAAGTCTGAAATCTATCAACTTCCAGTTTAAAAACCATGTTCCTTCTTGGTGTACTCAAAACGAGTCAATACGGATGGATATCTGAACACGGAAACAAATAGGCCCATGGAAGACTATACCGAGAGGTCACTACCTAAGTTGCTTTAGCAAATACTCCCATTTGGATTGTTTTTTTTTTTTTTTCATAGTAAAATGTACCGTATCGATGTGATATATACGAGTAAAAAAGTAATTAAAAAATATGTTCATGATAAATACAAAAATTTTTTTATTAGAAAACTACAATCCAAACATAGCAGCTTATGTGTAATAAAAAACAGTAGTGTGATAGCAATCCATGAATAGCAAGTGTGGTACAATAATCACAACTGCTACTACAGCTAGATTATTAGTTATGTATAACTATTAGTTATTTGGATTATATACATACATACATATATATATATACACACGCACACACATGTACATATATATATATATGTGTGTGTAATTTAATTTAATTTAATTTAATTTACATGAGAGATGGGGTTAGGGATGGAGTGGAGTATGCTCCCCCGCCTCCTACCCTATTTAGCGAGGGGGGGAAGGGGGGGAGAGAAAATTTCTCCGTATTCCTACTCCTTGCCCCATTTTTTCTTGCGGGCACCTGTTTCCATTGTCATTCGTATATAGGCTAAGAATATGTTGTACATGGATAATTTTATTGATGGAACAGTATTCAGTACTGTTATATCATACCCACACACAGACACAACATATAGGTGGTATGTGTTGGATGCTATCAGATTGAATATGTTATGGAATATATGTTATTGAGTTGGATGCTATTAGATTATGCGAAGCAGGCACCCTTTCTTGTTAGCAAGTGGACAAATTTAATGTTTTGTGTTTCTTGGTGATTTTTTTTCTTTTATTTCCATTCATTTTTCACTTGCTTATCTATAATAAAATTTAATCAATCTATTAATTTCTTACTTTAGATATTTCTTTACTAATTCTGTTGTACTTTTTCTTTTTTATCACCAACCCATAGTTTTCCTTTTTTAATTTTGTCCAATCATGTGTCTATTCCTAATGTTTAGCTTCATTTTTTTTTATTATTGTTACCAAAGTTTGGACAGATTTTTAATTTTTTCATACTTTCTTATTTATGTTAAACTCCATTCAATCTTGATTTATAAGTCAATCAATCCATAGTTTTCCTTTATAGCTCTCTCCAACCACGTTATCTATTCCTATTATTTGGTTTAATTATTGATTAATACTTCTAAAACATTGACAGCTTTCACTCTTCAATCATTATGTATTCCCATTTAAGTTGTACAATTAACTATTCCTTTTTCTAAAATTTCTCCCATGAACATTATGTTTTTTCCTATTGGAATCCAATTTCTTTTCAACTTATTATAGGCCAAAGTTGTGTCCATACAAGCACGGATTTGAAAAAGTCCAATAAATTAAAAATTGCCTCCAAAATTAGTTTTTTTTTTCAATTTGAAATTATTTGAGAAAATAATGAATTCCTCTATCCATTAATTTCTTTTTTTAATTATTTACTTGTCAAAGAATCAATTTTTAAGTGGATTTGTGTATTATTTCCTTACAAATAGCGATACTGTACTTATCTGTCTCTTATTTTATAATCCATTCTTACCAAAATTTAGATTGTTCACTCTCTAATTTACAAAATTGGAGCAACTCCATATATTTTTCATTACGATTAGTCAATTACAAATCAATTGCATTCTAATACAATTCGTCCATTCTCCAATTTAAGAAATTAAAGCAAAAATAGATTCTATGTCATTATAATTAGACAATTTGAAATTAATTACTCATTTTTTACAATCACATTCATATGGCGCTTATTTGGATATCTTTTCAATTATTTTTCTTTGATGGTTTTTTCTTATTAAATTCTTTTCTTTACCATTTTTTAAGATTAATCAAATATTAATATATTCCCTGACATGTCAACAGCTCTCATAAGATATTATTTTCACCATTGTTTAGAGTGATCAAAATCAAAACACGAATTAAGATTTATTTGGAACTAATTATTATTTTGTGCATGAATCAATTATTTTTATTGTGTCTGGTTTCAACGTTGGTCTTATATTTAATTCTTTTGTATCAATATTTTACCAACATTGTTCAGTTCTCTATTTGGTAAATTTCTGAGTTAGAAGGATTTAATAATACCAAGTGGGCATTCTTTCTTTTCCTTTCTTAGTTAAAAAGAATCAATAGTTATTCTTCACTTACTTCCCTTGATAACGAGTGGACAACTGGATGTCCTTTCGTGCCACTACGTGACCATTATTAACGTCTATGTCTTGGTTTCTTTCTTTTTTTTTTTGGTAATAATCGAATCATTGCTTTTTTACTTTCTTATTTTTAGTTAGTGTTCCAGATGCATACATTATTTCCTTACTATTTACACATTAGTATTAACTATTAAGCATGACTTTTTTTTTTTTTATAATTTTAATCTATCAACCTATCATTTGACTTTTCTACATTTTCTCCAATCACATGATAAATCATTTTTTCTGCTTGTGATAAGCATTTGCAATTCCTTGTATCTTTCTATTACTTTACTCCAATGGCTTGATTATTATTTATCACTAGCTTTAGAATTTTTACATTTTTCTTTCATTTATATTCCCGATTTTTATTAGGTTGTTTATTAGTAATGTTTTTCTCCTATATTTATTATCTTTTCTTCTCCTATATATATATATAATTTGATAGATGACCATACCATAGCAAGATGGTGCTCTTGCTTGCAGCTTTAGTTTATCTTAAATTGTGCAGAAGTTATGTTACTTTATCATGCCTGCCACTGCCAAATTGATGTTCTCCCTTCCTCCACCCAATTCAATTATGTGTTTTAGCTCGAATCACAGCTGCAGGCCATTTATGTCCTCAAATGGATAGTTAACCATTTTTCCGTTGCATATACATATTGGCTTGAGTCTCTTGTGGTCTATTTACACAAGGGTTGCTAGTGTTTTCTGTTGAAAGCATGGTCTCGCAGGATGCTAATGGCGCACCGGAGTGGCAACAAGCCAACAACTACAAACTCTTTGGATTATGATCAAGGATACAGCCCGTAAGTGATTACAGTAACCCTTTTCTTCAATTCAGCTCCATACTCGAAAAAACGAATGCCTGCAAATGTTATTCTGTTTGACTAGGATTTCACAATCATTTTCACTGCTGAATTTGTATATTTATACTCTAAAGATGGCCTTGCTTGGATTGAAGGTTTTCGTCGGAAAATATTATCGTTTTCCGTGATCACATTTCCCTATCACCTTTTTCCCTCACATATATCAAATCGCTACAGTAATTTTTCCATGAAAAATGACGGAAAATGCAATCCAAACACAACCGAATTAAACTGCTGAAATTCTGAAAGTCTTTCTACGTGGGAAAGTGCATAACGAACTATCTAACATGTCTCATTTCTGTTTCAAGACTGATTAAAGTTTGGTTTTTTTTCAAGTGCTAATGGGTGAAGTAATCAAGAAAATGTTTGTCAATGTTATTATTCACCAAGATTGAAAGCACTTATGCGGAGATGCTGGTTTCACTTTCATCCTATTCTGCTGAAGTACCGTACTGGCAAGAACAGTAGCAACAGCGAAGTAACTAGGCATGGACTTTTAAAAAAGGTCTCATGTGGCAAGTGATTGCATTTTGTTTCTTTGTATAGTGAGTGAACTACTTTAGGAAGATTGACTAAGAGCCTATTTAGAGTTTTTGTGAAGAATTCTGTAACAATTGATATATATGAGATAAAAAATAACAAGAAATATGTTGATAAAAGATGTAGAATTTTTTTGAACAATCTAAATAAAGTCTTTAACTATTTGACACAAATTCTGACACTTACACAGAAGTGCTAACTAGCTCACTTGACTAAAGAAGAGTAGAAGATCCATCGCTACAGTTATTTCTGGGGCACAAAATTTCAAAATCATGTAATTTAAGATTGTTGTTTGAAATTTGCATACATTTTTTGTACTTGGGCAAAAGCTGTACAGTGAACCCTAGATCTTTGCCCCTTCTCTTCCGATTTCTGTCATTTGGGTTGCTGCTGAAGGTGTTTGTTTTCAGGCTGTAGCTTGAGCTCAAAAACCAACCACTGCCCTTTTCTTCTTTGAAGCTGAAACATCCAATTACAGAGCCAAACTTCCTCTGATGGAAGGCAATGAAAAGATGGCCATAGGCCAACAAATCCCTTCCTCTTCAGTGCAAGTTTCAGACCACCCGCTAATACTGCCGGATCTTCCCTTTCAAGTCATCACTGAGATTCTCGCAAGGCTACCTGTGAAGTCACTCATGAGATTCAAGTGCGTTTCAAAATCGTGGCTTTCCTTGACGTTAAGCCCTCATTTCATCAAGCGTCACCTCAGTTTCAGTACATCAAAGGACAGAGAATACTTGCTATTTATAGACTATAATTCTGGCAGGTTCAAACACTGTTCTCTTGCTTCTTTGTTGTATGAACAGCCTAGTGATGCAGTTGAAATAGTTTGTCCCCAATTGGAATGCCGTGATCTGTCAGTTTTGTTAGTGGGATGTTGTAATGGGATGATTTGCATTTGCACTAATAGAGAAGGTTTCGTCTTATGGAACCCATCTACCAGAAAATCAAAGACATTGCCTAATTTTAGTTTTGAAAAAACGAGTGAGCATAAATTCTATGCTTCATGTGGTTTTGGATACGACGAGACTAACGATGATTATAAAGTAGTGGCAGTTACCTGCTACTGTGCTGAAGATTGGGAGCCCTTTGCTTCTGAGGTTAAAGTTTATAGTACAAAAGCTGATACTTGGAGGAGAATTGGGGATTTTCCTGGTGGTTATCCAATGGACGGAAGCAGGTACTGTGGTACTTTTGCGGCGGGGAAGGTCCATTGGGTATTGAACAGAGCATTTTGTCCATATGTTGTTTTTCTTGATTTAGCTACAGAGACATATGGATCTCTTGATTTAGCTGGAGATGCGATCAAATCGAATCATGACAGTTTTGTAACAGACATACAAACTGTTGGTGGGAGCCTTTATTTCTTTTGCAGGAATTATGTGCATGGTCTTGTAGATCTCTGGGTTTTGAAGGAATATGAAGTTATAGAATCTTGGACAAAGGTGGTTTCTGCCTTGAGCAACGACAAGAGGTATTTTCTTTCAGTATTGTACCAATTGGAGAATGGTAAACTTCTAGTGGTGCTTGAAAGTGATGTCAGAGTCTTGAATCCCAAAAATAACAAATCCAGGCGTCTCCTGAGGTCTGTCTACACTAGGTCTGCGAGTATTTATGTTGAAAGCCTAGTTTCGCCCGGTTCAGTTGATGCAACAACTATGATGAGTGGACTACAGTTGAGGACACTTAAAGTAAGTAATTACAGTTTTTTTTTCTAATTCAGCTTGTACTTGAAAAAAGAAAACTTGTACGTGTAATGTGAAACTGCTGAGAATTCCTTAGTATTTTCACTAGCATTTTTATTTTTGTTGCAGTTTTCAATTCCCAATAAGTGAAATAGTTTAGAATTGAATGTGAATATTCTTGCTTACCACTTAAATTATGAAAGTCTTGCATATCAGAAAATTGAAGATTTTGATTTTCTTGATAGTAGGGCGCCATTAAGCTTCTGAAGTGGCAGATTATTTTGGAAGTTGTGCGGCATTTGAGTAACTTAAAGATTTTGATGTTTGTCCTTTCAAATTTCGATTTCTAACTGATATACACATATAGATTAACTGTAACATTACAGATGATTTGGAGGTAGTATTGTCCAGAATTCATAGTTTACCGCAATCATGTTTGCATTATCAATATTTCTTGCTTTCTCTTGCTTTTTTTTTTCTTTAACTGTTTCTGTTAATACCTCAAGGTTTCTCTTTATGATTCATGTTTAAGTTAAGCTCATGTAAAGCTATTCCTCAAATCTGCAAATTTTCTCTACTTGGATCTAATGCAGTCTTACATCTCTATTCCGTAAGTGCTAGTTTGAGACCTTAAATAAGTTGCAGTATCCATTCAACCAAGTTTGAGGTGAGAAACAAATGATATAGCCTGCAAAGCTCTAAAGCGACACATAGAAATCAGTTTCAAACGTAGAGGAGAAAACACACTTTATACTGTGTTGTCTGTTAGCACGCATGATAAATTTCCAGAAATTGTTGCAAGCACTTTAATTTTCTATATCTAAATCACATAGAGAATCACTATTATTTTTCCCTGATCCTTAATTTGATGCTTTAGCTTTGTTGGTCTGTTACAGCTTTCAACTTATGTTTCATAAATTCTGTGTCTTTCAATTTTGAATTTCTTCTTTTTTTTTTCTTTTCCTTTTTTTTGGTCGGTTGGTTGGAATTACTAAAGCAAACCATTGGTTTTCTAGACAGATTCATTCCCTTATTTGGTCACTTGTTGGATAGGCGTTGATGTAACATGGAATTATACTCCATGCTTGGTAGCAGAATCATTTAAGGACTTAGATTAGCTTTGTCCCATCGAAAGGGCTAAGTGGGGCATGTTTATGTGAGCAAATTAGTCAGAAGAGTTGAGTTAAAGTTTAGTTTTGCTGCTCCCTTTCTTTGAGTTCATTTTATGACCTCCTTAAAAAAGAGTGCTCTTAATGGTGCTTGTTGTGAGTCATCGGCGTTTAAACATCATAGAGAAAGAAATTACTGTTGAAATGGCCTACTCATAGATATAAAATGGCAGTTTGCCCCCCTAGTTTACATTTGTTCCAATACCTAGGACTGTTAAAGTAAAAGGTGTTTTCCAGTTCTTGGCTTTGCAAAACGGAATTGGTGTTTCTAGCTCCTAGGGAAATGCTTAACTCAGCTACAGTTATTAGAAGTTTATTACTTTCTTGGCTTTTGCATTTCCACGTCCAGCAACTTCTTACTAAATGCTTGCATACGTAGTAATCTTAGACCTGACGCATATCGCTGAATCAGCTTTGGGAATCTCTTTCCTGTATGCATAGCATTCATCACAGAAAAAGAATGTCAATATTTCCTCCTTGACTATCAATCTGATTCTCAGGAAATTGTGAATTATATGTGCAGGCCTCAACAAGCAGGACACAAGACTAAGAATCTGATCATGGACTATCAGGGCTTGAACTGTCGCCTGAAATTTAAGCATGGAGAATGTAATTGGGTAGCTGATGTTTTGTCATAGCATGCTCTTGGTAGGTTGATCCTTTGATGAAGTTTGTGTCACTTTTGCATGCCCACCTGCTTATCTTTTGCCTAATTTGCTTAATGATGTATCAGACTTAAAACACCTACAACAGTGTATTGTACAAGTTGTGTTTGAGTAATGAACTCCTTGTTTGGTAGTAGTATCGTCGTTACTGTATTGGTTTATCTCAACTTTTCTAGTTATTCCGATGTGGTCTTTTTCCTTTTGATTCTTCTCTCTCACCATTGCTCCTTGCAGCTGATACCATCAAGACTTTTCCTACCTTTTCCACGGCTATACACTGCGTATCATGTATGTTTTAGACTTTTGAGTCAAAAGAGTGGCACTGAATTGTTTTCTCAGTTCTTGAATGTTGAAAGTTGAAAAAACCAGTTCAATCCTGCAGCATCCTCTCTTCAGTGTTCTTATTTTCCCTCATCTCCATCAATTATCTAATATTTCATAGATTCGATAACAGATCAACGTAAGGCTGGATGATTACATTCTTAATCTTCGAAATCATGCTGCAATAACTTTATCTTTCTAAGTATATAGAGACTGCATGTGCAGTAATGTTTCTGCTACTTTCAAGAAAGGACATTTTGAGCACTAGACAAAAATTTCTTCTTCAAACTGTTTCTGAATATCCCGTGAATGTTACCTTCTATGTACCCACCTAGGATGGTATCACATGTTGCAGTTGCTTTTGTATTGGTGCGATGAAGTATCTGTGGTATGAGATGGTATCCCATGCGGTGATGAGCCACGTTTTAAGTACTTTAATTATATATTGATTTCAGATTTGATTCGTATTAGTATTACAAACAAATTCTTGAATGACCAGTAAGGTTGAAATGGCCTCGTTAATTCCACAAGCCTCGCTAATTTTGCCAGTCGAAAATGGATGGATGATGCGTATGGAATAATATTCATCAGCGTTTAATGCAAAAAAAAAAAAAAGTTTCTTTGTATATTTATGACTTGTCTTTGCGTACGGAATAATAATGTGGTTGAAAATATAAAATGGTGAATTGAGAAATGTATTTATGATACAAGTGAAATATTTATTTGGATTAATCTTTCCTACACTGACAGTGTATACACTATCAGCGTTGGATGATTGACAACTATGCAAAATTTGAATTTGAAATTCAACTTTTACACATATGTTATGAATACAACGATGATAGTGTATATACCGTCAGTGTAGAAAAGATTTATTCATATTATTTAGGATAATTCAGCAACTCAAACGCACTCAATATCAATTAATATTTTGTACCAATGAGGCCGTTTGAATTGTTATATTTTGAAATTTTTACAGAAAAATATACTGTAGCGATTTGTGAAGTAAAAAGATGATTAGAAAATGCGTTTATAGAAAATATACAAATTTTTGGGAGAAAAATTACTTTCCAAACAAGGCCACGTTTCTATCAGATCCTGTGTCTAACCATCACGCTTCATAAGATTTAGTTATGTCATGGTTTTTTTTAACTATGAAAGTCAGATTGACGTTATCATAATCAAAGTTACACGTCGTAGAATTGTTCAACATAAAGAGTCTCCCCTTGTATGAAGATTGAGTCTTTAGTTTGACGTGTTCAATACTTCAACATAAAGAGCCAGCTCAAGTGCAGGACTCTGACGAATTCCAGTTATAGTTTTCAACGCGGTGTATACTGATGATACAAACAATAATATAAGCTGAATTTAGTTTCTGTAGATGAATGCAACGAGTAAATTTATAAGTTCTTCCTTCCTTTGCAGCAGCACAAACCTCCAGATGGAAAGCAAAGGAAATGGAGCCACCAATCCCCACCAATCCGAAGATTCAAACCAACCCTTAATATTGCCTGACCTCCCCTTTGAAGTAATCACTGAGATCCTCCTAAGGCTACCAGTCAAATCCCTTTTGAAATTCAAATGCGTTTCGAAATCGTGGCTGTCCCTAATCTCAAGCTCTCAATTCATCAAAGATCACCTCTGTGCTTTCAGCTCATCAGAGGATGGAGAACAACTACAGCTGCTCACTGTGGGAATTGATCTCACAGATTGTTATCTCAAAGATTGCTCTCTTGCCTCTTTGTTGCATGAACGGCAGCCTGCAAATGCAGCTGAGGTTGAAATTGATTGTCCACCTAGTCTTCAACTGAGTAGGTACTTTAACGTTGTGGGATGCTGTGATGGGCTATTTTGCATTGATTGCATGAGAACAGGTGTGTTCTTGTGGAACCCATCTACTAGAAAATCCAAGAAATTGCCCAGTTTTAGTAGCCCAACAGTGGACCTACTGAAGGAGGAAGATTACTACCAAGTATGTGGTTTCGGATATGATAAGGATCGTGATGATTATAAAGTGGTGAAAGTTGTCTGCTCCTTAGATGAAGACTATCGTCCCTCAGGGTCTGAAGTTATAGTTTATAGCGTAAAGACTGAATCCTGGAAGAGCATTGGGGAGTTTCAAGGTGGTTTCCCTAGTGTGGGGGGCTGCGGCTGTCTCGTCAATGGGAGGCTCCACTGGGAATTGCATAATGCAGGCTGGGATTTCAAGGTTGTTTTTCTTGATTTAGCAACAGAGACGTTCGGTTCTCTTGACTTGGCACTAAAAACAAATGGAGGGACAGGGATATCAGGCCGTAATGGTTTTCGATCTGATTTGGGAACTTTTGGAGGGAGTCTTTGTTTCGTTTGTAAGAATTATAGGGATCATTTTGTAGAGTTGTGGGTTATGAAGGAATATGGGGTTGGAGAATCTTGGACTAAGGTCCTTAGTGTCCCGGTTGACAAGACAAGACTTGTGTTTAGAGCACTGTGCATTCCAGGCAGTGATAGATTTTTGGTGGAGCTTAAAGATGAACTCAGACTCTATGATCCAAAAGATGACTCCTTCAGGCTTCTCCCATGGTCTGGTAATCATACTGTTCCTAGAATTTTTGTCCAAAGCCTGGTTTCACCCAACCCAAATGCAGCTGCAGAGATGCATCAACAACACTAGTAGCCAGGAAACTTAATTACAAGGGATTGCTAATATTCAATTTTATCAATATTTGGGTTTTTTTTTAATACATTTTTTCAAGTTCCTATGCTTGATACAGTTGAGAAACTCTTTCTGAAGTATTCTTGCTTACAATCCCTTAAATGATGAGAAGAGACTTCAGTGGAATATGTAATGAAGATGATGTTACTGGCTGTTTTCTTATCCTTAAACTCATTAATTAGTCCAACATGGATAATAAATTTTTCTTGCTTAGTGTTTAATTTAAGTGCAGGGTATATCCTGGTGCCAAGTTTACATGTAAGGGTATTGACCTCCATGCTATCGTCTACATCTTGATTCAATAAAGAAAGAAAGAAAGCATCTTTGGATAGAGGATTATTTGAATAGTATTTTCTTAAAATAATATTATACCACGTTCTATAATATGATATGCACGTAACATTAAATGAAAATTGTGAAAATAAAAAGATTATTAAAAAATTTGTTCATTGTACAAATAAATAATTCTTTACAAATAATGAACAAACCAAATGAAATAATAACACGCATGAAAACCCTGAAAGAATGAGGGAAAAAAAAAGAAGAAAAGGACTTACACAGAAATAAATAGGATGATTAGGAGGGAGTAAGTTTCGCGGCTAATTTAATCCCTAAGGTATCCAGTTGGCTGTTAAAATATTTGAGTTGACGAAAATGCCATTGATTTTAACCAATTACACATTTGAGTTGATGAAAATGTATTTAGGCGCTCGGCTACATCTTTTCGTTATATTTTATAAGTAAATTTTATATACGATGACAGTGTATACACTATTATAATTAAATTCATAATATGTGTGTAATAGTTAAATTTTAAATTTAAATTTTGTACAGATATCATTTATTCAATACTGACTGTACGTACATTATTATGAGTGAATACAGGAAAGATTAATCTATATTTTATATACTTTTAGGACATGACATCTGCAAAGATTATCAGCATGATGATGAGTTAATAAAGTTCGGTCTGCTTAGGCATCATTATGTGGACCAATCCAATACGTTGTTTAACACTTTAGCGGACAGTCGAGACGAATTGTCAATCCAATACGTCTTTCACCCTCTCCAGAACAATCCACGGCCCTCTAGCCCGCGGTTTTGCATCATCCATTGGCCCAGTTTTCAAACTTATCGCCGGAATGTTTTAGAAAGAAAAAATTCTTCAATGCATCACTTATATTTAGTCAAATAAATTTTATCGTCCGTCACTTTTAAAATATATAATTTTATGTTTTTTATAAAATTAAAGTGGTAAAATTGATTCATAACTTATGTTTTCAACCATTTTTCATCTTGAATCTCTCATATAGACATTTCTTGGAGGTATAAAGGTTAGATCTCTATTGTAGTTAAATAAATGATTCGATTCATATTAATTTTTATTCTTGAAAAATTAAAACTTGAGCCGAACATATTCATTTTTTCTCCGAAAAAAGTGAAATGTAATCTAATCTGTATTCGTTTTTACTATTAAAAAAAAGTTGAATATGACCTTTTTGTACTTAAAAAAATGATTACATATAAAAAAGTAGTTTAAAATTTAGGTTATGATCAAATTTTGCTAACTTAGATTTGTATAGTATGTAAAGTTATCATTTTAAAAGTGAAGAACAAAAAACTTTATTTCATGAAATGTGAGTAATATTTTGAAGGATTTTCCCTTTTACAAATTTTCCCTTTTGGTTTATTAAAAGAAAAAAACCTTTCTTTCAGGATGAAGATGATTATTGAAGGCAAAGGGGGAGAAAGGACCCTTTAGGTGACGAATGCTTAGTGGATAAAATACAAGTCTCAATCAAATGCCAAAGTGCTCATTCTGTTCACTTTTGACATCAAAGTTGATGTATATCACTTAGTTTCAAGACATCATCACTAGCCATGCAACTGCTCCTTTAATCTTTTTTAACCATAGTGGTAATATGGCCCATATGGCTCTACGTTTTTAGTTGGTTCTGTTTGACGTTAGACTCAAATGAACCTTAGACTAGTTCAACTTAGGAAAGAACCAAATGGATCCAGATATGGTTTAGATTTGTTCTATGAAAAATTGAATTAATAAAAAAAAAGTCTTTTTTCTATAGGTTTCCTAATTGATTCATTAGCTTGAGTTTACATTACCATTATATGAATTGCGAGATTTTAAAGTGTCATGGTAGTGCAGTTCTTCTATTACTATTATATGATCTAGTTTTATGCACCGTTGGTTCAAAGGATTGGAGATTTCAACATCAGAAAAAGAAGATGAAAATTGCAATCTTTGCATCTTGATGGTCTCAATACTAGCACAGAATTTGACAAGTGTCCCTGCAGTCTACACCTGTACACACTCGAAACCAACAAGCATGACACGCACTCGATCCCAAACTGGTCCATTTCCTTTCTATATAGCCCTCACCGTTTTCCACATTTGTTTTCCCAAAGCTTTACACTTTCAAGATAACCAAACAAAGAACCATCAATCTGTTTTTTTATTTTTGCCTAGTTCTTGACAAATTAGTGTGCTGTTGCCCGTTGGTTTTGCATTGCTGAAGTGAAGATCAACAAAGAACCAAGAAGAAGACATGGCTAGAACGGTTGGAAGAAGCTTGGCTGCTCCATTACTGTTTCTGAACCTGATTATGTATTTCATCGTTTTAGGCTTTGCGAGTTGGGGCCTCAATCATTACATCAATGGGCAGACTAACCATCCCAGTAAGCCCTCTATTCCATTCTTTCCCATCCTCCTCCTCCTATTCATGCATGTACACAACAAAAAACATTATTGTAAGCAAGGTGTTCATTCTTTTAGCTTAGTCTCTCATGTACACAAAAGCATGTTTAGCTGGTTTTGTACATTTTTTTCACAAATAGTAATAAACTTTGTGGTTCTGGATCCAAAACAATTTTCAGTTTTCCTACTATATGGAGACAGTTGAAATAACCGAAATTACTGAAGAAAGCATTATTCCGTTTGGGACTGTTTCTCAAGCTTTGTTTTAAGCACTGCAAGAAAGCAGTATTTCATTAGGGACTTTTTCATGCTTCCTTTTTTTTTGGTTTTTTAAGTTACATGCACCACTAGGAGCTCAAAATACATATCTCCAGATGGTCGAAATGCAAAATTATGTTTCAAAACTTTAAATGATAGGTGGGCTGCATGGTTAATCATCTAAAACCACGATATCCTTTGTCACGTATGTTTCAGGCTTTGGGGGAAACGGAGCAACCCCGTTCTTCCTGACATTCGCTATACTAGCTTCTGTTCTGGGGATTGCTTCGAAGTTAGCAGGTGGAAACCATTTAAGGGCTTGGAGAAGCGACAGTCTAGCGGCTGCTGGAGCATCTTCCTTAGTCGCATGGGCCGTAACTATTCTAGCTTTCGGGTATAATATACAATAGAACATCCTCAATTTTCTCCAATCTTATGAACTCCATGGTATAAATTCATCTTTTTTGCACTGTGGGGTTGTGAAATAATGCAGATTGGCATGCAAGGAGATAAATGTTGGAGGCTGGAGGGGATGGAGGTTAAAGGTTCTTGAGGGGTTTATAATAGCGCTAGGAGTGACTCAATTGCTCTATGTGCTGCTGATCCATGCTGGGATGTTCAGCAGCAGATATGGTCCAGGGTACAGGGACCCTGACTATGGTCTTGGTGCACCTGGAACTGAGCCCAAAGGTACCGCAGGTGTTACAGGGTCTAGGGTCTAATGCAGTTGTCTCGAAAATAGACAGTTGTACTTTGAATATTTGGCAGTTGTTATTTGGGCTCTGCTGGACGTAATGTTTATTGTCTAGCGTCTAATCTTTGGTTTAATATGCTTTTTTTTTTTTTGGCATGGAACTAGTTGTAGCTTTTTAATTGAAGTTTAGATCTTATATTAAGTTTGCTAAGCATGTTTGATGAGGTTTTGTGATTGAAGCTATATTGATAAGGGGCTTGGAGTCAGTGCAATTGGGCTTGCTGTATATTTGTTATACTAGTTATTATATAATTTTTTAGAAAACAGATAAGTCACCTCAATGTGTGTATATAGCCTTGTTGCGAGATTGTTGAATCAAATGAAGGTGTTTACCATAGTAATTTGTTTCGTGCATCCTACGTGTTGGCAAGTATATTTATCGAAAAGAAAGATAAAAGAGCAAAAAATGATATTGATGTTTATTTGATTTTGGTCCGTGAGTTCATTTTCATGTTTTATTATTATTAAAAAATCTTAGTTCACGCGTCTATGTTTCATCTAATCTACCATGTATATATACACATTAACAATTAGTAAATATTCTTAGATTTATACACTCTCTTTAATTAATCTTACCTTTCCAAAAATCTAAAACCTGATGTACATTTTAACGAGTGCCCAATCGACACCTGTTAGACAGAACTCTTTTTTTTTTTTAATACAAAAAAGTTTAAATGAACGCCACACCATCACCATTTAATATTTAAATTTACTTTTTATCTATGTGTCATATATATACACCTGTTAGTATAACAAATCTTTATACTAACATTGTATATAATATTAATCCAAATTAATATCATCGTTTTCTTCACACATTTGTCCTAGCCACCGCGTATCTGCATATTATTAGACTATTCTTGATAAGTATTAAGATTCGCAAGAGTCACAAAATTGTACAGGAAATATGGTGTTGACATATTCAGAATTTCAGTGAAGAAAAAACCAAAAGAAAAACAGAATTGTTGTTAAGCAAATTATTATGTTTAGTCCTGCAATTGATGATAATGAATATGCAAAGATGATTAAAGATAATAAGTATGCAATAATTATAACATGAGGCATATAATTGAGCATGATATGTGGCCTATAAATTGTAACGTGGCACTTCTTCATGATGATAGTAACTGATCAGCACAGTTTTATATTTTTTTAGTTGCCATTGAATATTTTTAATTATGTCGGTCAATTTTCTTTTTTTCTTTTTTGTACTCTTAGATACTTGTCTCATTTTCAGAATTCTCCCAAACACTAGTTCAAGGAACCGCAAATTCCTAGATTTAATTTTTTTTCTTAATATTAGATTTTAAAAATGTGCTAAGTCGTTTTCTGGATGCTAAATCTTGAGAACTAAAAAGCTTCCATGCACGGGAACTGCACGACATAATTTGAGGATGTCACTGCTTTTGTGGGTGTAAAATACCCAAGAAGGAGGAGAAAATTCTTCATAATTATTATAGTGAATTCTTCCAAAATTTTTCCGTGATAAGTTAGTAAACTAAAGAATATTACTGATAGGAGCCTTCGAGCATAAACATTAGGGAACTGGTAAAAAATTTGAAGCTTAATCAAAAAACTAAAAGTTTACAAATTTTCTTGCAGCTACTCTTGGCTATGACTCTATTTTCTCTTTTATACTAGTTTCTTTCGTGTGCATTTGCATGGGCACTTTTCTATGTTCTATAACTTTAATTTTTTTGAACAAAAATGTTATAAAAAAAATTAAAATGCTATTTTATAAAATTTCGTATACTGATTGAAAGACAAACATTAAAATTAAACATATTAAAAATGGTCAATTTATAAAAACTTAATAACTAGTTTCAATTGAATCTCATCCTGTAATTCAATTATTTTTACTCTAATTAATGGTGGCAAGTCAACATATAAGTCAAGGAGATATATTAGAAAATAAGTTTAATTGAATATTTAATTTAATCACGCCCAAAAAAAATTTAAAACCAAACTAATAGAACTTATTATTTGCTCTAATTATTAAAAACTAAGAAAAGTAATTTAGCAGAACTTTTACAACCCCATGTTTATATGAATATTATTATGATCTAAATCGAATTTAAATGCACAGAATATAAAAATTAATAGAATATTTTAGGAAAAAATGACTATTTATTCAATTGAAATGGAATTGTATGAGTAATATGCTAAACTTGTGTAGTATAGCTTCATTAAAAAAATGTAATTAATAGTACAAAAATTGCAAGTTCTATTTATAGATTCATTAAATGGTCTTGTCGATTTGAATTGAAGTCAAGTAGTGCCTGTGCAAGTTTTGTACAGACATATACATACATTCATATTCTTCCAACTCTCCAATCCTGAACCACCACTAACATTATCTTCAACAACAATTTTGCATGTTTGCTATATATTCTCCATCAAATCGTCAATTCTGGTCCACCACCAATGTAATTGTATTAACAAAAACAATATGGTGCCTTTTTGCTGGTAGATTTAGTTAGAGGATACTATGATGCCGGGGATAACATAAGATCCCTGGGCATTTGATGGCTTTAAACAATGATCATGTTTTGTCACAGTAAATAAATTAGATCAGACATTGCACGGTTGGCAACTAATAGTTTTTGAAAAGGAAAGATGAAAAAAAGAAAGAAGAAGTAAAATATGGAAATTGCTCTCAAAGCAGTTCTTAGGCCTTTGGATGTTGTCTCAGATGGCCATGGCTGCCCTAGATGTTACAAGCTTGGGCACCTATACTCATTATCAATAGCCAAAAAAAAAAGTACTATCACTTTCTCTTGTAGCTAGCTTAAAACGTGACAATCCAAATCCAGTAAGCAATGTAAAAATGGCCAGCAAATATGTTTATCTAAGACTACCTTTTGGCTGCATGAATATGATGTTCGTTATTCCCCTCCAATAATGGATCAATAATAAGTGTAGTCAAAATTTCACCACCTACATTAATACCAGGCATGAAAAAAAGCTTAAGTTGAGATCTCTCACCAAGATTCTGGGAGTTCATTCTTTTTTTTTTTTTTTGATTTCGGAAGTGCCCAAAGAACTCGAACAAATTTTGTTGGAGCAGGCTGAGCGCCGGAAGTGACAAACTGCAGAGACATTGAGGATTCTATCCATCACACTCACCGTGGCAAAAATCTGCGAGAAGCCTAAATTCTGGTAAGTGTGGATAAAAAGAAATCCTGAAAGGGGACAACAATTTTATTTTTAGATCAAACTAAGCAATTTAACCATTTTGGGTATCATCATAAAAAACTCAACATTTTGAATGAAATTTTCTGGGATTTTCTTGTTTCGATTCTTTAATCTTGGGTTGTTAATGTATTGCTAATATCATTTTAAATTGATTCATAATTCAATGGGGTTTTCATTACATGGCTCGTACATTGCACGGTTGGCAACTAGTAATTTTCTAAAAAGTAAGATGAAACGACAAAAAAAAAAAAAGAGGTAAAATATGGAAAGTGCTCTGAAACCACTATTAGGCCTCTGGATGTTGTCTGATATGGCCATGGCAGCCCTAGATATTTCAATTTTGGGAACATGTATATAGTCATGATCATTGGCCACAACAAAAAAAAAGAAAAAAAAAAAAAAGAAACCTTCTTTTGTAGCTAGCTTAAAAAATGACAATCCAAATCGAGTAAGCATGTAAAAATGGCCAGCAAATATGTTTATCTAAGACTACCATTTGGCCGCACAAATAAGATGTTCATCGTTCACCTCCAATATGGAATCAATAATTAGTGTAGACAAGTTTTCGCCATCTAGATTAATAATGCCAGGCATGAAAATAAGTGTAAGTTGAGATCTGTCACCAAGAATCTGTTGGGAGTTCATTTTTCGCAAGTGTCCAAATGAGTCGAAAAAAATCTGCAAGGGGAAGTTGGTTGGCATGTTAGACCAGATAGGAAATTCTTTAGCTGATTCCTCGTTCCTGAAGATTGAATGAATTCTGAGATAATAAATCAATCAGAAGGTGATTATGTAGTAAAACACACAGATTTCCAGAAGCATATGCTTCGTGAAAAGAGAGAATAAGAATTCATTTCAGATGGGACATGAAACTCAAAACACAAAGGTGATAATGAATTTCCATAGAGGAATGGCTACATTGGACTTGGACGATGCATAACTTCTCAAAAAATAATATTGGCCCCTCCTAAATATGCCAACGATGATGAAATGAAAGAGTGAATCATGAAAATGAGTTCATAAGCTTTAAAAAAATGGCCAGCAAATTTTTAACTCAAAAAATGGATTATGGTTCATGTCGAAGAGCCCATAATGGAGTTGTAAGGAAAAACTTTATTTTCGTCAAAGAAAGAAAAGAAAAAAAGAAAAGGGAGAAAGAGAATAAGACAGAACCTTGTACTTTAGATCATTTGCTGTTAAAAAAGTCTGAATTCTCAATGATTAACGATCACACACTAACTCATTTAACCTCTTGTATGACTTGGTTGGGTTCTAGAACAAAAATAGAATTGGTATAGGTGTTGTCACAGAGGAAAACTAAATCATGTGAAAACTTTCTCTATTTTTTTCATATTTTTTTAAAAAAAATAGTTTTCAAAAACCTCATAGCTATTGCCCTGCTATTGAAATAGGAAGGAAATATGGGGCATCAAGAATAGACGATAAATGCAATAGAATGTTAGCTAAAGTCTATTAAATGTGAAGTTTTAATTTCTTTAATTTAATTAGAACAAAAAATTCATTTAACTTGAAGAAAAAAAATTATTAGACAGCTTGTGAAATTTACAAATGGTGCTGATACCAAATTTTTTTTTTTTTAAATTGTATATATTTGATTTAATTGATAAGTGGGATTGTAGGAAGCAAATTCTTAGCGGATCGATTATGAGAGATGATGGATGTGGGTAGAATGAAATGAATGATCAACAGTTTTTGTGCCGAAGGGGCGACGTGCGTGCTGAATTCTAATTCTACATCTAATTTACACTTTAGGAACAAAAGGAAAAAAAAAAAAGAGTAAGGAAACAGATTCATTATTTTATTCCTACAAACCAATGAATTTGTTTTTTTTTTATCCCCTACAAACCATTGAAAAGCAAAGGAAAGTCTTGGTCTTATAGGAGTTCTTACAAATGGTATTAAATAAGTTCTTAGTTTTTATTTTGCTTTGGACTTGATATTTTTTTTTTTATCAATTTGTATGATAGTTGAATTTTCGTTTCCATTAGCATCAATTATCTTCTTTTTTTGTTATATTTTTACCTGAATTTTAATAAAATATTAAATATGTAATTAATCGATATGTTAATCTACCATCAAAAGAAAGATGGAAAGACGCAAAATGTAGAATTAATAACCAAAATTCAGATAAAATGTACATAAATAAAAATCAATCAAATGAGAAGGAGAAACCATTTTGGAGATCTGGCTAGGGCGAGATTGATCGAAGTCGGTCTTATCAGCCATGGACGTTGATGAAGAAGACTTAAAAGAAAAGGGAGAAAATTATTTGCGGCCGAAGAAACCCTTTTTTGTTGCTGCAAAAAATTCATCATTTGATCATTAAAAAATTCATAATTTGATTCATAAAGCAAGAAATGTCCCTTAACATGAAAATGGCTAAACTTATCTGTACAGTAACAAGTACTATCCTCCTCAATAATCACGATTACCAATGGTTCTTTTTCCTCAGTAATATTCTTTTTTTTCTTCTGAGATATTATTGATATACGGAAATAGTATAGAAGAAGTTGCAGCAACTATTAATTTAGGGTACCATACTCATGATCTTAATTCACTTACGTCTTCACACATCATCTAATGATTCAGAACTCTTGAAATCATTTGAAAGTTGATAACTCTTATTTTATATCTAACGATGAATTTAATCTTATCAACACAGTATTCAAAAGGGATTGTAGAACTTCCCATTCCTTAATTTATTTTGGATTAAATGTTTAGATTCTCAGAATTGAGTGCCGAAGATTATAGTTTCGAACAAATGTGATTCTCTATTCTGATATGATAAACCAAATGAATACGATTGATCAACAAGAAAAGCCAAATAAATAAGTAATTCAAGAAGGACCAGGTTGAACGCACGTGCTTTGTACGTGAGTGCTGAGTGAGTTAATTTAGAAGGAAAAGGAAAAATATGCTCCTCATGCTTGACAGCGTCTGGATTTCACGGCTATGTCCCAAATAATTATCATAGTCATCCAAGTAATTTCCTTTTTTTTTTTTTTTGATAAAACAGAAGTCAATATGATAATATTATCATAGTCGTCCAAGTAATTTTCTTGATCAATAGAATTGGCTGGAGTGAATTTAATTTCAGATGAATTGATTTGCAGAGAAGAAGCAGTGACTAAAATTGAGAAGGGAAGATACTTGAACAACAAAATAAGAAACCTTTCTCTTAGAAAAGAAAATTCTCTTTTTATCAAAAAAAAAAAAGAAGAAGCCTTTCTCTCTCTCACTCTGTTATCTTGAAAATTCTCTTTAAAACTCTGTTTTTGAGTGTTATCTTGGTTTTATCCCGATTAGTTTGTGCTTCAAATTCTCTATCCCGAAATTACCTTCTGTCTTGTCTGTCTCGTATTTATATAGCTGCCGTGTGTATTAATACATTGAGAACTCAAGCAAACTCAAGCAAATCTTTGAATTTTTGAACTATATTTGAATTGTGTAAACCGAATTGAATTTTTGTATAAACACAGAATGGATATGACAAAAGGTAATTTTGGAATAGTGGATTTGAAGTAATTAATTTTATCCGTTTAAGTGTTTACCACTTCTCCATCTTCCCTCCCCCCAAAATTAATGAATAGATTTGAGCATGCAATGGATTCTGAATAGGTTTAAATAGACAACTCAATTAGACTTATTTAATTAGTGGGTACTGGATTGACTTGCGTTACCCATTTATATCGATTTAAAATTTCACATTTAAACTCAAACTTTTTTTTTTGTATGTTGATAGGTGTCGAGCCTATATAATAACAAATTCCTACTCACGAAAAATATTAATTTTGTGTATAGTGATAAGCAGGGTCGAATCTACAGGGACTAGAAAAATTCGTTTCTTCTAGAGTACAGAATAAGGGGGATTTTTATAAAAAAATGAGAATAATTAAATAACTTAAATTAAAAAAAGCCTAACTGATAATTTATTAAAATTGAAACAATAATAAATAAATTCTAGCCAAGAAATAACTTCGGAGATGGTTCACTTAATTGATTATTGATGCAATAATAATTTCATTTATTCACTGAGAAATAAGTTGTAACTATCAAACAAGCGATGATAATCAACCTCTCCTTACTGTATTGATGGTTAAGGTACGGCCGTTAATCACTGCCCTAATCAAGAAATAACTTTAGGTATGATTTTATAGTTTAATTTTCCAATTGCCATAAGAATTAGAGAAGTTTTGTTTTAATCAAAATAACACATTACGAGAGTTATTTTAAATTAGCTTATATGTCCCCTTGACACAAATCCAATCATGTCAGTTACGGATTTAATTGCGGATTTAATTGCTCTAATTGGTTATTAAACAATTACGGATTTAATTGCTCTAATTGGTTTTAAGTTATTAGATTAATTCAAATATCGAGTCCTAGATATTCAAATAATGTAATAACCATAAGAAATTAAATCACGAAGCATATGGATACCAGTAAATTAAAAATAAATATAATTAATTAGATCTCACAATTTTAGTTGAACCAAATCCTCCGTTGTTCGTTGACTAGAATGAAGAGTTTAATTCATCTCAATTGAAGAAATTGCACGCAAAATAGTAGAAGTAATTGCCACGGCCATTTTTCAATTGTTAGATGGAGTGCCAAGAGGAAAAGAAAAAGAAACGTTGTTTTTGTTTCTTGTCGAAAAGAAAAAAGTCCAGAATGATGTTCCTATTCCACTCGGAAAGAAAAGATAGACCACACTTGTTTCTTTCTTCGTTTCTTACTTTTACTAAAACTCCTCTTTCCAAACAAAATCCAAATCCTAATAAGCCAACAACTTTTTTTTTTTTTTCAAAAAGTTCTAAAAGATAACTTAGACTAGTATACTAACAAAAGTAGAAGAGTATCCATTCCTTGAAGAGTCCGACTCTTGCAACTTCAATTTGAAAGCCAAATTCCGAACTTTTCAGATGTGCAGGGTTAGATTTTGATGTGCCCATGCTGAACAGCACTGAAGCGCAGTGAAAAATCATATCTTTAATTCCTTTTTACTCCGAATCCCTACAGCCAACACCAATTACTAAATATGAGTAGAATCTATCAATTAACGCAATATTTGGTACAATTCAAGGGCAAAGAATCATAAATTTAATAACAAAAATGCAACCTATCATATGTGCTAGGTGGATAAATTTGAATTTCTTATCAATCTAGTAGCAATAAAATATGGGTATTTCTTATCAAAAAAATTTGGGAAAAAAAGCCAAAAAAATAAGTAAAATTTTAAGCGGGTCATTATTGGATATACCTATACCCATACCCATTTAAGATTACACCCATTTATGATCCACTCATTTTTACCTATTTATTTACGGGTATAAATGAATTAACATATTACCCAATCATAACCTACTTGAATCCATACCAATCACCAATTTTGACACATCTAATATTACTTTTAATTCAAAAGTTATTGGGTTAGTTTACACCAATCACCCCAGGGCTTTTATATGTTTTTCATACTTTTCTATTATGAAAGGTATGTGTTTAGATAACTGGTTCATAAATTTTTTTTTTCTCAAAGTTTATCTGTATCCCGTGCAAGGTGTGTAAAATAACGTAATTGTATCAACATCAGCAAGATGATGCCTTATATATATAGCATGACGTGCTGCAAAACAGTGGTAGGAGTTGCAGGGTCGGATGGGCTACATCCACAACACCCACAGCACCCAAGGGAGAAGATTTAATAGTCGGAATGCACGCCCTTCTATAAAACAAGTAGTCTCTTATCGCAGGAAAGTTTCCTAGTAGAATAGACAACGAGATGAAGAATTACTGGAACAACCACTAGAAAATTCAGAGATGGACCAAACCTTCCCAGACAAATTAATACCGTCTGAATCCATGATTATTGAACACCAAAAGCAACAAGTTAAGGTATAATTTGAAAGGACAACCATGAAATAGAGGATCCTTATCTCTCAAAAAGTTTTTAAAAAAGGTACGTAGTTATATGCTTGTGGGAACCAGAGAAGGTTCTTGATGCCATTGTTAATGCTAAGTGAAAAAGAATCCATTTTTATCAGATATTTGTTTGCGGGAAAAGAAGGAATCTTTGGTCTTTTTGAACCATACTTGTTAGTACTTCTTTTTACCCTGCCTTGAAAGGTTAGTTTATCTTCTTTGCTCATACTGCACTCATCTGCAAAGAAGTTTTCAAGAAAGTTTCTCTGAGTCCAACCCATTCTTGCTAATTGGAAATGACAAATCTTGTAGATTCTCCTTAATTGATTAAAATTAATTCCATAGCATTCTTTTTTTTTTTTTTACTATGAAAATTAAAATATTTTCATAGCAAGGAAAACAAGAATTCCATAGCATTCTTGAGTCCTGCTTCTCTTTCTCTTAGACACTGAAAATTTAAAATATTTTCATGGCGAGGAAAACAAGCAAGCATGGGCACTAAACAAACACTTGAATCAAAAAAAAAGAAGAAAGCAAGAAGTAATTTCGAGTAAAGAGGCAGACGTGCGAAGTGCGTACTTACCTCATTATATCTTTGTAGGGAAAGACCTTATTTTTGTTGTAAACTAGTATCATTAATTTACCTTCTTCAATACATTGTAAGTGCTAATCAAGCAATGAATGCAGTTATTGGAAGTCAAGTATGTAGTCACAATATATTTCTCCTCTTTTTTCTTTCTTTTTTGTGTTCGTCTATTACTTCTTCTTCTTTTATAAATGGACTCTTCGCTCCTGCTCTACTGTATCATCTCACGCTCTCAATCTTGATCTTCACCGTCCGTTAGCTCGTACTTGCAATGGTATTTCTCTTTTCTATTTTTGCTGATTTTCAAATGATGTAAATTTCCCTATTTTTAGTCATACCTATTCCTACATGTTTGTCATTATTGTTGTTCTAATCTACTGGTTTCTAAGCCTTTCGATTTGGACTTTTGTGATTTTCTATTGAGATCTGCTCCTAATTTGCTGCTGTGACCACTCTATGTTATTAGGATTTTATTCCATATCATATGCTGATATTTAAATTATTTTCCAAAATCTGTACATATCAATGGAAGATAGAAGCATCAATTTCGTCTGCTTTTGCATTCACTTTTTTTTTTTTTTTTTTTTTTTTTTTCAATGTCAAAATCTTTGAGCGATGGAGCAATGTAGTCATAGCGTTATGGATTTTTTTTAAAAGAAAAAGAAAAATGATTTTGTTTGGATTTCTTAATCAAATGGTACAGCGTCAATTGATCCTGTACATATTACGAAAGAATTTGTATTCATGATTCCTATCTTTATCTTTGTCCAGGATATGTACTCAATGCAACATAAATTTGCTACGGTTTGATGTCAAATGCTGGTCTCATCCCTTCTATATTCATCCCAACATATTTAATTACTTCGTTCAAATATTCGTAAAAGTTCTCTAAAACACAAAGGATAAAGTAAAGAAACAATTCCTAGAATATAAGAATAAAGAAACAGGATAACAATAGAAATGAAAAAAAAAATTAGTGGAATGGTATGTAAATTAATTCCTATTTTTCTTTTGCTAATTGATCAGAATACTTCACGACAATGAATACTAACAAGGACGTGCGAAGTGCGTATGTGCCTTTCTGTTTGTAACCAGGACACTCTTCTTATTTGTTACAAACTCTCATCAAAATTTTCTTCTTCACTATATTAATTGTAAATGCTAATCTGGCCAGTGAATGTAATTCTTGGTTTTTAACTGCATAATCACAATATATTTCTCTTGAATACTCAATGCAACATAATTTTGTTGCGATTAAATCTTGATATATATATATATATATATATATATCAAATGTTGGTCACATCCCATACAAATCAGCCCAACATGTTCAATTAGATTGTTAATTAGTGTTAAGGTTATGATCTTAACTGCGAAGTAAATGTTAAATTCCGAGTAACTGAGATTAATGTCATCTTATGCAGGTTGTGTATGAGAATGGCTGTTTTGATGAAATTAAAGGAAATGGCTCAATCAAGTTTCCAAGTCCACCTCAGTTGTCCCTTGCTTTGAGCTTAATTAGCCTTCTTAGCCACAGGAAAACAAAAACAAAAATACAAATAAATAAAATAAAATAAGATATATGAGAACCATCCTATTGCCTACATGTCAAAATTTCGATGATTCATGATTTCTTGCCTAGTGTTATCCCACAAGTAGTTTTTTTTTTTTTTTTTAATTTGGAGGAGAATTTGTTGCCAGATTATAACCGTAGTAAAAAAAAAATCTATTTCTTTTTTGATGAAGAAAACATTGATCAAGAATGAATTTTTTTTAAAAAGAAAAGATAAATGGCACGTGGAATGCACGTGGCAGGTACCTAAATGTTGGCCTTCATGCATTAGAGATTTGCCTGATTTTGGAGTGTTATTTTGTGATTTTCCGAAGAACTGTTTTGTAATGTAAATTAAGTTGGGGGAAAAAATTTAATAATTTTTTAGGATTGCAAAATTCCGTACTTAGAAGGCTTCATTTTTATTTCTTCATCTTATTCATAAAGCAGAAACTTATATTTTGTGAAGTTGTAGATGGGTATTGGACATGGCGCGTGTCTGTGGTGTCTATGTAGAAATGCGTAGTTGCTTGTTTGTTGATTTTTCACTCAAGATTATATCACAAAATTACAAATTACCATGCAAGGGCTTCAACTTTAGTTTCCTTCTTTTTTCTTGTGAAAAGAAAAATAATTTTTTGTTTCGACTATTAGATGGTAACAACACTATTGCATATCAGGTTTCAAAACTTGATGGTGTGCCAAAACAAAAAAAAAAAGATAAATTAGAACTTGACAAATTTTGGTGAAGTGCTAATGTGACTATTTGCAGAGTATTTAGAAGATGTAGCACAGAGAGTCAGATACACAACACTTAAGAATCAATGTCAACCTTCTCATTTCCTACCAAAAAGAAAAAAGAGAAAAACTCTAACCTTTTTAACATTCAAAATAACTCTTAATTTTTTCTCATATCAAAATGAAACTGTAAGATCAGTCTTTTTTTTATTTCAAAACAAAAATGTAAGACCACTCTTAATTTTTTCTCTTTTTTTAATAGCGAAACAAAATTTTATGATCACTGTTAATTTTTCCCTTTTCATCTCGAAACAAAACTTTGGGTAAGTCTTCAATTAACTTTCCCTCTTAATTTGAGTGGTGTGATTTTGGTCATGATTGGTGTTTCATGTCATAAATTATAATTCAACAATTTCTTGCAATTAGCGTTTAAACTAGTTATTTATACCACAAAACGCTTTAATCCACAATGTTATTGAAAGATTTTCAACATACTACGTACAAATCTGTTCAAAAAGCAGGTGAAGAACTAGTTGCTAAATATTATCATAGCCTTTCCATGTTGACCTATGACCAGCTCTTTGGTTTTTTTTTTTTTTTTTAATTAGTTCCAAAAGGAATCTGATGGCAGGATGGCTTCCTAGTAGAACAGACAATGAGATAATCAGAACACCCATCTTAGTAGTAAACTCAAAAGCTGGACCAAACCACCAGCAAGAAATTATTTTACTATCTTAATCCCTGATTAATTAACAGCAAAATTAAAAGCAGCAAGGTTCTTTTAAATAGGATCAAGCTGGAAGATGCCTGGAAAGGCTCAAGTACAATTGAAAAGATAACCAAATTAGGGATCCTAATCTCTTGAAATTGTAAATTGGCTCAAAAAATGATTGTTGTTGAATTTGGCTAAAAAATGATGCTCTTGTTGTCCCATCTGGTTTCAGAAGATAAGTACGGACGTGTACAAGCTAAACATTCAATGAATGGAATTGAAGCAAAGGACAAAAGTTCAGAATAACAAATTGAGTGATTCCCTATCCTAATAGTTAACATAGGAGATTGAATTATTTATTTCTTTGTTTTTTTAATCGTAAGAACCCGAATTGTGCACGTAACTGTAAAAATTATATGACATTTTACAATTTGATAATCACAGGATATGTCCTTTTGAATGTTGATTGGCTCTGGCATGGATGAAGATCTAGAAGTACTTGTACGATTGATGCACGAGGGCAAGCGTGTTTGTTGGGATTGATTCGAAATGCTTAGTAGATTCCAATCAAGCAGCTATGCAATTTATTTTATTATTTATTTATATATTTTATAAGTATGTAGCTAGGCAATGTATCTATCAAGATTTTATTGTTCATGTAGCAAAGGTTAATTTGGTCTAGGATTCTGAGACAGTATTGGATTTGTATGAATCTAGTTGGGACTGTTGCTAGTGTTTTTCCTAGGTTTGATATTGTAAACGAAAAACCAAAATAGACTGTTTTCTACCGTTTTTCCTAGTTATGATGGAAATTAGCATATGTCAGGACGACAGTTACTATGGCTAACATGCACCTAGAGCAAATCCCATTGGTAACATGTCTAGTGGCCATTTTTCTGCAAATGTGAGCTCCATTTTCTTCATTTTTCGCTGATTTTCTCTATGCAATTCGTCATTGATCAAGATTTTGCTGGTCTGTGGTCTACGACTCTAAGACAGTATTAGCTAGATATGTATGGATCTAGTTATTGGGACTGTTTCTAGTGTTTTTCCTAGGCTTGATATTGTAGACTTTTTCTTTTACCAACTACGATAGAAATTGGCATTAAAATTGCAAGGAGAGCAGTTACTATGGCTAACATGCTCCTAGGCTTGATATGTTTTTTTTTTTTAGTATTTTGAAACATTAAAAAAACACGAATTATGCACGCAATTCTGAAAAATTATATGGGCATTTTACCATTCAAATATATTCACAGACTTAATCCTTTTGAGTAATCCTTGGACCTCATTTGCTACCATTTGTATTTAGTTCTAAAGTTAGGAAGATGAGTTTTTATGGTGGGGTCTGGATCAAACTACACGCAACAGGTTCACCACAGAAGACCAATCAATTGTGTCGCTTGAGAAGAACAGAACAAGAATGTTTGATTATAGAGTGAGGTGCCTAATGCATATAGAATAATCTCCCTAATGAAGTAAATTATACAGAGTAGGGTGTCTGATTCGACTTTTAAACTCTCTCATTTTCTTGTTTTTCTCGTAAATCTTGGAGTTTTCCTTGAATTCAAAAAAAAAAAAAAAAAAGTTACTGTGCTTTATAGAGTAAAAATGGCTAATAAAGATGATGATAATATGTCTCTGAATTTCCGGTTTCATAATCTCAATTTAACAATATACTTTAGCGAAAAAAAAAATCAGAACAACTAAAGAGGAAGCCAACTTTATGACAGCAAGAAACTTTTGGATCACTCGTACATTTGTTATTTGGATGACACAAGTGTTATTCCCCTCGGTTTAAGTAAAAGCTAACAAACCTTTAGAATTTTTGATTTATACGGAGAAGGTTTATTAGGCATTTGTACACAATACCTTTAGACTTTTTTGATTTATTATACACTTTACACGGAAGTGTAAGTAGTCAAAGAATGGTAACAAAATTCCCACTCACATGCCTTAGCTTCTCTTTGTTAGTTTCTTTTTGCCTTTTCTCCTTTTTCAGCCTTCATTTCTCTGAGTACCAATGCCAATTTCCCAACTCATAACTTGTTAAACATTTTCTTCAAAATAGGTGGATATATTTACAGGTGTGATGTCCCTAATTTCGATTGTGACGCGCAAAGTCTACCTCAAAAGAATTCAATTAGCAAAGTAGTTGGAACTTGGAAGGCTTCTAATGGAGTTGCCCAAGAAATAATTCATTGGAAGAAATATTTCTCTTTTTCTTCTTGGAAAAAAATATATTTATAGATTATTTCTTTCTTTCTCCATCCACTGTTGACACATTGGGAAAACGGATTCTGCACGCATTTGAATTTCAGGAAAGGTGATTCGCACAAATACACACTGATCCACATGCATACATATACTTTATGCACAACTTCTACTTGAATCTAGTGAAAGATAAGTTTGAGGGGAAAGAAAGAAATGTGAACTAATTTGTTCTCAGAGAAGGAAAGATTATTCGTTTTTGGTTTAAAATGAAACAAGGGAAAAAAAAAAACAAGAAAAACACCTTAGTTGTATTTCATTACTGAACTGAAACTTCATTGATTATGGGTTGGGGTCTTGAAGAACTTGATACTTGGAAAGGGAGCTAATTTGACTATTTGAATATCATGGAGAGGGTTTTAGCATGCAATTAGTTCCATATGTAATATATTTTCATTTGCTTTTATGTCTTGCGAATTGTTGGCTATTTCTTTTTTTCTTCTGAGATATTATTGATATACGGAAACAGTATAGAAGATCATTCTTAATTCAGTTACGTCTTCACACATCATCTAATGATTTAGAACTCTTGAAATCATTCAAAAGTTGATAATTCTTATTCTATATCTACATAGTATTGGTGAATTTAATCTTATCGAAATAGTATTCAAAAGGGATTGTAGAACTTCCCTTTCCCGAGTTTAATTTGGATTAAATGTTTAGATTCTCAGAATTGGGTGCCGAAGATTATAATTTTGAACAAATCTGATTCGCTATTCTGATATGATAAACCAAATAAATACGATTGATCAACCAGAAAAACTAAATAGATAAGTAATTAAGAAAGGGCCAGGTTGAACGCACGCACCTTGTACGTGAGTGCTGAGTGAGTTAATTTAGAAGGAAAAGGAAAATTATGCTCCTCATGCTTGATAGTGTCTGGATTTCACTGATATGTCCCAAATAATTATCATAGTCGTCCAAGTAATTTCCCTTTTTTTTTTTTTTTTTTGATAAAACAGAAGTCAATATGATAATATTATCATAGTCGTCCAAGTAATTTTCTTGATCAATAGAATTGGCTGGAGTGAATTTAATTTCAGATGAATTGATTTTGCAGAGAAGAAGCAGTGATTAAAATTGAGAAGGGAAGATACTTGAACAACAAAAATAAGAAACCTTTCTCTTGGTAATGAAAATTCTCTTTTGATCAAAAAAAAGGGAAGCTTTTCTCTGTCTCACTCTTTAAAACTCTGTTTTTGAGTGTTATCTTGAATTATCCCAAGAACCGTTTTGTAATGTAAATTGGGCTAGAAAAATAAGGGATTTTGGGGCTTTTAGTTTTGGTTTACCATTGTCTTTATTTATTTATTTATTGTCTTTGTTAGTTCTTACCGCACTATTTTTTTAATGTGGGTATCTGTATGGCACTTGATATGGGTATCTGTCATTCATTCAAACTCGTTAATGTAAAAAAATTTGTCAGTATGTGTGTGTGTCTCTCTATATATATATAATATGTGTGTCTATATATATATACACCAAATATGTGTGTGTCTATATATATATATATAATATTGAAAGAAGTGTTGGAAAGGCTATACATGCATATGGGTGTGGTATGGACGTTATGCGGTGTCTATAATAGGTTATTATATTTCCCCTCCGGCCCTCCACACCCGAAACAGAAGAGGAGACGAACTCGAGTTGGAAGTCAGAGGAAGAAAATGCGTACTTATTTGTTCGTTGATTTATTACAAAAGATCAAATCACTAAACCATGACTGAAAATGTTGGGAGTTTCTCCTTTAATTAGTTGCTACTGCTTTTATCGGAAAAGTAAATGTTCATTATTGTTTTCACTGTATTATACTAAAACATTATTACATGCCAAGAATATTCACTTTTCAAGAGTGAATATATCTAAAATTTATGAATAACATTGGAATTAGATCGAGAGATTGATTTAAACTATTTGTAATTGTTATATATATTTTCTTTTTTTGTAGTTGATAGGCTCATCCGTAACTCTCAAAGTTACAGTACTTGTAATCTTGATATTTTCTTTTTTCGCAATTAATTAGTAGGCTACAACCGAGAAATAAGGATCAATATCACCAGATTGTCATTGCTAAATATTACCATAGCCTTTTCTAATGAAGTTAATTAGTTCCGAAAGGAATCCATACCTCAAGCAGTATTCACGTTTAATAACTTTAGGTAAAACAGGCTGAAATACATCTAATTAAAGATCAAAACTGCTTTATTCTCTAATCAAATTCGTAATCATAAGCATCCACCGCCTATGGATTCTAAGCTTATAAAATTTGCAAAAATCAAGCTGCCGTAATGAAAAAGCAAAAGGTTATAGCAAATCGGAATAATTACTGTAATTGATCTTTGTGGTGTTAAGTACAATTATACTAGCACTTGTTGGTGGATTCTGATTTGCGTTGATGATGGCTATGTATGCCTACCCAAGGAATTTGGACATTAAAGAAAGAATAACGTGCTTTTCTCTCGAGGCAGAAAATACATTTGATTTGCTTTTATCGTTTAAATCATAATGACCTTGCTCTAATCACCAGGAATTTGAAAGATAAAAGATATTCTCGAGGGCAAAGAATTGGGTAGACATGGTCTATGACTATAACCGTAAATTGAGTGGCTCAAAATTTATCACACCACTTTACCAATTCAAGTATTAAATGCACAATAAAAGTGTACTAGATTTAGTAGACTAGGTGTATCCAAGTTTTTGCCATTCAAAATATCCTTAGACCTCTCTAGCTAGTCTCCACTATCACTACTTATTCTTGATTCAAAATCTTATAGGGCAATAGTAATGAAGCCTAACCTTCTTTTTCTAATACTAATGAAGCCTAATCTTACAAATTTTTTCTAATACTAATGAAGCCTAACCTTCTTTTTCATTTTTCCTAGGGACCATTTTCTTTTCTTTTTTTGTCTGTAATAATTCTTGGATAACAATTTATGTATTTGTTGTATTATAAAACTACATTCCAAAGGAGAAAATGGAGAGGGGAAGGGAGGACGTTGAGGAAGTTGACCACGTTGACTTAGTCAACTCTTGTGGTGAGCAAACTAGAGGGCCTAGAAGCTAGAAGGGGTCAAAGTAAAAGATCGCTGCACTTAGCTTTAATCCTAAACACAATTAAAATCTCACACGAACTGCAAATTAATAAGAAAAAAAAGAAAGGAATGATTAATTAATCAATAATCATGTACCTAATTAGGAGGTGCATTGCTGCAGGACTTTTGTGCTGTTCTGCTACCAAAGGATATGGTCAAAGTACAGTTAAGACATGAGCTAAGATTTAGTAGTGCAAGGCAACCCGACCGGCCTGCTAAGTTCATGACAATAACATCATTAAAGTGCATGCCATAGAGGATCACATCTTCTAATCTTCGACTTTAATCGGATTAAGACAGGAGTACGAGGAGGTTCTTCACTTATAAGATTGTGCTCTTGATTTTCTTCTCATAGATTTATTTTAGTGCACGAACTTTTTGTTATTGTTCTTTACAGAACACCTTTAGGCCGTTTTTTTTTTTTTTTTTTTTGAAAAGAAGAGCATGTAAATGTAGTGTGTGTCTATATATATATATATGTATATTTTAAGAGAGACTCTAAATCTTATAAGGAGCATGGAATAAACTAGAGTTTAAGAGTTGAATCATGGACTTTAACCTCGTCTAAACAATATTTTTGTCTTCCAAGAAAATATTTTTAGTGCATTTCGTTGAAAAACTAGAGCCTTTTTGGTTTGTGATATTGTTTTATGGCTCACAAGTAATGTTGACATAATTAAACTAAATTTTCTAGTAGTTAATATTTCTTATTTCTAATTTAAAACTATTCAAGTATAGTCAAATTTTAGCAGTAGTTGACTCGTTTAAGATATAGAGTAATTATTTGGCAACTTTTTGTCTTAGTAATTTCTTGATTACCAAGTCATGTTGACAATATATAGGCTGTTTAAATACTGCTTTCAATTGAAAAGAGTGAGAGAAAAAAATTAGAGAGAGTCGTAATAGTTGTAAAGGTAATTCTGCTTAGAGTTTATGTCAATCTCAATATAAGATATGTAATTTATAAAACTCTTCTTCTCTCACATAATTTTATATGTCAAATATCTTGTACTGCGTGTTTTTTGTGCCTACAAGTAACCCTATCTTCATTCATCAAATTAAAATTGTTTCAAGAATTCAATGAGTGTAAGTTAACTCAGTGGGCTCTGATTTCAGCAATTACAACTTGAACTACATAGTTCAAATATGTTGTGGTCATTCCTATTACGCCTTTAACTAAGAGTAAACGTTACCGTGAAGAAGGCCTTTGTTTGTCCAAAAAAAGAAAAAAAATTGTGTCAAAGAACATTCCATCATAACTTTCAAACAATCATTTCAACCTCAAACAACTGTCAAATGGTTTATCTCCATTAAAAGAGTAGTGGTGAAATCTTTTTGAAGACCTAAAACATTTGACATTTGACCTTTGAAGCTGTTGTTGACGATAAATCGTGTTGCATGTTTAATTTATTTTTTTAAATTGTAAAGCAAATCACTTTATCAATAATTCTCCACTTTCCACCAGGTACGGTTGGCCGTGTTTCCGTAGCCATTCCACACACAAATATTGGAAGGTAAGGTCAAAGCAGGAATAAATTTACTTTGACTCGGTTCTTAATTGGATGACTCAAAATGTTAATCACGTTACCAGGGCATAATCTTGTGAGTTCTAGTCCTAGATATTAATCGAAATACCTAATTAATTTTACCTTTTAATCATCATCATTATGTGCTAAACTTTTTACCTGCCTTGATGGTTACAACCAAAAAGCTCAAGAAAATGGAGTTTCAGTCAATGGAACAATTTCGGTCCAAAATCATCTGGGGTTTAATTGTTAAGCACTGAAAAGATTAACTCGTGAGACCAATAGAGGGTTTGGTTCCATTTTTTTTTACCTACCTAAAAAGCTAAAGTGTTTTGGAGACAAATTTTCAAAAGAGTCATCCATTGGCAGCAGCATGCTTAGCCACAATTTGCAAGTCTAATTTATTGTTTCATACTTGTATTCAATGCCACTCGTGAGGTCAAGAAAAACTATCTATTGCAGTAATAGGACTCTAGGAGACAGGATGGGGTTGATTTTGATTGTTTTGTTAACCTAATCTCCACGTTGCTTTAAGATGGGATTCTGATTACGTACACAATCAATTGTGGTGTCTTGTATTAGATTATCCAATGACGATGCAAAAATTGGTTTTGATATGGTGTGTTATAACAGATGCAACAAAATAAGAGAACAAACAAGGACATTAGAACAGTTTTAGGGGAAATCAGATTTTATTAGGGTTCTAATTAGAATAGTTTATAGACTAAATATAAGGTGTATATATATACAATCAAACGGACTGGACCTAAAAATAGGTCCAAAACCAAAACCCAAAATAAAACAGATACGGTAACTAATATATACCGTAAGCAGCGAGACCCCGAACAGCTCAACGAAGGTCGAAGACCTGATTCAAGGCATCCCAACATGGTGAGATCATAGTAGTAATACTTGTGTACTTGGTTTTTATGTGACCATTTACTCCACTTTTACTCTTGCGTGCTCATGATTCATACTCCAAAAATTCCAAAATTCCGATTAGAAAAGTTTTTATACCATTGTACAAATGTAAAAAGCATGGGCTGTACATATATCTAGAACTGAGGATAATTTTCTACTTCTAAAGATTGATTTAGCTCAAATCCAAAAAAAAAAAAAATCATTTTTCTCATTGTTTTATGATATGGGTGTCTCTTTCTCTTCATGATCAAGAAAGCCAAGTGCCAGCAATGGAAATTCTTTTCCACGATGTACTGTATTTTTGGGATGTTCTGTACCTATTAGACAATCTTGTTCTTCCCACGAATTTTGTGTTTTTCTTTTCCTCTTTTTTCTGGGATTTCAACAATACATATGGCAAAACAATAGAGTATTTCATCCGTCAAGTAGCCTTCTCAATCCCTTTTTGCAAATCTTAGACTAATCTAATTCCTGAAGCACATGGATTATCAAGAATACGGCTGAGGAGCAGTTGAATCTAAATTGTTCAATTTAGCAGTTTTGTCTTACTAATTAACTTCATCCAAGGAATGATTTACGTCATGAAATATGGTGATTTCATCCATTCAATAAGCTAGATATCTTTTCTTGCCTGGTTTTTCAAGACTATGCTAATGCAATCTGGGATTTTTTCCATGCATTTTCCCAGAAAACAACAATTTCTAGTCACGAAAACATCTCAGAAAAATGTCTATCATTTCCACACCGGCCTATGTTTTGTAGCATCCTGGCATTCGTGTAATTGTTGAATATTTTCACCTATGCTTTTTTAATGCATGAAAAGTGAAAGCCAAACCTACCTCTAGCAGACTCTCCCGGCCCCTTGCAGCTGGTGGACGGCAATATAATATTCTATGCATTTTTCCCTGTCCTCCTGTTTACCATTTTCTTGGGGGTTCCATTTAGGCTATGGCCGTTTTGGATATGGTTTGCTGCACCAAATCAAGGTGCATATTGGTTAACAAGTGGTGAGTAGTTCGGCTATTTTAACACAAACATGAAACTCATTATCAAGGGGAGACAAGCATGAAAAAAGATGAGATCCTGCTGCAATTAAATAACTACTAAGATAATATAGCAAATCTATATCTTGTTCAGTGCTGGTCGTAAAGCGCTGTGGCTATCTATGACCAAGGGTCTTTTTTTTTTCTTGAGGGCAAACTTGAACTTTTAGAACAAGTCTTATTCAGTTTGTTGGATGTTTTTCATCTCAAATTAATAACTGTTGCATCCTACCAATTCCGTCAAATTTTGTCCATAATTACTTCCTCCATTAATTTATGAACCACATCTAAAATAGTATCTACCTCAGGGGTATCTTTGTCAGATTGATCTGTCTAAATATCCACTTCTCATTGATATGCTCCGTTTTTAGGGGGAAAAAAAAATTTGGTATTTGGTGAGGCAAAACAATGACAGTGCCTCTGCATATAATTAAATCAAAATAAGAAAAAGTCCAAAGTTAACGTTTGTAACAGATGAAATTCACAAAATGGGGTAGAGAATAAGGCACTTACAAAAGTTGGATGACTAATTTGAGACCAAAAGAATTCAATCACCAAAGTTAGATGATCAGTTTGACACTGAAAAAAATTCAATCCCCAAAACTGAACTTTTGCAAAAGTTTAGTGACTATTGTGAAAGTTTCGAGTGGTAGCCAGAGTCACAAGTCACTTGTATGAGTTAATGTCCAATGCAGTCCTTGTATCAATAACAGAATTTGAACATATACGGTTTATTGAGGGAGTGATTTGCCCTAATCAATTGAGCCAACTGAATGTAATCCGATTATAGGAACATGATGCCTTTTTTTGTTTCTTGGGGGTAGGGGGGAGGGGTTCAAGCACACGAGCATCAAAAACTTTATGTCATGCAAGTTAATTACCCATAAACATTCTAAAATCTACACCATAAATAATAAGAATGGATCTGCAAATCCAACGACCAAGGTGACATAGAACAAGGAAAATGAAAAGCTAAAATGCTTCTAGAAGAATGATGGCATGTCCCAACATTCCCTTAAGCTTAAGAAAAACAAAAGTGATTATGCTCTACGTAGTTGTTTAAGATAGCCCGTCTCTCTCCGCAATCTCCAAGCTCTTATCCAAATCACCTCAGAAATGACAGCCAGAGTGGATTAAAATATAAATTATGCAAAAGATCTGAGAATAAAACCACTTAACAAAACGTAAAGTTCCTTCGGCTTTTAATAGAACTTTCAACTTTTTAGACAAGAAGTGAAACCATTAACTTATTCTTCAACGCGCTTTGCTACTGAAAAGTAGTGTTTTTGCATGTCATCCTTTTCGATCTTACCGTACAGCAGAGGATTTGCTGTGATGCCTTTATTAAAAATATCATTAATTGGATTCAATTATATCTTGCGCCGAATAATGAACATAAAAAGCTAAACACTCTGTACTTAATTATAGTTAATTAAAAGGGTAGAGTGAAGAAAAAATGATCACTTTATTGAATAATTTTTTGTTTAGCTTTATTAAACATACTTTTGTTATTAAAAAGTTCAAGTCCGGTGGCAATTTTAAGGACAGTGTTACTGTATCGCCGTCTAATAGTTCTAATATAATTGTTAAAGATGCAAAATGTCAATTACTATAAATTTGAAGGTGTAAAATGTAATTAGCAAAACTATAACTATATGTTAGGAATCCAATGATGATATTTTTGACCTATGAATGAGCAGTTCAGCGTGAAGATCCAATTGATTTATAAAACCAAAAAAAAAAATGCAGTTCTAATTGATTTGTAGGGGCTATAATCAGCTGCTTTAGATTTTGCAATTAGGGCCTTTATTAGCGTTGAGAATTAGACAAAGCCAATAGGATTTTATAAAAAAACTTCATTGGAGAATTTATCAACTCATGGTGTTATACACACGGGATTAATCCAAACCATTCCCTTCTAAATTCACAAATTTCATGCATTAAAATATTTACACCACGAATTTTAAGAATTATACTTATTGTGGTTCTAAAATAGGGGGATGTGAATTTAAAATGGAGGGTCATTGATTTAGACATTCCCTCTTGCCATTGATCATAACTAGTTTTTATCATCCTTTATTTTTTTTTAAAGGAAGTTTTACACACTTCATAAACTCCATTGTTCGTCTAGGCTCTTCTCTTTATTATTTTTTTTTGAAAAAAAAATGTTGTAGAGATTTTTTGTGTGTGTAATTTTCATTACTCACCAAAGCACTTCCCCCAAAATCATCACACAAGCACCACCTGTTCCCTTTGTGACGTCCTAGGACAATAGTTACTCGACTATTTCATGTGCTAAAAGCCTAAAATGGCATCCAACAAAGTTAAAAAAATCGAGATATGATGGTGATTTTCATGCATCTATCTCCTTAAGAAGTAAGCAAATCGCACACTTGTTTCGCATCCATTGAGACTCCAGTAACTTTCAAGCTTAAAGAATTATCCACCCACGTATATTTTAATTTTCTTAGGATTAGAAACACAATGCTTTGTGGCTTTCCTTGTGTCTAAATCTATAAGGCCTAGGCAACACGTGGCCATTGATTTTGCCAATTTGAGTTCATCCTTTAAGAATATTTAACATCAACAAATATACTCCACTGATTTTCTTGAAATCCAATCTTGTCACCAAATAGATTGGCAAGTTTTAGACCCCTTAACCACCCCTTGTCAAACAAATTCCCAATTATCCTAATCAAATTTGATCAACGATTTATATTAATCAGAGTGCTATTGGCACTCGTTTTATTTTTTTCCCTCTTTCTTTCACAAGAAAATAAGGAATAAGGGTGACATCAGAGCGAAAATAAAGACTTTACGGTCACCTGACTAATCTTCTTGACCTAGGCTTTGGAACAGTGCTATTGACACGTTACCAGAGCATGTTTAAAGATTAAACTTGGAAACATCATAATGCTCATCAAACAGGAGTGGATGAGGGCAGTTTGGTAACTTTAGCGGATAAAATTGGCATGACAGAGATCATCTTTGGCTTACTCACTCGAGGACGGAAGGATAGTAGTGATGATTTGAAAAGGACATGATGACTGACTGATGGGATGAATCATAGTTCAAAGTGCAGATATATATATATATATATATGTAACGAACACTAGCACATTGTGTCACAGAATTTTGAGGACAAACTGAACACCTAATACAGCTACTAAACAAGAGCCTTTTTAGCTTTTGCTTTTCATGTCTTGGGAAGTGATGGCAGCAGAACAATTGGTTTGGGGTGTGATGGAGGAAGGGTGGAGAAAGGGTCCTTGGACTGCTGAAGAAGACAGATTACTCATTGAATATGTCAAGTTGCATGGTGAAGGCAGATGGAACTCTGTCGCTAGACTTGCAGGTAACTAATATACTAAGCAACTTGCCTGCTTACTAATTCTATTAGTATCGTGTACTACTACTTCACCGACTTTTCACCAACTAGAATCTTGTAACCTGCTGTCTTTTTGGCATTTTTAATGCATGTCAAATCCCACTTGGGTAAAGCTAGAATTCTTCATTCTTGGCATTTTATTTTGCATGCATATACATGGGAGTGTTGCGATTAGAAAGAGCACTGCTTATGACCAGATGATGGTTGATTTTGGTGTTCTGTTCAGGATTGAAAAGAAATGGGAAAAGCTGTAGATTGAGGTGGGTGAATTACTTGAGGCCAGATCTCAAGAGGGGCCAAATAACCCCTCATGAAGAAAAAGTAATTCTAGAGCTCCATGCTAGGTGGGGAAACAGGTGAGGATTTGGATATAACAAGCTTTTGAAATGAAATTTCATAAGAAGATTGTCTAGGATAAGCAGCTGATTTTGTGGGCTATCCTTGACAAATATAGGTGGTCGACAATTGCTAGAAGCCTGCCAGGAAGAACAGACAATGAAATCAAGAACTACTGGAGGACTCATTTCAAGAAAAAGGCAAAAGTCTCGTCTGATAACTCAGAAAAATCAAAAGCACGCCTTCTGAGAAGGCAACAATTTCAGCAGCAACAGCTGCTGCAGCAGCAACAGCAACAGCAACAGCAACAACAAACTCAAGTATTTGACATGAGGAGGCTTATGTCGTTACTGGATGAAAATGAGAACAGAGTGCCAACTCTGCCTCAGATGAAACAAGATGCATCAGCAGCAGCAACTACTATCTTTCCCAATACAATTGATGATCATCATCAAGTCTTCCTCTACTCAGTGTTCAACAATTCCGCAGCTCTGCCAGAAGCAACAAATCATGATCAGGACATTAACTGGGATGGTTTATGGAACATGGATGAATTCAGTGGCAACATATATTACTCGAATTCGGCAAACAGAGCTACCCTGCGTACATCTGCAGCCACCCCTTATTACTGATACACCCAGCCTTAAAATTTTCCTGCCTTGTATTTCCCAGTGCTTTGTTCCTAGTTTGTCATTATGAACCAAAGAAGGTTCTCAGGTAAGGAGATCATAAGAGTTTCTTGGTTTTATGGAAACTTTTACGTTTTCATTGATGCAGTCTAGTATGGCATTTGGTGATATGTCCACGAGCTGGAACTTCGAGCTGCTCAATCAGCTGTATCTCATGAGTCATGACTGTAAAATTAGTCTCGCTATTGAAGAAATTTTGCATAAGTTTCAATTAAGTGATTGTCTAAGAGCCAAAGCTAAGACTGCAACCTATGTATGCAATTGAAGTACAATTGCTTCTTTTAACTCTTGTTTCTTTAAAAATTGGCAAAAAAAAAAAAAAAATCGAAACAGCCACTAAATTATTCAAATCAATATAATTTGAACCACCGAATTATTTTGTGTTCCAAAGCACTCGCAACTTTGAAAACTAATACATCAGTGGTAATTCTGTCAAAAAAATGATGAGATGATGCTACCATGACTTCAGAATACACAGTACTGGGCACTCAAAAATGGGCATAAGATATGAGGATTGATCCACGTCGCATGGCAATGATGTTACAAAAATATGGATCCACAAATTTGTTTGTACACGAAAAGTTAGAACACAAATTTCCTTCCTGTTACTTGTTCTCTTCATGAAAAAAAAAATCTTGATTTTGCACAGGCTACATTCTTTTTTAGGAAATTTTTGCACAACCTATAATCCTTAGAACAGCAGGTCAACAAACTTCTCATAAGCGCCTTGGCAAGCAACAAAACACCAATCAAACTTTCTTGGTTCTATTTTTTCTTCAAGTCCAAGGCTGAATAAGGTAAACATCTGGAAGTCTCGTCCTTTTAAATTAGTCATGACGTCCACTCTGGTGCAAATACTGGAGCAGTTATCTCCCAACTAATATTTCAATTCAAAGCAAAAGGATATTCGTTACTCCAACAAATTAATAGACTTAATTAGGCTTGGCTTGTACTCCAGACTGTAGCAATTGCTTTTCTACAACCAAAGGCAGGGAAGTACGAACATTTACAAATTAACTAGACTTTCGAATCTGGTAGAAAAGGAGGAAGAGCATGTACTTTAGCTAATTATCTGTTCGCAACGGAGCTTGTGTCTCATTTCCTGTACCACTTTCTGTTCCACTTTTTATAATATTGCTGTTTCTCCATCATAAACATCATATTTTAGTTCTTTTTAATTTTTTTAAAATTCAATAACTATTAATTGAGTTAGAAATAAATACAACAATATCAAAGAAGTAATATATAATAGAAAATTAAAAAATACGACAGAAATTCATAAAAAAATATTTTTTATGCATTTTGATTTTTTGAGTTTGTTAAATTTTGTGTATTACTCAATTATTAGTTATTGAATCCTAAGTAAACAAAAAAAAACTAAAATATGATGTTCATGAACGAGAAATAGTAATATAATAAAAAATAGAATAGAAACTAGCATAGAAAGTAGGACAGAAGATCCGTTGTACTATCTGTATAACATTGTTTGACTGTAGGCAACAAGCTACCTTGTGTAGCTTCAGGAGTACAGCAGGAGGACCTGAGTATGCAATATCAATCCGGTGTCACGTACTCCAATACAAAGTTGGCGCCCCCTCACAAGGATGAAGTTTCAACATTGATGGTTGCAAAGAATTCTTACCCTGCAATTCCTGAAGTCTGATTGGAAGCTCTTTAAGGTTGTTACATCCTTCGACCTGCAAGGTACAAAGATTGGGCATTGATCCTTCTTCTTCAATCAAGAACTCCAACTTTGGCAAATTTGAGAGTGTAAGATGTTTGAGTTGACCAAATGCCCCTGATGCAAAAGTCAACCGTTTTCCCAAAAAAGCTCCGTCTTCTAGAACAAGGTCCCATAAATTTGGAAACCTCCCCAGAGTTGCCATAGGATCATTGACAAGTGCAGAGCGGCTTAGAACTATGCGAGTGAGACTGTAACAAATTATATGTGGTAGTATGCTCATGCATCCCTTGATCTGCAACGTATGAAGGGAGGGACACTCAAGTAGTTGGCTCATTGACAAATTTCTCTCTTCTGCAGTAAATGCGTCGAAACGTCTTACATGAATAGAGGTTTGGCATAAGCAATTCTGGTTCATATTTATGCGTTTGATGATGCCCTGTAGGGACTTAGCATTCCCTTTAACAGATGCTGTTAGGTTCCGAAGACTCGTCAAGAAGAGAAGATCGGTTGTACTGCATGCACTGGTATCAAAGTTTTCAAGCGTCTCCAAGTTCACCAAACTATCCAAACGCAACTTATCATCCTCTCGAGCATTAAATTTCGAAGGCAAATAAAGATGCCGCAACCTTTTTAACTTCCAGATGATGTTTGGTATGGTAACCATCCGATCTATTACTACTCGCAAATCAAGTGTTTGCAAGTTCAACAACTCACCAAGACTTAATGGCAGGTTGTTTAGGCGACAGTCTCTGAAGCTTAGGTATCGCAAAGATGTCAATTTCCCAACTTCTCCAACAAATTTGCTCTCTCGTAGGTCAAAACCATCAAATCTTAAAACTCTAAGCAAGAGGAACAACTTCAAGTTTATTGACTCCGAAAACTCTACAAACTCCAAACGTCGGGGTAATTTTAAGAGAAGAAGAGACCTAAGATAACCAAGATGCATGTAAGCATTTTTCAGCAAGACGGCCATTACATCTTCACTCTGATAACCCCCACCAACGTTCATGGAAAGTCTACGTATGTTGCCGAATGGAGTGGGAGACTTGTTGATTTCGTTTCTCTGACATGATCTTATAACCTCAGAAAATATTTCTTGTTTGGCCTTGTGAAGACACAAGTCTAACATCATGCTATGCAGACGACAAGATTTGAACCGTCTGATATTCGGAACCTCAGCTTCATTAACCTCAACAAAACCTCTGGTTGCTAATTCATCCAGATACTGCTCCGCTGCATCCATCATTGTTATTGCAGATTCTTCGTTGTTCGGTTGTACAAAGCCTTCAGCCATCCACAGCTGGTATAGTGTTTCCACCTCTATGCTTGGTTGCTCAGAGAAGAGGCCCAAATAAAGGAAACAAAGCTTTAAATGGTGTGGCATGTCATCATAACATAAAGATAAAATTTTCAGTTTTAACAGTTGCAAACTATCTTCTTGATGGACGTTAGACAACTCCATAGCGCGAAGAGCTGCCTTCCACTCACCTGATGTCTGCTTTGTTGCCAACAAGCTTCCAAGCACATTAATGGCCAACGGTATGCCTTTGCATCTTTTCACAATAAATTCTAGCATCCCGTGCAACTGCGGATCTGTTAGCAAAGGGGGAGAAGTTAATTCAAACAGACATAATCCTCCAAATCAGACAACGAAAAATTTAGCTATTGCTGCAAATAAATAACACCATGAAAGGAAATACAAGAAAGAACATGAGAATAACTAATAAAAATTCAGAAGAAACAAAACAATATGCATTGAGAAACGGCCACAAAATCCCCAACCATAAAAATATAGCAACAAAATCTTAACTGAATTTGGGAAAGCATCAAATGAAAAATCCGGACTGTGTTATTAAAGACTTGAATCTTTTCCACAACTAAAAGTATGATAGCCCATTTTTGTTGCACATCAAAATGCAAACACATCCAGATAAATAATGTCAAAAATTTAAACTTCATAGCATCTAAAAAATCGATTGCACGTCTCCGTAACATAAAAATGACGGCAAGAATTTATGAAAATAATGATAACGGACACAACTGACTGACCTTCAGGGATATTCACTCATACTCTGCGAACAAGGAGCTCCAAACTTTCCTCTTTAGTCAGGTGCCTTAACTTGAAAAGTTCAATCGATGGATTGGATGTTGCTAATTCCTGAAACCGAGTGGTGGCTACTAATTTACTAGCTGTTTCCCTAATTCCTCAAAAACTACTTAGCCAGTCTAGGTAATCCAGTAACCACAAATCATCAATAACCACTAAGCATTTTGCAAAAGCCAGTAGGTTGCGAATGTTGACGGTGATGCCCATAATAGAAGAGTTTCTCAACATCTCGTTGGCGGCCGGTACAAGTTTACAGGTGCCGAACCTGTGCAATAATAAATACTAAAAAGTCCTAATTACCACCACAGTTAATTATAGAACAAATCCAAGTACTGGAGCAGGGACCCTAGGTGTGCAATGGGTTACTTGATTCACCCTGTTCCCGAAGAATTTGCTTGATCCGATATACCAGATTTGTCTATAAAAATATTAATTTTGCATACAATGGCAAGTAGGGTCGATTCCACAGGGAGCGGGTAGGAAATTATTTCTTTCCAAATCAATAGAATGAAATTGGGGGATTTTCAATGGGAGGCAAATAAAGAAAATAAGAATAAACATAAAGCAAACTAAATTCAAAACTAACTTATAAAGCACAATTTACTAAAGATAGCAATTAATAAAATTCTACCCAAAGGATCAACTGCTCAGGCACGGTCCAGCTAAATGATCATCGATGCAAAGATATTTCGTCCATTCATCACTAGGTTGGTTATAGCTATCAACAAGCTCTGACAACTAGTTCTTCCTTACTCTTTCGACAGTCAAGGTACGACCATTGACTGCTTCTCTAACCAGATAACAACCCTAGGTACGACCGTAGGAATTTAATTACCCAATTGCATTAAAACTAGAAGAACCCAACCCTAACCAATAAACACGCTAAGAGGGTTTATTTAAATTAGATCTTGCGTTTCCCCATCATAAAACCAATTATGGTGGTTGCCACGAGATGTTAACTAAATGAACAATTACGGATTCTATTTAATTAACGTGGCAGTAGGCTATTAAATTAAATCAAATACCCGGCCGTTGATATTCAATTAATAAAATACCCATGAACAATTAATTCAGGAAACGCACGAATAGCAATAAACTGGAAGAATTAATGAAGATTCGATTAGATCTCACAGATATTATGGACCGCGCCCTCGCGTCAACCTTTGGGTAGAGAAGAAAATTAGCCGCTCCTCATCGTGCCAATCCCGCGTGATTTAATTGAAATCATTCAATTATTCGACGAAGAATTGGGAAAGGGAAATTAATTGCAGTAACAACAGAGAAGGCCCTGCCTTCGTCTTTGCTTTGGAGCTGCAAGTGTACGAACAAAAGCTAACGTAAATTGTGCAGAGTCAAAACAAAAACCAAGGAGTCAAAGTGTCACAACCGAAAAGCTACAAAAGTCTGCAATCGTCTGACCCCTCTCGAAAAGAAAATCAAAGCTAATCTATCCTCCCCCTGCGTCCCCTTTTTTGTTGTCTTATATAGCGCCGCAGGGGAAATCCACGCGGAGCAGAGCTCTTCTCTTCATTGGAGTTTTTATCCCGTGTAGCTGGTCCATGTGGACCTAGTTTCCTCATTCTCATTCCCCCGACATCTGGCCCTTTCTTTTCTTTTTTTAATTGAAGCCTCTAAGAGCCAAGTCACGTCTGACCCAATTGACTGAAACAAAAGCTAGCCTTTTGGAGTTTTAATCCCGTGCTCCTCGCGGTTCACGTGGACCGGGGTCCGGCATTTCGGTAGCGTCCGCCTTGTCTGGCGTGACCACGCCCTGAAATGAAAGGTCTTCTGGAAATTTACCTCAAGATACCATTTTTAATGCTAACCACTTACAATTCACACAAATATCAAATATGAGTGAAATTCCCTTTCTTAGCACCGTGAATAGCCAAAATTAGGACAAGATGACAATGTAAAATGTGCCAAATAACTGCTCTATCACAAGTTGCTTAAGAATAGAACCTAAAGCTCCCCACAATTGGTCAAAGTCACGCTGTGCCGAAGTGCCCAATGAAACCCAGGCAAAAGCTTCAAAATGGCGATACAATGACTCATGGTTATATAATCTTCTCACAAGGGTTGTCTTCCCCAAACCACGAATGCCCATCACGGAAATTACGTTGGGGGAAAAAGAATCCGATTTCGATTCAAGAATCCGATTCAAAAGGAAGTCCAACTCATTGACTAATCCAACAACAACTGAATCCTTCTTCTGGCGTGAACCACAAGGTAGGGGAGGCCTGTTGTTTTGCTGGCCCTGTGACAAAAGCTCCCCGACTCCCAGCAGGTGTCTGATCCTTTTTCTGAGCAGGGAAATTTGCCCCAGAAAATCATCATCTATGTCAGAGAAAAACCACCTTTTGATGGCTCCGAGAGAAAGAAAGTCAGCATTCTTGCTTTGGTTTTCGAACACTAAATCTTCCGTATCATAACAGGTTTTCTCTACTTCTGTCAACCAATCATGAATTCGTTGTTCCTTGTCAATTTCTTCCACTAATTTCTGGAGCAAAAATAGTTCTAAAACAAGCCCGTTTATTTCATCGCTTGCTGCTGTCCTCGAGTATTTTTCTCCTTTCTCGTGCAGTAAATTAACGACGTCTTTGACTAATACAGAGGCCGACGGGATGCTCATCCTTCAGTTGAGTTCAATCAGTTGATCTCCTCATCCCAGCCACCAAGTGACCTTTTATTCTAAGACCCTTTTAGCTTTTCCAAATTATCTTAGGGTTGTTCTCTTGATGGGGCCAGTTATTTGTTCAAGGAGAATGAGACCAACAAATGATGGGCCTGTTTGGAAGGTGAGTTTTTTGGGTGTTTGTATAAAATTTTACTGTAGATCACTGTAGAAATTGTAGAAAAACTTTTGTAAGATGAAAAAACTTTTTTTTCTTTTTCTTTTTCTTTCTTTCTTTCTTTCTTTTTTCTTTTCCTTCCTCCCTTCCCCCTTTTTCTCCCTTCCCCTACCCCCTCCCCTGTTCCCTCTCCCGAAACTACCTCTGTAAACACATAAAACTTTTTTTTTTTGCTTTTCTTCTCTCCCCCCTCCCTCTCCCTCCCCCGCCACCCCTTCCTCCCCTTTCCCCACCATCCCTTTCCTCTCCCCTCTGCCCGCCACCCTCCTTGGGCCGCCATCCCTTTCCTCCCCTCTCCCCCACCACCCCTCTCTACCCCTTTCTCCTCTGTCCCGCCATCCCCTCTGCCCCTTCCCGCTCCCCTGTTCCTCTTCCCGCTTCTCAGCATTTCTAATTTTTTTCTTTTTTTTCACATTTTCCCTCTCCCTCTCCTCCCCATTCCTCTCCTTACTCTTGCCGGCAGATAAAGCAGTGAAATAATTTTTTTTGGGCAATTTTTCTTTTCCCCCTCTCTTCCCCTTCCCCCGCCACCCTCACTTTCCCCTGGTGCAATCTGGTCTCGCGATCAGATTGGCCAGAGGGGAAAGGGAAGGGTTGTGAGGGAGGAGTGGGGGAGACGCAGAGAGAAAAAAAAAGACAGAAGAGAGGATGGCAGGGGAGGAAGAGGAGGAGAGGGAAAAAAGAAAAAAAAAAAAGAAGACCGGTACCGGAAGAGGTGATCGGCACCGGAACCGGCGCCGGAGGTGGTGGCCGGCAACGAAGGTGGTGGTGGGGGAGGAAGAAGAAGAAAAGGGGAAGGGAATTTTTTTTTTTTTTGTATTTTGGATATTTTAAGTGTGTAGGTTAAAAACTTTGATAAATTTTTGGGGTTCCTGTAGCAAAAGTTGTTAAAAACTAGTATAATACAAACTTGCTAAAAAACTAGACTTCCAAATAGGCCCGATATTCTAGGGTTGTTTGCCGCTTAAGGGCAATTATATCATAAAATATTTAAAAGCATTGTTGGAGCACCAAAGACTAATTTTAGACTGCGAGTGTCACTTTCCTTCCAATTGGTAACTTCTATGGCCACGGTTTCTATAACAAAAGTAGGAGAAGGATGCACACACTGGGTGCAATTTTAGAAATTGATAAAAAAAAAGAGGAATTAAGGGTGTGTTTGTTTGGATGTAAAATGTTTTCCTGAAAATGTTTTCCAAATTTTCCCGTGTTTGGTAATCATTTTATCTTGGAAAAAGATTTACACAGGGAATATATTTTACTTCACTTGGTGGAAAATAACTTCCCCTTTTGACTTACTGAAGTTATTTTCCTTCATTAAAATGAGCGGCTCTTGCACTTTACAATAAAGCTCCCTACTCCCACATTCTAACAAAAACAAACAAAGACTTTGCGGCTAAAGATACAGAGAGTGAGCAATGGAGATTGGAGAGACTGAGAAATCACCAACAATATGATCATTTCTGATGGCAACCATCTACAACTCTGGCAAGGTGCCTTGGGTAAGATTCTTATTTAGGGCTTTGTCTTGAATATCTTTTAATTTTTTCCAAAAAAACCTGATAAAATTGGTTGCTCCAGTCTAGGATTCTATCGATTTTTTTTTAAATTTTGTTGCTATAATTCTTGAGAATTGTGGCACTAGTTTCACGGAGGAATTTGGATTTTTTTTTTTCTGAAAAATGCTTCTTTTGTTTTTAGTTTTCTTTTTCTATAATTATATGAAGCTCTAGGAATTCTGGTAAAATTTATTGCTCCACTCCCCTTTTTTGACGATTCTTATTGAGGTAAGGGCTTGAGCTTGCACGATTGTTTTTGTATCAATTGATTGATAGATTAAGAAACTTCAGTAGTTTTCTGTAAATTATCAATCAATTGGTGTCCTTCGAGTTTGATTTTGTTTTTCTATTGAGAAATTTGTTGTTAAATGTATATGGTTGTTATTGATTTCTCTGAGCGATATGAATACTGAATGTTGGGATTTCTTGTCTAGAGAATTTAAATTTTAGGATTTATGTTTTGGGATTGGGGTAAAGGTTAAGCTGTTAAGACGTTTGCAAGTTGTTTAGAAATGTTTTCTGCTTGAACTGAACAATATACTCGATTCTATTTTGTTTTTTCACACAGATCTAGATTTTCACTTCTCAATTTGGAGAGTCTAGGCTATAACTCATGCTTGAATCTTTAGTATGACTTCTCGAGTTGCTAAGGATAAGATGTTTTTCATATTTGTAGTTGTACCATTAATTGGAAGGCCGCCTTGCTACCTATTGTTTTGTTCTGTAGTATCCAATATTTAGATATAATTTGAGTTTGTGATTCTTTCCTTTATTGTAGGAATTTTCAATTTGCTGACTGGAGTAATTCGATGTTGAGTTTGGTTATTGAAGCTTTACACTTGTTATAGTCTTTGCAACCTAGTATGTATGCTTTTCCCTCTTCTGTTGTTTGCAAGTATATAGTGTCTAATTTTAACTAACCAAAGTTGGCCTACATCGCGAGACAAAACTGCCTTGAGCACTCTTGTATGGAGCCAAGAGAAGCTGAAATCATTATACTGTGCGGACGTTTCTTTTTACTGGCTAAATAGTTTTGTGATGGATAATTTAAGTTGCATAATGATCTAGCTAGGTCTTCAATGGCAAGCTTTCCCAACCATTTCAATGGAGTCTCGAAACATGCAGATTTTACTGTAGGTGAATATTTTTTTGGTTTATCCTTCCATAACTTCCTAGCTATGAAAATTTAAGGGAAAAGAGAAACAAAGGAAGGACCAAAAGGTTATGTTTCCCTTTATTTATTATCATTTGCAGGTTTCTTCTACCAGTAGTTTCTTTTGTGACTTGATACGACCATCCAGAGTCATGGTTACATTTTTTCTAAAGATTCTGAAACATGTAGGTTGCAACTTTTTTGAATGATCCATAATTTGTTGTCTTAGTCATTTAGAAGAATGGAAGGCATAAACAGGTTGCCCTTTTGTTTTTTCTCCTTTGCTTGTGCATCTTGATAGCTGAACAAGGGGACGTGCAATGGCAGTATTTGCTTTTCTTCTTTCTTTGTTGTTCCCTCTCGGTGTGTTTGTGAGTTCTGGTTTGGTCTGAACTCTTTAAGATATTTAAGTTTTTAACCGGTACAAGTTGATTTAGATGGTGAAATTATCTCATTTCTTAACTGGTACAAGTAATATGCTATACTTGATCCATTGAATGCCATTAGCTTGTTGCTTTGGATGGTAAAATCTTATTGGAACAAATCCTGAATTTGTTGAATAAGTGTCTTGCAGTACTATGTAGAACAATCAAAGTCATGATGAGTCCATCAAGATGTAGGACTGACTTCATGAATCAGCAGGTGAGGTTCTCTAGTATCTTAAATATTCATTCAGTTGCGCATATACTCTTCTGGGATTAGGGAGAAGAAAGAAGAGAAAGGAGAGAGCGTGTGTGTCGAAAGGTAAACAATAGAAAGGAATGAAATGCTCATCATTTTGAGTCAAATCAAAGAGTTTGTTTTCTTTTCTAATAATCTAGATACTTCTGTTTTCCTTTCTTTATGGCCACTGTGTTAGTGCTTCATTTTTGCGCATCTTGCATATGTATTACTTATTTATTTTAAATTGTGAATGAAACAATCAAGTGAAGATTAAGTTTGTTTGCTAATATTATGTTACTCAGATGCTTTTTTTCCCCTTGTTTTAATTTTGTAGAGACATACATAAATAGTGGATTATCCTAAAAGAGACTGCAATGGAATTTTGCCCGACTTGTAGGATGTTATTGCAGTATGAATTGCCGCATATGGACCTCCCTGCCAGATTCTTTGTCCAACATGCCCGTATGTATGTCACATAGATAGTAAGGTAAGTCATTATAAATCCTTTTTGAGGGTTTATTTACTGGCTATTCACAATGTCCATTGTGTCATTGCTGAGTTATCAACGCATGTGGCAGGTTAAAATAAAAAGAAAGCATTGGTTAGTTAAGAAAGAACTAGATCCTATCACGTATTAAGATGTTTATTTTTCCTGTTGTGTTTCAGCACCATTGAACCTTGGAAGTGATCTAGAAGTGGAAAAAAGGAGGGCTGATTGAGTACCTTGCCACTTGCCGTGGCCTGGGGAATTTGTAGGTGCAGGCCAACTAGATTTGTTCAAAACTCGGGTCACTAAGTTTTTTCCTGTAAAACGTTCACATGAACATTGGTGACGTGTTGTACAGATGTTTCCTTTTGTATCCATGATTTACTACCTGGGCAACTGATATTTTTGGGACCATTTTCCATTTGGAGATGTGATTTTCGTTTTTGTTGAGCAATATTTTATATTTTGGCTTATAGTTGCCTCTGTATGTATTAAATTGTTCCAGATTTTTTATCCAATTGAGGCCGACAACATTTAAAGCAGGGATTTGAGTCACTCTAGGCTTGATTAGGGTGCTTGTATGTACCAATGGTTCTAATTCTGTACCATGAGTAAGGTTTTTGATTCTGGAGCTGAAATCTTGGTTTATATTCCAATATAGGATTCTCTGCATTTAGGTTCTTCTCCCTTTTCAAAGGAACAACATAATGACATGATACCATACCAATAAAGAATAGTGTTCAGCTAGGTTTTCGTTTGATTTTTAACTCTTCTTTCCCAGCCAATTCATTAGTATCATTAATAATTCCATTTAAGAATTCATGGTGTAATATGAATAAATATTTTATAGAAATGATAATATGATTATAATGGATAGAAACTAAAATTAACTTGTAATGAAATGAATGTTTTGAGAGTAGAAAAATATTTGCAACATATCAACAAACATATCAGAAAATATTTTTATTGACAAACTAAACACCGGAAAATTATGAAAAAGGGAATTTGGAAAATATTTTCACTTAATAACCAAACACTGGAAAATTGTGGGGAAGGAAGTGATTTTTCAGGAAAATAACTTCGATGAAAAATATTTTCCCTTCAGTCCAACCAAACGGACCCTAAAAATGACTTGAAAGAATACACAACGATATGTAACAGAAAATTTTTCTACCTTTATTAAGATTGGATAATTTGATGTCTAAATCTATATATTTATACTTTCCGATTTCTTAATATTTTATAATTAGAAAATCCAATTCAAATCAACTTTGACTCCTACGAAGTCATTAGTATAATTTTTACATTCCAAATTACACCCCACAACCGTTAAAGACAAAATGGAGATTTGAAGGATGCCTCCATCCAATAATTATATAAAAGTCGGGTTCGAGATTTCCCATTTACAATATATATATATATAATTCTGATTAGACTAACAGATTAACCGTAGCCTTCTCCTCTCAATGAAGGTTCATAAACTATATTTGTAGTGTGTTTTATGCGAAATATTCATCTTTACGGACCTATGCCCCAAAATTTGTTTCAATCCAAACTGACACCATAATAATTATAATTTAAATAGGAGTCAAAAAGCCATTAGGCCAAGAATAATGTTCTCTATTGTGTAGAAAAGATTTTATAAACCACCATTAATTTGTAAATGTGGTTTTAGACATTAAACTCAAACAGAATATATTGATCATTTTTTAATGATCTTATTGCTATAAATGGATCAATTCTGCTTGCTTGCGATGACCAAAATCGATTTGAATTCAAATAGCTCGATTCGATTATCAAGCCGAGCTCAAAAGTGAAAATACAAGACTCGGAGTCTCCTCACCTAATTGAACCTCATATGCAAATGCATGTTTAACTCCTTTAAAAAAAAAGAATTTCGAGTGTAGAATGTCTACTTTTTTCTTAGACTAGTATAAATTAAAGCCATTATTTGATGTTTCGAATTCGAATTTTATGATAGTAATGTCAATATGAGTTAGGTACTCTATAGATTTTGGTTATGTTATGTGCTCTATGGAGTTTGATGTCAAATTCTACTTATCTTAATCATTACTACAAAGTATTTATGCCATTATTAGAAACTGTTTGATTCTCCAATGCAGCCTCCAAAATTGATTGTTTTAAAAATACTCTACCTCTATGCAACTAATAAAGAATACGTTTTGCAAAAATTATTTTGATGACACAAAATGCAAGAAAATTTTGGATAGAAAAAAGAAATAATATATCATAAAAAAATTAGGATAATATAAAAAAAAAAAATTTAGCTAACCGGTGAAGTTAAGCGGTTTGTAATTGTGAAATGTTTGGATAATAAGATAACCATTTGTGGTAACTTGAGATGCACAAAGTTGTCAAGCAAGCATCGCGTAATAAGGTGGCGTTTGGTTCACACTTTGGAATCAGATTCGAATTTAGGATTATTCATCCAGGGTTTGGAATGGAGTCACTCATTCCAATACATCTGTTTGGTTCAGTACCAGGAATGTATATCATTACTATAGTTGATGTTTGGTTCATTCATTCACTAATTAAATGTATTAGTATAAATGTGTTAGTAAATTTAGTATAACTAATTAATAATTTCTATTAGTAAATATGTATAATTATTAGTATAATTTTTTTATTAGTATAATTATTAGTATAATTGATAATATCAATTATATCACATATACTAATATACATGATACAATACATATAACTAATAATATCATTATTATAAGTTTCTAACTAATTAGATTAAATATTACATATAATTAAATATAATTATTTAAATATTATAATATAAATATAAATATAAATATATAAATATTAATTATACTAATATATTATATATTAGATATAATAATTATTATATATTATTATATTTATAAAAATAAAAATAAAATTAAAAATATAATATATTATTATTATATAGACATATATTATAATTATATGCATATATAATATACATTTATAAATATATTTATAAATAATATTAATATATTATTATATAATATTAATAAATTTATAATATATATTATACAAATATAATTATATTTAGTTAAATATTTATAATATATATTATATATGTGTATATAATAAATATAAATACATTTATTATTATTAATATATTATAATAATAATTATATATATTATATAGTTATACTTATATTATAATAAAATATATAATTATAATGAAATATTATAATTAAAATATATTATATATAATTATGTATATATCTATATAATTATATATTAATTTTTTTTAATGGGTGGCGGGATAGGCCCCATTTCTAAATGGAAATCTGACTTGGGTTTTGTCCAAAACCCTCCAGGTTACGAAGGAATTGGGGAACTCCAAATTTTTAGATATGATTCCAAATTTCAATTCCAATAGTAGTAATCCAAACAACAATTATGAGATTTATTCTAATTCTCCGTTCTGAAACCCTCTTACCACATACCACCTAAGTCTTTCGGTTTATATGATACGGATGGATTGTAATTGCAAGAATAAAATGGATAGTGGAACTACATCAAGTCTAAAATTTTGGAACAAACTAAAATGGATTATTTCTTCAATTTGATCAGCAAGTGTGATCAAGTTTTTAGCCCATCTTCTTAGATTATCTATGCTCAATAATTACGTCATATTCTAAACTGGATTGTTTTTACTTCTAGAGACTAAAACATCGAAATTTTTAGATTGGTTAGATATTAAACAATAATGATTTTTTTCTTCATAAAATATATAAATCATGAGTAGTTATATAATCGAGCTTGCATAGGGATTAGAGAAACCATGGTTCCAAAATTTAGAAATGGAAATTGAAAACTTGTTTTAGTGCAAGAAGTTAACAGTATCTTGACTTTTAGTTAATATTATGTTTTACCTCCATAAATTCAAAATTTAAATTTGAATATAACATATATATGATTAGAAAGAAGAATTATATTGGAAAAAGATACTAAAAGGTGTTTTAACTTTTCCAACAAGACAAACAAATATTTTGGAACATTCTAAAATAAAAAAATGATACTTTTAATGGGACGGAGGAAGTATTATTCACTAACTATTCCAGCGGATACCAAATTTCCATTCTAAGGCATATTACAAAGATTTCAACTTATGTTTGTTGCATCAAGCATGTGACATAAAACATAGAAGGCAAAAAAAAAAAGACTGACATGAAACCCGCACCAGAAAATCAAAAGGAAGTTCAATTTTTAAAAAATAAAAAATAGAACTAAATAGTAAATATGAAAGAAACAACAATTGGTCAAACAGTAGATCAGCTTTTCTTTTTAAACTTTGGAGGTAAAAAACAAAAACACTTTTATTTGTGTCAGCTATTTGACCCTTATTAACTAGCAATGGAAATGGTAAATATATTATCACCTTTCTTGAAACAACGATGCAGTCCTCCACCACCAACGATAGACTCCTCATTTCTTTCTTGGTCACCACTCCGTCCTTCCTCTCCCACTCCCACACACACACACACACACACTCTCACACACTCACTCGCCAGCCAGCTAAAGCTCAAAATCCCTCACTTAAACCCTAAAATCACTCAAAATCTTCTGGTTCTACAAAATACTTGCTCAGGAGAAGGAGTTGATCTTGCTATCTTCCTTCACTACTTCACAAAGCCAACCTTTTCGTTTAGCTGCCGCCTGCTAGTGGTAGTGGGTGGAACGTACAAATACTCTTCATTTTCTTTGAGTTTAAAGATCTGGTTTTTTTATTCTAAGAACATTTTGATGGGCTTTTTTATCTTTATCATCTTTTTTTCTTTTTTCAAGTAAATGAGTACGTCTGTTACCCGGCAACCTGCATAATTTTATTTGAGCATGTTAGAAGGGTTTTTCAATTTTTGTGTTCCACAAAAAAAAAATCACACTTTAGTGGTTGTTATTTTAGATCCGTTTTCTGAATTTTATCTACATTTGTGTGTTTCACAAGTAAAATTGTTTCAGGTAAATTAGTGGGTGTGTTGTTATGCAAACCCTTTGCAAAAGATTTGATTTTTTCTGTTGGTATTTTAACTAGAGTATGTTCTTTGGTTGTAACATGAATGGAATTTGTATGAATCAATCTTTCTTCCTCAGCTTATGATGTCAATTATACTATACATGAGATTATACTGGTTAGTATTTAGCACTAAGATGGCCTAGTCCTGCAAAGTTCTTCTATGCTGCTTCTCTGTTTGGCTAACAAACTCTTGAAGTTGTCGTTTAGCTCTTTGCTACTTTTTTCTTTGGCTTATCGTAAATCTTTGGCAATGCTTTTATGAATCTCTGTGGAGCATTATTGCTTATAGGAAGATGCATTACAGTCATGGCATCATTGGGTGTTGGAGTTTTTCAACTAGTTTTGGTCAAAATTTTAGCATAATTCCGGAAAGAGTTTGTTGTATGTCTTTCATTTTTAATGTTCATAATTCTGCCTAATATGCTGTATATATAAGTAATAAATTTTGATAAATGTTGTTTAAGTTTTTCAATGTTTTGTGCAATAAGAATTATGGATGAAGTTATTCATATCTACAAACCTGAAAATGGTCCTTATCCTGAAAATGTTGTGGCTTTGGGTCCATTGTACATTGATACATTTCCTGGACAAGATGAGCTGGTTAAAAGTGTAAAAGTGACAGCTTATTGTCATGCTATAGCTGCGAGTGGAGACATGGCCTCAAGCATTCCTCTTCGCGAGGGGATTCAAACTATTCGAAGAGAAGCTTTTAGAGTGTATGGGTGGCCAGAAGAACCACCCAATGGATTTGTTGAGATGATGGTATTGGATGGATGTTTTTTTATGCTGCTGGTGTTGTTCATTCTTGACCACGAAGAAGTGAAATATTCAATAGATAGTGAGGCCTATCTTTTGGATTTTCATCATTTAGTGCAAAACAAAGAAAGAATAATCTCGTCCATTGTGTTGGTAGGAAACCAAATTCCCTACAATATACTAAGAGTGGTTATGGCTCACATTTACTTTAGACATAGGATACAAGAAGTGAAGGTCAAGAAATCCTGTGATTTATTGGAGAGGACATTCTATGCACTATTAAAGATAGGAGGTCTCACAATTGATCAAACTCCGGATCTTGGCATTTCTTCAACATCAGATGAATCTTCAAATCTTTTGGAGAGTCTACATAGTTTAATCCTAGGCTTAGGACCAAGTAGAGAAATTGGTCAAGTGTACAAGCCCCTTGAACCTGATGATGTTCCTAGTGTCACGGGCTGCCTGTTTTCCCACAAGCCAACACCCCGTGCGGCACTAACGTACGTTCAAGTCTCAAGTTATGAACGCCTAGTTAGTTCAGCCTTAACACTCGATGCGCGGTTAAAGTGCGGAAGCCCAAAAGTAGTATGCAAAGATATGTTGGTGTGGCAAAGGAAAGCTTATATTACACACAAAACTTCTTTACAAGTTGCCAAAGGTTGCCAAAGGTTGTAACAAGTAAAAGGGCTTGGCCTATTTATAGGCAAAAGCCAAAATACTACAAGTGCTTAGAATTCTTTACACAACCTTATCTACAAGGTCAAAACTTATCCACATGGTCAAAGCTTATCTATAAGATTCATGCATCCTTATCCTCAAGGTGTATGCTTATCCATTAAGGACTTTAGAGAGTTCCACACAGTTCTAAAACCCTGGTGTGTGGAACGCAGGCAGGCAAGACACGGCCGCACGCGACTAGGCACGGTCGCACGCGGGCGTGCTCGCGGATGAGGCACGGGGGCGCCCGCGTATGGGCACGGTCGTGCGCGCGGCTGTGTACGGTTCGTGTCATCCTCCCCCACTTGACTCAAGGCATCATCCCTGATGCCTTAGCCATTCTCATAGGCATGTATGAGGTCTTGGAATTGCCACAATTTTTCGGCTGGCTCCCAACTAATCTCAGACTCGGGTAGCCCACGCCAACGCACCTGATAATCTTTTGATGGTGCATAATTCTTGTGTCGGACGATACGATCGGCTACGATCTCTTCTGCAACCTTGTCGTACTCGTCCTTCATGCCCGCAGGTACCCTCATTGAAATATTCCTTTCCGGATCGTGTGGATCCTTATGAAACGGCGTGAGCAAGCTAACATGAAAGACCGGGTGGAGTTGGGACAAAGCCTCGGGCAACTCCACCTTTTAGGCCACATTGTTAATCTTCTTAAGCACTGTAAACGGCCCTTCATATCGTCGCATAAGACTCTTGTGCACTTCGCGGATACGTTTGTGTTGATAGAGTTTCACCAACACTTGGTCCCCCTCTTTAAACTCTCGAAACGATCGCTTACAATCAACCCACTTCTTCATCCGTTGTTGGGCCTTCTCCAAGTATAACTTGACAATTTTCGCTTATTCTTGCCAATACTTGGCAGTATTGGCAAAACAGTAGGCAGGAGGACTAGCGCATTTGTAGCCTCTAATGATGTCCTTGGGGGTCGTCGGTTGGAACCCAAGAACAACCTCAAACGGACTCCTCCCAATGCTTTCATTTTTCTGAAAATTGAAGAAAAATTGTACAGCGTCCAACAACTTTGCCCAATCTCGTTGGTTCACCGTCACATAGTGCCGAAGGTATATTTCGAGCACATAATTTACTCCTTCCGTCTGTCCGTCCGTCTGTGGGTGCATGGTTGTGGACATATTAAGTCCTGAACCAAACAAACGGAATAACTCCTGGCAGAACCTCCCTGTGAATCGTGAGTCACGGTCGCTCACGATCGTTGCTGGTTGTCCCCAATATTTAACAACATGGCTCATAAAGAGCTTGGCCGTCACTTCGGCAGTGCGCTCTTTCGGGGTTGGGATGAACGTAGCATATTTAGACAACTAGTCAACTATGACAAAGATGCTCGTACATCCCTCGGACTTAGGCAATCCGACTATGAAATCCATTGAAATGCTTTCCCACACACGTCCCGATATTGGCAAGGGTTGCAACAGTCCAGCGGGTGGTTCATTTTCCACCTTGTCTTGTTGGCACACAAGACAAGTGTGCATGTAGTCATCGGTATCGTCTCTTAAGCTCGGCCAATAGTAGCATTCTCGTACAAGTGATAACGTGCGATGTGTGCCAGGGTGGTTAGCATAGCGGCTATCGTGACATTCCTTAAGAATGTCCCTCCTCAAGTGCCCCCAGTCAGGCACGTAAATCCGCTGGCCTTTGGCGTAGAGGACCCCGTCCTCGAGCCAAAACTTTTTTGTTTTACCTTTGCTGGCTAGCTCCATAAGCGCTTGCGCACGATTATCATGCAATAAGACTGGCGCGACGACGTTCTTACGACTAAGAGCGTCGATCACCATATTTGTCTTGCCCGAATTGTATTCAAACTCGTACTTGAATTAAGCCAAATATTCCAACTACCGTGCTTGCTTGCTTGACAACTTCTTTTGTGTCTGATGGTAGCTCATCGCTCTATTGTCCGTCTTGATCTTAAACGGTGTAGTGGCCTTTAAGTAGTGCTCCCAGATTCGCAAGCAATGCACGACCGCAAGCATTTCCTTCTCATGCGTCGGCTATCGTCTCTCCACATCGCTTAGTTTATGACTCTCATAAGCTATCGGATGGCTGTCTTGCATAAAAACTCCTCTAACGACAATGTCGGATGCATCTACACACACTTCGAATGGCTTGGCAAAATCAGACAATGCCAAGACCGGCTCTTTAGTGATTGCATCATTCAATGCCTCAAACGCTGCTTGACAAAGCGCCGTCCAAGTCCACGTCTTGCCTTTGCGCAGCAAATCCGTTAGCGGAGTCGCAATTGTGGAATGCCCCTCGATGAAACGGCGATAATAATTCACCAACCCAAGAAATGACCACAGTTTCGTGGGCGAAGTCGGTACTGGCCATCGACAATGGCCTTGGTTTTTTGCGGATCCATGCAGATCTTACCGTTCCTTACAATATGGCCCAAGAAAGAGATTTCGTGCAAACCAAACTCGCATTTTTCCTTCCGGACATATAGCTTGTTGGCTCTTAAGGCAGCAAACACTTGTCTTAAGTGCTCAACATGATCTTCCATGCTACTACTATATATGACAATATCGTCGAGATAAATTACGACGAATTTGTCCAAAAACACCTTCAACACTTCTTGCATCAATGTGCAAAAAGTAGCTGGTGCATTTGTCAACCCAAATGATATCATTTTAAACTCGTAAGAACCATACCTAGTAGTGATCGCCTTGATTCGCACTTGATAATATCCCTTGCGTAGGTCAAGCTTGGATAGCATCACTGCTGGCTGTAGTCGGTCGAACAAGTCCGCTATAAGAGATACGGGATACTTGTTCTTGACCGTTATCTTGTTGAGTGCACGATAATCGTTACACATGCGCAAGGTGCCGTTCTTCTTACGTTGAAAGAGCACGGGCGCACCAAAGAGACTCTTAGAGGGAAAGATAGACTTTGACTCCAAAAGTTTTCCAAGTTGCCTCCGCAACTCCTCTAACTCCTCGGGCGACATTCGGTAAGGTGGCCGGGAGACGGGTTTCGCACCTTCCACCAGCTCTATTGCGTGATCTACGACACGCCTAGGGGGAAGCTCCCTCGGTAGTTCCTTCGGCAGCACATCTTCAAACTCTGCCAAAACTACCTCAATCTCATGCGGGATTGGTGCCGACTCCTTAGACTCGTACAGCGGCTGGTCTTCTTCACTAAGGATGGCCGCGAAAGTCGGCTCACCCTTACGCAGTCTCTTTTCTAACTGTCGGGGACCAATTTCAGCTTCTTTACATACATTCACCACACATGACTTGTCTCTTTCTGTAATGAATATAGTATCAGCATGTGGCACCAAAATCGGCCTCAACTGGTCGAGAAAGTGCATGCCAAAGAACACTTCGTAGTCGTCGATCGGCTTCATGGAGAAACTAGTCGTACTCATCCATTGTCCCAAGCTTACGGGTACCTCCTTGGCCTCTCCCACGAGTCGTGTCCACTCCCCATTAACGCCTTTAAAATGCCCCGATGCCGGCACCCACGCAAGGCCCATCTTGCGCGCTCTGTGTCCTGACTCATATAGTTGACATCCGCTCCTGTGTCCAGCAGAGCCATCGTTTGATGCCCGTTAATGTGTGTGTCGAGGTACATGCGATCTCGATCATTTGTTGCCTGCACGGCCTCCGCAGGTCGTACACACGCAACCTTCCGTTCCTCCGTCGGGCCAGCTTGTTGCGCGACTGCAGCAAGGCTGCCACGACTTGGGCAGTCACGAGCATAATGATCCTTGATCTTGCACGTATAGCACCCCTCGTAATTCTTCCCCGGCTTCAAGTTGCTTGGGCCTCATCCCTTTTGTTGGTTTCTATCGGTCTGCGATCGTGGGGCTTGTTTTTGCCGGTCTCCCCCACTCTTTCCATTCCCCGGCTTCTTGCTCTTGTCCTTCGCTGGTTCCTTCCGTTGAAACTCAATTAAACGTTAGGCTGCTTTCATGGCTTGGGAGACATTGCGCCGATCCTTGTCCTCCACTCATTGCTTAGCCCACGGTCGTAGGCCATCAAGAAACGTAAACAACGCATTTTCGGGTGCCATGCTTGGTATCTCCAACAATAAATTAGAAAATTCGTCCACATACTCCTTCATATGACCGTTCTTATGCTGAAGACGGTGGAGTTTGGCCCTTGCCTCATGCTCGGCATTGGCCGGCTCAAACTCGGCCTTAATCTCGGCCTTGAACGCCCTCCAAGTGGTGATAGCGGCCTCACCACGGCGTCCTTCATCATTCTTACGTCTCCGCCATATCAAGGCAGAATCCTTTAAATATAGCGGAGCCGTTCACAAGCGAGTCTCATCACTTGCGATATCAAGGGCATCGAAGTACTGTTCGAACCCATAGAGGAAATTCCCTATTTCCCTTGCTTTCCTCGCACCACCGAAAGCTTCTGGATGCGGAACTTCCACTCTTGGTGCGGTCACAGTCGCACCACTCGGCCCTTGTGTCCGCAACGCATCAACCTCGGCTTTGAGTTTCACAAACACCTCCGACATGGTTGACGGTTCTGCCACCGTCACACTAGCACCTCGTGCTAGTTGGACCTTACACGTTTCCAACTCCATCTTGAGTTGGACAACTTCGGCTTGTAGGGACTCGACCATCTCCCGCATGGCATCGTTTCCCTTTTGTAGTTGATTTATAACCTCATTGAGCGACCCTTGCATATTCTCACGCAGCTCCGTAGCATCGAACTGCTCCATGCGTTGGTCTAGTTCATCCCAACGGTCGCGGTGATCGCCTATGGTTAGCTCTACGTGTGCTAACCTCACCTCAAGGGCTGCCATCGGGTCTTGTGCGACCGACCTGTCCCTCTTGCCTTTGCTGCGAGCACGAGCAGTCCTCTCTGGCTCCCGCGCGACGTGCTCCTCTTGTGGTTCCCTTGTAATGTCCGAATTTGTGGTCATGACAGCCAAGAACCGGTATCAAGCTCTGATACCACTTGTCACGGGCTGCTTGTTTTCCCACAAGCCAACACCCTATGCGGCACTAGCGTATGTTCAAGTCTCAAGCTATGAACGCCTAGCTAGTTCAGTCTTAACATTCGATGTGCGGTTAATGTGCGGAAGTGCAAAAGTAGTATGCAAAGATATGTTGGTGTGGCAAAGTAAAGCTTATATTACACACAAAACTTCTTTACAAATTGCCAAAGGTTGCCAAAGGTTGTAACAAGTAAAAAGACTTGGCCTATTTATAGGCAAAAGCCAAAATATTACAAGTGCCTAAAATTCTCTGCACAACCTTATCTACAAAGTCAAAGCTTATCCACATGGTCAAAACTTATTTACAAGGTTCATGCATCCTTATCCTCAAGGTGCATGCTTATCCATTAAGGACTCTAGAGAGTTCCATACAATTCTAGAACCCTGGTGTGCGGAACGCAGGCCGACGGGGCACGGCCGCACGCGACTAGGCATGGGCGCGGACGGGCGTGCGTGCGGATGGGGCACGGGCGCGTGGCACAGTCGTGCGCGTGGCTGCGTGCGGTCTGTGTCACTAGGATACTAAGTGCAGTAGAATTGAGGAAAAAGGGCATTGAAGTCAGGGCATTAAAAAGGGAATATGGGATTAGGCAGATTAATTTTACCAATTTCACTATAGCTGCATTTGCATTTGCTCCCACTTTGTTCTTTCCTGTTTTGACAGTCAGTGACAATCTAGAGGCTATATTGAGAAATTTGATTTATTATGAGATGCTAGAAATCCCTCCACATGGAAATGAGAAATTTGAAGTCAGCTCATACTTGACACTTATGAGTGAATTGATCTCTAAGCCTGTTGATGCAAAACTTCTGCATGATAATGGCGTTGTGAGGGCAATCTATTGCAAAGGCAAAGATTGGCAAAAGTTTTGAAGAAACTGGTTCAAGAGTTTCATACGGTTAGCAGTGAAAACCTGTTCAAAGTTAGACTTCAAATTGATGAGTACTACGTCCCAAGGTGGAGAAAAAATCTGAAGTACATTTCGGGCTTGTCCCAAATGATGGCAGCAATTGGACTAACTTTCACCATCCTCGGATTTTTTAAGCACTGAGAAGTAGTTCGACATGAACCATACACGAGCCTTTAATTTTTCCTTTTTCTTTTCCTTTAGTTCCTTTACCTTGTTGATTACAGCTTGTGTAGCAAGAATTGGTTTAGATTTAATTGCTTTTTGCGCAAAAATCGGATGCATGGTATGTTGTTAGAAACATATGCTATCTTCCTGACCCAACAGTTCTGCAATTTTGAAATACAGCTTTCTCCTCGTATTTGTCATTTCCATATGTATTTATATACAACCAATTGAGTTTCATGCGAAATTACATAAATGATCTTAGAAACAGGGGAAGTCACCAACATTTGCATTCCAAGCAGCCCTTTACATTATTGCCAGAAAGTTCCCGATGTCCACAATGTTAAATCTCTTGCACACCTGATATTTCAGATTTCAAAGGCATCAATTTCCTGATTTCTCAACTGACATGTTTTTACCTAATATACTACTAATTTTTAGGACTAGGCAAACGCCACTTGACAGAGTCCACTAACTGAGTCATTTACAAATAGTATGCTTGACAACTAATTTAAATTTTAAATTGAAATTGAAATTTTATATAGTTGTCAAGTATTTCACCATGATTTTGTATACACCATCAGTGTATATAAGATTAACCCTTTTAAATAGTAAGACCGGAAAGACATGTTGAATTTGAAATAGTCACTATTATTTTGGTACATTAGTAAATTGAAAACTTGATATTAACAATGAAACTAAGAGAGTATATATAAAGAATTATGCAAATGTAGTTAAAAAAATGATATTTATATGGATAATTAGTTAACCAAAAACACCGGGGTACATACCAAAAAATGCACCTAACAGGATAGAAACTAGAGTTCCAATTAGATTTTCCCTTTACTTTTCCATTGCAACTAATATTGTAAATTTTCATCGATATATTGTATGATATGATATAACAGCAAAAATAGTACTACACTCTCTCTATAAAGAAAGAAATTGAGAATATATTTGCTAATTTGAATCAGCAGATCATTCTTTATTTTAATTGCTATTGGAAATTAATTTCACATCTGAATTTAAAACTTTATTTAAGAATTATCAAATTTGCATACAACATAATGATGTAGTTGATAAATGAGATAGACATAATTTTATGTTTCTTTGTTGGAAGTAATTAAGGACAAAATTCCTTTAACAAAGAATTTAGCCGTTAGGTACATGATTTTTTGATTGAAATGAAATTGATTAAAGAACATTTGAGCCAAAGTACAGTGTACATTGACTCTAAGTTTCTTAAGGAAATTGCCTGCGATAACAAGCTAATGTCGTGGCAGGCAATCATAAGATGCCTAGCCAATTTCAAGTCTATCGTTCAACAATTGCTACCTAGAAGCTTGCCAGAAAGAATATACAATGAAATCAAGAACTACAGGAGGACTCATTTGAAGAAAAATGTGCAAGGCTTATCTTAGTCTTGCCAGAAAAATCAAAAGCACGCCTTCTGAGAGGGCGACAACTTCAGCAACACCACTAGCGGCAGCAACCTCAAAGTGTTTGACATGAGAAGGCTCGTGTAATTTACTGGAGGAAACTGATCACAAAAATTGTGTCGACGCTGCCTCAAATAAAACAAGATGCATCAGCAGTAGCATCGAGTCTTTCTCTACTGACTACTTGGCGTTTAATGAATGCAACTGTGCCAGAAGCAATAAATTATGAGGACATGATCTAGGATGGTTCAAGGAGCATGGATGATTAGTGGTATTTCAACAAACAGCACTATTAGTTAATAAAGACGGGCCATTTTTTCACCAAAAATCGTGTGTTCGAGTTCCGTTACGAATGTGAGGAATGAATTGATGGGCGACTTGTGAGAACCGTGGTTTACGGTCCTAAAAGTATACCTTGACTCTTATTGGTGATCGAAATAGAATCCAACCAAAATTTTCTTACTAAAAAACAAAAAAGCTACCGTACATACATCTGCAGACCCCGCTATTACTAGTATCCTTAACATTAAATGTTTCTTTGTCTTATATTTCTCATTTTGTTACTAGTTGTCCTCGTGAACCGAACAAGTTTCTCTGGCTAGGAAATGATGTAAATTTCTTGGTTCTATGGAAATTTTTGGGTTATAATGGATGCAGTCTAGTAAAGCTTTTTTTGGTAAAATGTCCATCAATTACGATTTTTGAGCTACACAATCAGCTATTCTACTGACTGACAATGGCAAAATGAAACAAGAGTTACATTGTAGAGTTAAAGATTGGATATTTAGATGACAATATTTACGCTTGATTATTTTCCTTTCATGGGGAAAATAATCAAGTTTCTTCCTGAGCCAATATATATAGTGTGTATGTGTGTGTGTTATATAGTGTGTATGTGTGTGTTATGCAGTGTGTGTGTAAATCTGTATATAGATATTATATTATATACTAAAACGTACAAATACACAAATAGACATTGCATATATGTACATATAGAAACATAGATTCAATATACATATATAAATTGTAGTCCCTCCATTCCAATGTGATAAATAACAAAAAGTGGTGCTCAAATCAATGTTTCGTTTGGTTTATTTCAATTCCAACCCTTTTTCCACTCGTAATAAATTTCAATCATATCTTTGCTATCCATATATTGTAACTATGCCTAGTGATGTTTTAATTGTTAGATTCACAAGTTTATTAACTTTTTCAGAAATTGAATATTCGTTTACAAGAAAAGAAGATATTGCATTTTTTTTGTAATAGAGTACTTAATTTTGTTTAGCTCTAGCCATATTACAACACTGAAACCATCTCGAATAATACTGGCTAATTTTTACAAAATTTATCGAACTATAATCCACTAAGGTATAAAATTTACTGAATGAGAAATGAGAAATGAGAAATGATTCTTGCTAACTGCATTCTTGGATGTTCCGCGACCTTTCCGGGAGCCATGATTCAGAATAGACCTTATTGGTAAATGGCCCGGTCATCGGACTCTGTCAAATGGCGGTTACCAAGTCTTAAAGGTTAGTGTATTAGACAAAAATATATTTGTTGAGAAATCAGCAAATTGATGCCTTAGAAATCTGAATTTCAGGTATGCAAGAGATTTGTTGGTATAAAAAATTATGCATACGGCGGAAGCAATTCTAACACATACAAAAATACGTGGGAAGAGGAGCAGAATAAATACTCAATAATTTAATTAATTCAAAACTCAACAATAACAAACATCAAGTCATAGCCTTTTGCTCACGACAACTTTCAAATCTCAACTATGCGATTTTCTCTCAAACTTACTCTTAAAACTCAACTCAACTCTTCAAATAATAACCTATTAGACTATTAGTATTTATAGACTCCAAAATTTCCCAAAATAACTACAGTTGTAAACCAAAACTTACTTGGAAACTGATTGAGATTTCCTAATATAATATGAAAACTAGACAAACAAGACACCAAAACGAATTAGGAAACTAATACTAGAATGGCTTGGTTTAATTTCCTACATTGCCTCCCTTAAATCAAGCTCTTGATGTTGTCATCTCCAATGCCATCACGAGATTGAATCTCCATGAAAAATTCAGTCACAGTATAAACAGCATTCAATACCAACTTGCAATAGATCTCCAATTTCATTTTCACACGCGGTAGTGGACGAAATTTGTACTTCTCGAATAATTTCTTGGCTTGACCACTCTTGTTAAAAAAAAATCAAATATATCCCCCAATTCTTCATTAAATACTCCACAATTCAATTCATCCATATCACCAATAAAGTCTCCAAAAATAAAAAATTCATAATTTTTACCAATGAAGTTTTCAACATCACCATATTTTTCCTTTAGTTTTTCAACACTAATAATTGCATCAACTTTAGCAATATCACAACCTTCAATTAATTTGTCCACCTCACAATTGATTTCACCCAAGTCCATCACTTGATTTTTCTCTTCGAAAAATTCATCAGTCTTGACAAAATGAACAATTTCTACATCGTCACAATATTCAATCACAACAGTAATTTCACTACTATTTTTGCCTTCTTTCTCAATTACTTGCAAAATTTCTTTTTGAGTCATAAATTCTTCATCTTCATGTGCACTCACAATTTCTTCTTTTTTTGACTCATCAATATATTCTTTTTCTTCTTCTTCATCACATATTTCTTCTTCATCGTGACCACAATAAGAATTCATCAAAATTTTCCAAGCCTCTTTTGTTGTTTTTGTATGTATGAATTTTTTCGCTACATGTAACTGGACTTGAGTGTTGAGATAGTGGAATACCTTACAATCCAACTATCTATCCCTCTCCAACTCTTTAATTGCATCATCTAATAATTCTGTGTCTCGTACACGTTCCATGAACCCTTTCTCAACAATATCCCAAATTCCAATAGCTTTGAAAAAATTCTCCATCATCATCCTCCAAATCTCAAAATCATTTTTACCATCAAAGATAAAAACACCACAACATAGTAAATAATATGGATCCATATTTTAATTTCATGAACAAGCTCCAGGATTAAAGCCTAGAGCTCTGATACCACTTGTTGGCATAAAAAATTACGTACACGACGGAAGCAATTCTAACACATATAAAAATATGTGGGAAGAGGGGGAGAACAAATACTCAATAATTTAATTAACTCAAAACTCAACAATAACAAACATCAAGTCATAGTCTTTTGCTCACGACAATTCACAATTCTCAACTATGCTATTTTCTTTCAAACCTACTCTTAAAACTCAACTCAAAATTTCAAATAATAACCTACTAGACTGTTAGTATTTATAGACTCCAAAATTTCCTAAAACAAATACAGTTGTAAACCAAAACTTATTTGGAAAGTGATTGAAATTTCCTAATCTAATATGGAAACTAGACAAACAAGACACCAAAAAGAATTAGGAAACTAATACTAAAATAGCTTGGTTTAATTTCCTACATATTTAACATTGTGAACATTGGGAACTTGCTGGCAATGTAAAGGCCTACTCGAAATGCAAATGTTGGTGGCTTTCCCATGCTGTTAACTCTAAGTAGCTACCGTTGGGAAACTTGTGTCCGATGCTGAACCCTCACAGCCAAATTTGTTTGTTCATGGATTTGACACTAATTTTTTTATAATTTTTTTCCTGACGGGGGAGGAATGGGATTAAGCGGGGAGGGGGTTAAGAGATTAGAACTTAGAATCTCTACTTTCTGGGATCTCAACGTTGGGTTTGACACTATTTACTTGTCCTAAACAATAAGCAAAATTACAGTGCCTTAGAAACATGAATCTAAATAGCACTATGTCAATAAATGAATTTTGGGATAATTTCAGAAACCTCCCCTGAGTTTTGTCATAATATCACTCAACTCCCCTCAAGTTTTTAAAATTTCACTTACTCCCTTGTCAACTTGACAATACTAAATATTCTTATCAAAGGTCACAAATTGACAACATTACCCTTGCTCTTAATAACCATTTAACCAAAAAGCCAAAACAAATTAAAATTTTAAAAGCAAAATATGTAAATTGAAAAAACAAATTGCTAGCTAATAATGGTTCATATTTCTTTATATTAGAGTCATGGTGGAATAGCAAAGGACATGAATAAATTAAATCTAATCAAGATTTTGTGCATAGTTACAATTAAGGAAGTCAAGATATTTTTTGAGTAAATATGTTTTAATTCATGATGTATGTTAAGTTGTATTAGAAATTAAAATAATCTCTTCATATGTGTGGATTTTTCTAGGTGTAAATTTTGTTTTTGTTTCAATACAACTAAAATAAATAGTTTACGTTAAGAAATTTACACCTTATAAAAATTTAACCTTATTTTATTTTCTATTGTTGTTTTAAATTTCATAAGTAGGATAATATAAGGTAGTATTGGAACAAAAGTTTTATCTTTCTTGTATTTCCTCCAAAAGGGTTAAAATGTTATAGGAAATGTCAATCCAAGGGAGGTAAGTGAGATTTTAAAGACCTCAGGAGAGCTGAATGATATTATAAGAAACCTCAGGGGAGGTTTCTAAAATTATCCCATGAATTTTTCAACTCATTATATTAATTTGCTGCGAATTTCCATGTCTCTTATTTCTTGTGAACATCCATACTAAATGCATGCTATCTGATTTCTTCCAAATGGTTTTCTATTTTTTTTTCCAATCTCGGTTTGATTTGCATTCCATCGAAGATGCATCCCATCTGCTTCTAAACAACCATTATTCATTAATTTGGCCTTAATGAATCAAATACCTTCTATTTATAAAGTACACACATAATAGAAATCAGAAGATCATAAACTAATCTAATGATAATTGCATAATTCTTGGAGCCATGTAATGCTAAGCATATAAATATATATATTTTTTGGCGGCACAAACGTAGTGTAATACACTACTATTATTGAGTTCAGTCAGTTTTCTTGCTGGTTTTTAACTACATTCACGGCAGGACTCGTGATCTAACTTGGGGCAACTCTTTCCTATACGTTCTTGGGACGACACTTCCATCAGGCTCCAGGGGTCCTAGATAGCCCTTTTTTCTTTATCTTTTGGTAAGGAAAGGAAATTGGGTCCTAGATAGCTTTATTATTTGTTAGCTTACATCAGGCTTCTTAAGATGCATTTTCTAATGAAGCGAGACTGAAAAATGTTCTAACAAGGGAACTAAATCATTTTGTGACGACATGGAATTAGAAGATCATCTTGGCATTTTTCCGGTGGACCGACAAAATGCTAGCTTCAAATAAGGCGGTCTTGTCTTGAAAAGGACTAGGCTTGGGATTGGGACCAGAGACATTACTTAACCAAGTAAACATTCCCCTACCTAGAAATAGAATATATGTCGCTTTAAAAGACCTGCAAGATGTTCGTAATATGTATGTCGGGACCATGTTCATCAAACTTCCCGTCTTAACCCTTAATATTTTCTAATTATCCCACACGAGGCTAGGCAATTAAATGGTGGAAAATCTTCTTTTCTCGTAATCGAGAAAAAGCCAAAAACCAAAAGTTACCCCAAAAAAAAAAAAGGAAAAATAGAAGGTGTGCACGGAAAAGCCAAAAGCAAAGATAGACTGCTATGCACTTTTTTCTTTTGAAAAAAAATAAACATTGAACCTTGATGAGACTTTAAAAATAGTTTAGGGACTAATTAACAAATAAAAAAACTTGAAGTACTTTTGTGAGACTTTAAAATTAGTTTCAAGGATCAAATATATAAACTACTTAAAAAATGACAGAAAGATAAGGGTTTGTCTTAACAATTGTTTATTATCCTATCAAACTTTTTTAACATTCCATATTAGGTTATAAACTTTTAGTGATCAAAGACCATAACGGTGGATGTATCAGATAAGCCAAAAGCAAATGCAAATGATTGCACTGAGTACTCTAACTTTAGCACAAAAGATTCCTCTGTTTAACTTTTTTTAACTTTGAGAGTCTTGAAGTATTATACTTGAGTCAGAAGCTTTAGAAAAGGATAAAAAAAACTTGAAGACTACAACATTGAAATTGCGAGCGAATGCATATATATATATATATATATATATATATATATTTATATAGGACAGCCGTGATTGCTAGAAGAAATATAGGAATTCAAAACCACGCATTGCTAACAGGTTAGAGTTTTTCTTCTTCTCCTCTAGTCATGTAATCATATTCTTTGGCACTGAAACACCTAAAAAATGAAGAACTAAGCTCACCCCATGTGTCTCCTTATTGTCTCTCTGCTAGCCATGCAACAAAGTCCAGTATAAAACGAAAATTGGATGTCAATGACCAATAACATATTAGCGAGAAATTGAATTCAACTGCATTCTCATAGTTAAATTTCCCACTTAACCAAAAATTACTCCTACCAAGATTTCTGAAGAAAATTAAGGCCTTTACGTAGACCCCAACTTAAAAAAAAAAATCTGACTAAGAATGTTGCAGTTATCTTCCTCACAGATGGCCTTCGGCTAGAAATCTAGAGTATGACGATCAAGATAAATAAATTCATCCATCCGTACAAGTTTTTTTTTTGCCCCCCTCACGAAATTAGATCAACCAAAAGGGTTGTCCCCTCCTTCCTTAATCTATGAACGGGAGAATAGGATCGAAAGCCATACAATGTTTTTTATTCCTTTAAAAAAAAAAGTTTTTCAGTAGCTATTTCTCTCAAAAAATTTTTAAACTAAAATCATTTTGCATCATATTTTTCATACCTCCAATGGATTGTGGATTCATTCCAAATTAAACCCATCAATTTGTTTTGTAATTTTCACTTTTCAGCATTAGTTTTTGTTTTACATATTTAGAGTCAGAAAAGACTGCCAACTTGAGACAACAGCCGCCTGTGTTAGTCTAATGAAAATGAACATATAGAAATCCATGCAAAATAACTATATACGCTGCATAAAACACGAATGCTTTTATTTTAGATGAGAAACTTAAATTGTCTCAAAATGCAATGGAGATAGTTGATAATCAAAACTCGATTTAAGCACGACCGAAATTATGAGCAAACACTTCCAAAAAAACTTTGATCCTTGTTGATTGGTTAGGTTTGCTAAATATTCAAGAAGTTAAATGAACACTAAAAGCTATGACATGCCACTATTAAGAATGCCACGCATATTAAGAATTAACTGAAGCCTTTTCAAAATATTTATCAAATTACTTTCCTTTATTGATATTTTTTTTTTCAAGTTACCCTTCCACTCGATTTCAAAAAAACAATTAAAAACTTTGTAGGCCCACTAAAGTAGTTTCTCTCAAAAATAATTGGATTTGGTGTTTTTGAGTGTGTTTTTAAAAAATTTTATTGTATTAGTGTATATGAAAAAAATTTTATATTTTTTTGAATTACTTTTGTTTGTGTATTAATGGATTATTATATTTAATAAATTTAATTTTAAAAAACAGGCCCATTTAAACGGAGTAATATTGGTGCGCAAAAGATTTTGACTCAATTTATGGAAAAACGGTGAGGCCTACTCCTTACCCTCCCTTAGAAGAGTTTGAGTTTAATGGCTTTCTCTTTTAAAATGGCCCCACAAAATAAAGAGACTTGACATGAGCTTACAAACTTGCTACTAGGTATCCGATTAAATAAAGGGCCTGTTTAGAACCTTGGTTTTTTGCCAAGTTTGTATGCTACTAATTTTTTAACAACTTTTGCTATAGGAACCCCAAAAACTTATCAAAGTTTTTAACCTACACACTTTAAAATATCCAAAACACAAAAAAATCCAAAATTCCCTTCCCCTTTTCTTCTTCTTCCTCCCCCACCCCAACCGGTCACCACCTCCGCCGCCGATTTCGGCACCGATCACCTCTTCCGATGCCGATCTTTTTTTTTTTCCCTTTCTCCCTCTCCCCCTCTGCCATCCTCCCCCGGTGCCGATTTTGATCCTCTCTCTTTTTTTTTCTCCCTCTCCCTCTCCCCCACCACCCTTTCCCTTCCCCTCTGGCCGGTCGCCAGACCAGATCGCACCGAGGGAGGGTGAGGGTGGCGGGGGAAGGGGAGTAGAGGGGGAGAAGGAAAATTGCAAAAAAAAAAAAAAAATTTCCGTAGCCGACAGATTGAGCAGAGTTAGGCGAGGGAAGGGGGATGGGGAGAGAGGAGGAGAGGGGTGGCGGGGGAGGGAGAAAAGGGGTGGCGGGAGAAGGAAGGGGAAGGGGAGAGGGGGTGCCGGGTGGCGAGGGAGGGAGAAGAGAGGTGACGGGCAGAGGGGTGACGGGGGAGAAGGGAGGAAATGGGTGGCAGGGGAGGCAGAGGGGGGTGCCGGGCAGAGGGGGGTGTCGGGGGAGAGGGGAGGAAACGGGTGTCGGGGAAGGCAGTGGCGGGCAGAGGGGGTGCCGGGGAGAGAGGAGGAAATGGGTAGGCGGGGGAAGGAAGGAGAAGGGGAGAGGGAGAAAAGGGGTGGCGGGGGAGGGAGAGGGAGGAGTGGCGGACAGGAGAGGGGGAGAAAAAAAAGCAAAAAAAAGGTTGCAAAAAAACCCAAAGCTGCATTGGCAGTGATCTGAAGAGGGAACAGGGTAGGGGGAAGAGGAAGAGAGAAGAAGCGGGAAGGGAGGAAGGAAAAGAAAAAAAAAGAAAAAAGAAAAAGAAAGAAAGAAAAGGAAAAGGAAAAAAAGTTTTTCATAACACAAAAAGTTTTTCTACAACTTCTAAAAAAAGTTTTTTCATCTTACAAGGTTTTTCTACAATTTCTACAGTGATCTACAGTAAAGTTTTATACAAACACCTAAAAAACTCACCTTCCAAACAGGCCCAAAGATAAAACTGGAACTCATAAATTTCAACAACATTACAATCCATAAAGAATTAGAATCTCGAAAAGTACGGAGGGAGTATTTAACTTTATTTACAATGAGTGTCTTTATAATCTATTATATACTACAGTCAAATGCTCAAGAAAGGAATAAAATAACACAATTGGAAACCTTGAAGAATAGGACGTTGCCAAGAAACTTGACTTAAACAATATTCTCAAGGAACTGCGAGTATATATACAAGGCATGCACGGGCAGTTTTGATTGCCAGAGTGCATAGAAAAGTTGAAAACCTTGGTGCAAGGGCTAACATGTGCTGACATTCTTCAGTGTTACTAACAGGTTAGTGTGTGTATTCTTCTTCTGTAATCAAGTGCTTTCTTTTTATTTAAACCTAAATCCTAGTTGCATGCTGATAGATATATGTGTTTAAATAGATTTTGTTAGCTTAACGTTACGTCTTCTATGTTTACGCCATAAAAGTAAAGCTTTCTCCTTGTCTTTTATCATTTATATACATATCTATATAGCCAATCGAGCCAAGAATTGGCAAGTGATGATCATCTGACGTCGACTATGCTTCAGAGCTTTCATCTATATCTTGTAAATTAACTTTGGTGTATGAATAAGATTTTCCTTTTCTTCATCTCTGACTGCTTCTACATTCAATATGGTTTGGAGCCAAATTTTAGGCTCTTCTTTATCATTCAGAGAATTTTAATCTACTGTCTGATCAAAAGGCATGTTCTGGTGCAAGTTAACTATACCCAAGAAACAACAAAATGTCATCAGTCACTCACAACGTATTTAAAAAAAAAAAAAAAGATTTTGGGACAGTTATCTAACTCGGACCTTAAGATTCACTCCAATAGGAATTAACCTAAATGGTTAAATTAGCTTATCGTTCCCTTTTCCTTCAAACTTTTTTTTTTGTTTTTTGTGTGAGTAGAAGGACTCGAATCCTGAAACCTCTCACTCTGCACTCCCTCTCCCCAAACCACTCAACCCATACCTGCCCAAATTGGCTGATCCTCTTGATGTTTTCTCCCGCAGCAATTTTTCCTCTTGTTTATACGTACTCAACAAGAGATGTCTAGAATTGATCAAGAGCCATCGATCTTCAAAATCCATGGTCAACTACGAAGTGAAAATGAAGAGGCATACGAGCCACAAGTGGTTTCCATCGGACCTTATCACCGCGGTAAGCCTAAACTGAAAGAGATGGAGAAGCATAAGCTAAGGTACTTCAATGAGCTTTTTCGTCGTAGAGGTGAGAGTTCTGTGAAATACATCATAGCTTTGGCTGATCTTCAAGATCAAGCTCGAAGGTGTTACGCAGAAGAAATCAATCTTAGTAATGATGATTTTGTTGAAATGCTATGCCTTGATGGCTGCTTTGTCATCGAGTTCTTGAGGAAAAGAATACATCCAGAATTGCGCTTGCAGAATGACCCCATTTTTCAGATGCTTTGGCTATTCTCAGCCACTAAGAATGACCTTATATTATTTGAGAATCAGTTGCCCTTTTTTGTCCTGCTTCAGCTGTTTGACATGACCAAGTCGCCAGGAGAAGAAGAGAACCTTATTGACCTAGCTATTCATTTCTCTCTGTCCTTCGAGTTGGCCGATCCAGGTCTAAATTCTCATTCTACAATCTTCGAACATTATAAGCCGGTTCATCTTCTTGGCCTCATGCACAAAATTCTGTCTGCCTCATTTTCTGAAACACTTACTTCAACCACTTATTCCAATACTACACACTCATCTCTGTTCCTAAAATCAGCTGGTGAGCTCCGACAAAGTGGAATCAAGTTCGAGAAGGCAGCGGATGGTAAATCCTCATTCCATATCACTTTCGAAAATGGTGTACTTAAAATCCCTCCTTTAGTTGTGGACGATGATACAGAATCCGTCTTCAGAAACTTGATTGCATATGAAGAGTATATGTCTAATCCAATTGAGACATGGAAGTGCATAAGTGATTACATAATCTTCATAGATTCTCTCATAGATTCCCCGTCCGATGTTGAAACGCTTCGCAGACATGATATCATCGAGAATGCGTTAGGTAGTGATGAAGCACTCTCTACAATGTTTAACAAGCTAAGCAAAAATGTCAATGTTGGCGGGAGATTCTGTTACACCAAAATTTTTGATGATGTGGACAAGTACTCCCGCAAGCGCTGGCATATTTGGAGGGCGCACCTAGTGAGGAAATATTTTAATAACCCGTGGTCTTTCATTGCGTTTCTGGCTGCATGTGCATTGCTTCTCCTAGCAACTGTGCAGGCCATATTTTCCATCCTACAGTATACGAAACAGAAGTAAGCTAGTTGTGTAATTTGTTAGTCATTGTACTTAAATACGAATAAAGTCATTGTACTTGTAACAAATTCTTGATCTGTATGATGTAAAGAACTCTCGTGTCTTGTATATTTTCTTAATACATCTGTCGACATAAGTTTCTATATCTATATATGTATTTGTGCCTGTGTATGACCATAGTGGGGGCCTAGCTTTGAGTGTTACCTAGCACTGGTCCAATCTTAATTTTTAATTATTTATGTATTGTAGTTATTGTAGTTGGAGATTACTACTAAATGCAAAGGATGAAGATGAGAACCCAATAAACTGCAAAGAAAGAGTTCAAGAATGAACCTTTAGCATTCATCTGGCAAAAAAAATCCTTGGCATACTATTGTATATAATAGAAGTTAGATCGAAATTCTACCAAAATTAGTGTACTGAAAACATATAATACTGCAGGATCTAATTGTTACTCCTGTGGCTTAGAGAAGAAAACAGAGAAAATGAGAAGGCTTTATCTCCAATGTTCTGACCTTTCTCATGCTGTCACTTCACGAAGCAAAGCATATGCTAAGGAATGAAGGGCTGAGATATGTGAACTTGTTTATAAAGAATTAAAGGGCTTAAACGTTGGCTGTTCTCTTCTCTTTTCTTCATTGGGCTCAGTCGGTCACTATTTTCTCTCTACAAAGGAAAAATTTCCAGCCATATTAAATTTATTGGAAAAGAATAGCTATGAGCTCATATCTCAAAATTCTTGAAAATTAAAATGTTTAAGAATTTATACGTCTTATATGAATGAATACCTTGAAGTACAGATTATCTTCTGCTGAGTACATTAATAATAGAAGTGTGGAGGAAAATAACGTGTTTTTATATATTGTAATATTGGAGAAAAGAATAAAGTGGGTAGACTATTAATTAAGTTATTTTTCAACTATTTAAATTTGTATACCAAAAGCAGAAAAAAAAACTTTTATTCTTCATCGCGACCATAAGATAACAGCCAATGTTTCAATAACGCCGCTCTTAAATTTTCTTTCTGTACTCTTTACTACCTTTTTCTACATAAGGTTAGACATATGCCACCAGACTAATATATCCGAAAGGTGACACCTTACACTCTCCTCTTGCCCAGGTAAATTTTTCAAGTATTTTTTTTTTGCTGTGAAATATATTGGAAATCTGACTAGCGAACTAGTTGAAAAAAATTTCTCCTTTGAATTGAGTCATATTAGCTCATATTGTCCTACCTATAACTGAGTTTTATATCTAACTTGGTACATAACCATTTTTCACCATTCCATACTAATAAAAGTTGTACTGACTGAGAGTGTTGTTGATATATTCTTTCTTCTGTATGCATCCAAGATTCCTACTGCTAATAAACCCCTTAGGTCTTTTTGAAGCATTTCATCTATTTCTCAGAAAATATGTCTGATACTTTTTGTTTAGAAGCCTTTGCTTGTCTTTTGATTCCATTTCCTTTTCCTCCTTTATCTTCTAGGATAATTGCATATATGTGGCTAAACTTGTACAATTTCTAACTAGATCAATTGAGTGAGATAGGAAGACAAATGCCTAAACAAGACAATAGAATAGCCAAGATTGTGTATCCCTCCCAGAGATAAGGGCTGCTGGTGACATCGATTTGTATTCAGCCCTTAACTAGCTTTCCATGATGACTAGCTTCGAACAACGGAAACTTTTAAATTGATTTGTCCTTCTCTAACCACTGAATTCCTTTTGTCCTTCTTGAATTATGTATTTGATTTGACACTGGGACTAATTAAATTGTCAACATGTTTGTATAAATGCTCTAGTTGAATTTCTCGGTATGCTTCTTCATCTGAGAAATTATTAAAACTGAAACTCAACTTTGTAAATATATACCTTTGTAGTGAAAAAGGAAATGCGGAATAGAGAAAAAGAGTGCCCATAAAAGCAAAAAATTGTAGTGAACCTCTGTGTCAACATCAGAAAACTGAACACTCTTTTCAGGGATTGACATAGTTCAAACTCCCCATTGTTCCAACTTTGAAGTGCTTGATGTGGGAGCCAACAAGAAAGTTGCACCAAAACCTTAACACGAAAACAAAGAAATAACGAAATTTGAGGGGAAAATAATTTAATCTCCTAGAAAAAGGGGGGAAAATGCAAAATTCAAATGCTTACCCATAACAAGAAAAATCAAATCAAGCAATTACCAAAATAAGGGGAAAAAGAAGAAAAAAAAAAAAAGAAGTTACCTGCCATGCCATTATATTGTGGCCTTTTACAGCTGAATTTATTTCTGTAAACTTTTCTGTATGAAGATTAAGATGTAGTTCAAAAAGTCAAAACCCCAAAGTCGGTGAATGAAAACCAAAAAAATAGAATCTGGTTGCTGGAGGGTGAAGGGCAAAAACAAAAAGAAACCTATCTCTTATAGCTTCATCAATGACGATCACTGACAATATGATGATCACCAATGTATTGTGCATGCCTGTTCGTATTTGTGTGATTTGTGACAAGAAGTTAAAACAATTATAGCTGAATTCTTTGGTTGCCAAGAGTTTATTCCATATAGCTATATTGGAATTTGAGAAAAATGAAAAATGGCTAAAAATATTTTCAAAACAAAATTGCATAACAGCTTAACATTGTGCCTGATTTCGTGCTCGTCTGAGCTTCTGTAAATTTCTTGACTCGTTCCTCCTCCTTCACCCAGACGAGTCCTTTTATGCGTTCCCCCTTCCTAATATTCTCTTCCTCCTTTATTGGTAAAATAATCAAACTGAACTCCTTCTTTGTGGTCATCCACCAATATGTGCTTATCGATGAATTAATATCGGAGGAAATCTAGAAGGCTTCACCAAAATATAAATTTTAGAAAGGCATGTTCAATATTAGTATCCGAAATCACTTCTTTTGCTATTCTTTTGCTTTTCCTTCTATCCTTCTTCTTTTTATGTGTCCAACAAAAGTCAGTATCAGTTCGTCTAATATTTATATGGATGAAGTAGGTAAAGAGTATTCGTCTATTAATTTGATGAAGGAAAAGTCTGAAGGAACGATCGTTATGGTAACGAAACTGTTTTTACTTGATATAACAGGTAAAAACACTTTTAACGACCATTTAATTACCTGTTGTACTGGTCATCTAAATAAAATCGTATCTAAAATTTTGGTTAGTAAGTTTTACATAAAAAATAGTAAGTTAACTCAATAAATGAGTAACTTTTATGTCTCAAAAAGTAAATTTGAATAAATATGGAACTTACTTTTTTTTTTTTGAAGTAAATTACTACTCTATATACGAAACTTACTTTTTGGAGAGTAAGTTTAGTTCAAGTAATAGTAAGTTTTTATAGATTAATAGTAAATATTGTTGATAGAATAGTAAATTTGGTTAATCATCAAAACTTACTAGTTTGTGGCATAAATTTACTATTTTACTTAAAGAAACTTATATGAAACAAGTATTAGGGAGTTTATTTGAAATAATGCTAAGATTTTTTTATTAATAATTGAAGCTTAGTATAGTTAGTAATTACTCGTAATGTAAATGTATGATACACAATTATACGTATCATTTATAAATGTTATATGTTTTAAGCATTTTAAATATACTATGAATTTTATTTATTTATTTTTGCATATGGCCTTATAAAATATGTAAGAATAATTTGTCATATTATAAATTTTGAATTATTTTTGAATTTGTGAAAGGTTAGAAAGTTTGGATGATAGTAACAACAAATCTTTCGAGTAATATATAGAATTGCACTTATCTATACATCACAATTTTCATATATTGACACCTATGAATATAATAAAATGGTACACAATTTGCATATATTAATGCCTATGAATTTAATAAAATGGAAAATCTTAATAAATTTATTTTCTGGGTCACAAGTATAAAAATTAAAGTTGTATTAACATAGCATAATCTTTGAAAATTATAGTAAAATTACCCATATGTTAGGTTATGTGACTTTCAAACATACTTTGTATCATTTATATTATGGATTTGTATCCATATGTTTTCTATCAAACTATTTTTTTATTGGCAAATGGTATGTAAATTATTATAAAATGTCATTTTATAATCATCATAATTTTTTATAGATGAATTTTATGTAAACTGTTAAAATTATGAATTCACAAATGACTAAATCTGACTACTTTATGGCATATATTAGTCTAAATAACTAAAAAATTACTGTAATCATGTGCACGTTGAGTGTTGAATTGAAATTTCTTTTATTACTAGTACAAGTTCTTCTAATCGAAGCAAAATAAAATAAAATATCTTTTCCTTTTGTATGCAGTAGTTATGCTTAATAGAAAATTATTAACCCATTTTTACAATACATAATTTCTCCTAAAATTAGTAACATTTTCCATGACCTCTAACCTTGTCAATAATACTAACCACCGACATGTAGATAATCTTAAAAGCAAAAGCCATCAATATGACAAAAAAAAATGTTTTCATGCTGAACGAAAAAAATTGCAATTCTATATAGAATCGAAAAAATTCATCATGAATGAGAATGAATTGCAAAGTCATCACATTTCTAATTTCATATGCATCCAGAATTTCACGCAGCATTAGTTTAGAAGAACTTTCCTTTTTCACACTAAGGAACCAATCCTAGTCTCTACGTCTCTTTTATTTTTTCTTTAACCATTAAATGGGGTCAAAGTTGTTAGCGGTAAAATACTAAATAAATTTAATTCCATTTCAAACTCTAGTTAATTGTATACTAATATTTTACACCACAATCAATTGAGCACCAATTTCCTTTTTTTAAGTAGCTATTATTTATTTTATTACTTATATTAACTATTTACATATAAAATAATAGCAATAAAATGCCAATCCTCAGATCAATGGAACTTCAATTATTGTTAATAAAACTAATTTTGCATTGATAAAAATTAGTCTACAGAATCAAAAGTCAATGGCAACAATTGCTAAAATAGAGCAATTTTTAATTATGGGAAAATAAACAACTAAGTTCCCAAAATATTTCACTTTTATGTTTAAAAAATCTCAACTTGTTGATTAAATTCAAAATAATTCTATTGTCAAAAATATTTTTTCTCAAATTAACTTTCATGATTAGATGTGAGATACAAATATGGTAAAGTATCCCTCATACGTATGTCATGGATATTTCAGACTTTTAGTAAAAAAAAAATTTGTTGTTAAAATAACATTGTATCATAGTGTACTAATTATTTTAGGACCATTTTATACGTGAACTAAATGTAATTTAAATTCTACAATAGATTATACATGCATGTGATTTTCATTTATAATTATTGGATCGTATTCTTATGAACAATCTGCCAAGGAAAAAAAATCCAGATCATACTGATTTTCTTATATTAATTGTTATACATTTTGTCATTTTATTATTATATTATTTCTCATTTGTTTAGGCTTTTACTCTTATTATTTCTTGTGTCTCAGATGTAAATTTATTAAAACTTTATCATCTTATTATATTCATAGGTGTTAAATTATAAAAATTTTGATATATAAACAAGTAATATTCTATATATAACTAGGAAGATTTGTTGTTATTGTTATTCGAACTTTCAAACTTTTCAAAAATTGAAAATGATTAAAAACTTATAATACGACAAAATTTTATTACATATTTACAAGAATATGTGGAAATTCAAACTATTTTTCATAGTTTTTTAAAATATATAAATAATTTTTTTAAATTATACCTATAATCATGTATTATACAGGTATATTATGAGTACTTACTAACTAAGGTACTAAGAATTAATCATTAATAAAACATCTTATCGTTATTTCAAATAAATTTCCTAATACTAGTTTGAAATATGTTTTAAAGTAAAATAGTACATGTGTCCCATAAATCAGAAGTTTTGATTATTAATCAATTTTACCATGTTATCAGTAAGAATTACTATTTATGTATAAAAACTCACTATTACTTGAATTAAACTTACTCTCTAAAAAGTAAGTTTGGGATATAAAATAGTAATTTATTTATTTAAAAAGTAAGTTTAATATTTATTCCAATTTACCTTTTGAAGTATAAAAGTTACTAATTTATTACTGTTAAATTACTATTTTAGATGGGAAACTTACTTTCTTATTTTTAAATGTTATCCTATTTACGTGGATAGGCCTATCAAATAATCAATGGTCGCTAAAAGTAAATCAAAAATAAATCAAAAATGGTCATATAAGTGTTATCCTATTTATGTCTCAAAAAGTAAATCGAAATAAAAATGAAAGTTACTTTTTTTAAAAAATAAATTACTACTTTATATTCGAAACTTACTTTTTGGAGAGTAAGTTTAGTTCAAGTAATAGTAAATTTTTATAGATTAATAGTAAATCTTGTTGATAGAATAGTAAATTTGGTTAATCATCAAAACTTACTAGTTTGTGGCATAAATTTATTATTTTACTTAAAGAAACTTATGTGAAACAAGTATTAGGAAGTTTATTTAAAATAATGCTAAGATTTTTTTATTAATGATTTAAACTTAATATTATAGTTAGTAATTGTTGGTAACGTAAATGTATAATACATGATTGTATGTATCCTTCATAAATGTTTTGTGTTTTAAGCATTTTATTAAATGTATGTATCATTTACAAATGTTATGTGTTTTAATAAATTTATTTTCTAAGTCACAAGTATAAAAGTTAAAGTTGTACTAATGTAGCATAATCTTTGAAAATTATAGTAAATTTACCCATATATTAAGTTTTGTGAGTTTCAAATATATTTTGTATCATTTACAATATGGATTTATATGCACATTTTTATCAAAATTATTTTTAATTGGCAAATGGTATGTAAATTATTATAAAATGTCATTTTATAATAATCATAATTTTTATAGGTGAATGGTGTATAAACTGCTAAAATTGTCAATTTATAAATGAGTAAATCTTACTACTTTATGGCATATATTAGTCTGATCAACTAAAAAATATTACCTTAATTAAATGTACGTTGGTTGTTGATTTGAAAGTTGCACCCTTGTCACTATTTCATTATTACTACCACAAGTTTTTCTAATCAAAATAAAACAAAATCAAATATCTATTCCTTTTTATATGCAGTATTTATGTTTAGTAAAAAATTAATAAACCATGATTACATTTCATAATTTCTAATGAAATTAGTAACATTTTCTAAATGAATTAGAATAATTTGTAAAATATGTTATTTTTTTTACCAATATAATCAAAAGAAATTTGCACTCTTAAAAAGCAAATGGGAAGAAAGGACGATGGCATAAGTATAAATGTGAGCAACTATATACATATCACACCATGAGTTTAGGTTTGATTTGTTCAAAACAACAGTAATTTATTTGTTAGTAGATATAAAATGCATATTATTTTTCTGCATATGGAAAATACAATACTAACCATTAACAAAATATGTAGTTTGAACACGATCAATTGAGCTCATATTTCATTTGTTTAGTTATCATTTATTTTGTTACTTAGGTTGAATATTTACATTTGAATAGAGTATTGATATCAGAGCTTCAATTATTCCCAATGACACTAATTTTATGCTGATAAGTTGGTCTAGACAATTAAGTGTCAATGACAACAACTGCTAGAATATATTTTTTTAATTTTTTTTTTTGAAAAATGACAAAAAAATTACACTTTTTTTGTGAAAATATCAAATTGTTAATTCAATTCAAATTAATTTTATAATAAAAAATATTATTCCTCAAAGTAGTTGCTTAATTCGTATCTATGCCCGTACTAGTGTCGAATGGATAACTAAAATAGGAAATTGCAACAAAAAATAATGTTACAATAAAGGTGCAAATAGGTAGGACTTTTGCTAATTTTAACCCAAAATGATAAAAAAGAAAGGCTTTTTCGTAGTTTTGAATTCAAAAGTGTTGTGGTTGTGATAGAATTCTTTGTTAAAATTTGAAACGGTTCAGAATTCCAAAGATAAGTGACAAGGTGATTTTTTTACTTAAATATGGAAATTTTTTACTTTTAGTATTAGTAAGTTTAATTTAAACAAAAGTAAATTTTATCAAATAATAAGTAAGTTAAATTACTCAAAGTGTAAATTTCTATTTCTGACTAAAACTTATCTTTCAGGCATATACTTACTAGTTTTAATTAAAAACTTACTAAAGTTAATATTAATTAGTTTAATATAATATTTAAAAAGTCGCTAAAAAACTTGATATGTCACTAAAGGTAATAGAAACCTATAATAGTAGGTTTCTCTAATATCGTTACCATAACTATAGGCACTGTAGCATTGTCCTTTGATGAAATGCTCATTTGAATGTGCTCTTTTATGTCATTTAAGTAAATTTTTTTCAGTTAAATCATTAATTGGTTGTTCTCCTTTGTGTGACTTTATTATGGTTGTTTAATTTTCAGTCTTAATATGTTTTTTCTTTCTTTCTTTTCTATTAATGATGGGTGCAATTAATGAATGATAGTGCTATTTCAGTTAAAAGCTATCTTTTAATGGCTTTAATGTGCTAGGTTGTTCATATATATACATATACTAGGGGAAGAGTGCCCACGCATTGCACGGGTGTTTGGCATCTGTGATTAAAGAGGATTTTTTATTAAACAAATAATAGTATATTTTGGAAAGAAATAGTCATCAAATATGACAAAACTAATAATAATATATTCCAATTGCAGTACACACTTGTACATTTTATTTTATCAATACTTTTATAATTTTACCATTCCTAAAAAGCCCCTACAAATGTCAATTGAAAATTGCCCAAGAGCAGACATAAGTTATTTCAGACAAAGGAATATCCACCAACCGTTAGTTATAATAACATTTTAATTACACAACGTATTAATATATCTTTATGTTAATTACACAACAAAAGTCACACTTCAATTAAATGTGTCTATAATATCATTTCAGTAATTACACAAACACATAAGCTTATATGAGTTGTATTCGATGCAAAAACGATTGTAAAATAATTTCATATTCCAGAAATACCCAGTTGCCTCCATAAATCAAGGGATAATTTCAGAAACCTCCCCTGAAGTTTCTTATAATATCACTCAACTCCCCTGAGGTTTTTAAATCTCACTCACCTCCCTTGAATTGATATTTCTTATAACATTTTAAACCCTATGAAGGAAATACAAGAAAGATAAAACTTTTGTTCCAATACTACCCTTATATTATCCTACTTATGAAATTTATAACAATAAAAAATAAAATAAGATTAAATTTTTATAAGGTGTAAATTTGTTGACGTAAACTATTTATTTTAATTGTATTGAAACAAAAGCAAAATTTACACCTTGAAAAATTCACACGTATGAAGAAATTATTTTAGTTTTCAATACGACTTAAACAACACCATGAATTAAAATATATTTTTCCAAAAAAAGTATCTTGACTTCTTTAATTGTAATTGTGCACAAAAATTTTTAAAGTGTTAATTACTCTCTAAAATCCTCCTAAGTGGTTGATCTTGATTAGATTTAATTTATTCATATCCTTTGCTATTCTACCATGACCCCAATGTCAAGAAATATGAACCATTATTAGCTAGCAATTTTTTTTAATTTACATTTTTTGCTTTTAAAATTTTATTTTGTTTTGGCTTTTTTGGTTAAATAGTTATTAAGAGTAAGGATAATGTTCTTAATTTGTGACATTCGATAGGAATATTTAGTCTTGTCAAGTTGACAAGAAAGGTAAATGAGATTTTAAAAACTTGAGAAGAGTTGAGTGATATTATGACAAATCTCAGGGAAGGTATCCCATAAATCAAAGCTTTAAATGTACCAAAATGAGGACATTTCAGTAAATATATCTAAACACATACAGCCCTCAGTTGTACCAAAAGATTTAATAAAACTACACAATATTCCACATTCCCAAAAAGCCCTTATCTATGCAGTTGAAATTCAAATCCCCTTTGACCACAACTCATTCTTACCTCGACTATATATATATAAGGGTTAATTGCATTTACCTCCACTATATTTTGACCAAACTATTAACAGACCTCAAAAGCTTTGGAATATAACAGTCGCCACCCTTTGACTTTGCATTCATATAACACATAATCCCTTCCCGTTAGTGTATGAACGGTTGTTAATCCAATCACTTAAAAGAATAGTATGAAAATCCAATATAGCCCTTCCAGATATACCATGTGTAAGTCCTATTTAATGTAATTCCTTTTCAACAATTTTATAGTACTATGTATTAAACCATAATAAAAAGCAAAATCTTCTAGAAAGAAAGGAAAGATCATAATGAAATACACCACTAGCCACCCTTAGAGAATAGATTTAAAAATAGAGATATCTAGTCACATACAAAGAACAGATGTAGAAATAGAGACATAGAGTGGCGATGACAAAATGTTTAGGTTGGATTTGTCAAGACTGTAGTAATTGAGACGAGGAAGAAATCAATTTGTTCGGGAAACAAGTTGTTGCACTCTCAATATAATCACCATCACCATAAAATTGAAAACACAATTTCACGAATTCTCATCAAATCCGGATTTGAATCAGAGGATCTGGTTTGCCTGCTACAATCAATTCATATTCACTCTATCAATACTCATGTTGTGGGCAAACAGAGTCAAGCACCATATATTCTTCTAGAGTTTAAAAACAAAAAAGGAAGAGAAGATAAATCCGATGGTTGTGGTCTTGTGGGTTAGAATGGCAAGGAAGAACAAGACTGGGAGAAGTGTTCATAATTAACAATGGATTTTGCAAATTAGATAAGATTAGGTATTTACATGAGTAGAGAATAGGTAATTCATGATTAGAAGGGATGAATGGTAGAACAGACATGGTGGATTTCTTTTGGTGGTGTTGTCATGGACTTATGGTGTCATTTTTGGTGGTGTGGTGGTCTAGGCATAATTGGTTTTCTTTAGCCATTTTGTTTTTAATCCTTGGCCACTTATTTATTCTTTTATTTTGCCTTATTTTTCTTTTTTGTATTTAATAATGTGTAAAGTTTTGGGAGGGTAGTTACGGCCACACAAGAATAAGTTTAACACCGTTTAGCCTCTATTAAGTCAAATGGGAGTGACCGTTGATTTCAGAAGTTCAAGGGGTATAATGGTAGTTTGGTTAAACCGTGTAGATGTAATTATTCCTGTACATGAATGGGTGTATTTCTAGGATATCATTATGGGTTATTTTTTGCTTGAATGACATTTGGTGAATCTATTGAGAAGGACAACGGTGGGATTTGGTTTATACCAATCCCAATTCACATTCTTAGAAGAATCCTTAGCTTTATGCAGACCACGAAGACTTGGACAGATATGATTAATCCATCCTCAAAATCTAAAGCTGCCATGTATATCCTTCGTCCTAGTCCATTTCAAGTCACCATATTTGCCAACGCTTAGAAATTCTTAATGCCAAATCTTCACAAGAAAATTTATTTGTTCATGGGTTTGACACTATTTTCTTGTAATCTTTTTTTCTAGTAGGAGAGGAATGAAATTTTAAAAAGTGGAAATTCATTTGGCAGATTAGAATTCAGAATCTCTACGTTCTCGGGTCTCAGCCTTGAATTTTGACACCATTTACTTGTCCTAAACGATAAGCAGAACTTCGGTGCCTCAGAAACATGAATCTACATCGCACTCTGTCCATAAATGAGTTTTTCAACCCATTATATTAGTTTGCTGCGAATTTCCATGTATCTTATTTCTTGTACATTCAGAACTAAATGCTATCTGATTCTTCCAAATGGTTTCTCAAATTTTTTTTTCCCATCTCGGTTTGATTTGCATTCCATGAAAAGATGCATCCCATTTGCTTCTAAACAATCATTATTGATTAATTTGACCTTGACGAATCAAATGCCTTTGACGGGTTTTTACTTTAAGTGCAAGTTTAATTCCGAATTTACACCCGTTGGACTGCAAGTATACAGGTCGCAATTGTAGTACAAGATGTGTATCGGGTCGATCCCACGAGGAGCAATTTAAAACAATTATTAGATACTAATTTACTCTATTATTTAGACTCACAATTAATTTGAGCAGAAACTTCAGATTTTAATTCAACTACAAGAGTTCTTAACTAGATAAATGCAATCTCACAATAGGAGTAGAATTCACTAAATATTAAGATCTAGGGATGTAGATTCCACTTATGACACAAAAGATCTAAAATGAATTAATTCAACACTTGTTACTGCTCTTGTTTAACCAAGGATTCATTTCCAGAAATACCAAAATCACATTCTCATGATAATAATGGGTTAAAACAGATTAGTTTTTCCTAATCTCTTGGTAAATACTAAATCTGTTCTTATTCACACATGAAATGCAGATTTCATCCACTTGAATATATTTCTATTCTCATGAATATACAACTCAAGTTCTACTTGTGTCATTCCATTATTTTTACCATTTCTCAATGAATAAAAATAACTATAAACCTGCTATTGGTGATCAAGCAACAACAAGTAATCCAACATACACAAGTAGATAAGTTAATACAAGACATAACAAGAATGAATAACAATCACTTCATATCATTTGGCCATAAGCTTCATCTACTCCCTAGATAAAGAAAATTAGCTACTCATGAATGATAAAACACTCATAACTTTATTAATGTAAATCATCATGAATTACAAATACAAACAGAGTAAAGAAAGTCTTAGCCAAGATATGGTGAAGCCTTCCAAAAATCTCCTTTGTCTTGAACTTAGATGATTACAAGATGAAATCCCAATTGCCCCTTGCAAGTCCTAGGTAGAGAGAATATGTTTTTCTGTAAGAAAACTCAGCTACGAATGGATCTCAGACCCCTCCCCATATTTCTGCATAAAAAGTACTCAAAGGCTCCATTTTTCCAAGTCAAATTCTATCCTTTGATTCCCAAATCTCCACTTTGTTAGCATAGTCAAAAACCAATATTTTTGACTTGAAAATAAGCCACTTTTCTTGCCCTTTTGTCTTCTGAAGCATGTGCACCGAATTCCCTTGCATCTTATAGCTAGAAAGTGGTGTGAACACAAGAGAATTGGCTGAGTCAAATTGCAGAATTTCGGCTATAAAACGCGCCTACACAAAACGCGGTTACAAGTCACGTTTTGTGTACTCGCGTATTCACTTTGGCCTTACTTCATCTGCGATTTTCTCTATCATAAAGGCCGAACTAGCTTTTGTGCAAAACACAAAAGTTGTAGCCCTTTGAGTTAGCTTTCCAATGCTTCAAGAATCATCCAAATCGGAGCTTTGTAGCCTGAGATATGATCGAAATACTGAAAAGTGTCAAAACTGACTTGTATTGCATTTTCTCACTTGAACGTTTTTCACTTCATTCTTCTTGTTGCCACTTGAATTTATCACCAAATCTCTATTTTTTACCTCATTTGACATCCTTTGGTGATTGAATCATCATTCCTGCATAAAAATGAAGTTTTTACCATTAAAATCAATAGAAATGCAATATTATCCACTTTTACCAAAAATATATAATTTTACCAAAAACCTCTTTATTTTAATTATAAAACTAAATAATCAACTCAAAATTAACTAATAAAATGCATTTAAAAATACGTAAAATAAACTCTTATCAAATACCCCCACACTTGAATCATTGCTTGTCCTCAAGCAATATAAAATTCCAACCATCAATGATCCAAAAATTGAAAATAAACATATGTAGTATTTCAACTCCATTTCCTTGAATCAAGGTAAATAACCCTTATGTGATCTTTCCATTAAGTTCAAGTACTCATAATATCAAGCAAAGAAGAGCCAAGTATACCATAATTTTACCAATTCAACTCAACTTCTTATTTTTATCTAATTTCGCAAGCAAGCAACTCCTATAGTCAATAAAGATGCTAACTAATCTCATGATCAACTTCTTATTTTTCTTAAAGAGGGATTTAATTTACTTCTTTTTTTTTTTTTTTTTTTGATATTTTAAGGGTTAAATATTGCTTAAGTTGTGAAAAATGCCTTTTGACGCGAAGATCAACATTTTTAGATGCAGATCCCCGGTTACTCAACATTTCACATACTCAAGTTGCTTTGCATACTCTTAATTCAAGTACCTTTTTACGCGAATGTCGACATTTGTAGATGCCAACCCCCGGTTACTCGGTACGAGAATCATTGGAGTAGAATAACCAATTTTTTTTTTTTTTTTTTTTTTTAACAATATATAATAAAATTCCCTCTAAGAGTAATCATGAGAAGAGTATGACACTTATTAACCATATTAATTTCTTATCTTATAAAATTAGATAAAAAGAAGAATTTTCATCAAATATACAAAATGTAGGCATAATTTTCTCCACTTTACTAGATATACTTTCCTATAGATGTAAAAATTATAATCACATAAAAATCATTTCCAAATTTCATGAGAAAAGAAGTATCAAAACCGCATATATTTATTTCAAAAGGATAAGTGACAAAATTTTATTTATTTATTATAGTTAATAACATATATATATATAAGGTTTTGGAAAAATTTTGACAGAGTCTCCCCTTAAAAGTGGACTAAATCTCCCTGCCAGCAACCACAAGAAACACCATTTAAGCACAAGAATTATATCAAACACAACTAAAATCACAAGTACCACACATATTTCTCCCCCCCACACTTAAATTACACATTGTCCTCAATGTGTAGGGAAGGAAATAAACAAAAGTAGAAAAGAAAAGAAAGAAGTACTCCCCAAGTCAATGGCTGAGATCCGTATCAGCCACTAATCACGGACCACTGTCAAAATACAAGTACCTACCACATAGAAAACAGAAAAATAAAATGAAGTTAAACATCTTAAGTTCCACAAGTTAAGATAATTAGGCAAGCAAGTTCATCAACTAAAGATAGCTTCTGCAGTGTGCTGACGTGCGCGGAGTATACATATACAATTAAGCTCATCCTAATCAAGTTTTACATTTATAAACTCCTAAATACCCCAAACGCGATTTATCGCAAGTATACGAATCGTGAGCGAGTATAGGGTATTAAGGGTCGATCCCACAAGGAAGATTGCAATTACCGGTACTACTAAAGCTTCTCTATTATTTAGACTATCAATGAATTATAACAAATTAAAACCTACTGAAATTATGCAAGAAAATAGCAAATAAAAGCTCCCTGGGTTGTGGTATCCCTAACTACTCATGCAAGTGCTATATTTGGATAATTAATTACTACATCTAGGCTAGTTATAGTGTAATTTCCTTAAACATGTGAAACCTACTTTCGTAGTGAATCAACTATACTCATAACTAATCCATACCTATTTTCATGGTTATGAAATTAGCTACAAGTTCATTTCTTCAATGAAATTACATGAAATGAATCACTAAAAACCACATAAGTGCACCTCTACTTTCGTGAGTGTACTCCCTATGTTTAGCACTTCTTGAACTAGTGTTAAATCTCAATTTTCATTGCAGAAACAACACCTTAAATAATCACAATCAATGGTACCAGATTAATCATGATTTAAAGAGCCAAAGTGCTAAATAACTTGCTCAAATCATAGCAGTCAAATAACCAAATAATAAACACTAACAATTATAGAAAGTTCAACCAAACCCAAGGCTTAAACTTTAGAAACACATAATGAACACAAAATCCAGAACTTGTATATTAACTAAAATTGGAATCAAATACAAAAGATAAAGAATTTAGAAGGAATACAACCCTTGTCACATGAGCTTTCTTCCTTGCCTTCTTCATCCTCCATCTTCATCCTAATCTAGATAATAAACAAGAATGGAAAAGCTACACTACTCTATACTAAGCTAAACTAACACTAGGGAGATGAAAGAGCTACATTTCTGCAACTTCAAGCTTCTCCCGTATGTCTCTCTATTTTTCTGCTATGAACTCCCCATCTCCCCTATTTTTGCAATGCATTTGGCTATTTAATGATGAAAGGTGGTCAAGAAATGAGGATTACATCTCCCTTTTACAGCTGGGAATGTTTCTCACATGTCTAGCATCCAATGTGAGTTGGTGGAGGTGGAATTGAGTTTTACGCGTACAGAGCAGCCTTTTCTGACCAGTGATCCGAGCTGCTACAGTACCTCGGATCCGTATGGATCCGTGCTCGGATCCACTAACCCAGAAACAACCGAGGGTTCGGATGAATAGTGGATCCGAGTGTGGATCACTTGCTCTGTTTTTGGCCCAACTTCAACCAATCTTTTCTTGATGTTAGAGGCTGAACCAGCTCATGTCTAAAACACGAAAGTTGTAGCCTTTTGAGTTATCTTTCTAATGCATCAAGAATCACCTCATTTGGATCTGTGTAGGCTGAGATATGACTGAAATACCCTTGCCTGCTCATTGCCCTGTTCCAGTTTCGACTAGTAGAAATTTACTATTGTAATTCGGCATTTTGACCTGGAAAACCTTCAAACTGGATTTAGATGTCTTCACCAAAGTTGTAGATCTATCTCTTATCTTCAAATGGGTTCAAGAATCATCCCAATCCGATCATTGTAACTCAAGTTATAGCCGAAATACGAAAATTTGTCAAAACTGTCAAAATACACAAAATCCAAGTAAAAAGTGATAAAAACCTCATTTAATCACTTAAAAGCATTTTTCACCAATTATAGCCAAAATGATTCATATTCTTCCAATAATATAACCAAAGTGACTAAAAATAATATAAAATGTCATACAATTATTACGTAAATTAGTCACTTATCAAACTCCCCCACACTTAAATCATTGCTTGTCCTCAAGCAATTCACACATAATCAAATGCAATGATTCAAGAGGTGAAACAATATATGCACTTTGTCCAATTTAATTCCTCAAGACTTGGAAAATAATCATTATACAATTATTCAATTTACACTAAATACTTATAATATCAAGTAAAGGAAAGATAATTATACCCTAAATTCAACAAGTTAAACTTAATCTCTTACCCTAACTTAATTTTACAAATAAGCAAATCACATAGTCAATTTATAGCTTTCCTCCTCCTATAATCATCTTTTTCTCAAAATTCTATAACTAAGAGGGATTTATTCACACAAATTTTACTTAAATAGTGAGAATGCCTTTTTACACGAAAATCGACACTTTTAGGTGAAGATCCCCGGTTACTCAACATTTCACTTATTCAAGTTGCTATGCATACTCTTAATTCAAGTACCTTTTTACGCGAATGTCGACATTTGTTGATGCCAACCCCCGGTTACTCGGTACATGAATCATTGGAGTAGAACAATTTTTATTTACTTTCTCTTTTTTTTTTCTTTTTTTTTCTTTTTTTTTTTTTTTACTTTTTTTTTTCTTTTTTCAGAAATAAAGGACAATAAATAGATAACCCCTCTTAGAAAATATATAAGAATAATCAAAGGAGGAATATAACCTTTATCGACTATATCAATCACTTACTTGCAAAATTAAGTAAAGAGAAGAAATCTCATTAAACATGTAAAATTATAGGCATAATTTTCCTCACTTTACCAAATATACTTTCTAAAATGTAAAAATTCTAATTGCATAATACTATTTCCAAGTTAAATGAGGACTAAACCTTCCAACATACATATAAAGTTTCAACAATTGGAAGAATATAAACATTTAAAGTTGGAACAAATTAGCCCTTTTTGAATGAAAATACAAAAATTTGAAGAACTTTTGGGCCATAGTGACATATTGGACAAGATGTTAGACAAATTTTGACGGAGTTTCCCCATATAAATGGAAGAAAACTCCCTGCCAACAAACCCAATTTCAGGCAAATTATCCACATGGCAAATAATTCAAACACAATTCCAATATTTCTAAGCATTTAAATCCACAAAATATCATCACATAGCATTAGAATGCAAGTTCACATATTTCCTCCCCCACACTTAAACTTCACATTGTCCTCAATGTGAGAAAAGGAAAATAAAGAAAGAGTAAAAGAAAATACTCCCCTTATGACTTGCGCAATCCGAATCCATGGCAATGTGATGAATTTCCAACTTTACTTGAAAGAATGGAGACTTCAATTAATGCACCTTGAAAAAAAAAACAAAAATACAATTCTTAAGAATAAAAGCTTGCAACCAACAAGAAGAAAAGTGGAGTTGAAGGAGGAAAAAGAGGGAAGAATGAGGAAAAGTGGTCCGAGGCTTCGTTTGGAAAGGATCCGAGGTCGTTTTTGAAAGGATCCGAGGTCGGATCATGATAAGTGAGCTCGGATCAAGAAGCTCAAATTTTTTCTGATTGCAGAAGTGGATCCGAGGCCTCGGATCCATATGGATCCGAGCTCGGATCAAGAAGCTCGAAGTTTTTCTCTGATTGCAGAAGTGGATCCGAGGCCTTGGATCCATATGGATCCGAGGCCTTGGATCCATTGAATCTGCACTTATTGCAGAATTTTTGCAATTTTCAGTTTGACCTCAATTCTTCAAAATACACCCTAGATCATTTCTATGTCAAAATAAACCATTCACACACATGTAAAATGATCTAAACATGCATTCTAAACCTCTTTAATGCATCAAAAACCATAATTACTGAATTTGAGGTATTGAGATCTTTGATCAAACTTCGTCTTTTTCACCTCATTTGGTCACTTTTGCATCTTTTTCCAAAACCTACAAATGAAAAATAACAAAATAACTCAAACTTATACTTTAAACATAAAATCACTCCAAAGTAACACCAACTTAAACAAGCATTGGGTTGCCTCCCAATAAGCGCTTCTTTAAAGTCAATAGCTTGACTATTTCTCCTCATTTTTCAAGGAGGTTTAGTTAACGAATAATCCACCATTTTAGGCCTTGGTGGATCATTGTAAGGTGACTTAATAGAAAAAGCCACATGATCTAATGATGTGAGAGATGGAAGTGACTTACATATTCCAAGTGTTTCATAGATATTACCTTGAATATGCACCACTTGAGAACTTACCAAAGGAAATGTCATGAGAGTATCTTGAGCAGGAATACCTTTAGAACCTATACTTTCAATGCACTCCTCAAGAGGGGTGAAAAATGAGTCATTAAAACTCACCTCTTGAGGCTCAAAGTTAGTTCCAAAGATATTATCATGTGAAATGGATATTTGCTCATTAAAACACAATTGAAATTCATCATTTTCATCCAAATGCAATCCATTTTCACATACAACATTCCTACCATTCATGCTAGGATCATTTTGCAAATTATTAGAGGAAATAACTTCACACAATGCATTCAATTGCTCATGTATTCTACCAAAGTGAGAAGCTAATTCATCTATTCTTTCCTCAATCCTATCAAAACGGTCAGAAGTCACATTAGCTAATTTTTCTATAGCTAACTCCCAAGGTGGCTTAGAATCATTAGGTACCATTTCAATTGCCAACTCCCAAGATGGTTTTGATTCATATTGGACACATTCAGGTTGGTAATCGTTAAAATATGAAGAATTACTATAAGTAAATTGATTATCCCAACCATAAGCAGGAGAATTGCTCCAATTAGCACTATATTGATCAAAACAAGGATTGTAATGCTCTAATTCATCATAATAATCCACATTTTGTGCTTGCATACATGTATTAGTAGCATGATAACCTCCACACAAGTCACAAATCACATGATAAGAATTAAAAACATTAACATTCCTCTTCTGCTCAATTTCATGCATCATGGTGTCCATTTGAACTTGTAACTTAATTACATCAAATTTTTCCTTTAAGCACCTTAAACCATATTCAAAAGACATACATTCAGTAAATTCTTGGTTACCTCTATTAAAGGAGCTTTGCACTTGGTAACCATCCATTACCAATCTTCCACTTCTCAAGCATTGTCCTCCACATTGACCTACCCTTCTCATTACCTAAAATTGCTTTTAAACAACCTCAAAAGCAAAATTAGTAAGAAAAATAGGTAATGAAACATACACACATAAAATACAAAAATAACAGAAAATAACATTCACATTATAACTAATATTATGTCTAAACTAATAAAGTTGCTCTTCACACCGATATTGCCAAATCTTCCCCGGCAACGGCGCCAAAAACTTGACGTGCGCGGAGTATACATATACAATTAAGCTCATCCTAATCAAGTTTTACATTTATAAACTCCTAAATACCCCACACGCGATTTATCGCAAGTATACGAATCGTGAGCGAGTATAGGGTATTAAGGGTCGATCCCACAAGGAAGATTGCAATTACCGGTACTACTAAAGCTTCTCTATTATTTAGACTATCAATGAATTATAACAAATTAAAACCTACTGAAATTATGCAAGAAAATAGCAAATAAAAGCTCCCTGGGTTGTGGTATCCCTAACTACTCATGCAAGTGCTATATTTGGATAATTAATTACTACATCTAGGCTAGTTATAGTGTAATTTCCTTAAACATGTGAAACCTACTTTCGTAGTGAATCAACTATACTCATAACTAATCCATACCTATTTTCATGGTTATGAAATTAGCTACAAGTTCATTTCTTCAATGAAATTACATGAAATGAATCACTAAAAACCACATAAGTGCACCTCTACTTTCGTGAGTGTACTCCCTATGTTTAGCACTTCTTGAACTAGTGTTAAATCTCAATTTTCATTGCAGAAATAACACCTTAAATAATCACAATCAATGGTACCAGATTAATCATGATTTAAAGAGCCAAAGTGCTAAATAACTTGCTCAAATCATAGCAGTCAAATAACCAAATAATAAACACTAACAATTATAGAAAGTTCAACCAAACCCAAGGCTTAAACTTTAGAAACACATAATGAACACAAAATCCAGAACTTGTATATTAACTAAAATTGGAATCAAATACAAAAGATAAAGAATTTAGAAGGAATACAACCCTTGTCACATGAGCTTTCTTCCTTGCCTTCTTCATCCTCCATCTTCATCCTAATCTAGATAATAAACAAGAATGGAAAAGCTACACTACTCTATACTAAGCTAAACTAACACTAGGGAGATGAAAGAGCTACATTTCTGCAACTTCAAGCTTCTCCCGTATGTCTCTCTATTTTTCTGCTATGAACTCCCCATCTCCCCTATTTTTGCAATGCATTTGGCTATTTAATGATGAAAGGTGGTCAAGAAATGAGGATTACATCTCCCTTTTACAGCTGGGAATGTTTCTCACATGTCTAGCATCCAATGTGAGTTGGTGGAGGTGGAATTGAGTTTTACGCGTACAGAGCAGCCTTTTCTGACCAGTGATCCGAGCTGCTACAGTACCTCGGATCCGTATGGATCCGTGCTCGGATCCACTAACCCAGAAACAACCGAGGGTTCGGATGAATAGTGGATCCGAGTGTGGATCACTTGCTCTGTTTTTGGCCCAACTTCAACCAATCTTTTCTTGATGTTAGAGGCTGAACCAGCTCATGTCTAAAACACGAAAGTTGTAGCCTTTTGAGTTATCTTTCTAATGCATCAAGAATCACCTCATTTGGATCTGTGTAGGCTGAGATATGACTGAAATACCCTTGCCTGCTCATTGCCCTGTTCCAGTTTCGACTAGTAGAAATTTGCTATTGTAATTCGGCATTTTGACCTGGAAAACCTTCAAACTGGATTTAGATGTCTTCACCAAAGTTGTAGATCTATCTCTTATCTTCAAATGGGTTCAAGAATCATCCCAATCCGATCATTGTAACTCAAGTTATAGCCGAAATACGAAAATTTGTCAAAACTGTCAAAATACACAAAATCCAAGTAAAAAGTGATAAAAACCTCATTTAATCACTTAAAAGCATTTTTCACCAATTATAGCCAAAATGATTCATATTCTTCCAATAATATAACCAAAGTGACTAAAAATAATATAAAATGTCATACAATTATTACGTAAATTAGTCACTTATCATGTGCCAAGTCAGTTATCCCCCTCAGCATCATCGTCATCCTGTGCATCACGATTGGGCGGTGGATGAATGCCCAAATGATCTTCAATTCGGCTTAGACGATTCCTAACGTCAGCGAACTGGAATGCAAAGTCCTCCATATGATCAAAAAGTCGCTGCCAATTAGTTTGTGGTGGAGGAGGAGGTGGTGCTGCAGTAGAAGGTCCAGCTTCATCCCGACCATGTCTAGCCTTTTGTCTCCGCTCCTGAACAGGGCGTGGAATGTCTCCCGTGCCAATACCAAGGCGGCGAAGAGTAGTGATAGTCATCTCAGCACGTGGTGGAACATACTCCCGCCGCATGCCTTCCAAGGGAACCTCAAAACGGGGAAAGATTAAAGTCAGTAGACGAGAAAATGATAGTTTGAAGGAAGTTGTCTTACGCCTCGCCGTAGACCTAATGTGGCTGATGATGATGTTAGGCAATGAAATCCGAGCATATGGAGATGTCCGGTTATGGAACATGTAATCCAAGAAGTAGATATCGCTCTTGCGGACCTCCGTGTGCCCCGTCTTCTTTGGGATGACATTGTGAGCCATCATGTAAATGATAAGACGATGACGAGGTTCGAATACATTCGCCAATATGGTCTCCTTTCTGGTAGAGCGAAAAGGTTGGTACTCGAGACCAAACCTAGCCATGGCCAATGAGGGATCCCACCTCCTATTCGGGGGAACAAACTCCTTCTTCAAGTCTACTGGACGTCCGTCATCCATACACCCCAAAATAGCAGCCAAATCTTGCCGTGACAAGGTGATTCGTCTTCCACGCACCCAGGACTCAACTATTTCTCCACTATGGCGCGCCTTACTTTCAATGTTGGCGTAAAACTCGCGCACCAACTCTGGGTAGTAATGGTTTGGAAGGGTGAGAATCGGAGCCCATCCTAGCTGAGCAAAAGCTTCTGAGATGTTGTACATCATCTCAACTGGTGGACTGACGTGCATCTCAAACAAAAACTCCAAATTAGCACGCGCCTCATGCCACTCCTGATTCCTGCGAGTGTTGAACCTAGCACTGTCAAATACCGATTTTCCCGCTCCACGGGAGGTGCCCTCACCAGGTCGACGGTTAACTGGTGGAGGAGAAGGTGAATTCTCCTCTTCAGTCACCTCCATCTCTTCATTAACCTCCCTCTCCTCACTACTAGAGGATGAAAGTACCGCTCTTCTTCCCCTTAGCATAGTACCTAAAAAATATTTCAATTATCCACATGTACTACAACTCATTATTTGGCAACAAAAGTTCAGCATTAATCCAAATAACGTCAAATACAATTGCTCAAGTTCTAATCATTCAATGATCGTACAAGACATATTTTCTACCTAAAGTTGCCCAAAATCACCAAATTACACAAGATATGTATCAATTATACTTTAATTAGTGAAAATAGGAACAATTATGATTATAACTATTTAGAATTAACAATAATAATATGCTTTTAGCTATAATCATGTTTAGGCAAAAATTAAACTAATTAACTCACCAAATCAACCAAATTACTCACTATACACAATGCACATGCTTAAACATCATCAACTAACCATTTTTAACCATAATTTAACATCACCAATGACTCAAAAACATCCTAGTTCCTTTTTCCAATTTCATCTAAATATAGCAATTGTGAATTTTAAAGTACTTGAAAACCAATAAATTGCTACATTTAAACATTTAAACATGCTTAAACAATCATAATAATCATGAATAAAATCAAAAATAGCCATGAACCTCATCAAATTTTCGAAATTAAAAGATGTCAGATAGCTCAGGATAAAAAATATGAACTTCTAAAATCAAAAGATTTGATGAAGAAACTTACCTCAATCACATAGAAGGATGTTTGGTGATGCTAAAAATGCAAAAAGCCCTATGACAAAACCTCCAATTGACCTCCAATTGAAGAAATTAGAGTTTAAGAACCCTAACCTTCAATCCCTCAAAAACCTGATTTTAGGTGTTTTTCTTGGATTTTAATCGGTTAAAAAGGTTGTATGAAGCTCAAAAGGTGTTGGGGTGATGATTTCTAGCAAGATTATGGAGTATAAATGAAAAATTGTGAGTTGGGTAGAAGGAAGAGGGAAAAACGCGGCTGGAAAAATTGGAGAAGTGAAGAAGAAAGGCTGAAATCGCGTTTCTGAAGGCTATATTCAGATACGGAAAACGCGACTAAAAACGCGCCTTCAACTCGCGTTTTTGAAGTCGCGTTTCCTGCACAAATCTTGCAGGAATGAAAACGCGACTGTGCTGTAAAACGCGACTCAAAGTCGCGTTTCTGAAGTCGCGTGTTTGAGTCTTGATCCAGGCTTGAAAACGCGACCTCCATTAAAACGCGACTTGAGGTCGCGTTTTGAAGGCGCGTTTTCTTTTCTGCAGGCGCAGAATTGAAAACGCGATTCTGAGAAACGCGACTTTGAGTCGCGTTTTCTTGGAAAACGCGTTTTCTGCTTCGATTTTTAGCAGAATTTCAACTTTTGAAAAATTACAAAAGGTACCCCAATGACTCAAAATGCATCATAGATCATTTGTTTGCCAATTGTAATGGCTGGAACAAATGTAAAACATTAAAAACATGCATTTTACCCCTTTATAATGAATCAAAAACACCTTTAACGCAAATCGAGGGGTTGAGTTGTTTGATCAAAGTTCGCCTTTTTTGTACTCAATTGGTCATCCTTGCCTTCAATTGCCAACCCTACATTACAAAAACAACAATTAGCTAAAACATTGATTCAAACCACAAAATCACACCAAGTTAACAAATATAACCTAAATATTGGGTTGCCTCCCAATTAGCGCTTTTGTTTATAGTCGTTGGCTCGACTGAAAAAGTTGAATCACTTTAGAGCATTAGAGAGAGATTTTCTCCCCATGGGTCGAAACTCCCGAACCAATCCACCATGTGGTGAACCATGCATTGATCTTCATAGTCCAATTTCCTCAAATGCCAAGGAGGAATATTAGACTTGTCATAGAGAGGCTCAACTTCACCTTGGAGTGGATTTTGCTTGTCTTTTCTGAATTGGCTTAACTTTTCACCATTTTCTTCATGGAATGAAGAATTTATTAAGCCAACTTCCATCCTTATCTTCTCCTCCTTTGTTCCTACACCATGAAAGTTAGTACCAAGGACATTTATAAATTTAACTTCTTCGGTCCTTTCTTGGTTAACCTTTTCATCATATGGCATATTAGAAACAAGAGCAGTAGGCTCTATACTCCCTTCTTTATTATCCAAATTGAATTCCAATTCCTCACCATTAACCCGTAATATAAGCTTACCTTTTTCTACATCAATTATAGTTCGTGCAGTGGCTAAAAACGGTCGTCCTAGAATAATTGGCATTCTCACATCTTCTTCAATATCTAAGACAACAAAATCCACAGGTATTATAGATTGTCTTACCTTTATGAGCACATTTTCCAAAATACCCATGGGATGTGTGATTGACCGATCCGCCAATTGCAATGTAATATTGGTAGCTTTTAGCTCTTGAAGTCCCAATCTCCGGGCAACCGATAACGGCATAAGTGACACACTTGCACCTAAATCACATAAAGCATTAGAAAAATGCAATTGACCAATAGTGCAAGGAATAGAAAAACTTCCCGGATCTTTCAATTTAGGAGGGAGTTTATTTTTAATCAATGCACTACACTCTTCCGTTAATGCTATCATCTCATTATCTACAATTTTCCTCTTCTTTGACATGATGTCTTTCAAGAAACGTGCATAAGAGGGAATCTGTGTTATAGCATCAATGAAAGGAATGTTAATGTGCAATTGTTTAAACATTTTGAAGAACTTTTCAAACTCCCGATCCTGTCCATCTTTCTTCAACCTGTGAGGAAAAGGTATCACATTAGAATTTAAATGAGAATTTAATTTGGGATGAAGTGCATTAATATCAATGATAACATGATCATTTTGACTTTCTTGCTCCCCTTCAATTGCTTGCTTCTTGTCTTTTTCACCACCTGAATTTTCAAAATCGAATCCCTCAACCGTTTTACCGCTTCTAAGAATGATTGCATTGACATGCTCTCTCGGATTCACTTCGGTTTTACTTGGTAATTCACCAGGGTTTCTATTGTTGATCACATTGGCAATTTGACCAATTTGAACCTCCAAGTTTCTGTACATCCCAGCTAATTGGTCCAACCGCCCCTCAACTCGCTCGAATCTATCCGAAGTCACCTTAGCAAGTTTTTCCACCGCGATCTCCCAACTTGGTTTAGTTTCAGCCTGTGGTTGCCTTGGTTGAAATCCCGGCGGATTGGTTGGCCTTTGTTGATTGCCTTGATCTTTCCATCCAAAGTTTGGATGATTTTTCCACCCCGGATTGTAAGTATTCGAGTAGGGATTATTTGGAGCATTTCGGTTGTAATTATTGACAAATTGTACCTGCTCAGAATCAACACACTCATTAATATCATGTTCACCTCCACAGAAAGAGCAACAAGCTACGTGTGCATTAGATGAACTTGGACCAACTCCACCTTGTCTACTTAGCAATTTCATCACATCATTCATTTGAGCACTCAGCATATTGAGAGTGTCCATTTCTATCATACCTGCGTGACGTCTCGTATTACCTCTTTCATTGGCCCATTGGTAGTTATTTGCTGCCATTTCTTCTATCAAATTATGAGCCTCTTGGGGTGATTTACCCATTAAAGCTCCACCTGCGGCTGCATCAATAATAGTTTTAGTGGAGAAAGATAAACCATTATAAAAGATTTGTATGATTAACCATTCCGGCAGTCCATGATGTGGACATTTCCGAAGCAAATCTCTAAACCTTTCCCATGCCTCATATAATGATTCTCCCTCCAATTGACTAAAACTAGTGATATCCATTCTAAGCTTAGCAGTCTTTCCTGGTGGAAAATACTTATTCAAAAATGCCCTTGATAAATCATCCCATGTGGTAAAAGTGTTAGGAGCATGAGAGTGTAACCACATTTTTGCCTTATCTCTTAATGAAAATGGGAACAACCGTAACCTTATAGCATCATCACTAACTCCATTCATTTTAATTGTATCACATATTTCTAAGAATGTAGCTAAGTGTGAGTTAGGATCTTCTACAGCATTACCTCCAAATTGAGATTGTTGAACCATTTGGATAAGTGATGGCTTAATCTCAAAGTTGTTAGCATTTACCGTAGGCCTTACTATGCTTGTTTGAGATCCTTGTGTTCCCGGTAGAGCAAAATCTCGTAGAACTCGCCTATTTGCTTCATTTTCAGCCATTTCTTCCTCAAATGGTAGATCTATTGAGATTTCCTCTATAGGTTGCCAAATCTCTTGTTCCTCTTGCTGTGGTGGATGCCTCCTTTGTCTACGTAGTGTCCTCTCAATTTCTGGATCGAAAGGTGTAACTTCCCGAGACGCCCGGTGCATACACTACAAACAGAAATAAGAGATATTATGCAATTTCAATTGTCAAAAACTGATTACAATATAAGATTAAATATAATCTAAAAAAAATAAAACTGTTTAAATTAATAAAGATGATTAGGCTCTAATATTGCCGCTCCCCGGCAACGGCGCCAAAAACTTGACGGGTTTTTACTTTAAGTGCAAGTTTAATTCCGAATTTACACCCGTTGGACTGCAAGTATACAGGTCGCAATTGTAGTACAAGATGTGTATCGAGTCGATCCCACGAGGAGCAATTTAAAACAATTATTAGATACTAATTTACTCTATTATTTAGACTCACAATTAATTTGAGCAGAAACTTCAGATTTTAATTCAACTACAAGAGTTCTTAACTAGATAAATGCAATCTCACAATAGGAGTAGAATTCACTAAATATTAAGATCTAGGGATGTAGATTCCACTTATGACACAAAAGATCTAAAATGAATTAATTCAACACTTGTTACTGCTCTTGTTTAACCAAGGATTCATTTCCAGAAATACCAAAATCACATTCTCATGATAATAATGGGTTAAAACAGATTAGTTTTTCCTAATCTCTTGGTAAATACTAAATCTGTTCTTATTCACACATGAAATGCAGATTTCATCCACTTGAATGTATTTCTATTCTCATGAATATACAACTCAAGTTCTACTTGTGTCATTCCATTATTTTTACCATTTCTCAATGAATAAAAATAACTATAAACCTGCTATTGGTGATCAAGCAACAACAAGTAATCCAACATACACAAGTAGATAAGTTAATACAAGACATAACAAGAATGAATAACAATCACTTCATATCATTTGGCCATAAGCTTCATCTACTCCCTAGATAAAGAAAATTAGCTACTCATGAATGATAAAACACTCATAACTTTATTAATGTAAATCATCATGAATTACAAATACAAACAGAGTAAAGAAAGTCTTAGCCAAGATATGGTGAAGCCTTCCAAAAATCTCCTTTGTCTTGAACTTAGATGATTACAAGATGAAATCCCAATTGCCCCTTGCAAGTCCTAGGTAGAGAGAATATGTTTTTCTGTAAGAAAACTCAGCTACGAATGGATCTCAGACCCCTCCCCATATTTCTGCATAAAAAGTACTCAAAGGCTCCATTTTTCCAAGTCAAATTCTATCCTTTGATTCCCAAATCTCCACATTGTTAGCATAGTCAAAAACCAATATTTTTGACTTGAAAATAAGCCACTTTTCTTGCCCTTTTGTCTTCTGAAGCATGTGCACCGAATTCCCTTGCATCTTATAGCTGGAAAGTGGTGTGAACACAAGAGAATTGGCTGAGTCAAATTGCAGAATTTCGGCTATAAAACGCGCCTACACAAAACGCGGTTACAAGTCACGTTTTGTGTACTCGCGTATTCACTTTGGCCTTACTTCATCTGCGATTTTCTCTATCATAAAGGCCGAACTAGCTTTTGTGCAAAACACAAAAGTTGTATCCCTTTGAGTTAGCTTTCCAATGCTTCAAGAATCATCCAAATCGGAGCTTTGTAGCCTGAGATATGATCGAAATACTGAAGAGTGTCAAAACTGACTTGTATTGCATTTTCTCACTTGAACGTTTTTCACTTCATTCTTCTTGTTGCCACTTGAATTTATCACCAAATCTCTATTTTTTACCTCATTTGACATCCTTTGGTGATTGAATCATCATTCCTGCATAAAAATGAAGTTTTTACCATTAAAATCAATAGAAATGCAATATTATCCACTTTTACCAAAAATATATAATTTTACCAAAAACCTCTTTATTTTAATTATAAAACTAAATAATCAACTCAAAATTAACTAATAAAATGCACTTAAAAATACGTAAAATAAACTCTTATCA